>NC_059167.1:100513091-101147705 GCF_019923935.1 Bubalus bubalis | reverse complement strand
CACCTGCTCAGAAGGCCAGCGGGAGCCCCGTCTCACCCGCAGCCCAGCCTTGGTTGCTTGTGCACGGGCAGGAGTGCCCACCAGGGGGCACTGCAGCCTCGGAGCTGTTGTGCCTGCCCGTCCTGGACAGAGCCAGTGGCGCGGAGGGCGTGGGACTGGGAGCGTCGAGCGCCGGGGTCCGCGCGGAGCCGCGCCCTGCCCCTTCCTAGAGCACGCCTCAGATCTCCCCGGGAAACCGATACAGCGAAGAGAGCTCGGGCCCGGGGCCGCGAGGCTGACCGCTCCCGCGCCGCGCGGTTGCCGTGCGGACCTTCCAGCACCTCGCCATTTGACCATCTCTGCTCCGCCCTCCATCCCCAGCCGAGACCCCGCCCCAGAAGGGGCGCCCCCTTCGCGGCCACTGGGTCCCAGCTTGGCTCCCGGGCCTTTCGCAGACACCCAGGCCCGGCCCAGCTGCACCTGGGCGGCTCCTGCCCGGGGCGCCACCCCTCGCACCGCCGAGATAACTTTCCCGGGAGCCGCCGCGGCCTGGCGCGCCCCGGGGCACACCCCGCTCGCCCGCTGGCCGCGTTCCTAGCCGGGCCGCCGGCTCCTCCGCCCACCAGCCTCCCGACCGCCGGCTTCTCTGAATTTCCTGGAGGAGCAGCACTCCGCCGCCCGGGAAGGGGCTCTCGAAGGGAGAGCTTCAAGTTGGCCACGCATAGACCCGTGATGAACTCGGGGATCCCCAGACGGGAGCTGCGCCCCCCGACGAGCTGACCTCCACTCGCCGGTCGCGGTAAGGAGCCCGAAACCCTTTCGGACCCTTTTCCGGCTTCTCGGTGCGGGTGGGCTGGGGAGACGGCGGTAGTGGACTGAGGGACGACCCTCGCCACTGCCCCTGCGGTGGGGCCGGGACGTGGTGGGGGCACCCCTGACACAAAGGAACAGCCGAGTGCTCCCGGGTCGGCGAACCGAACCGGGGGCTGCGGGGTGGGGTCGGAGCTGGAAACGCGCTCCCTCTGGGGACCCCGGAGGCGGAGGGGAGGCCGGTGCGTTGCTTCTGCGCTCTGGCGGGCGTAGGTGGAGGGGGCCGCAGGGCTTCTAGGGGCTTCCAAGTCCGAGGTGGGCCCGGAGCTCTCGTCCCTTTCTTTTCTTGCCCCTTAACCCCTTTGACAGGCGACTTTTCTTGTCCGCAGGGCTGCGGGAGGGGCCGCGGCGCCCCCGCCTTCGGAGGAGCCGGAGCCGCAGGATGCGCGGGGACTCGCCGCCGCCCTCCGCGCCCAGTTCCGCCGGCGCTTCCCCGGCCGCTCCCGGGCGCTGACGCTTTCCCGGGCTTCCCCGCCCTCCTTACCTTCCGTCCGCGCCGCTCCGGACCCCGCCGGTGACTGGTGCTCTCGGCCTCGCCGCGGCGCCGACAGTCCGTTCATGCCTCGCGTTTGAGGGCAGGGGGTGGCTCAGCGGCTGGCTCGCAGCTTTCTCCGCTGGCCGAGGCCCGCCACAGCCGACATGGGCTGTTTCTGCGCCGTTCCGGAAGAATTCTATTGCGAAGTTTTGCTTCTGAATGAATCCAAGTTAACTCTCACCACCCAGCAACAGGGCATCAAGGTAGGCACGGGTCGGGGGCGTGTGCCGGGGGAGGGGCTGCGCAGCCGGGAGAGCTAGGGGGTCCGCGGCTTTGTCCCAGCGCTGTCCCCCGGGCGGGGCGGGCGGCGGGCGTCTCCGCACGGTGGGAAGGCGCGGCAGCTAACCTCCGCGCTCAGGTGCGGGGTGGACGTGTCAGGCCGAGTTAACTTTGAGTCCTTCATAAAAGAGAGTAAGTTTGACGTCGGGCAGGATCGTCCATGCACCAGCTCTCAGCACAATCCACCGTCCTGAAACAGACCCCAGACTCTTCCCTACCTCGTTCTCCTCCCAAAGCAGCCAAGGCCCCCAGAGCTCCCAAAGAGGCGCAGAACTGAATATACAGGCGATCCTCGGCTTTGTTGAACGACTGTTTTTTCCTTGATAGGATTACTGGGAAAGGAAAATAGCTCATTCGTTGAAACACATGTATTAGGTGGTTGTGATTGTGTCGCCTGTGTTTGTGGTTGGGTAATGTTACGTTTGGCCGGAAAATAATTTCCTTTTCCGAAAGCAACCTGGTTTTAGCCCCATGTTTAAGTAAACATCTCTCCAAACGAGGTAATAACTTTGTGTCTCTTAGTAGGTCATTACAATGCAATTACCTCCATTAACCTGAAGAACCCAAACAAAAAGGCTATGGGAGCTTGCAGACACCCACTTCCTTAATTTTGATGGGCTCGTGTTTACGGTTGACAACCTGAAGGAAGCGCCTGCGCGCTGGTTTTTGTCTCGCAGTAAGGTAGCTACCTAGAGATGATCGCAGTCCCGAGTGTTTTGTTGTTTTCTCTTTCTCCTTCAGTTTAAAATCACTTCGGCATTTCAGATACCTCCGCTGCTGAGTCTGAGGAGGGGAGATCGCCCTTCCCCCGCCTCTCTCCCGTACAGCAGGCCGTCTGAAAAATAAAGTGAAGGCTGCCAATTGTGTTGTCCTTGTCTTGTCATCTCAGAATTTAATCCTAGTGGCGTAGACTCTGGGCGTTTCCTTGTGTGAATTAGTTTTTAACACAGCTTAATACACACTAGAGTAACTGTTCTCTGTCAAAAGTTTCAGCTTTGAATCATTCTTGGTGTACAGAATTCTGATTTTACAGCTGTCTTTTTTTTTTTTTTTTGGTTAGAGAAAGGAGGTAAAAATGATCAGTTAAAGCCACAAAATAAAGTTAACCCTTTGGGAAATTGTTTTGAATATTGTTTGCCCTGTAATTGTAATAAGCAAAAGTCAATCAGATTCTCAGTGTTTCCTTTTAACGTCAATAAAAGACTCTCTGGGCAAGTGTTCATTGTATACTTTTAGCTCTTTATGTTCTAACTCCCATTCCCCGCCCCACCCCCCCAACATGAAATCAGGGAAAGAACTTACAAGATGATGTAACATTCTTTGGTGTACTGTGCAAACAAAATAGGCAACACTCCCCAAAACATCATACATTTTTGATAACACGTAGATTCTCTTTGGCTTTGAAACAATTAGAGAAAGATAACTCATGATCTGATACTAAAACAACAAAGCAATCTTTCTGAAGTCCAAAGTCATCTGGTATGTGAGCTTCCTATTTTATCATGAAAGCCCTATTCCTGTCAGCTGTGGAGCTTGTACATTATTCTGTCAAGAGAGCAGCCAAGACTTGGGATCAAATGGAATAATATTGTCAAAGAAACATGAATCAAAAATCCTGATCCGTGATTACTTTTTATAACCTGATGGTGCTTATCTTGTTTTACAAATAGGTAGAAAATTGGTGAGTGATTCAAAGGCATTCACAACTTTATAATGCTGTTATTTTGGATATATGCCATTTAACTAAACAATAATTTAGGCATGCCTTTGTTGAAAGTAATCATTTTGCAGCAGGCATGCCCTCTTTCAATGTCACGAAGCACGCCACAGTTATTTTGATGGCCATATGTGTAACACAGATGTCTGCTGAAGTTAACCACATTATCTGTAGCTACTATGCTGCCATAAAATGCATGTGTTAAGCACCTATCTGCTTGTGCCCGCGTGCTCAGCTGCTCAGTCGTATCTGAGTCTTTGCAACCCCGTGGACTGTAGCCCACCAGGCTCCTCTGTCCATGGAATTCTCCAGGCAGGAATACTGGCGTGGTTTGCCGTTTCATTCTCCAATCTGCTAATGGTATGTACTAAATTAAACACACACATATGTGCTTACAAATGATATAATGTATGAACAGCATCTTACATGATATTCAAACACTGAATGAATATTATGTGTGTGTATATTATTATTTTGTACATACTTGGCATTTTCTCTAACTCCTACTTTAGTTTGTAAATGAAATAGTAAACAATTACTATGAAGTCAATAGCCAGTAACTACTATTATAGTGTTTTCCTTCCAGAATAGTACTCTTGATAATTTTGATTATCGCTAACTAAAGTTAGCTAAGCATATGACATTTTCCCCTGAAATTGAAATAGAATTTTTTTCAAAAGTATTTTCTAATATTTATTTTGAGATGACCCTTTTTCACATTCTATCTTAGATGAAGACATCTAATCTTGTGTTAAAACTACATATTTTAACCCTTAATGGGAGGAATTTTACTAATTCCTAAACGTTTAATAATTTGCTTGCATTACCATTATAATAATGCTTTATAAATTAAAAAGATTAGTTGTAGTAAATTTAAGTAGAAGGCATAGAAATAAGCTTTGTAAAACAATTTTTCCCCCTCTGTACTATTTTGAAAAACACCTTGGATTTGTTTAAACACCAAGTTACTCATTGAAAAGTTAGTTATAAGTGATTTTTTTCTGCAACTCCGATCAAAGTTTTTCATTGACTTTAGGCAAAAAAATCTACACATTTGTTCCCATGGGAAGCATTTCAGCTTGAAGACAATAGTTACACATCTTATATCTTCAGATTCAAGTGAAAGTGAAGTCGCTCAGTCCTGCCTGACTCTGCAACCCCATGGACTGTAGCCTACCAGGCTCCTCCACCCACGGGATTTTCCAGGCAAGAGTCCTGGAGTGGGGTGCCATTTCCTTCTTCAGGGGATCTTCCCGACCCAGTGATCGAACCCGGATCTCCTGCATTGCAGGCAGACGCTTTACTGTCTGAGCCACCAGGGAAGCCCCTTGTTAAGATGAGTAGCATTTAAATGGAAAATAGTTTTCTGTTTCAAAAATAGTTAGAAAAATAAAACCCGGTGTCATATTCATACTAATAAGAAATAGCTGTTTGCGTTCCTAACTTACGTTAGAGGTAAGCTTACCTTGTCAAACAGAAAGTCTTTTGCGTGCAGATTGGAGTTTGAGCCCTATCCAAGATTTAAAAACCCAAGTTTATATAAACTGAATGCTATTGGTTGTGTGTCGAGCCACACAATAGCTTTTAGCTGTTTGTTCTCTGCTGCTATCTCTGTTGTTTATTTTAGTAGGAATTTCTGCTGTGGTTGGTCTCTTAGTTTTTTGAGCAGTGTTTGTTCGGGAAAACTTTTGTTTTGTCCTTTGTAGTTTTCTGTGCTGGGGGAGGTAGAAGTCTTTCTTTTTGTTCTCTTGGAAAGCAAAACTTGAATGTGACTCAGACTACTTTTATTACTTGTCATTTGATTAGCAAAAGATTTTTAGGGAAAAAAAATCATGAGGTTTTATGATTTAGTTCACAAAATTGCTGCTGCAAATGTGAACTAGATCAGTATTTTCATTTCAGCAAGATTTTAGTCCTCTGAGTAGTAATGTAATAAACACTGAGGTGCTTGTTTTTCCCTCAGTGTATTTGACTAAATTAATGAAACCAATGCGACAGTAAGATGGAGTTTCCTTTAACTTAAAAAAAAATGCTTTATTGAGATATACCATCCAATTCACACAGTTAAACCCATCCATTAACTTTTAAATGAAGTTACTTTCTGAATCATCCTGAGGTTCCTGAGGGAATATTATGAATCAGTTTTGATACTTTGATCAGAAACTTCCTAATAAATTAGAAAAGCAGAACTTGGGGACTTGAATTATATGCATCTCTCTTACCAACAATTGTTTCTTATACTCTATTTAGATGGGTAAATAAAACATCTAAGAAGACTGAGAAAAAGGGAAAAGCAGTAGTTTTTTGCAAATCGTATTATATTTACATATAGCTGTATCTTTTAATACCAATGACATAAGGTACACAGTCAGGGACCTTCTAAACATAGGTTGAAGCAAGTAATTGTACCCCAGCATTTCTGGGGTATAAGCATTTCTGGGGTAATATAAGATTGACTATGGGTCTTGACTGGTTAGTAAGTTTCAGGTGACTGGGATAGTACAGCTCTTTCACACTGCGTCTAGGTTTCTAAACCTCAAACGTGATATCTGTGCCGTAACTGTTTAAGATGAACTGCTATATAAATGCTCCCTCAAAAATTAAAAAAAAAATGAAAGTATTTTTTCCAGCTTTATCAAGATATAATTGACAAATGAAATTGTAACATGTTTAAGGAGTACAACTTGATGATACAATACCCGTATATATTGTGAAAGGCTTCCCGCATCTCACCATTGTTAACACATGCACATCTCACGCCTTTCTTTCTTATTGAAAACACTTGAGATCTACTCTCTTAGCAAATTTCAGTTATATACTATAGCCTTATCCCCTGTAGATACCATGTTATACTTTTAGATCTTTAGACTTACTGCCCCCTCAATTTTACAAGATTTTTTCCTTAAAAAAATGATTAAAAATGCCATTTATTATCCATGGTTTTAAAGTGATTTAAAAGCAATTTAATGGGGAAAGCATTGTTTGTTACCTTTAGCAGATAATGACTAGCTATCCTTTTCTAGGGGTTACAATTTTCTTGGTTGATACTGGATCACACTTTTTGCTGCCCCATTAATATAATTGTCCTTGAATTCTATAATATTAAGCTTAAACTGACTTTAAGTTAATTTCCAGTAGTCAGTATGGATGTGAGTTGGACTATAGAGAAAGCTGATCGCAGAAGAATTGATGCTTTTGAACCGTGGTGTTGGAGAAGACTCTTGAGAGTCCCTTGGACTGCAAGGAGATCAGTCCTCAATGTTCATTGGAAGGACTGATGTTGAAGCTGAAACTCCAATACTTTGGCCACCTGATGCGAAGAGCTGACTCCTTTGAAAAGACCCTGATGCTGGGAAAGATTGAAGGCAGGAGGAGAAGGGGACGACAGAGGTTGAGATGGTTGGATGGCATCACTGACTCAATGGACATGAGTTTGAATAAACTCCAGGAGTTGGTGATGGACGGGGAGGCCTGGCGTGTTGCAGTCCATGGGGTCACAAAGGGTCGGACACGACTGAGCGACTGAACTGAACTTTGAACTAAATTTAAACTGACACACAGCTTTTGTTGTTTTTGAGCATGGGTGGTATCTTAATCTATTCAGGCTGCTATAACAAAATATTACAGACTGGGTGGCTTATAAACAAGAGAAATCTATGTCTCATAGTTCTAGAGGCTGAGGTCTGAGATCAGGGGTTCCAGCATGGTTGAGTGAGGGCCCTCTTCCAGGTTGAAAACTTGTTGTGTCTTCATGTGGCAGAAGGGGCTAGGGAGCTCAGTTGGCCTTTTTTTTTAAAGGTACTAATCCCAAAGGCCACACCTCCTAAAGACCATCACTTTGGGGCTTAAGTTTCCAACATACGAATTTCAGAAGGACACAAACATTTAGACCATAGCAAATGGTGATAAAATTAAATCTAAGTTGCAGGGTCAGAAGTTCAGACTCGACTTTCCATTAGATATATGGACAGTGGTTGTTTATTTTTATTATAAAATGAGACGGGAAACTCATCTTTTGTTCAGTGGTTCTTGTCAGGTTGTATCTTCGTGGGGCCAGATGGTTCTTTGTTGTGGGATGCTGTCTGCTCCATTGTAGGATAATTAGGTGTAATTGTAGCCTCTACCCAGGAGATGCCAGTCACACCGCTTGCCTAAGTTGTAACAAGGAAAAATACCCCCAGATGTTGCCAAATGTCTCCTGATAGGTGAAATCACTCTCAGGTGAAAACCACTGCCATGGAAGGTAGCAGCTTCCCTTTTTCTTCTGTATTTGGTACCCAACCTTCTACACTGTATGCAGACTAACTTTCAGATGCCTTCTTTTTTCTCTTTTGAAAGAGAGTTATATGCCTCATAGGTTAGTGAAAACAGTATGGAATCCGTATCTTTAACTTGCTTAATATTCTTAGACTAGCAGGCAGTATACTGGATTGATGAAAAGCGTGGGCTGTAGCATCAGACCACTAGATTTACAGATTGGTTCCACTGATTACTTATTAGATGTGAGGCCTTCAGAAAGTTACTTTTCTTCTCTGAATCTGTTTCCCCATCTGTAAAATGCAAACAAAATAATACCCACTTCATGAATTCATGGTGCCTTGCATGTGGTAAACACTCAGAAATTGTTGGTCTAGATTCTTCCTCCTTCTTTCCTTGTCCTCTTCTCCTTTGAGTGCTTCCTTCCTGTTTGCATATAAAGTCCAACCATCATTGTTTGAGTTAACATTCTACCTGACCTAGACCTTCAGCAGTTCTGTGTACTCAAATGACTTACTCTGTGGGTAGAACTGCTCAGTCTTCCAAACATACCTGACTTTCTTGCGCCTTATGCTTGGGATTGCTGCTGAGCGGTACCCTTTTGCCTTTCCTTAGCCACACATTCATCTGAACTCATCCTTTAAGACTTAAACTGAGCATCCCATCTGTTAGAAAGCCTTTAAGGCAGTTTACCCTGGCAAAGCTAAGTGCTTGTCTGTGCCTTGCACACATCCTGGTATAGCACTTATCGCACTGCAAGCATTATTTCTAGATGCCTCTCTCTCCCACCGAAGCCTGAGAGCCCTTGCCTGTGATCCCCAGCAGCTAGAGCTGTACATGTGTAATAGATGCATATTCGCTGTAATTTGAATAGGAGAATGAATGGAGTATTACTACTGGAATAGGCCGAACAGGCCATGTTGAAAATCTTCTGGATAATGAGATTCCTTTGCCATTTTATTTTTACTTGAAAATATCCTAGAATAAAGTGAATCTTACTGTGAGAAATCCTGTTGCCAAGGTACTCTAATTTTTACATTGATAGTGGGTAGAAAATGAGATGGTGCAGTGAACTGAGCGCATGCAGGACATTGAAGATCTAGCTGAGGAGCAGCTATTTCAGAAAACATGAGTTACACCATTTTTGTGTTACAGAACTAACTACTGAATCTTTCCTCTCTCTTTTTTAACAATGTAACTTTCCCCTTACAGCTTAAGAGTCTTTTGGAAGAAGGGCCTGTTTCAAGATGGGATAATAGATCCTCACACTTTAGTTGCTTTTCTTCCCTTGTCTCGGATTCTTTAAACCATTGGAGATCAGTGTCAGTTGGTTTCATAGTGTGGGTTTACAAAATTGGGGGCCATTGGTATAATTTTTAATCTTGCTGTACTGCCAATTTTACTGCTAAAGCTGCATAAACCTCATCTGACACTTCTCTGAGGCATAATGGAGAAGTCAGGGTCAAAGTTAAATACTGGGTTTTTATGACAAATGATGTTTTTCATTCTGATGCACCATGGATTTTTCTGCAGGCCTGTTATAAACAGGACTGGTCAGATGTCAGATTTGCCATAACCCTTCAGCTTCCCTGGGAGCTTCCCTGGTGGCTCAGGTGGTAAAGTATCTGCCTGCAATGCAGGAGACCTGGGTTTGATCCCTGGGTTGCAAAAATCCCTTAGAGAAGGGAATGGCAACCCACTTCAGTATTCTTGCCTGGAAAATCCCGCGGACAGAGGAGCCTGGCGGACTACAGTCCCTAGGGTCTCGAAGAGTCGGACACGACTGAGCAACTAAGCATGCACGCACTCCACCTTCTTCGGCCCAGCTTTGTCTCTGATATTTTAGCCACACGTAAAGCTCGTCCTTAATGCTCCAATCAGCCTGCTTTGGGTGGTAAGAGTAACTGCCATTTGCTCCTGTGTCACAAGGTTTGTTTCTAAGTCTCATATATTAAATTTAACCAGGCCCCTGTTATCACTCGTTTGGATCTAGACTAGGTGTGTTAAGGTCAGGGACCAGCCAGTTTAGTTTGTGACTCAGAGCCTATAACCACAGTTTGGAAAGTCTGTACCATTCTCAGAAATGTGGATTGCATTCCTTGCCCTCTGAACCATGTATTTCCTGTTTTATTTTTTTTCTTTTTTAAAGTGAGATGGTCACTTTTCCTTAGTGCCACCTATTGTTAATCCATTTCTCTGTAACTGAACACTCTTGCTGAGTCCCCAGAGGCTGAGATGGCTCTTGCAAGTAATTCACTGAAGTCAAGAGGGGGCCTGGCAGTGGTTTCCAAATGGGTGAGAAATTTGTTTTCAAGGCTACTGATGTGCCAGGTGGAGATGAATGCAGGCCAGAAGACCTGAAAGGCGCTGATCGGTAGACCCTATGGACAGTGACTGAAAGGTCAGATGTCAGAGGAGGAATGAGCCAAACGAGGCTCATTTCAGCTCCCGGAGGTTGCTGAAAAAGTACTTTGTCTTTTGGACTCTGTGGGAGAGGGAGAGGGTGGGATGATTTGGGAGAATGGCATTGAAATATGTATAATATCATATATGAAACGAGTTGCCAGTCCAGGTTCGATGCACGATACTGGATGCTTGGAGCTGGTGCACTGGGACGACCCAGAGGGATGGTATGGGGAGGGCGGAGGGAGGAGGGTTCAGGATGGGGAACACATGTATACCTGTGTCAGATTCATTTTGATATATGGCAAAACCAATACAATATTGTAAAGTTAAATAAAATTAAAAAAAATCTTATATAAAAAAAGAAAGTACCTTGTTTAGAATACATCTTTGCGTAGGAACAGTGACATGAGTTGGGGGTCAAGCTCCTGAGCTAGCCCATGGAGACTGTGAGATGTTTTTTTTTTTTATTTAAAGAAAATTCTCCCTCCCGACCCCCCCAAAAAATGTAACATGTGGCTGTGCTGGGTCTTCGTTGTGGCACTCAGGATCTTTAGTTGCTGCATGTGGGATCTAGTTCCCTGACTGGGGATGGAACCTGGGCCCCTGCCTTGCGAGTGCAGAGTCTTAGCCACTGGACCACCAGAGAAGTCCCCGTTTGAGTTTTTAAACACTCGGGTCCCACCTTGCCCTTCGTGTAGAGCTGTGTTTGAGAAGCAATCTTGGAGCCTCTCCTGCCTTGTCACTTGTCAAAATTGGTTTTTATCCACCATTCTCACTGCTCCCACTTTGTACTGGAACCATCCTGCCAACTGGGGTGCTGTGTGGTCATTTTTGGTCTCCCCGCTTCCCCTACCCTGCCCTGTGTTTAAATCCTGAAATAACTGATCTTGTGATGGGCCACAGGACTCTTCTTTCCTCACCTGTGAGCTGTGGGGTGGGAAAACTGCCTCACGGAATGACCACAGATTTGAGAAAAGAATTTTAGGCACATAGCCTAAAAGGTGCTCGTGTTGGCAGGCGAGTTCTTTACCACTAGCGTCACCTGGGAAGCCCCCTAAAATGATAGCTGTCGTTATGTATGATCTATTATTTGCCTCCCTCGCCCTGAATTCCAGTTTAGGATATCTTACCCCGCAACCCTGCCCAAAGTGGTGCTAGATCTCTGAGAGGCATGGATGGGTTGGTTGTTAGAAGTAGGGAAACAGTGGTTCAATATCCACAGATACCAGTGATTTTTCAGATCTCTGTATTTTTACTCACATTGCCTCAGCTACCACTGGGATGCTGAAACTTCGCATCTGTACCCCTAGTGAGATTTCCTGCCTCTTATCCGGCTTGAGTTTCTGACTGCCCGCTGGAGGTCACAGTAGATGTCTCAGCCCTTCTTTTCCCTCCAGACTCTGTCTTCTGGTGCTGCCTAGTTTGGTGAATGAGGCCCAACTTGGTCTTGATCAGTTAAGATGCTTTGATTCTTGGTTACAGAGATTTCATTGCAGATTCTTTTAACATGAGATTTGTTTGCTCAGATCAAGTTGCCAGTTTCTCTTCATCTCTTCTGTGCCCTGTCATCCTGGGAATCAGGGTCATATGCAGGTGGTAGCAGATGGGTAAATGGTTCTAGAGATGATACCTGTCCGTGCCACTATGTGAGATGGGAGTGGAGACAGGCTCTGTTGTAGGAGGGAAGACTCCTTCTCCCGAAGTTCACCAGCAGACTTGCCCTTGTGTCTTTTAGCAAAGAGTCTTGTGGCCATTCTTGAACCACAGTGGTGATGGGGTCACCTTCAGGGTGACAGGTTCTGCTTGGGGCTGGGTAGGGGTGGAATTCTTTCCTAAGGGAAAGGGGAAGAGGTTCAGGCAGGAGGGAAGGTGGTCAGGATTGTCAGGATTCTGGCACCTGGGCTGTCCTTAAATTTCCACATCCTTCCAGATGTTGGAATTCTACCACTTCAGTATGTTCAGGTTTGACTCTTCTCCCCTCCTCTGATGCCTTCTGCCCTGATCTAGATTGCTGTCAGTTCTCAGCTGGATGGCTGCTGTAGCTTCTCAATCTCTTTGGCTTAGTTTATATTCCTGAGTATGAGGGCTGCACCCCGGCCCTTCATGATGGGACCCCACATCTATCGACCTTACTCCCACCACCTGCCATAGCCTTGTCATGGATTCTGGCCAAGCCAAGCTGCTTTCTAGTCTGAATTCTCTACCTTCACTCTCATCCTGGTCTTTTTCTACTTGGAAAGCCTCACCCCACCTCCTCCTGAGTGAAGTCCCCGTTCTCATCAAGCAGGGTTCTGCTCAGGTGCCACTTTCTCTGAAGGCTGTCTCCTAATCTGAATTAAGCCTGCATTTCATTGCAGGAGTTTCTGTACCTTCCTGCCCACCTTACCCTGGGAGCAATATCGGAAGATGATGAGGGTGTGGGTCTTGGTCATAGATAACTTTGGCCTCAGGTCTCGCTTCCATGTGTTAGTACTGTAACCACGGCCAAGTCACTACCCTCAGAGTCAGCTTCCAGTTCTAAAAAATGAGGATCAAATTCTCCACCTTATCCTGAGTACTGTGCATAACCCTGAGCCCCATGCCGAATGAGTGGGAGCTGTTGGGATAGACATAGAAAGCCTTGAGGGAGGGGACTATATCTCTTTTATGGGATCCCCAGGTCAAGCTGAGTTCCTGAGGAATCAATGAATGATTGTGGACTGGCTGAATTAATCTGAATAAGGAAAGGTACTTCCAGATTGATAGAAGCAATGAATCTGAGAAGGAAAGACATCTTTTCACCTTGATACTTTCTAGGTTCCCTGGGTGCATGTGTCCCTGCTTGACTTCTAATTTCTTATTTAATTTTTAAAAACAGTTTTATGGAGATGTACGTCACATACCTTATAATTTACTCGTGTAAGGTGTGTAATTCAGTGGTTTTTCATGTATCTACAGAGTTGTGCAACCTTCATCAAAATGAATTTTAGAACATTTCATCACTCCGAAAGAACTCTTATTAGCAGTCACGCCTCCTTTCCTCCCGGCCCTCCTACCAGCTCCAGCTAGGCAACCACTCATCTTTCTGTCTCTGTAGATTTGCATATTCTGGACATTCCTTATAAATGGATTCATATAATATGTGGTCTTTTGTGCCTGGCTTTCTTCACCTTGCATTCACTCATAATGTATGTATCAGTATTTCATGCCATATTATTGCTGAATAATAGTCCTTTGCATAGATATGCCATATTTGTCCATTCATCAGTTGATGGATTTTGGCTATTACAAATAATTTTGCTATGAAGATTCATGTACAAGTCTTTATGTGAACATAATGTTTTAGTTTCTCTTGCATATATGCCTAAGAGTGGAATTGCTGGATCATAGCAGCAATTAATATTTTGAGGAACTTGCAAATTGTTTTCCGCAATAGCTGCACCATTTTCCATTCCCACCAGCAATGTCTGAAAGTAAAAGTGTTAGTTGCTCAGTCGTGTGTGACTCTGTGACCCTCTGGACTGTAGCCCACCAGGCTTTTCTGTCCATGGGATTCTCCAGGCAAGAATCCTTGGGTTTCCATTCCCTTTTCCTGGGGATCTTCCTGAGCCAGAGATCGAACCAGATCTCCTGTATTGCAGGCGGATTCTTTACCATCTGAGCCACAGGGAAGCCCAGCAATGTCTATGGGGTCCAATTTGCCCCACGTTCTCACCAACACTTGCTTTAATCTTTTTATTACTAACCTTTTGGATGTGAAGTGGTGTCTCACTGTCATTTTGATTTGCATTTTCCTGAAAATTAGGGATGTGAGCATCTTTTCATATGTTTGTTGGCCATTTGTATATCTTCTTTGGAGAAGTATCTTTAGTTTGTCAATTAAAAACACTGAGTTATTTTCCTTTTTATCGTTAAGTGTTTGCTGTGTGTGTATAGTATGTTGTTGTTCAGTTGTCCAGTCGTGTCCAGCTCTTCTTGACCCCATGGCAAGTTTTTTTTTTTTTTTTTTCCTGTCAGATACTTGATTTGGAAATGTTTTCTCCTATTCTGTGGGATCTAAAAATTTTTTCTTGACAATGTTCTTTCGTATACAAAAGTTTTAAATTTTGATGAGTCCAATTATCTTTCCTTTTGTTTCCTGTGTTTTGGGGGTCATATTTGAGTGACCATTACTTACTCAAAGGTTATGAAGATTTACTAATGTTTTTTTTTTCCTAGGAGTTTTATGGCTTTAACTCTTACACTTAGGGTTATGATCTTTTCTTCATTCTTTTGCATGTGGATATCCAGTTGTCCTAGCTCATTTGTTGAAAAAACTAATTTTTTTAGTTATCAAAAATCAATTGACAGTAAATTAAAGGTTAATTTCTGGACTCCCAATTCTATTCCCTTGACATACCTATCTATATCTCTTGTTTATTTTTACTAATTCCTTGGTAGGGTAGATGTGTATAATTCAGCAGAGAAAGCACTCCCAGTTAAAACAAAGTTGACATTTAATATTTTGAGCAAAATTTCCTGTAAATTTCCTGGTGGCAGTAAAATATTGTATATTTTATCCACTCTTAAATCCATGGGAGCTTAGAAGAGTGGCAGGCGCGTGGTGGTGCTCAGTAAATATTCGTCATATTTGAAGAAGGATTGATAGGAGGATTGTTTTAGTCATGCTGTTGTTGCTTTTGTAACTTGAAACCTTGGTTGTTGAATATTTAGATTTCCAAAATCTTTTCTGTATAAGCTTTGAATGTTGCTGTTCATGTTGTGTGAAGGATTTGCCTTTGGTTCTTCCAGACTCTTTCTGTAAATTACTTGATGGAGGGCTGGAAAAGAGTATTAGCATATGTTTTATGAATAACTTTGTCAGTCTTGGTAGTTAAGGGTGTAGTGTGTTAGGAAAGTTAAGGTCATTTAACTGGGTATGTGGATTTCATCTATTACCTTGCAGCACACTGAGAAATTGCTAGACATTGGTCCTGAGCAGTGGAATGTGCAGTGTTCTCCCCCTGGGAGTGATGTAGATGGCTGGAGGATCATCACTTCTGAACGCCCATACCCTCTCCCATCCTCATGGCTTTCTTTCAGCCTTGAACTTCCAGGATTCCTAGTGTGATTGCAGGTTAAAACCTGGAGAGCAACTGTGGCTTCATGGAACTGGACTAACATCCCCTATGGCTGAGGGAAGTGGTAGCACATCTTAGTGGTATTGAAATTGGCGTAATATCACACCATAGGGGATGTTAGTCCAGTTCCATGAAGCCACAGTTGCTCTCTAGGTTTTAACCCGCAGTCACACTAGGAATCCTGCTTATTTAACTTGTATGCAGAGTACATCATGAGAAAAGCTGGGCTGGATGAAGCACAAGGTGGAATCAAGATTGCCGGGAGAGACACCATCCTATGGCAGAAAGCAAAGAAGAACTAAAGAGCCTCTTGATGAAAGTGAAAGAGGAGAGTGAAAAAGTTGGCTTAAAACTCAACACTCAGAAAACTAACATCATGGCATCTGGTCCCATCACTTCATGACAAATAGATGGGGAGACAGTGGAAACAGTGAGAGACTTTATTTTTGGGGGCTCCAAAATCACTGCAGATGGTGACTGCAGCCATAAAATTAAAAGATGCTTACTCCTTGGAAGGAAAGCTATGACTAACCTAGACGGCATATTAAAAAGCAGAGACATTACTTTGCCAACAAAGGTCCGTCTAGTCAAAGCTATGGTTTTTCCAGTAGCCATGTATAGATGTGAGAGTTGGACTGTGAAGAAAGCTCAGTGCTGAATAATTGATGGTTTTGAACTGTGGTGTTGGAGAAGACTCTTGAGAGTCCCTTGGACTGCAAGGAGATCCAACCAGTCCATCCTAATGGAATCAGTCCTGGATATAAATTGGAAGGACTGATGCTGAAGCTGAAACTCCAATACTTTGGCCACCTGATGTGAAGAACTGACTCATTGGAAAAGACCCTGATGCTGGTAAAGACTGAAGGAGAGAGGAGAAGGGGACGACAGAGGATGAGATGGTTGGATGGCATCACTGACTCAATGGACATGAGTTTGAGTAATCTCTGGTAGTTGGTGATGGACAGGGAGGCCTGGCATGCTGCAGTCCATGGGGTCACAAAGAGTCAGACACAACTGAGCGACTGAACTGAACTGATTCAAACACTTCACAAATCCCAGTAGATATGCAGGCTACAGGCAGTTTCCTCTGTGAAGAAAATCTCAAGTGTCTAGAATCTAGATAATGCCACAGCTGTGGGTGACAAAATCTTTCACACAAACTGGTTGCTACGTGTTACTGCTTTTTCTGCCAGTCACTCATTCTTTTGCCTGGTAGTTCATGTCTGGTTCTCTGCCCCAAACCTGAATGTGGTCATACGTCCTCAGGTAATGCAGCCCTGCGATGCCTGCCCCCAAGTGCAGCAGACAGCAGGGGAGGATGTGGGAGAGATGGCATGCATTACAACAGACTGACTTTCACTTACCCTAGGAAGGCAGACTAGGCATGGGCATTTCGAGTCATCTAATGCAGCCCTCCCATCGGACAGCTGAGGGGACAGGGACCCAGTGAGGGGCAGTGATTTGCCAGAGCCCAGTCCGTGGTCCTGGAGCCCTGTCTTTGGTTTCCCGTCTGCTGATTTCTCAGTGCTCACCTGCCCTCAGTTGCTTTGCAGTCTGCAAGGAACAGCTGGGAGCTGATTATGGGGGAAGAGGTCAGAACTGATTGAAAATCGTTTAGGTTTGCTGCTAATCTCGTCTCCTCTCATGCTGCCAACCCTTCCTGTTTCCTCCCTCTCCTCCTTAAATCAGGTCCTTCTAGGCCCGCATCTGGCTTGAGTGCCTTCTGCAGTTTCGGCATTTGGATTTGTGCAACTCTTTCTGGGTAGATTATATGAGGGAGAGACTCTTTTGTCTCAAAGAATCTTTTTTTTTCCCCCTCCCAATTTGGGAGTTTGCTTATGTGGAATTTCTTTTCAGAATGATACTAACTGCATTGCATTTTATTTTTTTTTAACTTTCTGAAAGATGCTTGTTTATATAAAAGGCTTAGAATAATGTATGGTTATGGTCATTGTTTTAGAGCTCGTATCACTCAGAGTTTTTCCTTGGTTTCTGTTTTGTAAAGTCTTTACCTTGAATTCTTACAGCTCTATTCTGGTATCTCTCCAGGAAAGAAAATTAAAAACTGATTAGTGACCCTTCTTATTGCCTGAGGGAGGGTGCAAGAGAGGAAAGCAAAAAGGTAAAATTGCTCTTTCATTGAAAGGTTTCAGATGGGCCAATCATCAGGAGGCTAATAGATCTTTCCCCCGATAACGATTATTTCATGCATCTGCTGCTGTTTACAAGGGCACTTTGAGGTTGTGCAAATTTTCCAGAATTCCTCAGGGAACCGGCTTCTTTTTCTTTCAGACAGTGTTTTTACATAATGTTCTGGGGTAGTTATTTGAAGATAAATAGGTTTTGAGTGTGAGGGTGTATGGTGGCCTGGACCAGTGCTGTGTGTCTGTAATTTTAAGTATGGATTTGTGAACTCACTTTTATAAGAATTTATTCAGAGCTTGTGTACCCAGTAGCACCTAGGATTTCTGGTGGGGATGATGAAATTGAGGGAAGACTCGAGCCTTTTTTTCCTTCAAACAAAAGTATGGGTATATTTAATTCTATCAAATGCATAAAATAGTAATTACACAGCCACAAGTCTTTTGTTCAATAATGATTTGATTCATAAGCATTTGTGTGAAATTTACATAATTTTACATCCATACTGTTGAATTTTTAAATACTGTAAGTAAAAAAGCCTCACGAATAACCAATTCTTATATTTCCTATTTATCCCTCTGTGTGTCCACACTTTAAAAAGTTACAAACTGAACATTATACAGAATGTGTAAGTCATGTTTAAAAACCCGAGTTTTTAAAATTGTTGTACCCCAGTATGATTCAGAAAAGTCCCCATGCTGACAAGTGCGGTCCTAGGTGGCAAACTGGAGGAGGGGATGAAAGAGACAGAAGCAAGTTTTCTGTCTTAATATTTTACTAACCCTCTCAGTTAAAAATGGTAATGTCATGAGAAATGACAGTTTAGGTTTAATATGAGTAATAGAGTTTGCTTTATAGTTAAGAGAAGTTTAAAGAGTTAAAAGAAATTTAAGTTTTAGGTGGAAAGACAAATAGTTACTTATAAAGACAGCATTCAATACAATTCATAAATAAGTACTGGGTTATATAGTGGAGATTTTAAGAGGTACAGACATCCTTATAAGGAATGATGTTTCTTACATACTGAGGTGGATCGGTTAATCAGGAAAGGTATTTTAGAAGAAGTGAATATAGATTCACCTTCAGGTGGGGCTAGATGTGTTTGAAGGTTCAAAATCTTTCAGATTCTAGCAAGGTAGTATGGTATATAAATGATCCATTATGCAATATCCCTGGCCAGGTTTAGGGTGATACCTCTTAAAACAGGCACAGTAATATTTGCACAACTCATCATTTGAATATTCACAATAAGTGGGGGTAAATAGAGACTTCAAGTTGCTTTCTTCCAGATTTTGACTCTGTATTAGTTAACTACTATCTATTTATCTTTCATCTTGACTGACTCTTTGCAGTGCCATGGACTGCAGCCTGCCAGGTTTCTCTGTCCATGGACTTTTCTAGGCAAGAATACTGCCATTTCCTTCTTCAGGGAATTTCCTGACCCAGGGATCAAACCCGTGTCTCCTGCATCTCCAGCATTGGCAGGTGGATTCTTACCACTGGCACCACCTGGAAAGACCCAGGTGTGTTATCTATTCAGTTCAGTTCAGTTCAGTTCAGTCGCTCAGTCATGTCCGACTCTTTGCGACCCCATGAATCACAGCACGCCAGGCCTCCCTGTCCACCACCAACTCCCGGAGTTCACTGAGACTCACGTCCATCGAGTCAGTGATGCCATCCAGCCATCTCATCCTCTGTCGTCCCCTTCTCCTCCTGCCCCCAATCCCTCTCAGCATCAGAGTCTTCTCCAATGAGTCAACTCTTCGCATGAGGTGGCCAAAGTACTGGAGTTTCAGCTTTAGCATCATTCCTTCCAAAGAAATCCCAGGGCTGATCTCCTTTAGAATGGACTGGTTGGATCTCCTTGCAGTCCAAGGCATTCTCAAGAGTCTTCTCTAACACCACAGTTCAAAAGCATCAATTCTTCCGCCCTCAGCCTTCTTCACAGTCCCAACTCTCACATCCATACATGACCACAGGAAAAACCATAGCCTTGACTAGATCCACACAGTCAAAGGCTTTGGCATAGTCAATAAAGCAGAAATAGATGCTTTTCTGGAACTCTCTTGCTTTTTCCATGATCCAGCGGATGTTGGCAATTTGATCTCTGGTTTCTCTGCCTTTTCTAAAACCAGCTTGAACATCAGGAAGTTCACGGTTCACATATTGCTGAAGCCTGGCTTGGAGAATTTTGAGCATTACTTTACTAGCATGTGAGATGAGTGCAATTGTGCGGTAGTTTGAGCATTCTTTGGCATTGCCTTTCTTTGGGATTGGAATGAAAACGGACCTTTTCCAGTCCTGTGGCCACTGCTGAGTTTTCCAAATGTGCTGGCATATTGAGTGCAGCACTTTCACAGCATCATCTTTCAGGATTTGAAATAGCTCCACTGGAATTCCATCACCTCCACTAGCTTTGTTCGTAGTGATGCTTTCTAAGGCCCACTTGACTTCACATTCTGGGATGTCTGGCTCTAGGTCAGTGATCACACCATCGTGATTATCTGGGTCGTGTATCTATTGCTGTGTGCCAAATTACATCCAAAACTTAGCAGCTTGGAAGAATGAACACTATCCTGTACAGATTCTCTGGGTCCAGAATCCAGGAGCAGCTTCAGTGGATGATTCTGGTTCAGGTTTTTCTGAGGCTGCACTCAAACTGTGTCTGAGGCATCAGTCAAAGGGAAGCAGATGGTGGGACTACTTCTAAGCCTGCTCACGGGCTTGTTGGTAGGTTGTGGTTCCTCACCACGTGATCCTGAGTGTCCCCACAACATGGTAGCTGGCTTGCTCCAAAGCAAGTAATCTTAGAAAAACCAAGATGGAAGCTCTAGTTGTATGTAACATCTGCTATTATGTTTATGTGGTATTTTGTTGGTCATACTAGCCAATCTTGGAGTTAGAGGGGACTGTATAAGGGTGTGAATACTGGGAGGCAGAGATCACTAGGAGACATCTGGAAGAGGGACTGCCATAGTTACCAAGTGAGTTTTGGCATCAAACTTTAGATAAAGTTTGCAGTTTTTGTATCTTTTTGGGTTCTGAATTCCTATAGACTCTGGCCTCCTCAAAGTGATGATTTGTGAGGATGAACCATGGCTCTGAAGGCAGTCTAGGACTGCAGGATAGCATAAACATAGAGAAATGACTTTGGTGGAGGAAGACGAAGAGTGTCTAGGGAATCCATAGACTCATGGTCTGCTCTGTGCCAGGCACTGTACCTGAAATGGGGACTAAAAAGGTGAATTAGGTGGTGCTAGTGGTAAAGAACCCACCTGCCAATGCAGAGGACATAAGAGACGTGGGTTCCATCTCTGGGTCGGGAAGGTCCCATGGAGGAGGGCATGGCAGCCCACTCCAGTATTCTTGCCTGGGAATTCCATGGACAGAGGAGCGTGGGGAGGCTACAGTCCACGGCGTCGCAAAGAGTCAGACACGACTAAAGTGACTTAGCAGACAGGCAGATACATTATTAACCATCTGTAGCTAAAATTTTGATTTGAGAAAATCTAGAGTTTTGCTTTGAAGATACCTGTAATGTCTACAGTGAGAAAGACAGCATAGTTAGAAAGCTGGCATAGTGAGAGAATATAGACTCAGAAAATCTGCATTTTTCTGCCAGCTCCTTCATTTCCTATCTTGCAAAAGTCACTATTGTGGAGTGTTAGTTTTTTCTTTCCATTTGTGAAATTAAATCGGTGGTTACATTATTCCATCAATATCGAAGTATTGTGAGGCTCAGTTGTTGTTGTTCAGTTGCTCAGTTGTGGCCGACTCCTTGCGACCCTATGGACTGCAGCACACCAGGCTTCCCTGTCTTTCACTCTCTCCTGGAGTTTGCTCAAACTCATGTCCATTGCGTCAGTGCTGCCGTTCCACCATCTCCTCTGTCACCCCTTCTCCTCTTGCCCTCACTCTTCCCCAGCATTGGGTCTTTTGCAGTGAGTTGGGCTCTTTGCATCAGGTGGCCAAAGTATTGGAGCTTCAGCTTCAGATCAGTCCTTCCAATGAATATTCAGGGTTGATTTCTTTTAGGATTGACTGGTTTGATCTCCTTGCCATCCAAGGACTCTCAAGAGTCTTCTTCAACACCACAGTTCAAAAGCATCAATTCTATGTCACTCAGCTTTCTTTATAGTCCAACTCTCACATTCATACATGACTACTGGAAAAACCATAGCTTTGACCATATGGACCTTTGTTGGCAAAGTGATGTCACTGTCTCTGCTTTTTAATACACTGTCTAGGTTCATTGTAGCTTTTTTTCCAAGGAGCAAGCATCTTTTAATTTCGTGGCTGTAGTCACTGTCTACAGTGATTTTGGAGCCCAAGAAAATAAAATCTGCCACTGTTTCCACTCTTTCCCCACCTATTTGCCATGAAGTGATGGGACCAGGTGCCATGATCTTAGTTTTTTTTTTTTTTTTTTCATGATCTTAGTTTTTTGAGTGTTGAGCTCTAAGCTAGCTTTTCCCCTCTCCTCTTTGACCTTCATTAAGAGGCTCTTTAGTTCTTCTTTGCTTTCTGCCATAAGGATGGTGTCATTTGCATATCTGAGATTATTGCTATTTCTCCCAGCAGTCTTGATTCCAGCTTGTGATTCATCCAGCCTGGCATTTCACATGATGTATCCTGCATGTAAGTTAAATAAACAGGGTGACAATATACAGCCTTGACGTACTCCTTTCCCAATTTGGAGCCAGTGCATTGTTCCATGTCCAGTTCTAACTGTTGTTTCTTGACTTGCATACAAGTTTCTCAGGAGGCAGGTAAGGTGATCTGGTATTCCCATCTCTTGAAGAATTTTCCAGTTTGTTGTGATCCACACAGTCAAAGGCTTTGGCATAGTTAATGAAGCAGAAGTAGAGGTTTTCCTGGAGTTCCTTGTGAGGCTCAAGGGAAGATAATGGCTGAAAAAAGTCTTGCAAAATTTTAAGGTGCTCTGGAGTGTTGATTATTATTGTATTATTATTATGTCAGTATAGTACAGTATAGTACTTATATAGTATGTCGTACACTATAGTACTTACACTAAGTATAGTACAGTATAGTATTAAGCCTTATATTGATTAAAAGAAAAATGAAATGATGATTTAGAATGTCCTTAGAAGGTTTGAAACCATGAGACAAATTACAGTTTTCCTTTAAATGCTTTTTTATTATTTTGCATTTGCTGTCTAGAAAACTGATTTATTGGGTTGGACAGAGATTACTTTGAAAACAACAGCCAGCTTCCTTCCTCCTCCTCTTCCTCTCTTTGTCTCTTTTTTTTTATGTTGACCTTCATGTACAGCTTTTCACATTTTGAAGGTCATAGCTGAAAATAAATCCCTTTGCTTTTCCGGTAACCCAGTAGTCAGATTACTTGTCCCAGCAGAAAGAACTAAGCTCAATTTAGAGCTTAGTTCACGTGATGAAGATGTGTTTCAAAAAGGAAGCTTAGATATGGAAGCCTGGAAGAATTTACTCATTAAAATTCCTTGTTGGATTAAATTATGAGTCAAAAATAAGGACTTGCAATTTTGTTGATTTCTGTGATAAAGACAGTTTGTTATGATTTAGTCTTTTAAGAATCTGAGTAGCCTTCTTTTGAGGATCATGAGAACTTCCACAAATCATTATTTTCTAGAATCTTTGTCTGGCAAACCCTGAAGAACTTTCCCTTAGAATGCCTTTATGCCATTGCATGCACCCAGGGAGAGCGAGCCGTGACAGCGTCATGGAAACATCAGTATTGACGCTGGCATTTTAGTGACCCCCCAAACAACAGCTATAAAGGAAACCAGACCCCAGGCTGACAGCAGATCAATTGCTTTATGTCACAAATTTCCTTTGAATGGTAGTGAAAAACCTTGGGCTTTTTTTGTGTTTTCAGGTTAAAAATTCTTGAGATTTCCCCGTTTGAAAATGCTGAACCATATGTGGGTGTATGCTTGCGTGCACACACAAGTGTGCTTGTGCCAGAGAAAGATAAATGACATAGTGTTTACCATTTTAATACCTGGGTAGTTGTGTTTAAGAGTAAATGTATGGAAAGGACAGACTTGTTGCCAAGGGAGAGGGGGTATTGGGAAGGATATATTGGGAGTTTGGGGTTAGCATATGCAAGCTATTATATATAGAATGGATAAACTAAACGGTCCTGTGTATAGCACAGGGAGCTATATTGAATATTCTTAATAAACCATAAATAAAAGAATATGAAAAAGAATATATATGTATAACTGAATCACTTTGATGTATAGCAGAAACTAACACAACATTGTAAATCAACTATACTTCATTAAAGTAAGTTAAAAAAGAGTAAATGTATGACTTATTGCTCTCTAGAAAATCATGTTTCTTATTTTTAAATGTTTTTGAAAGATGATCAGTATGTTCTGAAACAACATTTTCTTTAATATGAGAATCGTGGCTACTGAAAACAGGTATTATATTCATCAGGATGTACATTGCTATACTTAAAAAAAACCATTATTTTGAAGAATTTCATTGTGAATTGATTCTTGCTCTAAAATGCTTCTCATTTAGTATAATTGGAAAGTTGAAAATGACATAGAGGTTTTTTTTCCCCAAGGGGAGGGTGATTTTATGTGTCAGCTTGGTTACAGATCACTGGGTCCTCCTTGTGCTTTTCCACTTGCTTCAGTCAGTGCTGAGTTGAGCAAAGCCAAGTTCCTGACAGGCTGCTGTGGTTTCAGCACGTGCCTCCCTCTGTTTCGGCTTTACCATTAGTATATGTGTCCACCTTTGTCCTCAAATGCTTAGACAATTTTGTGCTTTCTGCCTGAGGTTGTGGTAGCAAAGTGACAACAAAATGTACCATTTCCCCCACATTTAACAAGCTCTGCTGCTCTGAGTAGAATCCATGGCTTATTAGACATGCCAAGTCGCTAGCTTTCTAAGTGTGTTCAACTGAAAATGATGAACAAAATGACATAGACTGGCATGTTTTGAGTCTCGCTGCATGCTTTTGTCAGAGTTTGGCTCTCATTTGTTGGCTAGTCTCTTCATGGAAGATTCATTGAAACCACTTTGGTCAATTTGATTGCCATTTTCTTGTGTTAGGATGTTAGATTCCTCTTGCAGGAAGAAAAAGGAGTAAGAGCCAGTAAGAACTCAAATAGTTAGAAATATCTGTAATTTTTATACCAATTACTAATAGATTTTGCACTTCCTCATAAATTAAAACTTTGGGGCTGAGAACAAATCATATACAGACCACAAGTATGTTTGCTATTACATGAACCTGATATTTCTGGTTGTGTCAGTGCATGTAGGGGTAGTTTTTTTTTTTTAAAGTCTTCAAAATTAATGAGACAACCTTGATTGAGAAATAGTTTCCTTACACAGGAACTTTTAGTTCTTAACTGAGTGAAGGATGAAGAAAGGATTCTGCAGACCCTGGGTAGTGAACATGTTAATTGCATATTTGACACAGGCATTTGACCATAAGTATAAATAGCCGAGTTTCCTTCTAGCTCTCAAAGTCTGATGTGTTGTGTTGAAGGTGGCTTTGGTGACAGGTGCAAGTTTTCATTTCTAGCAGTTGTGTCTGTGGTTTATCTAGTCTGGAGCTATAATCACCTTTTCATTACCCAGGCTTCACATATTACTACGGCTTGTTCAGTTCGCTACATATAGTAGACAGGGCTCAGGAAAATCAATGTGATTTCTTGTTTTCAGCAACCTGAATGATTTGGTGGGGAAGGAGAGTGAAACTCTGTTTTTTCTCAGACTCATGAGCATTTTGGACTTTTGGTTACTTCATTTTAGTGGCGGTGGGGGGGTGGGGGCGCAGGTAGGGAGTGGCAGAGGGTTATTATTTTCTTCTTTAAGGCTACTTCATAGATTAAGCCCATATGCCATTAAAAGTTGCCCATAAGAAAAAGTGAGCCAGTCCATTCAGTTGGTGTTATACCTAGTGAACTTCAGTAAATGTTACCTTTTACTTCTCTTTGACACTAGTCAGCCTGTTGTGGGGAATACAGAATGGAGTATGATATTGAAGTGTGAGACCTGAGGGGTCTCATGGAGAAGTGTCTTGAATATGATTTTTAAGGATAAGTGGGCTATAGATACACAGAAAGTGAGGGGTTGCCCTGTGGAACTCCTAGGACAGTGAGGAGGCTGGCTGAACCTGGAGGCAAAGGGGAAAATGCTTTAGGTTTATTTTTAAAGAGCATTCTTAAAAGACAGTGAAATAATTAATCTTAAATACTCTGCATTCTAAGGCTTAAGGGTCATGAAGATGTTAGGAGTCAAGTCTATTTGTTTCTCATACATGCAGCCTGTCTCTGCCTTGGGGCCTCAGCTCCTGCTGTTCTTTCTGCTGAGAATGCTTTTCCCTAGAAATCTGCCTGGCTTAACCTCACCCCTTTAAGTCTCTGCTCAAGTGTCTCCCCCCTGAGACCTTCCTTGAGCCCTCTGCATACACTTTCACTAAGCCCCTTCAGCTTTATTTCTCTTCACCATATCTACGGCCTTCTAACATAGTGGATAATTTACTTGATGATTTTGCTTGTTGCCTGTCTTCTCCACTAGAACGTGTGCTTCATGAGGCCAGGAGTTTTTTTTAAGGATTTGTCCACTGAGATCTCCTCAGCATTGACTACAGCGTCTGGCATGTAGTGGGCTCACAGTAAATACTTATTGAATAAACATCTCTTTTTACATGGGCTAAACTCATTTTGTTGCTGGCTCTAATGATGATGTATTGTGATCCCCCCCACCCCACCTTTTAAGGATAGGCTCTCAATAGCTTCTTCCTTTCGGAAAACACCCTGACAGTAAGGGAAAAAGGTCTCCAAGGTACTGGATGAGCCACTGAGAAGCCTGTGTTTTAAAGACAATGTACATTTTACTCAGAGCCCATGAATTTAAATCAGCAGTCTGATTTTATGAACAGTTACATAACTTAATTATAATTTTTGCCTACATGCAAGAAAGAAAACCCAGTTCTAAAAATGTGTTTATTGTGGGGCTGTTAATTGTAAACGCTGATAGACCTTCCCTCCCATTAAACTCCTGAGTACAGAAATTGGGCAGTCCTAGGAAAAAGTAAGCGGAGAAGGTGATAGCACCCCACTCCTGTACTCTTGCCTGGAAAATCCCATGGATGGAGGAGCCTGGTTGGCTGCAGTCCATGGGGTCGCGAAGAGTCGGACACGACTGAGCGACTTCCCTTTCACTTTTCACTTTCAAGCATTGGAGAAGGAAATGGCAACCCACTCCAGTGTTCTTGCCTGGAGAATCCCAGGGAAAGGGGAGCCTGGTGGGCTGCCGTCTATGGAGTCACACAGAGTCGGACATGACTGAAGTGACTTAGCAGCAGCAGCAGGAAAAAGTAAGAAAAGGCTATTTTTTATAAAAAGATTCCTCCGTGTCTTCCCACATTGGGGAAACAAGTTAAATTTTTTTCATATTAAATAATCATCCCTGTAGGGTGACTGGGTTGGACTAAATCATTACTAAAGCCACTTTCCATCTTGAAAGCTCTATGATCCTGCTCTGTCTAAATATTCTCCTCTGGCCAGTTTGTTTTATACACCACTGTATGAACTTGCTGCGTGCATTCCTTAGCTTGGTGACTTAGTTTATGATTGTCTGAGTACTCTGGAAGAGGGATTTCTGGATCCAAATGCTTGGAGATTTTTGAGGTTCTTGTTTCATAGGGCCAAATGTTTTTTAGATAGGCTGCACTTTAGGATAATGGCTAATGCTTAGGTTATTGAGTTAGCATAGCTGTGATCTGTCCTGGATCTGCCCTTGCCAGCCATGTGCTGAGTTTACTTGGTCCCTTGCCCTTCATTTCTTTCTACCTTTCTTACAGGGTAGCGATGAAAATTAGCCGAGAGTGCACCCTGGCTGCTATTATTATCACGATTATTTTATTTTGTACTTCTAGAGTTTCATGAACATAGAATATTAACGTATAAAATATCCTTGTCAATTTGATAAGGAAAATGTGGAGTTTTTATATATTTTTTTATTACTTTTGAGTGCTTTTTTTCATGTTCATGATTATTTACATTTTTTTTTTTTAATGTTTCAAACTACTTCATTTCGGTAATGATTTCTTTTTCTAAGTTTAAATCCATATTGTACTCACACTCACTTTACATGTACTTGGTGTCCTTAAGATCACCAAACATAGCACAAAGAATGCACAGGTGGTTTTTGAGATACCATATGGATTTTTAAAACATATGTGTGTATAATATGTGAGGATTATTCTGTTTTGGTAAAAAATTGTTTTTAGATCAAGTCTATCAATGCTTTATTAAATAAATACATACATTTTTAATTTTAAAAGAAAATATCTTGCCAGTGGCTTGGGGAGTGAACCATTTTGGAATCTGGGCTCATGGTCCCATTCATGCACTCGACAGGCACAGCACTGGCAAACACTCTGACTATGGCCTCATCAGAGAACATGAGCCAGAACCACCCAGCTTATTATAAATGCCAATTCAAATCTGTCCCCATACAGGGGGATAACTTTGAATGAAATCAGTTTCTCCTATTAGGAAATGAGAGTTTTGCTTTTTAAATTTTTGTATTTTTGTTTTCCCCCCACTCTTGTGCTCTGAACCTCTGGCTGAGGCCCTGACATTTGATGTTTTTCATGTCCAATGGTTCTCTTCTGGAATGAGAAGTTGCTTTAGCTCATTAAATTAAGAAGCAACTTCGTCAGAGGTCCACAAACCAATAATTTACTCTTAAGTGTGTGTTTACGTCTGAGAATTCATAGCAGGGGGCTAAAAGGGAGAGTAATGAGCCTGGCAACTCCCTGCTCAGCTTGCTCATCAGACCCCTCACCAGAAATGTTTCCACAGTGTTGCTGTTTTCTGGGATCCCATCAAGATGCCCTTAGGAAGATTAGAGACAATTGACTCTGCATATATAAATGAACCAGGTGGATGGAAGCCTGGGCTAGGCCTTTGCGAGAACCTTCTGCTGCCCAGGTGGTCACAGAGCAGCACTTTGTTAGGGCAGCCTGTGGACTTGAGGTTTTTAGAACACAGGTTGTCTGTTCCTAACCCTGACTTCCTCTCCTTCTTAGGCCAGTGGGGCTGACCCCTGATTGCACAGTACAGTCATTTGGAGGGAGTTTTGAAAATAACCAGAGAGGTTCTGATTTAAGTGGTCTGGGTGGGATCTGAGCTTGGATAAAGTTAAAAAACCTCCTTTTGTGATTTGGGTGCACTCCATGACCAGGAACCCAGGCCACCAATCTGTTTCCAGACTTAGCCTTTCCAGCCTCCTCCCTACCATTTGCCTTCCTTCAGTCTGTATATTTAAGAGCTCTAGAAATAGCTCTGTCCTGCACTTTCAAACTTCAACCTTGGACTGCTTGCCCCTTTATGTTTTGGTGAATATTCACAGTCTGTAATCAGGTACTGTAAGGGTGCGTTGTTAGTTTGCTGCCCTGTTGGTCTTTGAATTAATGTAATGATCTGTGATTTCTACTCAAACAACTAGACTATCCAAGTCTCTTCCGTGGCAGAGCTCCTGGTGAGGAATTCTTGGATTTGATATCTTAAAACTTCTCTCTGCTGGTCCTTAAGTGCTGGTAAAAGATTGAGATGATTTACTTCCTTTTTATTATTCCTGTTGTTAAAACTTGGGTGGGCAACTTTTACATTTCTTTTTAATGTAGTGAAGATGGAACATTAAGAATGTATTTCATGAGTTTTGAATCAGTTACTTAAGAGTTAATCTGAATTTCTGATTTTTCTCCTTAGAAAAATCAGAAATTAGATTTTTTTCTGATTATATTCTAATAAAACCTACAGTCTACAGAACTGCTTCATATAAAATCTCATTTACAGACAATATATATTTGAAAACGTAGAAACTCTTCAGATCTACAGTTTGGAGGACTTTGTGATAAATGTATTTTTTGGCAACTCAAAGGAAAAATCTGCAAATTACTTAGCACAGTGTCTTTAAAATATAGCCACTTGATAAGAAACTGTTAATATTAATGGTCTGTTCTGGGCAAAGTCTGACACTTACCTTCTGTTGGTAGTTCATTACCTTTTTGAGATACTTAAAGTGATGGGAAGGCTTTGGAGCCCTGAGGGAAGCTGGGGTGTCCTGTGGGAATGGTAGTCTTATAATAGAGCTGGGTCAAGTGCAGCCCTTAGCACACCGCCCTTGATATGCGCCAGTACCCCCCACCCTATTATCAGGCAATGAGTCCTGCTCATCCATTGGTTGGTGCTGCACAGAGCCCCTCCCCTAGGCGACCAACCGTCAATGTGAGACCGGTAGTGGTCCTGCCCACCCATTGGTTGACACCACAGTGGGCCCCGCCCACAAACAACCAACTGTCAAGGAGCGACCGTAAGTGAGGGATTTAGTCAGCGGAGTGGTGGTCCTCAGAGAGTGAGGTAAGAGGAGGATCCTAGCCTTCTCCCTGGGGCTCTTCCAGTTCACCCGGCCTCAAGCCATCAGGTGAACTGAGGGGCAGGGGGAGCAGGCTGGGGGCTGTGTCCTGCGTCCTGCAGGGCTCCAGAATCCTCGCCAAAGCCTCCCGACTGGACTCAGACCTTGAGGCGATGGTGAACCTCCCCCTCATCCCATCTCTTCGACCTGATGGCAGCAGCCTGGGGGACCTGGTCCCTACCAAATGGGCGGCCTGAGGAGCCTGAGGCTCCTGGCTCAGGTTGGGTCCTGGGCGCCTGGCTCCCTCAGCCATGACAGCTGGGCAGGGTCTGGGAACCTGGCCCTGAGGAAGCCGCCAGATGAGACCTGCCTCCTCTTAGCCAGGACGAGGACCTCTGAGGGGAAAGTTGTGCTTTGCTTGGGACCTCGCCCTTTCTTGTCAGGGCAGAAAATAAGATTCGTTAAGAGATTTACAGAAACATCATTACTGGACTATGAGAGGACCTCTAGAACAAAGGATCTGGTACCAAAAAGTTTACAACTAACCACCCTCCTCCCTCACCTCTCCTGGCAAAGGGCTTTGCTGAAAGCTTTCGGGGAGTTTGGGGTTTTTAAGGCACGAGCCATCTGTCTACTTTCATGGCCCTCAATAAACCTGTCTCTGCTCCAAACTCTTAACATTCTGGTATTGTTTGACCTCACTATGCATTGGGCGCACAGACTTGTGTTTCGGTAACAGTCTGGGTGGGCTCAGAAGAGGCCCTGTGTTGGACATGGTTGGCCTCAGATACCAGGACTTCATGCGTCTACCTTAATCTCTGATTGCATCTGGATCTGGCCAAGTCAGCAACCATGCAAGTCAGCCTGGAGACCTTTCTAAGCAGAGTTTGAGAGGAGATGCCATTGGGAACCTCCAGGTTAGTGAGCTTCATCCTGCACATCCTTACATGCAGGACCCTCAACCATCCCTTGGGACACTAACTGACAGAGCTGGAGGCCAAGTAACCTTTAGGCCTTTCTCCTCCATGTCTGGATGGCTAAGTCTTGGCAAGTCAGTGCTTTTATGCCATCATTAGTCCCAGTGGGATGGGAATTCTCTTCTCTGGACTTTAGTTTTCTCTGTCAGTTGTGAGTCCCATGTCTTTTGGGGCACATGTGGGCCTTCTAGGTGGACACACTTAAGGTATCCAGGTAGCAATTTGCTCTTTAATTTTTCTTTTTCTCAATCTTTTTAGCAGGGACCTGCTGGTAGGCTCTGTTAATGGTGAAGTCAATGTCAAGTAGGGTGGCGGACGGGGAAAGGATCTACTGCCAGTGTTTGTTTGTTGTCTCTTAACTCAATTGCTTCTGCTTTCTTACAGGAGAATCACTCTCTGATCTCACTGAGCCTTTCATCTATTCAGTCTTCCAATGTTATATCTATAGTATCTTCCTTTACTGTCCAGTCAAAGTGACTGGAATCTATAATCTCGATTTTGAGATCTGTCCTATATTTTTGATCCTTAATATTTGGTTAAAAAGGAAGTTGATATAAGAGATTTCTTTTAAAACTTTATTCTATAATATGTTCTGAAGTTAGTTCTCAGTCCAATCTCTTAAATCTTTCACAGTCAGCCTGACAGTTAAATTCGACAATCATTTATTGGATTAAAACAACCTGAAAAATTCAATTACCCAGAAAACTCATTCCCTGAGCATCCTTTTAAATCAATATTGGGCCATATAGATGAACTGGGAAGTCCTTGGATTCCTTAAAATAATTATTTTATGTGTAAGCCTTTTAGAATCTATCAAAATGAACAGTATTTATTAATTTTTAAACTAGTAAAATGTATTACTGAAGGTTTGATGTCCCATTGGAAATAATTTAGGATCAGACAGGAGTAATTTGTTGTACCGATATTTTATGTAAGGCTTGAGCAATTTTATTGTCTGGGTTTACGAGGCTGGTGCTTCAGGGGCCATGTATTTTTTCACTATGTGTTTGCAGGGTTTACCATATGATGCCCATTCGTGGGTGATGGTGTCTTCGTTAGGCCCTAGTGCAAAGAGCTGCGCTTCACACAGACAGGCCTTACAGCTGAGAGGATGCACGGCATTGCCTCATCTTGTTTTGCCTTTTAAAAATATAAAGCGCTAGGGCTGAATTCTTTATTAAAGTAGCTAGAGATATGTGTAATGAAATGAAATATCTGAAAAGACTAATTAAGTCATATTAAAAAGCTAATTATTTGGCTAACAATGAGCTCACAATTTTATTTCTGAGACAATAAAGCTTGGAGAAAAGGAGTAATGTTCTAGTTAAAAAGAAATCAATGCACATTACTCACATTATTTTCAGAAATTCTACCAATTTGAACACCTACCATGAACTTGTGAGACTGGAGTCTCCTCTCTTGCGTGATATATAGTATTTTTTATATATATATATATATATATATATATAATCATGTTTTACGTCTGAAACTAATATGATGTTATGTGTTATGTGTCAGTTATATCTTCATGAAAAAATTACGACTTCTTAAACCTGAATTGAAAGGCAAAAAAATAACATGTTTGCAATTAACATGGCAAACCAAGGCTAACTTTACTATTAAAAAATAATATTTTGAAGTGGTCCCTCCTCTTCAATATTTTGAAAGAGTTTGAGAAGGACTGGCATTAAACCTTCTTTAAATGTTTGGTAGAATTCACCAGGGAAACTATCTGGTCTTGGAGATGGACTTGTCTGGATTGGCATTTGTCAGCTCTTGCTCTGGACTTTTCTTTCCAGCTTCTCCATGGTTCACTTCTAGCTTCTTCAGACTGCTTTGTCATATTTCTGCAAGTCTTTGTCCAAAGCATTTCCCTCTTTGCACTCAGATACTTCTAATTCAAGTCTGGGTTGGTTGTAACTCTTTCTAAAATACTTTTTATTCAGAATAATATTAATATATTATGTACATAAGTGTAGGATATATATATATATACACACACACACATATATATACAATATTTTTATTGAGGATAACCTAAAAGGATTAAAAGGCAGGTAAGGAAATTTGAAACTGTGTATACACCTGCTTCCTATATGCTGGTCTTGTAGCTGCAGATAAGACTCCCTTCTCCTTTCTTATTGAATCCCTGGGGACCAATCAAGTTTCGTGTGCTCAAAAGAAACTCAAACATTCAAAAGAGATCATCATTATTCTTGAAGAGATACTCTTGTATTATAAAATGGAATATTTAACGTTCAGTCTGAATAACTGCATATGAGTTACTTCACCGGGTCAGAATTTCCCCCAGGAACAGCCAAGCTCTTGACTCAGACAGGATTCATACAAGAGTGGATTTCAGCCTCTGTGCTGGGTTGCAGTCTTCATCCTTGTCACAGGTATACGATGTCCTGTCATCTGCCAGATAACGACAATTTGCTTCCTGTTTTCTGGCAGTTGTAGCCCTTCTCTTCTGATAGCCGTTGGTTAGAGCTTTCGAATGACATGGAGAAATGATGGTGAGTGATTAAAATGCTTTTTGTCTTGCTCTTTCAAGTATGATTAAATTGAAGAACATCAGGTTAATGAAAGAGCTTTCTCTTCCTAACTTATTAAGAGTTTAAAAATGAAGAATGAATGTTAAATTGTATAAAATATTTTTAAAACCACCAGTTGGTTTCTTTATTTAAATTTTACTAATGTGAATTACCCTATTATAAATTTCTTAAAATTAAAGCAATTTTATTTCTGAAGGCCTGCTTCCCTGGTGACTCAGATGGTAAAGAATCTGCCTGCAATGCAAGGAAACCTGAGTTTGATCCCTGGTTCTGGGAGATCCCCCAGAGAAGGGAATGGCAACCCACTCCAGTTGTTCTTGCCTAGAAAATCCCTTGGACAGAGGAGCCTAGCAGCTGCAGTCCACAGGGTCCAAAGAGTCGAACATGACTGAGCAACTAAGCGCACACACACGCACCTTATTGCAGGCCATTGAGTATGATGTGCAAATATTTTATTTAGAATAACAACACTGTTCTCCCAACCCCTTTTAGGGGAAATTGCCCAATATCCTAATACCCCTTTAAATGTTTGGTAGGATTTGGGAAGAGCCCCTTCTTGGTGTGGACTTGCTAGGGCATGTTGCCTTTTTCACATTATGAAAGCATGGAGATATGTGGCTGAAGCTTAACCAAAGTGCTAGCACTTTGAATTTGCAAAGACAAACAGGTTAGAAAATTTTCATAGCTCTGCTTGGTTATCTAGAGTCCAGCAGCAATAGTGAGGTGTGTGTCCTGCCTTGGCAGGGTAAAGGCAGCAGTAGAGGTGGAGATGTCAATAGCAGCATCCTAAATTCAGGACTTGATGTAGGTAGTGGCTTCTTCAGCTTGACCTCCCTTAACTTGTGCTCACTTGGTGAGCTTGATTCTCCAGGTTTCCCATCTATTCTGTAAGCTATCAGTATGCTTTCAGAAAACTGCTTCTCTGCTTAGGTTTGCTAGAGTTGCTTTCTGTAGCTTGAAATCAAGAACCTGACTATTGAATAGCATAGTGGATGGACTTGGTACAAGTCCTATTGTTGGTGAATGGACAGATCTTGATTCAAGTCGTAGTTCTTTCATAACTGGCTTTGGGCAAGTCACTTAACCTTTCTGAACCTCATTTGTTCAGAGGACATTCACCCAGAATGTCCTCATTCTTGCAGAATGGTAGAAAAAATTAAAGATAATATATGCCAAATGCATCATCTCTCAGAGTAGGCATTTGATGCATTATCAGTAATTAACATTATTATTTACAGAATGTTCTGTAACAGGTCAATAATCCTTTCTCCATAATTCTGAAATCCAAAAAGTTCTGAAAACTTTTAAATAACTTATTTGATTGTAAAACCTGACCTGACTTGCAAATATTTGAAGAAAATATCTAGCTATAATGAGAAGCAATTAAATTTTTTTATTTATCACATTAATTGTAGCTGCCCGGACTCTCTGAAGGTGTGTGAAATATAGTACATATGCCCCATAGTGTCTTTCTGGGGAGTGTGGAATCTTGAAGCACATCTGGCCCCATGAGTTTTGGATAAAGGATTTGTGAAGGATTGTTGAGATATACTGATTCACAGTCAGAGAGCATGTCAGAATGGTCTGGGGAGTTTTTTTATTTGTTAAAAAAAAAAAAAAAAATCACTGTCCTCTGGGTGAATGAGATGGGCGCTTTCCTCTCCTTTTCCTTTGGCTCATTTGTGTGTACATGTGTCTGTATGTGTAGGGGAATGGTTTCTCTGGCTGTTTCTGCCAACATCAGAAAATTAGTTGGGGACATTTTAGTCTATTTTCCATGCTTTGTAATACATTGCATAATGAGAGACTTACTGTTCTTTGTGTATGTTAAACTATCTGAAACTAGAGGGTTTTTTGTTTGTTTTTTCTATTCTTGAGGTTATTCTCTGAGAACTTACTTGAGTATGCCAATTTTTAGGGGAGGTTTTTTTGTTTTGTTGGTTCCCATGAAAATCATCCATTGGTCAAAGAATTTTCAGGTGGTAACATTATGGATGAGAAAAGTAAGTTATCCGTGGTCAATTTCTGTCTTTATAGTTATTTTAACATTATTTTACAGAACATCATGTGTAGTTGTAACAAGTAAGTAATATTTTGCTGAAAGAAAAACAAGTAGGGAGAGAGGAAGCATTATATTTAAACATAGATAAATAATATACTCCAGGAAAATTTTCTTACTGACCCTTAGTTGATTTCAATCACTTCTTAACTGTTTTTTTTTTTTTTCCCTCAGGATTCAGTAGAATAGTGTTATGTTGTTTTCTTATTTAGCATGACACCCTCTTAACTACTCCTGTCTGGTTCCTGCTCCCTGGGACTAGGACTGAGCTCTCCATTAGTGGGGTCGCTTTAGATTATATAGCCTTCTCTTTCAGGTAACAATGATTAACTTACTGGGAAGAGTAGATTCTATTTTGACCTGAAGATCATAAAATAGAGAAATTCTGTGGCTTTTAATTTCCTTAAAACAGTCATCTCAAGAATTTACTGTATCAGTGCTTTGAATAAAAGACAACTCAAGTAGCCTGTCTTACATCTTGAAGAATTTCAGTAACTAATCATATGTTGGCAAAAGTGATTGGTTCTAGATTTGGACAGATTCCATTAAGCAGTTATTTTGACAACTCTCCTGTTAATGATGGAGAATTTGTTGTACCTTTGGGCAAGCCTGAGAGCAAAGCTATCTAAGTCAGTATGAGAAATGCTGATAGCTTTTCAGAATGGCTAGGTTTCATCTCAGAGTAGAGTCTTGCAGTTTGCCACTGGCGAGACCTCTTGCTCCCTTTGAGGAGAAAGTAGGCGTGATGAGGCTCGTGAACATTCCAGTGTTCCTCCCTGCTCTCCATTATGGGCAGACTCCCAGGATGCGGCAGTGTGTGGTCTCAGACTTGGTTCCTACCGCCAGCTCTGCTGCTCTTTTGGATGTTTCTTTATGTTCTGACCTTTATGTTCCTTGCCTCTTTCTTTCCCCCAAATCAGTACTTATGAAAGGCAGTTTTAGGCTTTCATATTCCTTTGAGAAGTATTTTGATGTTATGCCCTAAGTTTATTTGCAGGACACATCTTTTTTTTTTTTTTTTTAAATAATAAATTTTAGGTGTTCAGGATATGTGGGGGGGAAATATTTTGACACTGCCAATGGTTTCATCAGTTTATTACATGAAAGGAAGTGCTTAACAAACTTCTGATTACTTTAAGAAGACATTTCCAAATGTTTGAGGGGAAATGTATGTGTTCTTTGCCTGCATTCATGTCCAATGAAAGCTGAGGGGCTGCCGTGGCTTGCCTAGTGTGCTGGCCCCTCGGAGAACGAGTGTCTGCAGAGAGAGTGAGGGGCACTGCTTTAATGCTGACCCAGTGTGCTCTGCCACTATGTAAAGGTGTTCATGCCTGCTCACACCTTCTCACGCCTGCACACACCTGAGCCACAGGTAAGGATTTTCAGGGAGTACATCACAGTGGAATGGTTTCCATATTTAGCCCTTGGTGCAAAATTAGACTTAATTTTTAGTCAGAACTAGACTCTAAAATACTTTTAGAAAGGCTGCCCAACCAGCTCTTAAGCATGGCCCATGTTTCCTCTTGCTCGGGACCTATTATTCTATGTTCAACTGTGCATCAGACAAATAAAGAAGGAGGCTTTGTGTTGTAATTTAAAAAAAAAAAAAAAATGCACCTGAACCACTAAGACTCCGTTTTGAAGCACAGTTGAGAGAGGCATTGCAGAACTGAAGCTGCAGGAACAGGAAAGGCCCCTGGAATTTCCTTGTTTCTCAGATTGATCTAGTTCATTGTGCAAAAGTCAAATGCTGAATGCTCTCAGACCCAGCCAACCTGGCATTCTTAGGAGTGGCTAACATTGTGTAATGGCACCCCACTCCAGTACTCTTGCCTGGAAAATCCCATGGGCAGAGGAGCCTGGTAGGCTGTAGTCCATGGGGTCGTGAAGAGTCAGACACGACTGAGTGACTTCACTTTCACTTTTCACTTTCATGCATTGGAGAAGGAAATGGCAACCCACTCCAGTGTTCTTGCCTGGAGAATCCCAGGGATGGGGGAGCCTGGTAGGCTGCCGTCTATGGGGTCGCACAGAGTCGGACACGACTGAAGTGATTTAGCAGCAGCAGCAGCAACGTTGTGTGGATACTAATTCCTCTAATCACAAGAGGAAAAAAACATAATTTTTACCAAGTTGTGATATTGAAGATAACATGGCTTGACAAAAGAAGGTTGTGGAGTATCAGAGTAAGTATGATGGGTTGTAGATTTCCTCTCTCTGGACCGTTTTAAATTCAGAATAAGTGTTTATTTGTGCATGCTCAGTTGCTCAGTTGTCAGACTCTTTGCGGCCGTGTGGACTGTAGCCTGCCAGTCCCCTCAGTCCATGGAATTTTCCAGGCAAGAATACTGGAGTGGGTTGACATTTCCTTCTCTAGGGGATCTTCCTCGCTCAGGGATTGAAGCCATGTCTTTTGTGTCTCTTGTTTTGACAGGTGGATTCTTGACCAGCTGTGCCACCTGGGAAGCCCCTGTAAGGACTATTCTTGTAGGTGAAAAGTGAAGGTGGCAGGTTTTTCTGTTGTTTTTGGACCCAGTCAATGTGGATTCAGAATCTCTCCAATGTGAAATTGAGTTACAGATGAATTCTTAGTGTCCTAAATACACTGTAGAGTAATAATAACCCTTTTCGGTTTCCTCTGAGAATTGGGTTTGTGACAGGAAAGATGAAGCATTAGGAGTAGTGATTTTTTTTTTCCCCAGTTCATATGAAGATACTAGTCTGAAAGACAGGGCTGGAAAGGTTGTAGTACTAGACAGATGGGCATATTAGCATCTTTCTCTAAAGAGATGGTAGAGAACAATGCAAGTATCAGCATAGAAAATGGTCACTGCAGTCTGTTGTGTGTCGTAGGCTTGATAGCTAATATGTTGAATGTCAGTAGGGAAATATTAGTCTTGGCAAGGCTATGGGGTGTCCTTTATTGAATAAAATTAGGTTGCTGAGACTCATGAATCATGAATGAAATGTTAGAGCTAAAAATGGCCAGTAAATAACCATGCTGAACACACATAAAGGTCATTTCCAGGTTCTTGCTGTTTGCTGTATGTGTCGTAGTCAGTATTCAGTGGGCCAGCAGCCTTTTTGTTTTAAACTTTTTCTTTTGAGAGAATTCACATGCAGTTGTAAGAAATACTACACAGAGAGGTGCCGTTTCCCTTTATTCAGTTTTGCTCATTGTAACTTCTTGTAAAACTATATAGTCCAGTATGATAGCCAGGGTATCAACATGGTGGCAGTCAAGACCCAGGACATTCCCAACATCACAGAACTTTCTCTCAGTGCCCTTTTATAGCCACAGCCACACCTCGGCTGCTTCTCTGTCTCCTTAAACTCGCTGCCACAAATCTCTTTCTATAATCTTATCATTACAAAAATATTCTATGGAGTCATTTGGATAGGCTTTTCCATGCAGAGTAAGTCTCTGGTGATTCATCCAGGTTTTGCATGTATCAGTGTTTATTACTAAGCAGTATTCCACAGTACATACCATAGTTTGATTAACTTTCCACCTGCTGAAGGACACTGGGTTATTTACAATTTTTGACTTTATGCTTAAAGCTGCTGCAAATATTTGTAAATACATTTTATATATGAAAATAAAATTTTATTCCTCTGGGATTAATACTGAAGAGTGCAATTAGTGGGTCATATGGCAGATGCACATTTAGTTTTTTAAGAAGCTGCCAAACTGTTTTCCAAAGAGGCTGTTCAGTTCAGTTCAGTTTAGTCGTGTCCGACTCTTTGCGAACCCATGAATCACAGCACGCCAGGCCTCCCTGTCCATCACCAACTCCCAGAGTCCACCCAAACCCGTGTCCATTGAGTTGGTGATGCCATCCGACCATCTCATCCTCTGTCCCCTTCTCCTCCTGCCATCAATCTTTCCCAGCATCAGGGTCTTTTCAAATGAGTCAGCTCTTCACATCAGGTGGCCAGAGTATTGGAGTTTCAGTTTCAACATCAGTCCTTCCAATACCATTTTATATTCCCACCAGCAATGTGTGAGTGACCCAATTTCTCTGTGTCCTTATCAGCATTTGATGTTGTCACTATTTTTATTTAGCTATCCTGTTCGGTATATAGTGATATGATATGGTAGTTTTTGGTTTTTTTGAACAGAGAATTGTTCTTTGTAGGTTTAATTTGCATTTCCTTAGTAGCTAATTATATGGAATGTCTTTTCATGTACTTATTTGCTACCTGTGTATCTTCTTTGGTGAAGTGTCTCTTTTTGTCTTTGCTGATATTCTAAATAGATTGTTTGTTTTGCTACTGTTGCATTTTTCTAGTGCTTCACATATTCTAGGTATTAGTCCTTACTTTGGATATGTAGTTTGCAAATATTTTATCTCAGTCTGTAGCTTGTCTTCATTCTCTTTACAGGATGTTTTGCTAAGCAGAAATTATGAATTTCAATGAAGTCCATAGAAGTATATAACTTTCATCCTTACTTTCTGTGTTTAGTCAAAACCAGCCCTGAGGTCAGTCCTTTTGCCCCTTCTTCACACCCGAAGCCTTTGGAGACAAAGTCAATCATTCCCCAGTAGTGGAGCTCCCTTCTAATGGTCCTCATCTTTCATTCAACAGTTTCATTGAGAAAGTCAGATTAAATCCGTTAAGACGAAGGTGACTTGCAGTGAACGACCCCTAGGAGATTGCAGGCTAGTGTACAGGTGGGATGGTGTCCCACGGTATCCTTCCCCTGAACAAGCTTCCCAACCTGCAGTAGCACACCCCTGCATGATTTTGTCTGGGCCAGGGATGAATTTGCTTCAAGGGCCTGAGGAAGTTGGGAGCATTTCCCCCAGTTTATGTAGCATCTTCCTAATGGCTCCTTGAAGAATTTTAATCATGGGTACATAAAAATCTGTCAGATAATTCTAATATCTCTGTCATCTTGATATGGAAATCTGTTGCTTGTTTTTTTTTCATTCTGTTGGAGATCTTCCTCATTCTTAGTATGATGAGTGACTTTTGAACAAAACTTAGACATTTTTGTATTATGCTGTGAGATTCTGGATCCCATTTCAACCTTCTGGTTTTGACCCCACTCCAAAGGGCAAGTGGGGAAGTTGTCACCTACTTAATATCTGTGTTTGCAAGGGGTTCTTAGGAAGAAGGGGCGAGAGGATTGAGCCTAGGGCTTGGCTTTAGTGTTCCACCGTTACTCTGGGGCCTTAATATTTCTTTAGCATCCTCTGTGCAGTGGTTCTCAACCCTGTCTTCCCATTAAAGTCACCCAGTGAAGCTAAAATCAGCAATTGTACATGATGGTCTCTTCTTCTACCCTGAGATTTTAATTCAGTTGGTATGGAGTGAAGCTTAGGCAGTGGTATTTTTAAAAAGCTCCCCAGTTAATTGTAATGTGCAGCTGGAGTTGAGAGCTACCTTTCTGCAGATAAAAAGAACCTGAATGTTGACCATAACATTATGGATTCTTACATTTTTTAAAGCCTTGGCCTCAAACTTGAAGTTTTGTTTATATGCATTCTCAGTGGTGAGTGGGAAGGAGGAGAGGTGTGAAACGTTACAGAATAAACTTGACCCATCTTCCTGGAGTGCCAGTTCTGCCTGATAGAAAAATCATGTTTTAAATTACCTTGCAAAAAAGGACAAAAAATCAAGACAGATCTTTTTTTTTTTTTTTTTTAAAGAGCAGAATATAAAAATTTCATGCATTTTTAAAAGAAAAAACCAAACTAGGTAGGATTCTAGAGAAAGTACACATTAGTGGTGAGCCCCAGCACCATGGATGGGCGTTGTCAGGGCTCTTAACTGGGGTTACTTTGGTGGAATTGTTTTGAAATGTATGGTGAAGGCCTGGGAGGCAAAATACTGTCTCTGAGAGATGTTTATAACTCGTATTGTTAGGTAACCTAGGTGACTGGACTAATGCGATGTTTTATAGTATGAATCATGTTTGTTTAGAACAGTTTACCCTTTTTCATCATCTTTTGGTGTCAAGAGTATTCATCCCCCTAAATTTTTTTTTTTTTTTTTTGGTCTGAACCACTTCTGCTCATTCTTAGAGGGTTACAGCAGGGGATTATTGGATAATGAAAACATTCTCAACCTTTCTGTGTCCGGCCCCCATCACTGTCAGTGCAGATGAGCTCCTTTCTTTATGGCCACAGCTTGCAACACAAGCTTAACAGTCTTGTTGGGGGCCTTTGCTATTCTGTGGGGATCCTCCTGACAGTTGAAGAATGCCATTTATTTCTGAATTGAGCACTCTGTCCACACAAATAATTCTCATTGTGGGAAGTTCTCTCAAAAGATGGGTGCCTCCTCCTCTGCAGGCTTGCACTGTGGCAAAACTGACAAGTATGTACATGAGTTGCTCTCTTTACCACATACTCAGAGAAAAATGAATGTTTTCTCCTCTTCACATATTAACCTGATTTTCTGGCAGTAATTCAAAACTTGGGGGAATCAAACTCATGTAATTTCAGCACTATAGAAAACATATAAACTGTCACCTCAACATTTCTGCATTAAAATATAAGTTGGATACTTTGGCTTTACATTGAATCACAGACCTTTTGGTGGTTGACAGCAGTTGTTTCAATTTATTCCTGAAGAATGAGTAAATGAAGTTTTGAAGAGGCAGCTCAAGTGGTGAAGAACATAGGGACCATGGGCAAACTGGCTAGTTTTAATACTGCCTCTGTTGCTTGATGGCTACTTAGCTTTTTTGCATTTCAATTTCTCCTTCTATAAAATGGAAGTAGAATTTTCTGAGAATGACATTAGTGGATACATTGAAAGCTGTAAAACAGTTCATGATGTGGATGAAAAATGCCTGCCAAATCAGTAGACAAAGAATGTTTCAACTACTAAGCCGGCGTTTACTGCAGCCATCCCCAACAGTGCACCTGAGGGGATTCAGGACGTAGAAAGTAGGATACTGGCCCTGGATGGTTAACACGCATATCAAAGGAATGATTTCAGTCAGCCCAGACTCTCGTATCTTCTCATACATAGGGAAGGGCTACATTCATTAACTTGAGACAGCTGGTTTTCTTTAAATAACAGTAATATTTTGATGGTCCAACTAGCAAAACTCCTATATATTCTGGCTCTTCCTTTACCTCTACAGGGCAGTCCTCCAGAGCTGTCTGAAAGACTGTCTTCTGGGCTTAAGTCCTCAGTTTTGTCTGCCAAATAAAAAGTAATTCTCAATTTTCAGGTTGTGTAACATTTTTTAGTTGACAGTGACATAGTCGCTCAGTCGTGTCCGACTCTTTTCGACCCCATGAATCGCAGCACGCCAGGCCTCCCCGTCCATCACCAACTCCCGGAGTTCACTGAGACTCACGTCCATCGAGTCAGTGATGCCATCTAGCCATCTCATCCTCTGTCGTCCCCTTCTCCTTCTGCCCCCAATCCCTCCCAGCATCAGAGTCTTTTCCAATGAGTCAACTCTTCGCCTGAGGGGACCAAAGTACTGGAGTTTCAGCTTCAGCATCATTCCCTCCAAAGAAATCCCAGGGCTGATCTCCTTCAGAATGGACTGGTTGGATCTCCTTGCAGTCCAAGGGACTCTCAAGAGTCTTCTCCAACACCACAGTTCAAAACCATCAATTCTTCGGCACTCAGCTTTCTTCACAGTCCAACTCTCACATCCATACATGACCACAGGAAAAACCATAGCCTTGACTAGACGGACCTTTGTTGGCAAAGTAATGTCTCTGCTTTTGAAATGCTATCTAGGTTGGTCATAACTTTCCATCTAAGGAGTAAGCGTCTTTTAATTTCATGGCTGCAGTCACCATCTGTAGTGATTTTGGAGCCCCCCAAAATAAAGTCTGACCCTGTTTCCACTGTTTCCCCATCTATTTCCCATGAAGTGATGGGACCAGATGCCATGATCTTCGTTCTCTGAATGTTGAGCTTTAGGCCAACCTTTTCACTCTCCTCTTTCACCTTCATCAAGAGGCTTTTGAGTTCCTCTTCACTTTCTGCCATCAGGGTGGTGTCATCTGCATATCTGAGGTGATTGATATTTCTCCCGGCAATCTTGATTCCAGCTTGTGCTTCTTCCAGCCCAGCATTTCTCATTATGTACTCTGCATATAAGTTAAATAAGCAGGGTGACAGTATACAGCCTTGACATACTCCTTTTCCTATTTGGAACCAGTCTGTTGTTCCATGTCCAGTTCTAACTGTTGCTTCCTGACCTGCATACAGGTTTCTCAAGAGGCAGGTCAGGTGGTCTGGTATTCCAGTCTCTTTCAGAATTTTCCACAGTTTATTGTGATCCACATAGTCAAAGGCTTTGGCATAGTCAGTAAAGCAGAAATAGATGTTTTTCTGGAACTCTCTTGCTTTTTCGATGATCCAGTGGATGTTGGCAGTTTGGTCTCTGGTTCCTCTGCTTTTTCTGAAACCAGCTTGAACATCTGGAAGTTCATGGTTCACATATTGCTGAAAACAAGTGCTCAAATAATTTAGCTATTTTTATTATTTAAATGGACCTTAAAGTATCGGTGGCTACCAGTTTCTGCACACTTGACATATATATGAAAAAAATACCAATTCCAAATTGGGTGACAAGTGAATTTGTACTTGTAGCTTCCTCTGCCTGGAATGTTCTCCTTCTCTCGAGACTAGTACACACTCAGCTTAGATATACCTTCCTGAAATGGCCATCCTTATTGTTCTGCTCATTTCCTTCTTAATAATACCAATGTTGATATGTGTTTCTTTACTTGCTGTGGTCCATCTCCTCCACTAGAATATAAAGTCCAGGAAGGCATGTCACAGGCTGACTTAAGTTATTCTGGCCTTTCAGCTTTATGTTGTGTTCTTTTGTTCAATATTGGAGACCTCCAGAGTCTAGAAACAAGTGAGTGCTGTATAACCTTCCCTCCAGGCTTTTGCTTCCAGCTGTTAAATTACAAGGAAAGCAATTTCTGGTCTTAATTCTGCCAGGTGTGCAGTCATTTATTAGGAAGCAGTTCCAGTGGTTCCAGAGCCAGGTATCGATTTGTCGCCCTCTGTCCTTGGGCGCTCTGAGCATCCTCTGGTACAAACGCAGTGGTGATGTTCTGATGATGAGGCCAGCTAGTTGTGACTCAAGCTGAGCCGGAGAGTCCCTTGAAGAGTGAAGAGAAGCAGGACAAGAGTTCCAGATCTTGAGCTCCACACTATAGGTGGCCGGTTTTTGACTCTGCCAGGTGTTTGTGCCTTGTTCTTACAGAGATGGTGGCGCCTGTACAGTCGTAAACAACCACGTATCTTAGACACCACTCATTTCACAAATTAAATCAAACAGCCCCTTTACTAATGAACAAGCCTTTTGTTGTATTTTAAAATAGTGATATTTAAAGTGCTGAGCAGGAGTGTGAATTCCCAATAACAGAACTCGAAATGCTAATGACTGCTAGGGTGTCAATAAGCTAATACGTAAATACACCGTGTGCATTGTTTATACCAAAGTTTTCCTAAATTTCAGGAACTGTAATAGATGGGGCCTTCTCTGTTTGATTTCCTATAGTATCTCCATCATTTAAAATAGTACTTAGCTCATGATAGTTGAAATTATTTCTGATAGAAAAATAATCTATATTCTGAACAACCAGTGTACAGACTTTTGAAGCATAACAGACTTTGAGGATTTGTGACTTGAAAAATTAACCTTTTAAAAGAAATCCGTGAACATTTTAATTTAATCTAGATGATTTGGTTGATGATTTGATTATCAATCAAGTATCTAATTTGCTTAGGAGGCCATTTTATGAATATAGGAAACACATCCATCAGCATTCACATCTTAAAAATGCTGTGAAAATGACATAAAAAATTTAAAATTCCTTACCAGTCCAGTGGTTAGGACTTAGCCCTTTTACTGTGGAGGTCTGGGCTCAATCCCTGGTGGGAGACCTAAGATCTGACAAGCCATGCAACAGAAAAATAAACTTTTAAAAAGAAAATCCATAAAATCCAAGAAATATGTAGAATGCCACTGACAGATTAAAGCTATAGAGTAATTCCTGAAAGAAGGGAAAGTTAGCAGTTCTCTAGGGGAGCAAAAGTGGTCAAAGGGAGCTAAGGATTGCTGTAGAGGTAGGGCCCTTTCTGGAGACCTACATCGCACATAGGGAAGCAGCAGAAGCAGGTCAGCACCCTGGGGTGTTCACTGGAGGTTAACACAGAGCTCAGAGGCCAGGGCCTTTCCCAAGTTTCAGTCGCTTTTGTTCCAGGCTAAGTGGGCCAAGTTGTCTGTGCGCAGGGATCCTCCCGCTCCGTCAGAAAGCCTGGGGCTTCCGGAGGGTAAGCTGCCCCACCTCCCTGACAGCATTCCTGCTGCTCCCAGCAGTTGCCACTGGAGTGCTGGTGGTTTCTCAACATTTCTTCAGGTAGACAATGGAGATAAAACAGCTATCTTAAGAATTTGGAAAGTATTGAATAAATGAATGAAAAAAAAACCAGCATGGCAGGTGGTGCTCATTATATAAAGAGCCCCAAGTTTGTGAATGGTCTGTATTCAGTGGTATGTAGAAACAAAGTAGTATGAGGACATTGGCCTTTCTTAAGTAGAGGAACACATATAAGTGAATTAATTTAGCTTTTTCTGAGATCATTTTATGAGCCATGTTTCTTAACATTTAACTAGGATCATGTTGTCATAAATCATTTAGTATAAACAGCATTTGAAAATAAAGTCACAAGATTTATAGCTATTTCAAATAAACTCTCAGATACATCCCTAAGTTTTTCTAATTCATTTGTTAAAGAAATATATATATATATCTGATTATGCAGCTATTTCTTCAAGTCCCTGAACAGAAGAATGTCTACAAGAGAAATAACTCTCCTTTGAAAATCTATTGCAACAGAAACAATGAAATATGCTAATCTGATTTTTGGTATTGTTTTGTTTGCAGTTTTAATGAAGGAAAAGATAAGTGTTCTCAGGGCTCATCGAAGCTTTTACCTCCAAGAATATTCTTTAAGTTCTCTTTATTTACTAGTTCATTTCAGTTCGGTCGCTCAGTCGTGTCCAACTCTTTCCGACCCCATGAAGTGCAGCACACCAGGCCTCCCTGTCCATCACCAACTCCCAGAGTTCACCCAAACTCATATCCATCGAGTCAGTGATGCCATCCAGCCATCTCATCCTCTGTCGTCCTCTTCTCTTCTTGCCCCCAATCCCTCCCAGCATCAGAGTCTTTTCCAATGAGTCAACTCTTCACATGAGGTGGCCAAAGTACTGGAGTTTCAGCTTTAGCATCATTCCTTCCAAAGAAATCCCAGGGCTGATCTCCTTTAGAATGGACTGGTTGGATGTCCTTGCAGTCCAAGGGACTCTCAAGAGTCTTCTCCAACACCACAGTTCAAAAACATCAATTCTTTGGCGCTCAGCTTTCTTCACAGTCCAACTCTCATATCCATACATGACCACAGGAAAAACCATAGCCTTGACTAGACGGACCTTTGTTGGCAAAGTAATGTCTCTGCTTTTGAATATGCTATCTTGGTTGGTCATAAGTTATTTACTAGTAATTTGATCCAAATCCATATGATATTCAAGATACCCCTCAAATATTTTTAAGCATACCAACTTCTGCTTCAAGTCCTAATTACTTTAATTAGGGCTCTTTGATTCAGTAAGCATTTCTTGCACCTCTGTGCTTTGCTATGGACTGAGAATACACCACTGAAGAGGACAGAGTCCCTACCCTCTGGCAGCTTACAGTCTGTTAGAGGCAGCACACAAACAGATGATTTTAATTAATAAGGCCAAGGAGGCTAGAATACCTAGAATGTGACTTTCTCAGGGTAGAAATGTTAGGAGAATCCCACAGAAGATCAAAGAGCATGAAAAAAGATGAACCATGGCATAGCCCTGGGGAACACATGCAGGTGACAGCAGTCAGTTCTGATTACTAGAACTTGAAGCCAAGTGTAGACTAGGTATGGGACTTCCCTGGTGGTCCAGAGGTTGACTCACCACTTCCAATGCAGGGGGTGCAGGTTTGATCCCTGGTTGGGAAGCTAAGATCCCAAATGCCTCTTGGCCAAAAAACCAACAGATAAAAACAGAAGTAATGTTGTAACAAATTCAATAAAGACTGTAAAAATGGTCCACATTAAAACAAAAAAGTAAAGATTCTATGGGCCATAAATGGCCTGGGGAAGCATGTGGGCCTGGAATGGGAGAACCTTTATGCTCTGTGTGCAGGCTTATGGAAGGTCATCTTAAGGGTTTTAACTAGGCTTAATTCAGTTCAGTTAGGCCCTTCAGTCATATCCGACTCTTTGCGACCAGATGACTGCAGCACGCCAGGCTTCCCTGTCCCTCACCAACTCTGAAGCTTGCTCAAACTCATGTCCATCGAGTTGGTGATGCCATCCAACCTTCTTATCCTCTGTTGTCACCTTATCCTTCTGCCTTCAATCTTTCCCAGCATCAGGGTCTTTCCCAATGAGTCAGTTCTTCTCATCAGGTGGCCAAAGTACTGGAGTTTCAGCCTTAGCATCAGTCCTTCCAATGAACATTCAGGACTGATTTCCTTTAGGATGGACTGGTTGGATCTCCTTGCAGTCCAAGGGATTCTCAAGAGACTTCTCCAACACCACAATTCAAAAGCATCAATTCTTCAGCACTCAGCTTTCTTTATTGTCCAACTCTCATAACCATACCTCACTACTGGAAAAATCATAGCTTTGACTTAGGGAGAAAAGACTTAGAGAGCCTTTAGTAAAAGGTGAGAGAATCATGGAAGTGGATATGACTGTGTACTCCAAGGAGAGCTTGGAAAGAGTGAGAAGGGGGCAGGAGAGTGGGAGGGATGGAAGAGAATTGACTGAGGGGTGATAAGGCAGAGAGAAAGACAAAGGCAGTAACAAAAGAGAACCATTAGGGACTACAGTGTATAAAGAGTGGGCAGAGAAACACCAAGAAAGCGCAGTAAGCAGGAATGGTTAGATCCAGAACAACCAGAAATGACAAACTTATGTTACAGTAGTCATAGGAAGAAGTCAGTGGTAGCAAACATGGCAGAGAAGGCCAGCAAGACACAGGCTGAAATATATTCAGTGGGTTTGACATCCAGAAGAAATTGGTGTCCTTAATGGGAACCAGGTGTAGTAGATTGATGGTGTCTGGCCTTGGCTCAAGAAAAGGAGGGGCCAGGAGGTAAAGATGCAGAGGCCAGAACACTGGTATTCTTTCTAGTGAGAAGGAAGAAAGCAACGGGGAGCAACTGGAGGGACTTCCATAGAGGCTAGGGAGATTTGTATTTTACTTTTTAAAAGGATTTGAGTGACTAAGGCTGTAAAGAAAGAGTGAGCCAATGAAGACAAGATGGTGATAAACGAGAGGGGACAACAGACGGGCAAAGGAGGTGAGAGGGTGATGTCAGTCATACTATGGAAGGAATGCAGTCCAACAAGAGACAATCTGTGCTCTTAGATCAAAGGTGCAGAGGGAATAGAATAATTTTAACAAGGGAAAGCAGAAAGAAGAGATAGGTATAAAGACATTTCATTAGAAGGCCAATCTGTTGTGAAAGTTTACTTCTCGTATCTTTAAAGATTGTAATTAAGTACTAAGTTAATAAAGGACCTAAAAGGTGCAAAAATCATTGCTGCTTTTAAATTATTTTATATCATCTTACGAGCTGTTTTTTCCTACTAAGTAATCTCTGTACAATCTCATTTTGATAAATTACATGCAATTATTGATCATCTCCTTTTATAAAGAACAGTACTAAATCATCTGCTTTGTATTCCTGGTAAGATGAACATAATAATTCATTGCCATATGACAGCAGAGACTTGTTTGTGGGTGATGATATTTGGTGTTTCTTATATGATAGCCCTTGGGCGGCAGCGAGGAGATACCCCTCATCCAAGTTAAGGAGCAACGGCTGCGCTTTGCTGGAGCAGCCGTGAAGAGATACCCCACGCCCAAGGTAAGAGAAACCTAAGTAAGACGGTAGGTGTTGCAAGAGGGCATCAGAGGGCAGACACACTGAAACCATAATCACAGAAAACTAGTCAATCTAATCACACTAGGACCACAGCCTTGTCTAACTCAATGAAACTAAGCCATGCCCGTGGGGCCACCCAAGACGGGTGGGTCATGGTGGAGAGATTTGACAGAATGTGGTCCACTGGAGAAGGGAATGGCAAACCACTTCAGTATTCTTGCCTTGAGAACCCCATGAACAGTATGAAAAGGCAAAATGATAGGATACTGAAAGAGGAACTCCCCAGGTCAGTAGGTGCCCAATATGCTACTTGAGATCAGTGGAGAAATAACTCCAGAAAGAATGAAGGGATGGAGCCAAAGCAAAAACAATACCCAGTTGTGGATGTGACTGGTGATACAAGCAAGGTCCGATGCTGTAAAGAGCAATATTGCATAGGAACATGGAATGTCAGGTCCATGAATCAAGGCAAATTGGAAGTGGTCAAACAAGAGATGGCAAGTGTGAATGTCGACATTCTAGGAATCAGCGAACTAAAATGGATTGGAATGGGTGAATTTAACTCAGATGACCATTATATCTACTACTGCGGGCAGGAATCCCTCAGAAGAAATGGAGTAGCCATCATGGTCAACAAAAGAGTCCGAAATGCAGTACTTGGATGCAATCTCAAAAATGACAGAATGATCTCTGTTTGTTTCCAAGGCAAACCATTCAGTATCACAGTAATCCAAGTCTATGCCCCAACCAGTAATGCTGAAGAAGCTGAAGTTGAACGGTTCTATGAAGACCTACAAGACCTTTGGATTTGAGAACTAACACCCCAAAAAGATGTCCTTTTCATTATAGGGGACTAGAATGCAAAAGTAGGAAGTCAAGAAACACCTGGAGTAACAGACAAATTTGGCCTTGGAATACGGAATGAAGCAGGGCAAAGACTAATAGAGTTTTGCCAAGAAAATGCGCTGGTCATAACAAACACTCTCTTCCAACAACACAAGAGAAGACTCTACAAATGGACATCACCAGATGGTCAACACCGAAATCAGATTGATTATATTCTTTGCAGCCAAAGATGGAGAAGCTCTATACAGTCAACAAAAACAAGACCAGGAGCTGACTGTGGCTCAGATCATGAACTCCTTATTACCAAATTCAGACTGAAATTGAAGAAAGTAGGGAAAACCACTAGACCATTCAGGTATGACCTAAATCAAATCCCTTATGATTATACAGTGGAAGTGAGAAATAGATTTAAGGGCCTAGATCTGATAGATAGAGTGCCTGATGAACTATGGATGGAGGTTCGTGGCATTGTACAGGAGACAGGGAGCAAGACCATCCCCATGGAAAGGAAATGTAGAAAAGCAAAATGGCTGTCTGGGGAGGCCTTACAAATAGCTGTGAAAAGAAGAGAAGGGAAAAGCAAAGGAGAAAAGGAAAGATATAAGCATCTGACTGCAGAGTTCCAAAGAATAGCAAGAAGAGATAAGAAAGCTTTCCTCAGCGATCAATGCAAAGAAATAGAGGAAAACAACAGAATGGGAAAGACTAGAGATCTCTTCAAGAAAATTAGAGATACCAAGGGAACATTTCGTGCAAAGATGAGCTCAATAAAGGACAGAAAAAGTATGGACCTAACACAAGCAGAAGATATCAAGAAGAGGTGGCAAGAATACACAGAAGAACTGTACAAAAAAGATCTTCACAACCAACATAATCACGATGGTGTGATCACTGACCTAGAGCCAGACATCCTGGAATGAGAAGTCAAGTGGGCCTTAGAAAGCATCACTACGAACAAAGCTAGTGGAGGTGATGGAATTCCAGTTGAGCTATTTCAAATCCTGAAAGATGATGCTGTGAAAGTTCTGTACTCAATATGCCAGCAAATTTGGAACACTCAGCAGTGGCCATAGGACTGGAAAAGGTCAGTTTTTATTCCAATCCCAAAGAAAGGCAATGCCAAAGAATGCTCAAACTACTGCATAATTGCACTCATCTCACATGCTAGTAAAGTAACGCTTAAAATTCTCCAAGCCAGGCTTCAGCAATATGTGAACTGTGAACTTCCTGATGTTCAAGCTGGTTTTAGAAAAGGCAGAGGAACCAGAGATCAAATTGCCAACATCCGCTGGATCATGGAAAAAGCAAGAGTTCCAGAAAAACATCTATTTTTGCTTTATTGACTATGCCAAAGCCTTTGACTGCATGGATCACAATAAACTGTGGGAAATTCTGAAAGAGATGGGAATACCAGACCACCTGAGCACCAGACCACTGCCTCTTGAGAAATCTATATGCAGGTCAGGAAGCAACAGTTAGAACTGGACATGGAACAACAGACTGATTCCAAATAGGAAAAGGAGTATGCCAAGGCTGTATATTGTCACCCTGCTTATTTACCTTATATGCAGAATACATCATGAGAAACGCTGGACTGGAAGAAGCACAAGCTGGAATCAAGATTGCCGGGAGAGATATCAATAACCTCAGATATGCAGATGACACCACCCTTATGGCAGAAAGTGAAGAGGAACTCAAAAGCCTCTTGATGAAAGTGCAAGTGGAGAGTGAAAAAGTTGGCTTAAAGCTCAACATTCAGAAAACGAAGATCACGGCATCTGGTACCATCACTTCATGGGAAATAGATGGGGAAACAGTGGGAACAGTGTCAGACTTTATTTTTTTGGGCTCCAAAATCACTGCAGATGGTGACTGCAGCCATGAAATTAAAAGATGCTTATTCCTTGGAAGGAAAGTTATGTCCAACCTAGATAGCATATTGAAAAGCAGAGACATTACTTTGCCAACAAAGGTCCATCTAGTTAAGGCTATGGTTTTTCCTGTGGTCATGTATGGATGTGAGAGTTGGACTGTGAAAAAGGCTAAGTGCCGAAGAGTTGATGCTTTTGAACTGTGGTGTTGGAGAAGACTCTTGAGAGTCCCTTGGACTGCAAGGAGATCCAACCAGTCCATTCTGAAGGAGGTCAGCCCTGGGATTTCTTTGGAAGGAATGATGCTAAAGCTGAAACTCCAGTACTTTGGCCACCTCATGTGAAGAGTTGACTCAGTGGAAAAGACTCTGATGCTTTGAGGGATTGGGGGCAGGAGCAGAAGGGGATGACAGAAAATGAGATGGCTGGATGGCATCACTGACTCTATGGACGTGAGTCTGAGTGAACTCCGGGAGTTGGTGATGGACAGGGAGGCCTGGCGTGCTGCGATTCATGGGGTCACAAAAAGTCGGACACGACTGAGCGACTGAGCTGAACTGAACTGAACTGATATGATAGCCCAGGCTGTTCATGGTTTGTTAAAACAGGACTCGGAACGTTATTGGCAGCACAATCGTAATGAAATATAAATGTCATTCCTGTGGACCTTCAACCTTTCATGTTTTCATTGCATTTCTGAAAAGAGGAATGGGTGTTTTTATTAAATGCAAAGGCATTTGCGCACAGCATATTCAGCTCATGATTTTATTAGGCACTTACTCTGTTGCCCAGTACAGTGCTTGTCTGGGAGCAAGTGAGAAGAAATTGGGAGGCATCTGCCATTCCTGGAAAGAGCTGCCAGGAATGAAATGTGGAGTAGAAAGTTCCACAGAGAAAGATAGCTAGGATCCCAAGACAGGAGAGCAGGGGAAGGGTGGGAAGGGGAGAGCATGCAAGTAGTGGGTGATAAAGAAAGATAAATCTGGTATTTATATAAACATAAAAGGTCTAGTAGTAACTTATTGAAGGTTTCCAGACAACTGGTGTACAGGCTATTAAGCAAGACAAATTATTTGGAGAATTGGAGTGTAAGGTAAATGAAGTTTCATTTTGTTCCCAGTCTATCAGGTATAGATTCAAGGTATAGCCCTGAAGTTAATGAAGTATTGGGCAGGATGGTCCAAACTAGGTTCTTCCTTGTGAGAACACAGACACTGCCCTGTGACCACAGGTGCAGACTCTGTTGTGTATTGACATGAGAAGAGGGCAGAGCTGAGTGGTCAGTCTGGGTGTTTGTGAATCTTCCCTGCAGGAGAGTCATGCTGTGATGGACCTAAATTGGCCTGTTGCATCTCTTCTTTCAGATAGATTTATAGGGCTTACCAGGAGGTTTGGGTGGGATTTAAGATTATTTTTGTAAATCCCTTCCCAGGAGTTCCCAGCACAGCAGGGGTGATAAGACAGAACAAATATCAATATGCAAATAGCTCTCTGAAGGGTGCCTTCCTTTCTGAACTGCCTGTCTTTTATTTGCCCCTCCAGATTCATTCCCCATCCTAATCCATTCTGTGCTCCGGGATGCTGATTTGTGTGTCAATTCATTTACCTTCTGGTCTCCTTGGTTCTGGTCAACGGAAGGCTCTAGCAGGGTTGAGCCTGGAGGGCAGGAAAGTGAGGTGAGAATGTCTGTTCCCTTCAGCTCATCAGGTAGCTCTTTCTAATCACAGTTCTCCCAGGGTTTTAGCAATGCCTTCCTTTCCTTGTTCTTTGGACCTCCATGTGGAACAGCTTCCAATGCTGGCCTACCCCAAGGTACTGTATCATCTCAGGTTGGCTTCTCTGCCTACATCTTTGCAAGAGGCTCCTTGATTAATCTGAGTTACTCTGTTGGTAATGTTCTTTCCTGCTGGGACCCAACCCCCTTCTTTTCTTTTTCTGAAAATGATTATAGACAGCTTACCCAGATGGAGAGATGGGCTGCAATGAATTGATGTGGGAGATTGAGGCAAAAGTAGGGAGTGGCAGGGGGCAATAGTCAGTACAGTTTTTGTAGTTGAACTCTGACTTCATAGAGATGCCTGGGGCAGAGTAGATGCCAGATGAATTTTCTCCCAGCTCTCCCCTTGGCTCTTAGTCTTTTTCTGGCTCGTTCTCTCCAGGGTCCTTGGATTTGTGCCCCAGCAACACTGTTGAACTTAATTTCTTATTGCTTGAGTTCTCTATCTGCAGTCTGTAGTTTAAACTTGTAGATGGCTTCTTCCCAGAATCGTGCATTTTTTGTTGAATAAATGGGGAGACGAAGGACAAAATTTTTGCTTTGTACTTTGTCCTGTCAGAAGTCTTTGAGCTGAATATTTTGAAATCTGATGTTTTCAAAACCAAAACCTTCTAGGAAAAACATAAGACATATCCAAACTGAGGGACATTCCTCAACTCAGTGCTTCTCAAAACTGTCAAGGACATCAAACTTAAGGTAAGTCTGAGAAACTATCATAGACCAAAAGCCAAGAAAATATGATCACTAAATTTAATATGATGTTCTGGGTAGAGTTTTGGACATTAAGGAAAAACTAGTGAAATTTGGATATTTGGAAATTTGTTCATAGAAATGTACCAATGTTGATTCTTTAGTTGTAACACATATACCATAGCAATGTCAGGTGTTAGCAGTAGAGGTGACTGGATGCCAGATTTATGGGAACTGTTTATTATCTTTGCCACTTTTCTTTAAGTCTAAAACTATTTTAAAATAAATAATTCCCTTAAAAATCAATCGTTAATATCTAAATAAGTTGATATTAAATCAAATACTTTAAGACATTTATTTATGTGATATTTTTCTCTGCTGAGGAAGATAATATTTGGACCCAAAGTGAAGTATAGAATTCATGAATCTTGTGCACAGTTCAGGCCTATTAAGATCCCTTGTTTTTGTTTGGAATTTTTATTCATAATTCAACAAACATTTATTATTACCTTTTTTTTTTTTGGCCAGGAACTGAACTAGGTTTTAGAAATAAGAGTAATAAAGACAGATAACATTGCAATTGAGAAATAGGTAACTTTTGTGTTGTGGGTATTTCCTTAATTCTGTATCTCAGATTTATTTTGTCTCAGCACATAATACTGTATACTCACATTAAGTGGCTCAAAGTTCTATGAATATAAGAGTATATTTTAAAAATTACACTTAGACCTAATAAAAGTATGATTTTATAGTTTATGTTCATTTTAAAGATTGAGGCTAGATTCAGAGATTAACCTTAACCTTAGAGAGTGAAATTATGAATTGGGAAAGATTTGTATTATAAATTTATTTGAAGTAGTAATTAGAACAAAAAGTACTTAAAAGTCTGAAAGAATTTTTAGATCTTTCCTCAGAGTTAAGGTTTAGAGAGAAGGTGTTCTTTAAAAATCAGAAATTTTGTCAGAAACATAAATTTGATAGGGAGAAAAGAGCTGCGTTGAGTACCGTACATATGAAAGAAGAAAGTCTCCCTTCTCCCTCTTTGAGTTTCTCATTAATTTGTCTTATTTCTAGTGAGAACATGCTCATATTATGGTGTCTATCAAGTAGGATTTTGGCAATAAAGTCAATATTACCAGTGAAAAGCTAAATAGTATTAGCACTGATTCCAGATCAGTAGGATAAAACTGAAATTTAAGAATTACAACTGTGATGTGAACATTTATAAATGTTCTACATATAATAAATTTATGCATAAAATAATATGTTCAATACTACCTTGAGTCCATGCTGAATTTTTTGTTTTTTGAAAAGAAAACTTCATTATTCAATATATTTTATGAAAGTTTTACTCTAAAAACTTTTATGCAAATACAGCATAAATAGTTTCAGTGGTGAAAGTGAATATTTGATTGAAGAGGGAAAACCCTAACACGAACTTTTAGTAGAAATTGCTGAATGTGCATACAACTGTGTTAGGTAATAGTTTAATTTTCAATTGTAAAGTTAATATTTAAAATTTGAGAGTCAGTAATCAAAAAAGATACAGATTAAGTCATCTACTACTTTTAGAAAATATGTTAAGCCATTAGATTAGAGTTGGAATGAACCCTCAGACTTGATACCATTTATACTGCCTTTATTGTTTCAAAAATTGAGTTGTCTTAGGGAAGGTAATGTATTGAAGAGAAGGGTAAAGACCATTGTTAATAATTACTTTAGGGAACTTAAGTTGAAGACTTGTGTGTTGTTCTCCAAGGTTTAATTTTGAGCAATGTGAACGTTAACCCCAGTGGAATTGATATTAAGGGTAAACTGAAGTCAGTGTTCTGCTTGACTTTTAAAATTAATGGTCTGCTGCTTTTATAAACTTAATAGTCTAATAATAGAGTAGCCCATTTAGTTTAACATAGCAAACAACCCAAGAATTTAAAAGTTTACCTTGATAGCCTGGCTTATCAAGAAAGAAGAAAAAAATGTCAACATGGTAAAATATTTTTAGAATTGGATTTTCTTTAATTGCTTATGTTACTAAAACTTAGTTTCCCTCTTGGGGGTTGTTGAGTCAAAAGACAAAACCAAGTCAGAGTTTGGGAGAAGGAAGGATTTATTCATTGCAGCAAGAACAACATCAGGAATCTTTCCGAAAGCAGTGTCTCCTCAAACAGCAAAATTGGGGAAGTTTTAATCTAAGGATACATCCCTATTCATGAAGGGGCTTGAGTGGAAGGCAGAGTCCAAGTTTTAGTTGATTAAAGTCAGGAAGATCAGAAAAGGTGGACATCATCTTGTCTTAGGTTCCATTTGATCTGGGTTGAGCCCCCCCTTGCCCCGGGGCGGTGGGGGGGCGGATTTTAATTCTGCTGTACAGCTCCAGATAGTGCTTTAGGCTAATCTTTACAATTGATATAGAATTGGGAGTCTTTGCAACTGATTTGTTATCTTTGCTATTGTTACTTCTCTTGCCTGATAAGACTGTTTCTGCATTCTTTTGTGCCCTTAAAATAATTATCACTGAGACCTGTTTAACGACAAGCTTTGTGGCCAGGCTTAAATCACACAGTGGTTTAGGGTAAAAATGACTTATCTTAGGTCAAGAAAGCCGTGCCTGGTTTTCTTCCTCTGGGGACCCCCCGCCTATCTGTTTACACTTTTACAAATGTATTAAATTTCTATTGGATCTAGTCTGGACAAGAATTTTTTAAAATAAAATGTAGTTTTAAGTAATCACAGAGTTCAAATATATACTTTGAAATTTGAAACATGGTATATTGAGATAGAAAGGGAAGATGGTGTATCATATAAAGTTCTTTTAAAAAGTAGTATGTGATACATGACTTATATATGATAAACTCATCAAGGCTTTCAAGGACATTTTTCCTACTTATCCTTGAAAGTAAAGCAGGGAGTTTAAAAACCACTTACTTTTAAACTTTTAAAACAAGTTTAAAAACCACTTACTTCCTACTTATCCTTGAAAGTAAAGCAGGGAAGTAAGTGGTTTTTAAACTTGTCTTAAAGCTCAACATTCAGAAAACTAAGATCATGGCATCTGGTCCCATCACTTCATGGCAAATAGATGGCGTAACAGTGGAAACAGTGGCGGACCTTATTTTTTGGGGCTCCAAAATCACTGCAGATGGTGACCGCAGCCATGAAATTAAAAAACGCTTACTCCTTGGAAGAAACGTTATGACCAACCTAGACAAAGGTCTAGATAGCATATTGAAAAGCAGAGACGTTACTTTGACAACAAAGGTCCGTCTAGTCAAGGCTATGGTTTTTCCAGTAGTCGTGTATGGATGTGAGAGTTGGACTGTGAAGAATGCTGAGCGCCAAAGAATTGATGCTTTTGAACCGTGGTGTTGAAGAAGACTCTTGAGAGTCCCTTGGACTGCAAGGAGATCCAACTAGTCCGTTCTAAAGGAGATCAGCCCTGGGTGTTCTTTGGAAGGGATGATGCTAAAGCTGAAACTCCAGTACTTTGGCCACCTCATGCGAAGAGTTGACTCATTGGAAAAGACTCTGATGTTGGGAGGGATTGGAGGCAGGAGGAAAAGGGGATGACAGAGATGGCTGGATGGCATCACCGACTTGATGGACGTGAGTCTGAGTGAACTCCGGGAGTTGGTGATGGACAGGGAGACCTGGCGTGTTGCAATTCATGGGGTCGCAAAGAGTCGGACACGACTGAGCGACTGAACTAAACTGAACTGAACATACAGTGAAATATACAAATCTTAAGTATATAGCTGGGTGAATTCTTACATGTAAATAAAATATGTAAACACTGCCCAGATCAAGATTAAGAATATTTTCAGTTTCCAAGGAGGGTCCCTTGTGTCCCTTTTCAAATAGTACCTCTCTCCCCTTTCACTGACTTGCCCAGAGGAGTGAGGAGTGAGGAGTGAAGTTACTCAGTCGTGTCTGACTCTTTGTGACCCCGTGGACTGTGACCTACCAGGCTTCTCCATCCATGGGATTCTCCAGGCAAGAATACTGGAGTGGGTTGCCATTTCCTTCTCCAGAGGATCTTCCCAACCCGGGTCTCCCGCATTGGAGGCAGACACTTTAACCTCTGAGCCACCAGGGAAGCCTAGAAGTAAACCACTATTCTGACTTTCAGCACTGTACCTTAATTTATCTTCTTTTTGACATTTCAGAAGTAGAATAATAAAATATGTGTTCCTTTGTGTGCAGCGTCTTTCACCTAGCATTATATTTTGGGATTCTTTCATGTTCTTGCCTGTAGCAGAAGTTCTTTGCTTTTTTTAATTTCTGTGTGATATTCCATTATATGAGTATAATACAATTTACCCATTCTATTGACAGTATTTAGCTATTATATGTAAAACTATTCTGAACATTCTTACACATGTGTGGATGTGTGTACTCACTCATGTGTATAGCCAAAACATAGGATTACTGAGTGGTCACAGAGTAGGTGTATGAGTAGCTGCTTGTTTTCCAAAGTGGATATACCAATTTATGCTCCAAATTGCAATATATGGGAATTCCAGTTGCTCGCCAAATCTCGGTATTATGTCTTATAAATTTTTGCTGTTCTAGTGGCTGATTTTTTTCCCGCCCTGTATGATTGCAAGTGGATTTAGTTTTCCTAATGATTAACCATGTACTCACCCCATCAGGATTTCAGATTAAGAACTTCATTGTTGGTGATAGTTAATAGTATCTGTCTCTGGGTGATATTATCATCTCTCCTAACTTATTTACAATTCTATGGAATATTCTTTAATCTAAAAACTAAATTGTAAAGTTAAACACTACGGCCAATCCTTCTTGGAAAAGATAGAGAAAGAAGTGAGGAGAAGCAAATAACATGGTGTATATGTGTGTGTGTGTGTGTGTGTGTCTGTCTGTGTATCAGTTGGACTTAAACAGTGAGGATGATTCATTACCTTCTCCTTGATGGAAAGGGTCCAGTGTTACTCATCCACACACACACACACCCCTACCCCCCAACAACCCCCAGTGGCTGCCTGATCCTTCAGGGGAATGTTGCTGTCTTGAGGACTGGGGATTAGTTTCTGCTGTTGGCAAGTTAGGTACACATTGTTGACAGGAGCCAGGTTGGCCTTCATGAGAAGTTCTTGTGTGGAATCCATTCATCGCCTCTGCTGCTGTCACCGTGGCCACTTCTAGTCTGTTGAGGATGTCCTGGGGTGGCTGGTGACAGAGGCTAACTGATATCTGAAGATTTATTTACTTGATTACTGAGGGGACCCTCTGCAGTGGATGCCCTTTAATGTATATCCGCATTGGAGCAAAACATTTTTCACATACTATGATCATCCAGAGAGGTCCATCCATATACTTCTTTCCAGATCTCCTTTTATCACCTCTCCTAGTACTGTCCACCCTCTCTGCCCCAACCAAGCCCCTGACCATCCATAAGGCTTCCCTGGTAGCTCAGCGGGTAAATAATCCACCTGCAATGCAGGACATCCTGGTTTGATTCCTGGGTTGGGAAGATCCCCTGGAGAAGGGATAGGCTACCCACTCCAGTATTCTTGGGCTTCCCTGGTGGCTCAGCTGGTAAAGAATCCACCTGCAATGCAAGAGACCTGGGTTCGATCCTTGGGTTGGGAAGATCCCCTGGAAAAGAGAATGGCAACCCACTCCAGTGTTCTGGCCTGGAGAATTCCATGGACTGTATAGTCCATGGGGTCACAAAGGGTCGGACATGACTGAATGACTTTCACTTTGACCATCCAGGGTAACCTCTAGCCCTTGCCCATGACTCACCATAGATCCATAATTCTGGCCATTTCTCTGTGTTGATAAAGTGGACAAGCAAAAGTAGTAGTCTGCTAGGGTGATTTCTCTTCACAGGGTGTTTCAAGGATGTTCTTTATTGGAGATGTGAGACTGCGACAGTCCACTTGTGCTTGGCGCCAGATACTGAGGAAGTTTCCCTCTCAGTCAGCTGATCATAAGGAATTCTCCATGAAGCTCTAGGTAGGGTAATACAGTAAGAGTGGTCATTGGAGGTGTCTGAACCATCTGCTTGTGTGACTTCTTACCTTGTGTAGATCTGATTTAGCTCAGTCTCTTTTACACCATTGTCTTTTGATGATTGATTGCTTCTGCACAAGCCCAACTTTATAGCCTGGTGAGTCAGATAACATTCAGATCCTTATAGGCAGCTCAGGTTACAAGTCACTTGATATCTTTTCCTCGGGCTCTGCCAAAGCCTAGTTGCAAGCCAGGAGTCTTTTCTTAGGGAATGGCTTTGTTCCAGAACCTTAGAGATTTGTGCTGTGATTCTCTGGATCTATTGGATGCAACTAATTCAACTTGCTGCATCTTAAGACCCAAGTGGCATAGCAGTTGATACTGCAGACCAGACATGCTGCATATAAACCACATTTTGCTCTGGGCCCTCTAAGTAAGTAACTAACCCTCACTGCTATAAGTAACCTGTAAGTGTGTATCAATGTGGTGAAAGTCGCTCAGTCGTGTCCAACTCTTTGCGACCCCATGGACTATACAGTTCATGGAATTCTCCAGGCCAGAATACCAAAGTGTGTAGCCTTTCCCTTCTCCAGGGATCTTCCCAACCCAGGGATCAAACCGAGGTCTCCCACATTGCAAGCAGATTCTTTACCAGCTGAGCCACCAGAGAAGCCCAAGAATACTGCAGTGGGCAGCCTATCCCTTTTCCAGCAGATCTTCCCGACTCAGGAATCGAACCAGCATCTGCTGCATTGCAGGTGGATTCTTTTCCAACTGAGCTATCAAGGAAGCCTCATAAATGTGGTAGGCATTGTCTTTAGTAAAATGTAAAGTGGCCCATGAAGTGTTGTGCCTCTTTCTTTTGACAGTATGAAGTTCTGGGTTCAGCAACTTGCATTTCACTTTGGAGGGGATATTCCAACATGTTCTAGACCACTGTATCCTCAGAAACTTGACTGATGTAGCAGCCCTTGAATTTTCATAGTGTTTTTCAGCATGAAGCTTGGGCACATTATACTGAAACACCAAGGAATTTGTCATGTCCTCTTCATCAAGTCTATTCTGCATGGTGCAATCAGTTCAGCAGACCAGTTGTGATGATCTATAAGGTGTTTTAGACTAAGCACAGTCTCTGTAGAGTAAGTATGGCAGAGCAGAGAGTTGTTCAAACCTTGAGGCAAGTATGTTGAAAGTGTATTCTTAACCTTGACCTAAAATAAAAGCAAATGGATTCTTGTGTTCCCTGCATATTGCTAAAGCATTTTCCAGATGAGTAGCTTCCTCTCAGGTGCCAAGAGCTAGGTTTGGTCCAGAGAAGGTACCTCATTTGGTACAGCCAGTCACACTGGAGCTGCTGTTGATGAGTTTACAATAACCCACAGCCATTCTCTGAGATCTGTCTGTTCTCTGCACAGATCAAAGTGGTAAGTTAAACATGAATGTGATCCTTGAAAATTTCAAGTTTTTGGTAGTGATATTAATCTCTACAGTTTTCCCATGGATGTAATATTTTCTTTGGTTTACTATCCTAATAGGGAGGTCACTTGGTCATTCCTATCACAATAGCCTATACTCCCTGGTCATGGAGCCATTGTGGAAAATGTGTCAATGGTCAAATAAGTTTATTCAGGACACATTCAGAAACTGCAAAATAACCATAGTGTGGGTCCATGAATTTGTTGGACTAACTGAAATGCAGGAGGCCAAAATATGTTTCACCTGACTACAATAGACTTAACTTTGACAGTTGTATTTTAGGTCACTAGGATTTAGTGGAGCTCTAACTTTTCAAAAGTGGAAAGGTAAGGACTGCTGTCTAAGGGAATCAAAGCAAGTGGAAATGTGTTTTGGTTATGCTTGTGTTTCCAGCTTCAAGATCACTTAGTGTATCTCTAAGAGTAATCCTAGGAGTCAGTAAGGGCTAGCAGGTGAAGAAGTGGAATTTGTTGTGGGCGGTGGTCTTTGCAAAAGGTAATTCCTGTAGAGCTTGTAGTTGTGTTAGGAGATGGTTTGGAAGAGCGTGTTTGTTTTCACACATTCTTAATGCTTTCTAATAAGGAACCAGAAGTGACCTTCATTATATTGAAAATGGAGTTTCAACTGTGAAACTCAGCTTGTGCCATACATTAATACATTTAGCACTCCACAAGCAAGTGAAATACCATTTTGAAGTGTGAAACACTCTTATAGAAAAGATGTTGTTAGGCGTTTCTTTTTCTCATGAGAAATAACTAGTCCATAAAGAAATTTCAGAGTTATTATTTTTTTACTCAGGTAAAAATCTAAATACAGTTGATTCATCTGAATCATTGAGCTCTGTGAATTGCACTGCTTGAATTCAGCCACTTGTGCTGCATAGAAACTGTCTTTGAAATAACTGTTGACTTGTATTGACTTACCTTACTAGTTGCAAATAAATATGACTACTTTTTGCTTCTTTTGCAAGTTGATAAAATAGATTATCTGGTAGTGGTGATGAAATTTGAGTATAAAAAAAAAGAAAGAAATTTGAGTATAAATCTGTATTCATTAAATTTATGTCTTTATGTGAAATTCTAGAGAAAAGGGAAAAACCCTGTAACCTAAGGCATCTGATGGTGGTCAGATTTCCCTTCCTCCCACATCTCTCTGATTCTATTTTAGGTCTTTTGCCCCTTTATTCTTTTGTTTGTTTTGGTACCTATTCTTAAATCAAATTTAAATAACATACTTTGTTCTTTAGTCATACATGATAGTCTTTCTTAACTAATGGTACTGTGCTGTGCTTATTAATGGTGTTGTAAATCTGAGACTTATAGACGACATAATTAAAAATGGAAATAAAACAGGTTTGTAGTAAAATCTTGACATATAGTTTGCAAAGACTTCAACATCAATTTAGCTAGATTTGAACTAGATTAGTATGAATCATAAAGTATTTTCTGTTCACTCGTGCAAGGTTGCTATTTGTTTTGGAGTCCTAATTAGAAAATGGGATTTTCATCAGAAACCTTTCCTGGATGTTTGTTTTTTTTTTTTTGTGCAGGGTAACTATATGGCAGAGGAAAACAAACACCACTACAAAAAACCACTACTTGATTGATAGTTAGCTTATGTGCCCCTTTTTAGGGGACTGGGCAAGATTTTGTCAAACTGAGAAGATGTTTCTTCCATGCCTTCCTTGCCCTGACTGCCAGCGACTCTGTCCTGACGCGCCTCCTCCCCATGCTCCCTTGCCCTGGTAGTGTGCCACGTGTCAGGGAGCGGGGTCTACCTTAACTTGGTTTATCACTGTCCCGTCCAGGTTGTTTCTCTTTCCTTCATTTATTGTCCTCTCTTACTTTCTCCTTACCTTCAACTTAATCTATTCTTAACATCTGGGTCCCTCTGCAGTGTCGATTTCGACAGTTCACACCACTCTTTTCCCCTATAACTGTCAGCATTAATGACTCCAACATCCATTTGAATCATAATAACTGACATTTAATGAGTTCTTATTCTGTGCCAGGTACTATTTTTAAATCATGTTTATGTGAAAGTCAGTCCTTGGAATAGCCCTCTGAGGTGTAGGTACTCTCATTATTCCCATTTCACAGATGAGGTTATTTGCTCGAAGTCACAGAACTCAACTAGTAAGTGTGGGTTTTGAACTCAGGTAAGCTGATTCCAGAGTTCATATTCTTAGCCAGTACAATCCAGGACCTTTAAAAAGTGCTGATGCCTGAGGCACTTGCCCAACTGAGAATCTCTGGTGAGCGAGAGCCAGGTAGTTACTTAAGTCTCCCCATGTGCCTCTACTGCACAAAGTTGAGAACTTGTTGCTCTATATCTGCACCACTTAGAATGGTAGCTTCTAGCTGCTTGTGTTTATTTAAATTTAAATAAACTAAGGTTAAATATAATGAAAACTCAGTCCCTCTATCTCCTTGGCACATTTCAAGTGCCCCATTGCCCAGCGTGGCTAGTGACTGCTGTGTTGGACTAGGTAGCTTTAGAGTATTTCTGTCCCAGCAGCAGTTCTGTTGGACAGCGCTGCTCTGCACAGTGATGCCTCTCATCCCTCACACTGCCTGCCTCCTTGACCCCATGACCTTCACTTTTCTTCACAGTGGCCCACGGACGTGGCGGAACCCTGACATGTCATCCCCTGGAACTCATCTGCTTTGCAGAAATCTTTTAACTCATAAACCCCTCTTTGACCTGAGCCTCCAATTCTGTTTTCTTTCCAGTGCAACCTCTCCGCCTAGCCATTTCCCAGGTTTTCCTTCTTTTTTCCAGATTTTCCTGCTTTTTTCTATTCAGTTCTGTACCACATGACCAGTAATGTCCTGGACATTTCCTCTGTGTCTTCCGTTTTCTCTGTCCTTTCCTGCTGCACCCATGGCGGGCGGCTCTGATGCTGGACACAGAGCTGTGACACTCCTTGCTACTCCTGCCCCAGTGCTGCTAGAGAAAATCATCTACCTTCAAACAGATGTTGCCTAAAGTTTTGTCTCATTTGGAAACTCATATCTGCACAGCGGTCCTTTAAGTCATTCCTATATCGTTCTCTCTTTTCCTCCGTAGTGGCTGCAACCGACCTTTTCACCCCTGGCACCCGCACCCACCCCTGCCAGCCTCAGCAGATGCCCCCACCTCTCACCTGGAGGCAGGGCCACATAGACTCCTGTGCGTCCTTCACCTCCACCTTCACACCCTTAGTAGCTGCGCCTATTCTTCATCCCTTCCCTCATCTCACCCTTCTAAAGCTTCCCTCTCCAGTGGGTCACCCAAGCCCCATCTTGCTATATGGGGGCTTTGCCAAGTCTCCCCTCCAAAAAAGTGAAAAAATAATGATACAAATGAACTTATTTACATAACAGACTCACAGACTTAGTAATAACATTAATGAATGAGGAGGAGGCTCTAGCATGATTCGCTATGGTGACTAAATATCTTGTTTGGGGATAACTTGAAACACATTCTTGATTTGCATGTGTGTGCTTCTGAATGGAGAGATGGAATCCCTCATAGATGTTTGGGAGCTCACTATCAAGATTTACTTTCTCCTCCACAAAACACCTGAATGCTTCGTTAATACCACTGTCACATTACTCGTTACCTACTGTATCACTTTGCTGATCTGCCTTGAGCTCACCGCTTGCCTCACACCTGCCTCTAGCTGCCTCCCCACTGCCCCTGTAGAGGGATTCATGGGACTTCCTGGATGTTTTAGGTTTTATTGGCAGCCAGGAAACATTTAGGACTACTGTGTTTTTAAGTCAAATTTTCTAAAAAAATGACTTTTCATGAAATAGGATTAAGGGCCATTGTTACTGATATCTGAAAATGCTTCTTTAACAATTTATGGGGAATGTCTTTGTTCTCATAGATATAAAGAGAACTAAATAAAACATGAAAGCCATGGCTTTTGAGGTGATTATAAGCTACTTTGAGAAGAGTGTATGTGTACCACATAATTCTAATACAGGCACAAGGTGGTAATTGAGCAAAGGTGAGGCATTTTACAGAAAGTTTCATGAAGGAGGTGACTTGAGAACCTTGAAGGACAGGTGAGAATTTCAGTGGGTAGAGATGAGAGCGAGGCTGGAGCAATCCAGGTAGGATGCACCTTGAGTCATGGCGGTAAGAAGTAAGCCACATGCTGGCTTATGCTGGGTATTTCAGTTTGATTGATACAAGGGTGTATTGAGAGACACACATTGAAGGACAATTTGAGCCACAGAAGAGAGTGCCAGCCTAAGTAGTGCAGATGTGGTGAGTGGTGGGGAGCCTTTCTGGACTTTTGTCAGAGGAAAAGTGTGAGGATGGGATGCTGGGAAGATGCCCTGGCAGCAAGAAGTAAATTGGAGGGTTTATTGGAAGCTGGGCATCTGTGGCTGGTTAACCAGCCTAGGGACGTTGTGATACTGGGGCTTTCTCTTTCTTACTCTGTTGGAGTGATGGGAGGCAGAGGCTACCCCTTGGCTGTGCCCCACTCTGATCTGAGACTTGAAACTGTGACCTTTAGCTGCTCAGCTTCTTAGACGTAAGCTTTTCTCCAAATTTCTGCTAGTTCAGTCTTCCTGTCACCACTCTTCTCCACAAGTATTCAGTTATGTTTTAAATGGATACTCAAAGGTCAAGCAGTGAAAAGGAGGAAGAAGAGAAGCCATTTACAAAATGGATTATTAAAAGCTGGATGAAGGTCCAAAAGCATGTTTGATATGAACAGAGTAACCACATGTTCTTAGCTGAACCACGTTAATGGCTCCAAGATGCTTGGAAATTCATGCCTGTAGGAGATGGATTTGAGGGAGTGGAGAATCTGTAATTAAAACATTAGTGCTTGCCTAAATTCTGTATTTTAGTAAGCAGAGATGAGGTATCTACACTGCTTGGTGAAGTGTGCCTCAGTTTTTAAAAGTTCAACTGATTCCTTTTGTATTTTGTATTCCTTTTGTATTTTTCTCATCTTTTTACCCACTGTTGCTTTTCTGTCATCAGTTCAAATGTCAACAAAGTGAAAGAGGCAAACAATGTGGGCCCCCATAATGGTCACGTTTTGAGAATACTGGTGTGTGTGTATGTACGTGTGTAGGTGTGTCTAACCATCCTTTCAGTGTCCCAGCATGCTTTTGTGCCGAGATGATGCTTCTTGTGGCTTTCACTTGCTTTGCTATTTGCTTAGTGTTTCCTTACAGAACTCTGTGTAGGCCGCCGTGGTTCTATCCGTATTATAGCTCAGAGCGCTGTTGGTTTACAGTGCGCTGTTTGAGCCCAACTTTGGCTTGGGGTTTGTTGTTGTTCAGTCACTCAGGCTTGTCCAACTCTGTCACCCCATGGACTGCAGCACATCAGGCTTCCCTGTTCTTCACCATCTCCCAGAGTTTGCTCAGACTCATGTCCATTGAGTCAATGATGCCATCCAACCATCCCATCCTCTCTCACCCCCTTCTCCTCCTGCCCTCAATCTTTCCCAGCATCAGGCTCTTGTTTGGGGTTAGGATCAGATATATAGCTGGTTATATGGACTATAACTTCCAAAATGCTAAACACTGAGTATTCACTCTCAGGTTAGAAAGCTGTAAAGATCACTGGGGATTTAAGAATTTTTCTAGATGTAGCTTTCCTTTCAAAGCTGTGGCCTGAGAGGTCTCAGAGAGGATTTCAGTGGCTAAAACTTGTGTTGTCTGATGGAACAGGGAAATGATGATATGGGAGTTTTCTTTCAGTATCCTTTATTTTTGGTTATTTTAGGTGATGGCTATAAAATAACAAATTGTTGGTAGATTTGTATACTTCTCCAGTGTAGTGTACGCTGCCGTGTTTCTGATTATGAACCTGTGTGGCTAACATTTTTTTATGAGAACCAGAAGGAAGTATCTATTCTCACAGTTTGACTTCTTTCAATTTCTATTGATTAAACTTTAGACATCAGACAAGTCCTTTTTCTTTTGGTTTCTTTTGTTAGATGAAAAGTATCTAATTTATCTGACTTTGAAGGATCTTTCCTCTCAGATGTTTGATGGAAATACAGCAAATAGTTATATCTCTGTGAATAAATGATTTGGCATCCCAAAGCAATGGAAATCTTGGAAATAGCAAAAATAATTGTGGATTGTTGGGACTAACAGTCTTGTTCCTAGTGTTCCTAGGAACCTAAGTTTTCTGTGCAAATGAATTGATCTTCCTCATCCTTATCAGTGAAGTCAAAGAAACGTCTGTTATCTCAGCTCTACAAAATACCTTCCTAACATCTAGATAACTGTTTGAAAAACTGGAGACTGTCACCCAGCCATCCATGTTGACTCATAAAGGTGACTGTCACACAGAATATTAAATGAACTGCTCTTATGTACCCTCATTTCCCCTGCAACAACCATAAATCAATTTTACCTCATTCATACCTTCCTCCACTTCTTTCCGTCCTGTTATATTTTGAAGCAAATCCTAGTCATCATAAGATTTCATTCACAAATGACTCAGTAGGTATGTATTTCTAGTTTAGTGTTGTCCAACAGAATTTTCTGTGATGACAGAAGTATTTACTCTCTTTCTGTAGCCATTAGCCACATGTAGCTATTGAATACTTGGAATATGGCTAGTGAGACTCAGTTCAGTTCAGTCGCTCAGTCGTGTCCGACTCTTTGCAACCCCATGAAACACAGTACACCAGGCCTCCCTGTCCATCAGCAACTCCCAGAGTCCACCCAAACCCATGTCCATTGAGTCGGTGATGCTATCCAGCCATCTCATCCTCTGTTGTCCCCTTCTCCTCCTGCCTTCAATCTTTCCCAGCATCAGGGTCTTTTCAGATGAGTCAGCTCTTTGCATCAGGTGGCCAAAGTATTGTAGTTTCAGCTTCAACAGCAGTCATTACAGTGAACACCCAGGACTGATCTCCTTTAGGATGGACTAGTTGGATCTCCCTGCAGTCCAAGGGACTCTCAAGAGTCTTCTCCAACACCACAGTTCAAAAGCATCAATTCTTCAGTGCTCAGGTTTCTTCATAGTCCAACTCTTACATCCATACATGACCACAGGAAAAACCGTAGCCTTGACTAGACGGACCTTTGTTGGCAAAGTAATGTCTCTGCTTTTTAATATGCTGTCTAGGTTGGTCATAACTTTCCTTCCAAGGAGTAAGCGTCTTTTAATTTCATGGCTGCAGTCACCATCTGCAGTGATTTTGAAGCCCAGAAAAATAAAGTCAGCCACTGTTTCCACTGTTTCCCCATCTATTTCCCATGAAGTGATGGGACTGGGTACCATGATCTTTGTTTTCTGAATGTTGAGCTTTAAGCCAACTTTTTCACCCTCCTCTTTCACTTTCATCAAGAGACTCTTTAGTTCTTCTTCACTTTCTGCCATAAGAAGAAAATAAAATTTTACTTGTGTTTAACTTTAGTCGATAGTTAAGTAGCCACATGTGGTTAGTGGCTATGGAACTGGAGACAATGACTTAAGAAGGTAAGAGCTCTTTTCATGTAACATAATCCTGTTATCTTGCCAAGAATTTTAATAGTTATTCCTTAATATTATCAAATATCCAGTCAGCATTAACATTTCCACTTGTTTCATAAGTGTGATAAATCGTGTATGTAATAGTTTGGATCAGAATACAGAAATAGTGTATTGCAATTGGTAGATGTGTGTGTTTTCAAGCCTGTAGGTTTTCTTTTTCTAATTTGTTAGTTATTTGTTGAAAATACGGGATATTGTGTCCTTTCTAGGTTCTGTGTCCTACTCATAGATGATACAGTCAGGGTTCAGGTGTGTAAGCTATACTCAGAGCCAGGTTTGACTCCAGATTAAGGTTCAAAGTGGGGCTGCTGGGTCCAGAGTTTGAATTCTTAATCACTCTGCTATATTCTGTGAGCTTCGCTGATGGCTCAGCAGGTAAAGAATCAGCCTGTGAAGCAGGAGACAGGTTTGATCCCTGGGTTGGGAAGATCCCCTGGAGAAGGAAATGGGAACTACTCCAGTATTCTTGCCGGAAAAATCCCATGGACAGAGGAGCCTGGTGAGCTATAGTCCAATGGTTTGCAAAGAGTTGGACAAAACTAAGCAGCTAAGCAACTAAGCACACACCATTCTGTATTTCCCCTTAAACACAGAGGGTGAGAAATTCATCTGGGTTGCCTCTTAGGAACCTGAACATGTTTGAAATTGCAAACTTAAATTTTACCAAGTGACTTTCCAAGGCTATTGGGAGAATGAAAGCAGCTATGCTTGGAAGCACTTGAGGACCCTTAACATAAAAGACTGTTACTTGTCTGTGAAGTCAACTGATTACTGTTCCCAGATTCCTACTTGTGTTTTGTGTGTCAGTTGCTTTAAAAGGGAATCTATTCCTATAGGCTGCATTCTGAATATGACGTTTTTATTTTAAGTCCCCTAAACATTATAGAAATCCTATAAGAAACTTGCTTAAAAACTCTTCTGTTCAGAGTGCCTCGTGCATTTTCTAGATTGTTTTTCTCATCTGGGTTGGGAGAGATTTGTCTGTGTCAACAAGATGGAATGCTGAAATGCACTCTTGGGACTGAATGCCTCTGAAGTATAGCAACTTGATAACAAAACCTGAGTGTCTATGTGTGTTGAAATTTTCCTGTTTTGTATGCTGATCTGATAACTACAGAAGTCTACATGCTAATCTCTGTCAATCTTAGTGGCTGCTCTTCCCTCAAGACCACTCTTTCCTTCCTCAACCCAGGTGGCTGTGGAGCCTGCTGCAACTCAACACACCAATGAGGGGTGGGTGCCTTCAGCTCTAATTCTTTTCACAGATCAGATCAGATCAGATCAGTCTCTCAGTCGTGTCCAACTCTTTGCGACCCAATGAATCCCAGCACGCCAGGCCTCCCTGTCCATCACCAACTCCCAGAGTTCACTCAGACTCACGTCCATCGAATCAGTGATGCCATCCAGCCATCTCATCCTCTGTCATCCCCTTCTCCTCCTGCCCCCAATCCCTCCCAGCATCAGGGTCTTTTCCAATGAATCAACTCTTCACATGAGGTGGCCAAAGTACTGGAGTTTCAGCTTTAGCATCATTCCTTCCAAAGAAATCCCAGGGCTGATCTCCTTCAGAATGGACAGGTTGGATGTCCTTGCAGTCCAAGGGACTCTCAAGAGTCTTCTCCAACACCACAGTTCAAAAGCATCAATTCTTCTGCCCTCAGCCTTCTTCCCAGTCCAACTCTCACATCCATACATGACCACTGGAAAAACCATAGCCTTGACTAGACGAACCTTTCTTGGCAAAGTAATGTCTCTGCTTTTGAATATGCTGTATAGGTTGGACATAACTTTCCTTCCAAGGAGTAAGCGTCTTTTAATTTCATGGCTGCAGTCACCATCTGTAGTGATTTTGGAGCCCAGAAAAATAAAGTCTGACCCTGTTTCCACTGTTTCCCCATCTATTTCCCATAAACTGATGGAACCAGATGCCGTGATCTTCGTTTTCTGAATGTTGAGCTTTAAGCCAACTTTTTCACTCTCCACTTTCACTTTCATCAAGAGGCTTTTGAGTTCCTCTTCACTTTCTGCCATAAGGGTGGTGTCATCTGCATATCTGAGGTGATTGATATTTCTCCAGGCAATCTTGATTCCAGCTTGTGTTTCTTCCAGCCCAGCATTTCTCATGATGTACTCTGCATATAAGTTAAATAAACAGGGTGACAATATACAGCCTTGACGAACTCCTTTTCCTATTTGGAACCAGTCTGTTGTTCCATGTCCAGTTCTAACTGTTGCTTCCTGACCTGCATACAAATTTCTCAAGAGGCAGATCAGGTGGTCTGGTATTCCCATCTCTTTCAGAATTTTCCACAGTTTATTGTGATCCACACAGTCAAAGGCTTTGGCATAGTCATAGATGCTTTTCTGGAACTCTCTTGCTTTTTCCATGATCCAGCGGATGTTGGCAATTTGATCTCTGGTTCCTCTGCCTTTTCTAAAACCAGCTTTGAACATCTGGAAGTTCACGGTTCACATATTGCTGAAGCCTGGCTTGGAGAATTTTGAGCATTACTTTACTAGCGTGTGAGATGAGTGCAATTGTGTGGTAGTTTGAGCATTCTTTGGCATTGCCTTTCTTTGGGATTGGAATGAAAACTGACCTTTTCCAGTCCTGTGGCCGCTGCTGAGTTTTCCAAATTTGCTGGCATATTGAGTGCAGCACTTTCACAGCATCATCTTTCAGGATTTGAATTAGCTCCACTGGAATTCCATCACCTCCACTAGCTTTGTTCATAGTGATGCTTTCTAAGGCCCATTGACTTCACATTCCAAGATGTCTGGCTCTAGGTCAGTGATCACACCATCGTGATTATCTGGGTTGTGAAGATCTTTTTTGTACAGTTCTTCTGTGTATTCCTGCCACCTCTTCTTGCCACCTTCTGCTTCTGTTAGGTCCATACCATTTTTGTCCTTTATTGAGCTCATCTTTGCATGAAATGTTCCCTTGGTATCTCTGATTTTCTTGAAGAGATCCTTAGTCTTTCCCATTCTGTTGTTTTCCTCTATTTCTTTGCATTGATCCCTGAAGAAGGCTTTCTTATCTCTTCTTGCTATTCTTTGGAACTCTGCATTCAGATGTTTATATCTTTCCTTTTCTCCTTTGCTTTTCGCTTCTCTTCTTTTCACAGCTATTTGTAAGGCCTCCCCAGACAGCCATTTTGCTTTTTTTCATTTCTTTTCCATGGGGATGGTCTTGATCCCTGTCTCCTGTGCAGTGTCACGACCCTCAGTCCATAGTTTATCAGGCACTCTGTCTATCAGATCTAGGCCCTTAAATCTATTTCTCACTTCCACTGTATAATCATAAGCGATTTGATTTAGGTCAAATCAAATCCCTTTAATTATACCTGAATGGTCTAGTGGTTTTCCCTACTTTCTTTAATTTAAGTCTGAATCTGGCAATAAGGAGCTCATGATGTGAGCCACAGTCAGCTCCCGGTCTAGTTTTTGCTGACTGTATAGAGCTTCTCCATATTTGGCTGCAAAGAATATAATCAGCCTGATTTCAGTGTTGCCCATCTGGTGATGTCCATGTGTAGAGTCTTCTCTTGTGTTGTGGGAAGAGGGTGTTTGCTATGACCAGTGCGTTCTCTTGGCAAAACTCTATTAGCCTTTGCCCTGTTTCATTCCGTATTCGAAGGCCAAATTTGCCTGTTACTCCAGGTGTTTCTTGACTTCCTACTTTTGCATTCTAGTCCCCTATAATGAAAAGGACATATTTTTTGGGTGTTAGTTCTAAAAGGTCTTGTAGGTCTTTATAGAACCGTTCAACTTCAGCTTCTTCAACGCTGGGATGGAAGAAGCACAAGCTGGAATCAAGATTGCCAGGAGAAATATCAATAACCTCAGATATGCAGATGCTGCTGCTGCTAAGTCGCTTCAGTTGTGCCAAACTCTGTGCGACCCCTTAAACGGCAGCCCACCAGGCTCCCCCGTCCCTGGGATTCTCCAGGCAAGAACACTGGAGTGGGTTGCCATTTCCTTCTCCAATGCATGAAAGTTGAAAAGTGAAAGTGAAGTCGCTCAGTCGTGTCCGACTCTTAGCGACCCCATGGACTGAAGCCTACCAGGCTCCTTCATCCATGGGATTTTCCAGGCAAGAGTACTGGAGTGGGTTGCCATTGCCTTCTCCCATATGCAGATGACACCACCGTTATGCTAGAAAGTGAAGAGGAACTAAAAAGCCTCTTGATGAAAGCGAAAGAGGAGAGTGAAAAAGCTGGCTTAAAGCTCAACATTCAGAAAACAAATATCATGGCATCTGGTCCCATCACTTCATGGGAAATAGATGGGGAAACAGTGGAAACAGTGTCAGACTTTGTTTTTTGGGGCTCCAAAGTCACTGCAGATGGTGACTGCAGCCATGAAATTAAAAGACACTTGCTCCTTGGAAGGAAAGTTATGACCAACGTAGATAGCATATTGAAAAGCAGAGACGTTACTTTGCCAACAAAGGTCTGTCTAGTTAAGGCTATGGTTTTTCCAGTGGTCATGTATGGACGTGAGAGTTGGACTGTAAAGAAGGCTGAGCGCCGAAGAGTTGATGCTTTTGAACTGTGGTGTTGGAGAAGACTTGTGAGAGTCCCTTGGAGTACAAGGAGATCCAACCAGTCCATCCTAAAGGAGATCAGTCCTGGGTGTTCATTGGAAGGACTGATGTTAAAGCTGAAAAACTCCAATACTTTGGCCACCTGATGCAAAGATTTGACTCATTTGAAAAGACCCTGATGCTGGGAAAGATTGAAGGCAGGAGGAGAAGGGGACAACAAAGGATGAGATGGCTGGATGGCATCACCAACTTGATGAACATGAGTTTTAGTCAACTCCAGGAGTTGGTGACGGACAGGGAGGCCTGGTGTTCTGCAGTCCATGGTGTCACAAAAAGTCAGACACAACTGAGGGACTGAACTGAACTGAACAGATGGTGGTTTTATTCCTAGTTTTTTAAGAAATCTCCATACCATCGTCTACAGTGACTGTATCAATTTACATTCCCACCAATAGTGTATGAGGGTTGCCTTTTCTCCATACCTTCTCCAGCATTTATTGTTTGTAGACTTTGTTGATAATGGCCATTCTGACCAGTGTGAGATGATAGCTCATTGTAGTTTTGATTTGCATTTTTCTAATAATGAGTGATGTTGCACATCTTTTCATGTGTTTATTCACCATCTGTATGTCTTCTTGGGAGAAGAATGTCTGTTTAGGTCTTTTTCCCAGGTTTTGATTGGGTTGTTTGTTTTTCTGATACTGACTTGTATGAGCTGCTTATATATTTGGGAAATTAATTCTTTGTCAGTTGTTTCATTTGCTATTATTTTGTCCCATTCTGAGGGTTGTCTTTTCACCTTGTTTAATAGTTTCCTTTTCTGTGCAAAAACTTTTAAGTTTAATTAGGTCCCACTTGTTTACTTTTCTTTTTATTTCCATTACTCTAGGGGGTGGATCATAGAGAATCTTGCTGTGATTTATGTCAGAGAGTGTTCTGCCTGTGTTTTCCTCTAAGCATTTTATAGTTTCTGGTCTTACATTTAGGTCTTTAATCCATTTTGAGTTTATCTTTGTGTTTTGTGTTAGAAAGTATTCTAATTTTATTTTTTTACATGTCTTTGTTACCCAGTATCTTTAAGGAAATGGTCTTTAATGGAAAGGGTTACTTTACTGATAAACTTTTTTTAAAAAGTGAAGTTTTTAACAATTCTTATTTAAGTGTCTCCCAAGAATACAGTTCTCTGACAATTTATATTTTTCAGTTGCACATATCTTTGCATGGTGTTTTATGAATTATTTTGGTTCATTCTATAGGATGGAATTGATACTTGACTTTAAATAAAGATATTTGAAGGAATTTTGACATAATTAATTGCATATTCAATCTTGTATACTGTCTTCACCTAAGCTGATATACAGAATTTTAAATTACTGTCCAAAATTATTTTTCAGTATATATTTTTTTTAAGATACCAGGCTCTGTCTTTAGAGTGCCTTGTTTTTTTAAGGTCTGTAGTTATGGATGAATAATATAGTTTTTAATATTTAAAATGACTTCCTTTCATATTGTGAGCCATCAGCAAAGATGTTTATAATAGTTTACATGCTTTGTTCATTTGTGAGGTCATGAAAGAGAGATTAGAGAATCCTATTACCATATTTCAGTTGACAGCTAATGCATCAGAGCTGCATTTGATGACCTCCACTATTAAAATCATTTTCTGTACACACACACACACACATACATATGTATTTTTGTAAACTTATTTCTTGAAGAATTGGTTGTGAAGGGGGTAAGGTAACTTCCTTAGTTTCAAGTAGGAAGGTTAATACATTATAATTGAACACAATTATATGCGGAATTTTTGGAGCCTGATAAGGATTTATTCAGTAAATTCAATCAACGTTTATTGAGTGCCCTATTTCCCAGGCTCAGGAAACAGAGCAGTGAACTAAAACAAAGTCCCATCTGGCAGGAGGAGACCAATTATACAATGAAAAATTAAGTATAAATACGCTTAATGTTAAGAAGTATAAAGTTGGGTGAAGGAGGTAAGAGTGGTGGGATGTAGGAGGACTGTTTTAGAGTACTAGTTGGGGACTTTTGATGAGGTAACATTTGAACAGAAACTTTAATGAAGGAAGCAAACCATCTGATTATTTGATAGAAAGAAGTAGTCTTGCAGGGTGAACAGTAGGTGTGAACATCCTTGCTGTATGTGTAAATAGATACTTATTTATGAACAATACTTAAGTTTATATTAGGGCTGAGTGAATGCTGTGGGCTTGCTGTCTAAATTGGATCTTTATCCAGGAAGTAGATACAGGATAAACTGTACATCCTTTTTAAATTTTTGGTTATGCTGGGTCTTTGTTGCTGCTCATGGGCTCTCTGTAGTTGTGGCAAGCGAGGGCTACTCTTTGGTGTGGTACATGGGCTGATGGCTTCTCTTGTTTTGGAGTAGCTAACAGCCTTTAGTTGCTCTGCAGCATGTGCAGTCTTCCCAGACCAGGGATCGAACCAATGTCCCCTGCATTTGCAGGCGGATTATTATGCACTGTACCACCAGGGAAGTCCAAACTGTACATCCTTTTAAGTGGATCATTTGCAAGCAAAATTCACATCACAGAATAAAATTGGCAGAAATATAGTTGTATTGGACTAGTAAAGGTGAAGGGCTTCCCTGGTGGCTCAGATGGTAGAAATTATAACTGTGATGCAAGAAACCTGGCTTCAATTCCTGGGTCAGAAAGACCCCTTGGAGAAGGGAATTCTTGCCTGGAGAATTCTGTGGATAGAGGAGCCTGGCAGACAGTTCATGGGGTCTCCAAGAGTTGGACACAACTGAAGGACTAATACTGATACTTACACTTTTTCAGTAAAGGTGAAAGGAAAAAATAAAACCTTAATGTGCTGTTATATAGAATTGAAAAAATTGTTTTTGGAGCATAGATCTGTTTCTATTACTTTTTAATCTTTATATGAGGATTAGAAAATCTTACTGAAGGAAGCGGTCTAAGACAAACTTCCCTGTTAGGCACTGGAATGGGTTGGATTGTGTCTCCCCAAAAGATGCTCACCAGGACCTGTAAATGTGACCTTTGTGGGAAATAGGGTCTTTGCAGGTGATCTAGTTATGATGAGGTCGTTAGGATGGTTCCTTATCCAGTATGGCTGTGTCCTTGCAAAAAGAAGGAAGATGATGTGAACACATAGGGAGAATGCCATCTACAAGTCAAGGGAAGCTTGAGGCTTTGACAGACTGGGACAGAGACATGGAATACGTTTTCCCTCACAGCCCTCACGAGAAACCAAGCCTCATCTAGCACTTCTGGCTTCCAGAACTGTGAGACAATCAGTCTCTGTTCTTTAGGTCACCCAGTTTGTGGTACTTTGTAAAGGCAACTCTAGGAAACTAATAATACAAGTATTAAGAAATATTTTGTTTTCTTCTCAAGCTGTCAAAAATGAGAAGATAAACATTAAAATGCTTTCTCTGTCTGGGCACCTTTATAGTTAGGCATATAGGAGGGCAAATAACACCTACAAACCCCAGCTAGATCACAGCCTTTACCAGCTCATGCTCTCCCTACATTTGATGGGTAGTTTGTACTTGGTTATTGATTTCTTTATCTAAAATGGGTAATGTGATTTTTGGCAACATGGCAGCCAACATAAAACATGTCACAGTGGAAGAATCCCTGACAGAAGTGTAACGCTTTTCCAGGAATGCTGTCTCTGTTATGTATTTTCCATTTTCTGCTTGTTAATACTTTGCAGGACTGCTGCTCTAACACTTGAGAAAAATGAACTGAATAAACTTCCTTCTCACTGAGAAACTAAAACAAGCTCATGGTTGTGCCTTCAGAAGAGGCCACATTATATCTTTCAGAGGGAGGAAAGGGAAGTAGTAAGTTGAAGTCTTCTTAAAAACCAAATTTGAAGATCTATGGTCATTTTTTCATACTGAAGATAGAAAACTGAGAGTGGAGGCTGGGGTCATCGCTGGATGTGGTCAGGCAGCTTTAGAATGCTTGTGACTTCGGATCACTGAAATCTGGTTATGTGTTTTTATGAGGAGGTATGAAATTAGGAGCCTAGGCTCTGAGTGACATGGCTTGTGTTTGAATCTTGGCTTCATGGCTTCTTGGCTGTGTGAGGAAGTTACCTGACTTCTCTGTTTCAGTTTTTTCTCCTTTGAAAATTGGGGTAACAGTAGTTCCATCTTCAAAGAGTTGTTGTGGGAATAAAATGTGATGCTCCCTGTAAAATGATCCAGGAGAGTGTCTGGTCCCATTAAGTGCTCGGTAATTTATGGCCATCATTAGTAGGAGGAGGAATAGAAAGTCAGGTTAGAAGGGAAAATATAAGATGCAAGATAGGGCCGAAGAGGCAGATCTGCAGGTCGCTGACTGGAAGAGCTGTCGGGAGAAGATGGCTCTTATCAGCTCCTCAGGACTCCCCAGGGAGCAGGAACCTCAGTGATGCTGAAGAGTGGTTCTAAAGCCTGTTGGGAAGAAGTAGGATTTGTAACAGTCTTCACTGATTCTCCTGGGTTTCTGGAGCTGGCTTTAGTCTTTATAATAGGATAGAGGGTGGGCAGAGCACAGGGCACGTCCAGGCTCCCCAGGGGCAGCCTGACCTCAGCAGATCATGAGAGAAAGGACAGTGGCGGCTAGCCTGGAGCACGCCATATGCGGAAGCAGCCTGTGCAGCCGCACAGAGGACGGGATCTTGTCATTTAGTTCTCAGAGCCCTCCTGTGAGGCGATTCTTCCTCCAGCTGTGTTTGTAAAATGGAAAACCTTGTGCTTTGGAAGGCTGGTTTTCTAAAGTTCCATGTTGAGGAAGAGGTGGAGCCAGGATTCGCGTCAGGTCTGTCTGATTAAGAGTAGGGGCTTTCAGCTTTGGGGGAATCATGCCAATGTCTCCCCCTCCCCAGCAACTGGTTCACCGCTTACGATCTTTTCTTGCTGAGGTAGGGATGTGATGACCTCGATTTAGTGCCCCAGCACTGTTGGTATCGTGGGAGGATTATAACAAGAGGAAGGTGATGGTGAGTTAGTCTCTATCATTTGTTCTTTTCCTATATATTGGTTTATTTGACGACTAAAGTGTCAATCTTGCAGTTATAAAATTGTGAGACCAGTTTTAAGGATATCATAACTCATGCATCTATGCATATTTTCAGCCAATTTTGTACATATAATGGTATTCTCATTATTGTTTAAAGAAATAAAAAAAAAAGAAATCAATTTTACTTTAGATTTATTTCTTGTTTTTTAACTAAGAAATACTATGTTATTCACTGTACTCAACATGTTTACTAAGACTGGTCTTCAGATAATTTTTGACGTCGCTCAGTCATCCCGACTCTTTGCGACCCCATGGACTGGCAGCCCGCCAGGCTCCTCTGTCCATGAAATTTTCCAGGCAAGGATACTGGAATGGGCCGCCACTTCCTTCTCCAGGGGATCTTCTCAACCCAGGGATTGAACCCAGGTCTCGTGCACTGCAGGCAGATTCTTTACCGACTGAGCTACAAGGGAAGCCACCCTCAAATGACTGTCTGCAAATGTTGAGGATATTTAAAAAATTTGTTACATTCTCAGAAGAAAGTTCTAGAGGAAGTACTAAATTATGTAGTGCTATAATAGTGTAATAATCATGGGAGTTGTTTTGAAGTGGATCGTGTTCATTTTGAGACGTTCATCCTGACACACTTGTAAAGGTATTCATTGCTCGCTGTCCAGAGCAGTGGGCTTGTCCCTAGTGCCTGGGTAGATTCTGTGCCCTTCTGTCCGCTCATCCATCTGCCACTCTTCCCTGTCCCCACCTCTGTGCTCCCTCACTGAGAGTGGCTCTTTCCTCAGTTGTGTTGTGAAGGAGCTCAGGTTCTTTCATTTTCTGTGAACTTGCAGCAGTCACCACCCTTTCCCCCCTTCTTCTTTTTATAGACAGACTTCTCACACTGGTGGCTGGAGAGAGAGGTGGAGAGCCAGGCGAGAGCCGTCTCAGGAAAGCCACAGGATGGGTCATGGTCAGGTGCTGCCCCAGTGGTTCCTCAAGTGTGATCTTCGGACCTGCAGCATCAGTGTCACTTGGGGACTTGTTAAAAATGCAGGTTCTTGGGCCCACCCCGTTCTACCTGAGGAGGAAACTTTGGGGGTGGGCCATCCATCTGAAAAGACCAGCAGTTGATTGCCATGCAACCTGAATTTTGGGAAGCGCTGTATTACAGAAAGGTCAAGTGAGATGTGGGCCAGAGATCCCCACTGGCCTTCCTGCGTGGGCAGTTCTTTGTTTCCCTCGCTGCCCCCTCAGTCCTGTGCGGTCTTGCTCCTGTCCCCAGCAGTTCACTGAGAGTGCAGGGAGTGGACAGGCCCTCCCTCCCCACTCCCTGTGCTGCCGTGGGCTCTGGTGCCTGGGAAGAGCCCCTGACCTGGCAAGGTGCTGGCTTCTGTTCTAGCCTCCTCTTCTTAACCAGCTTAACTAGTCTGGGTGACTTAACTAGTCCGAGGCCTCATTTCTCATTTGTTAACCCAGAGAGTAAGATTTGCTAACCATTAAAGGATCTCCTCCATCGGGTCTAAGGTTTTCTGTTTGCCTGTAAACATTTATGTATTTAGAATTTATAAATTGGCTTATATGTATTTACTTGTTACTCTGTTGTTAGCTGTTCAGATTTAAGCATGTTATCTCTCGTTACCAAAACTTTGAATTTCCAGTGTATATTTCACTGGAGCGAGTTTATTAATGGGGCTGTCTGTGGGGCATTGACTCACCTTGTGAAGGAAGCTGACACCTTCATTTCAGACCCCTCAATGGGGAGACAGCCCTGATGCAGAACTTGTGTTTGGTTAGCACCTCATCCTTTGACCAAGGAACGTAGCCACGTTTGAAATCCTTCTGCTGCATGATTCCTTCTCTTTTCCTGGCACCTCCATGCAGTTTCCAGGCCCGTTGATTTCTCCTCCAGCATCTCTTGCATCCATTTACTCCTTTTCCTTCACATTTTCCCCTCTGTCTCCCTCTCTCCATTTAACAAATGGTTTCCAAGTGCCTGCTGCCTGCTGGACTATGCACCAGTACATCTGGAGGTAAACTCTGAGCACAGCAGGGGAGGGGGCAGCTTGCTTGACACTGGAGAGCAGGACAGCATGGTTGGCAAATAGTTTTGTGAAACATTGGGTAGGAAATGGCTTTGTGAGTAATGAGGTCTCAACTGTTCCACTCTGCTGCAGACTACAGGTAAAATCATGGGGCTCCTTTGTTCTAATCAAAGCCTGGGAGGGGGGTGAGTTGGGGGAGCAGATTTGGCCCATGCACCATAGTTGGCCAGCCCATTGTGGAGACTGACATAGGCCATAAAAAATACACAATAAAATACGTCTGTGTGTCTTTCTGTGTGTGTATCGAGTTGTGATAAAATGCTGTAGAGAGTAAAGCAGTGTGAAGGGAATGAGGCAGGCTGGGGTGTGAAAGTGTAGGGAGTGTTCTTTTCTACCTAGGCTGTAAGAGGAAGCCCCTTCATCTGGAGAAAGTGGGGGAATGACCACAGAACCTGTGATGGGAGAGGCTTTCTGGTGGCGGGAACCCGATGCGGGGACCCTGGCGTGGCCGTGTGCTGAGCTTGCTCAGGGAACAGCAGGGAGGCCAGATGGGCTGAGGTGACAAGGGCAAGGGTGGGCAGGGTTTCTGGGACAGCTGCCAAGGGAAGGGTTGGCAGGAGCTCACCAGCAGACAAGGGAGGAAGGGCTTTCCTGGGAGAGGAGGCGGCCTGTGGAGGGCCTGGGGGCATGAGAGGAGGCTCTGCTTAGGGAAAGGGAGAGATTTGGTTTGACTGGAAGACAGTTTGGGTGGGACATTTGGGAGTGAGAGGAGCAGAGTTTGATAACTTGGCTTTGAGACTGAGAGAGAGCTAGCTTCTGTGTTTGGCGGGGAGACCAGTTAGGCGGCAACTGAGGTTCAGACTGGCTGATGGTAGTGATGAGAGCCACGGATAGATGTGTGTCTGGAAATTTTGTCCTGATCACCAGGTGTCTGACTGGTGTCATGGGGTAAAATGAATCATCTGGAAAATGCCAGTTTGTGGGACTGGGTCAATAGATTTGAATATCTAGAAGCATCCAAACCTATTTGAGTGATTTTCTCATATTCCCCATTGTCTTTGGTTTAATAGATATGGTTAAAAACAAACAAATAACCCACTCCCAAACCCCAAACAAAAATAAGGTAGTGGTGGTTTTTTTCTGCCTATGAATCTGTATTCAGTTCTGTTCAGTTCAGTCGCTCAGGCGTGTCCGACTCTCTGCGACTGCATGGACTGCAGCACGCCAGGCCTCCCCGTCCACCACCAGCTCCCAGAGCTCACTCAAACTCATGTCCATCGAGGCGGTGATGCCATCCAACCATCTCACCCGCTGTCCTCCCCTTCTCCTCCTGCCTTCAATCTTTCCCAGCATCAGGGGCTTTTCAAATGAGTCAGTTCTTGGCATCAGGTGGCCAAAGAATTGGAGTTTCAACTTCAACATCAGTCCTTCCAATGAATATTCAGAACTGATTTCCATTAGGATGGACTTGTTGGATGTCCTTGCAGTCTAAGGGACTCTCAAGTCTTCTCCAACACCACAGTTAAAAAGCATCAATTCTTCGGTACTCAGCTTTCTTTATAGTCCAACTCTCACATCCATACATGACCACTGGAAAAACCATAGCCTTGACTAGACAGACCTTTGTTGGCAAAGTAATGTCTCTGCTTTTTAATATACTGTCTAGGTAGGAGAAGGCAATGGCACCTCACTCCAGTACTCTTGCCTGGAAAATCCCATGGACAGAGGAGCCTGGTAGGCTGCAGTCCATGGGGTTGCTAAGAGTCGGATACAACTGAGAGACTTCACTTTCACTTTTCACTTTCATGCATTGGAGAAGGAAATGGCAACCCACTCCAGTGTTCTTGCCTGGAGAATCCCAGGGACGGGGGAGCCTGGTGGGCTGCCGTCTATGGGGTCGCAGAGTCAGACACGACTGAAGCAACTTAGCAGCAGCAGCAGGTTGGTCATAACTTTTCTTCCAAAGAGTAAGCATTTTTTACTTTCATGGCTACAGTCTCCATCTGCAGTGATTTTGGAGCCCAAAAAAATAAAGTCAGCCACTGTTTCCCAATCTACTTGCCATGAAGTGATGGGACTGGATGCCATGATCTTCGTTTTCTGAATGTTGAGCTTTAAGCCAACTTTTTCACTCTCCACTTTCACTTTCATCAAGAGACTCTTTAGTTCTTCTTCACTTTCTGCCATAAGGGTGGTGTCATCTGCATATCTGAGGTTATTGATATTTCTCCGGGCAGTCCTGATTCCAGCTTGTGCTTCTGTCTAGCCCAGCGTTTCTCATGATGTACTCTGCATATAAATTAAATAAGGAGGGTGACAATATACAGCCTTGATGTACTCCTTTTCCTATTTGGAACCAGTCTGTTGTTCCATGTCCAGTTCTAACTGTTGCTTCCTGACCTGCATACAGATTTCTCAAGAGGCAGATCAGGTAGTCTGGTATTCCCATCTCTTTCAGAATTTTCCACAGTTTGTTATGATCCACACAGTCAAAGGCTTTGGCATAGTCAATAAAGCAGAAATAGATGTTTTTCTGGAACTCTCTTGCTTCTTCAGTGATCCAGCAGATGTTGGCAATTTGATCTCTGGTTCCTCTGCCTTTTCTAAAACCAGCTTGAGCATCTGGAAGTTCACGGTTCACGTATTGCTGAAACCTGGCTTGGAGAATTTTAAGCATCGCTTTACTAGCGTGTGAGATGAGTACAATTGTGCAGTAGTTTGAGCATTCTTTGGCATTGCCTTTCTTAGGGATTGGAATGAAAACTGACCTTTTCCAGTCCTGTGGCCACTGCTGAGTTTTCCAGATTTGCTGGCATATTGAGTGCAGCACTTTCACAGCATCATCTTTCAGGATTTGAAATAGCTCCACTGGAATTCCATCACCTCCACTAGCTTTGTTCATAGTGATGCTTCCTAAGGCCCACTTGACTTCACATTCCAGGATGTCTGGCTCTAGGTGAGTGATCACACCATGGTGATTATCTGGGACATGAAGATCTTTTTTGTACAGTTCTTCTGTGTATTCCTGCCACCTCTTCTTACTATCTTCTGCTTCTGTTAGGTCCATACCATTTCTGTCCTTTTTGAGGCCATGTTTGCATGAAATGTTCCCTTGGTATCTCTAAGTTTCTGGAAGAGATCTCTCGTCTTTTCCATTATATTGTTTTCCTTTATTTATTTGCATTGATCATTGATGAATCTATAGTATGTTTACATTTTCCTGGTTGAAAAAAAGAGCATAGATGATTAATTCTTTATAAGACTGAAACAATTTCTAACTGCTGAAGAAGGAGGGTCTTTTTTCTGAGTTTGGTGCTCGGGAGGATTCCAAATCTAGTGGAGGTGCTTTTAGTTTCTGCTCTTCAGGGATGGAGATCTCTCCTCTGTTCTTGGATCCACTGTGCAGGGCCTTGGCTGGGTCCTCACGACGCATCCTGTGTTCCGGCCCCTTTATGCCCAGTCAGTGCAAAAAGCCACCCTGTCTTCTTTTCCCTAATGACAAAGTGGTTCTTTTTATTCTATGTTAACTTAATGGAAGTAAAAAAATCCCATTCTAGGCCAGGATTTAGTAATATGTTTCCTAAGGTTGTTTGTCACATATGTTTGTTCCAGTTCTTTTCTCTGACAAAATTTAATGTTTGGCTTTGCCGGGTGGAATGTCTGTCATCTCTTACTTTTCATTTTCTTAGACTCACCATTAATTATTTTTTATGGTCCTTGGGATGACCTGAAGTGGGTGCTGAGCAAGCTGTTTGCCTATATTTACAGGGGAAACTGCTGGTAACAACATCGATTTAGAATAATTCAGTGTAATACCCCTCCAGGCTGATCAGAGGCTCTGGCAGGCAGCCAGGTTGCCCAAGAAGGATTTATGCAAAAGCCGAGCTGGTGACATGTGTCCTGGAAAGAGTGGGATCAGAATTGCTGTCAATATGTAGCAGTCAGAGAGAGAATCTCCTGCAGCCTGTAAGTGCAGGAGAGTGTGGGTGAAGAAAAGAGGACCAGAGGAAGTCAAGCAGTTTGGGGGAGACACATCTTTCCCTTGTGGCCACCCTGTCCATTTCTGAGAAGAGGGACTGCAAACATTTCATCCTGGATTGTCTCCACTTTGTCTGTGTGTGTGTTTGTTTAATATTCATCAAGACCACATCTCCTGGGGCTTGGTGTCCCAACCGTTATCCTTCTGTCTGAGGCTGGCTGCAGCTTCCCGTGGAGACCAGCTTGTGGCGCCTTAATTGGCTGTGGGGTCAGCAGTGCTGACATGCACACTCCTACCACTGTCCCATCCCCCTTGCTTGACATCTTCCCACTCCCCGGTTCATTTCCTATAGGGGAGGGCCCAGCAGAACCAGGAGGAATTAGGGCTCTTGCCTGGGAAATGCAGCCTGCTCAGGGATGTAGCTCCTTAGTCAGAGGCTTGTTCCCAAACCTTTAAGCCTTTGAGGGATGCCTCCACTTTATTATTATTATTTTGAAGTACAGTTGATTTATAATATTGTGTTGGTTTCAGGTATTAAGTTGATGGAGGGGAAAACAGTTCTGCAGTTAGGCCTCCTGCTCGGCAAAGTGCTGCTGATGATTTCAGTACTCTTAGCCTTTGCAGGCACTGGGAACTCTATAGTGTTAAATGTGAGTTATGCTTAAATATTACCCACTACCTCCCTGTTCTCCGTGTACCACACATCGTGCATGATCTGAATCTATGAAGAACCTTTCCCCAGACTTTGGACACTAATCTCTTGATTGGTATGTTGTGTTGCTTTTAAAAGAGTGAAGGAAGAAAGCCTTCCGCTATTTGTGAAGAGCCACAGGATCCTGAGAAACCTGTATGCAGGTCAAGAAGCAATAGTTAGAACCGGACATGAACCAACTGACTGGTTCAAAATTGGGACAGGAGTATGACAAGGCTGTACATTGCCTCTGCTTATTTAATTTACATGCAGAGTACATTATTCGAAATGACAGGCTGAATCACAAGGTGGAATCAAAATTGCCAGAAGAAATATCAGCAACCTCAAATATGCAGGTGATGTCACTCTAAAAGCAGAAAATGAAGAGGAAATAAGAGCCTCTTGATAAAAGAGTGAAAAAGCTGGCTTGAAACTCAGCAGTCAAAAAACTAAGATCATGGCATGCTATCCCATCACTTCATGGCAAATAGAAGGACAAAAAGTGGACATAGTGACAGATTTTATTTTCTTGGGCTCCCAAATCACTGCCAATGGGGACTGCAGCCATGAAATTAAAAGACACTTGCTCCTTGGAAGGAAAGCTATGACAAACCTAGATAGTGTATTAAAAAGCAGAGACAGCACTTTGCTGACAAAGGTCCATATGGTCAGAGCTGGATCATAAAGAAGGCTGAGTGTCAAAGAATTGATGCTTTTGAACTGTGGTGCTGGAGAAGACTCTTGAGAGTCCCTTGGAGTGCAAGACATCAAACCAGTCAATTCTAAAGGAAATCAACCCTGAATATTCATTGGAAGGACTGATGCTGACGCTCCAGTACTTTGGCCACCTGATGCAAAAAGCCAGCTCATTAGAAAAGACCTTGATGCTGGGAAAGATTGAAGGCAGGAGGCGAAGGGGGCAGCAGAGGATGAGATGGTTAGATAGCATTATTGACTCAATGGGCATGAATTTGAGCAAACTTTGGGAGATAGTGGAGGCCAGAGGAGCCTGGTTTGCTACAGTCTATGGGGTTGCAAAGAATTGGACATGATTTAGAGACTGAACATAGCAACAAAGTACATAAGCAAAACTGTAAAAACAATTGTGCTTTTTAAACAAAATAGGTCAGTTTTAAAAAATATGCTTTTATTGGTTTATATGGCTGCACCAGGATTAGTTAGGGGCACATGCCGCATGCAAACTCTTAGTTGTGGCATGTGGGATCTAGTTCCCTGACCAGGGATGGAACCTGAGCCCCCTGCATTGGGAGGGTAGAGTCCTAGCTGCTAGACCACCAGGGAAATACCTCCAAAATAGTCAATTTTTAAAAAGCCGTACTTCCATCATTATCTGTGTATACTTTCCATTCCTAATTTTACCTGTTGGTAATCTCTATTATTCTAAGCGCTATCAGGGCTTAAAATATAAATTGTAGTGGCAGTGAAATATAAGAGTTAGAAAAGAAAGAATGCACAAAGAAGAGAAATGAAAGGCAACCAGAGGGACTTCCCCAGTGATGCAGTGGATAAGAATCCACCTGCCAGTGCAGGGGACACAGGTTTGATCCCTGGTCTGGGAAGATTCCACATAACATGGAGCAACTGAAGTCCTCGAACCATAACTCCTGAGCCCACGCTCTGGAGCCCGGGAGCCTCAACTGCTGCAGCTTGTGCACCAGGAACCTGTGCTCCGCAGCTAGAGAAGCCGCTGCAGTGAGAGAGCTGTGCACCACGACACAGAGCAGCCTCCACTCCCGGCAGCCGGAGAAGGCCCACGTGCAGCAGTGAAGACCCAAAATAAACGAATAGGCAAGTAAATTAAAAGATAACCACAAATGCAAAAAAAAAAACCAAAAAAAACCAAACAGTGCCTGGACTAGGAAGTGGAAGGGGTGATTTCAGTGAGGCCCTATGTCATATGGGAGCAACAGTACCCACATCTTTTGTAGCCCAGAGTTTTATTCAGACTTTACTTTGTTTATTTTATTGAAGTATAGTTGATTTACAATGCTGTGTTAATTTGTTGTACAGCAAAGTGATTTGGTTATACGTACATGTACGTTCTTTCTTTGTTCTGTTCCATCATGGTTTATCACAGCATGTTGACTATAGTTTTCTGTACTGTACAGTAGCAGCTTGTTGTTTACCATTCTATATAGAGCCGTCTGTGGGCTCGCACAGAGTCGGACACGACTGAAGCGACTTAGCAGCAGCAGCATACTAGTTTTCATCTGCTAACCCCAACCTCCCAATCCATTCCTTCTCCCCTAACCCCTGGTTGGCAACCGTAAATCTGTTTTCTATTTTTGTGAATCTGTTACAGACTGTAAAACAAACCAAAAACCCCCCACAAGACGTTATTTCATGGCAGACCTTGTCACACTGAAAAGGTCCTGGGTGGTCCCTCAAACAGATGATTAGTCCAAGTAACAGAAGTAGTACCACTGCACCTCAGGCTGTGTGCAGTAAGAATGGTTAAAGAGTAGAATAAGGAGAGTTGATGAGATTGTTTGCGTGGGTCACAGTCCATAGGAATGAGATTGTTTGGATGGAGAGCAAAACCAAAAAGACTCTTTTACTTTTTATCTTCTTAAGATTTTGGAATTTAACTCTTGTCATGTTGTGCCCATCTCCTTGAGGATAGAAGTGGAGGTCATGAATGTCTTTGCTCTCATTCCTGGTCCCACAGACTAGATCCCTTAGATTTCTTCAGTTTCCATTCTCAGTTCACATGTTTTGGTGGGGAGCTGGTTGGTAGCATCCTATCCTTAATAAGAAATTCTTGCTGTGATTCTAATGCCTTTCTGTCCTTGGCAGTCACATGGACAGGACAGGGTGGGAGGTGAAGGATCAGTGTTTTGAAAAAGAAACTTAGGTTGTTCTCACACATCCTGGAGGCAGGCACCCCTTGGATACCATGGACAGCAGATCTTCTGTTGAGTTAGCAGCTCCCCAGTTGCTGCTGCCCACATCGGTTAAGGGACAGGGGGTGTTTGTTCCTGGGGGCTGAAACCCCTTGCCTGCCAACTCCTGTAGCTGTGCCTTCAAGGATCTGCTGACCCAGTGCTGGAGTGGAGGCTGACAACTTTGCTCTAATGAGACTTGTCAGGAGGCAGCAGCAGTCTCCAGAGGGCCGTGCCCAGCTGGCCGCTGCCCTCTGCTGCTCTGGCCCTGGATGCCCAGTGTTTCTTTGGTTCAGCATGTTAGTGGGAAGAGGTCACACCAGACTCTGAAACCACAGAGGACCCTCAGTTCTCCAACAATGCAGGAGACCCCAGTTCGATTCCTGGGTCAGGAAGATCCACTGGAGAAGGGATAGGCTGCCCACTCCAGTATTCTTGGGGTTCCCTTGTGGCTCAGCTGGTAAAGAATCCACCTGCAATGTGGGAGACCTGGGCTCGATCCCTGGATTTGGAAGATCCCCTGGAGCAGGGAAAGGCTACCCACCCCAGTATTCTGGCCTGGAGAATTCCATGGACTGTATAGTCCATGGGGTCACAAAGAGTCGGACATGACTGATCGACTTTTTCACTTGGGGTCATTTGTCTGGTGTAGCAGGTCAACATACTCACCATTTTAAGTATAAAACCAGTGGATCTGAGTAGTTATAAAGGGGGATGGAGCAGAAGTGATGGTTTTGAGTTATGGCTAGGCACCAGTTTGGGACCGGATTCTTGGCATACATCCATCTCCACAGCAGACCTTGTGAGGTCTTGTGAGGAATGTGGAGTTTTGTCCTTGTGCAAGAAGCAGCTGGTCTAAGGAACCTTAGCAGAGGGCTAAGGAACTTCTCCAAATGTCCATGAGTATTACGTAGTGGGAATTGGAATTTGGATTTGGGTTTGGGTTTGCTGATGTAGAGGCCGTGGCTTTCCTACCATGTTGGTTTAAGGATTTGTAAGACTAGAAAGGCAAATCCTTTGGCGTGTTGAAGGATGACTTCCCTTACTTAAAATAGTCTGTGGACAAAAACAAGGTGCACAAGGTCAGAAACTTGAACCAGTACAGGAGGCTACAGAACGAAAGCCTCTCACCCTGTTCACACCCGTCCTGCTGACGGCTGTCTCCAGAGGTTGTCAGTTTGGAGGTGTTGACACACAGGCCCAAGAGTATTGGGCTTTTTAGTTTATACCAAGACAGTGGAGGCAGGACAGCACAGTTGCCAGCATGAGCCGCATAGCCACTTGGCCTGGGGTCAAGTCTGGTCTCTTCCTGCCTTACGTAAAGGCATTAGAATAGTTCCTTTCTACACCTTAGTTTCCTCATCTCTAGAATAAGTTGTTCTGATAAAACCTGATAATATTCAAAATGTGGAACAAAGCCTGAAGCATACTATACGCAGGATGAAGGTAAGCTCTTTATTCCTTAGCTTCATCCTTTTTTTTTTTTTAAAGTTAAAAAAATGATCTATTCTTTTGTTCACCTAAAAAAGAAGTCAATTTAGCCAGGTATCGAAGTGTGCCTTTATTATCTCCCAGTGCCGTGGAGCCTGGTTAGCACGCTGCTTGCGCAAGGCTAGCATTGTGTGACGGGAATGAGGCCGTGACTGTGTTTGTGGCACTTTGTGGTTTTCAAGAGGTTTTATTTCATCTTCCAAACCAGCCTATGATGTGGGTTGGACAGATATTATTAATGCATTTTGCAAATGAGGAAATCAAGTTTGCCCATGATTCAGCAGACTTGCCTGAGATCACACAGCCTTGCCTAGAGCTGTGAAGATGCCCGGAATTCTGCATCCCTTTGATATTACAAATAATCGTGTGGGCTACCTGGTGTGGGAAAGTCCTCTCACTTTCAGCTGAGGGAGGGGGTTCTGAAAAGGTCCCCTGTTGTGTAATGGATCTACTCAGATCCATCTACACTCTCCTTTCCTGTAGAGTGACACCTGTTTTCTGGCCAGTCCCTGGGATTAGAGATGCACTGTGGGGTCACTGAGTAGATAAAATCAGGAAGTGGGTGTGGTGAGTTGTGCAGTGAAAGGAGCAATGAGCTGGAAGGCCGGAAATGTGGTCTCAGTGCCTTCATTGTTTAAAACGATGCCTTGGTGTTAAATGTTCTCTGAGTTTATGGATGAGGATTTAGGGCTGGAGAAGTTCAGTGGCAGTTTTGGGTCATCCAGCTAGTTAAAGCAGAGCCAGGACTAGATTGGGAGGATTTGTGATGAAAGAATTAGTTATCAGGACTGTCAGAACTCTTGCCAACCCAGGAAACCAGCTATCAGCATTTGTGTTCTTTAATCAAGAAAAGCTTCCGTGTAGAGGTGTCCAATAAAAATATAATGTGAAACACACCGGTAATTTAAAATTTTCTAGTAGGTGTATTTAAAAATTAATAACATTTTGTTTAACCCAATAGATCTAAAATATTATTTTGACATATAATTAATATAAAAATTATTCTTTTTATATTGCCTCCAAAGTCCAGTATGTATTTTATACTTACAGCACCTCTTGATTTGGACCAGACACATGTCAAGGATTCAGTAGCTGCGTGTGGCTGTGGCTACCATATTGGATGCATAGGTCTCAGGGCACAGGGGCTGCTTAAATTTGCACTGTTCATGCTGCTTTGAAACAGAGACCATGCCTCGTGGCCCTTGTTAACGTTTCACTGTGCATTTTGGTTAAACTCCCTTGGAATGGAGAAACTGAATGAACTGTGCTTTAATAAGTGCCACGAAAGAATTTAAGTTTGTAAGAGCTGTGATTTAGGAGTTGGTGATTCTCATTCTTCTAGTACATTTGCATTTCCTTCTAACATATTAACTATTTCATCGCGCTCCCCACCCCCCCCAAAAAAAATCCAAGGAATTGAGAAGTTTTATTAGGTGCTTTGGCTTCCCAGGTGGCTCAAACATTAAATAATCTGCCTGCAGTGCAGGAGACTGGGGTTCAGTCCCTGGGTTGTGAAGATCTCCTGGAGAAGGGAATGGCTACCCACTCCACTCTGGCAGGCTACAGTCCATGGGGTCACAAAGAGTCAGTTATGACTGAGCGACTAAGCACACACACATGTTAAGTGCTATGCTACGTGAGGACTAGTGAGAAAATAATAGAATTTCAGAAAAAGTTTGTGGTACAGTTTAGTTTGAATGCTGAAAATTTGATTTTTTTGCCACTTTTTAGGGAAATACTAGTTGCTTACAAAGTGTTTACAAAGTGAACAACATTTTAAATGAGCAGGATAAATATTAAACAGTTAGAATTGGATTCTAGTCTCTATTCTGGTTATTAATCCATTCTGGGGCAAATTCTTAAGTTAGCTCTATTTCACTACTTATATAACTATACAAATCACTTCATTAAAAAGAACAGTTTAGATATAACCATTAAAAAATAGTTATCAGATACAGAATCCTTTTCTGCTCAAGAACTACAACTCTTTATTCATTATGTTATTTCTTTGGGAAATGCATTCAGCTAAGATTATTTTGTTATATAGAATCTTTCTCTCCAGTATTCTACAGCATCTTTTTGAAGGACTGTAACTTTCCCAAATATTAGAAATACAATGAACATATGAAGAAGAAATAAAGTGATACGTGGAGACTGCATTTAATCAAAAGTTGTAGAACTGCAGTGAACACGAAGGGTGGATTGACTGGACAGCCAGACCCCATTTTGAATCCAGTGCTGCCCTCCTAGCTTTCTTTCTGTTATCGAAGAGTAGTTATTAATTGTTCACTATATTCAAGGTGCTTCTATTTACAGCTGAAGTTTGTAGCTTACAATTTCTGTTAAATAGAAAAATGTCTTACTCAGTAGGTATAGATGGTTTTAACATTTTATATCCTTAAAAGGAGCTTTGCTATTGTTTAGTCACTAAGTTGTATCTGACTCTTTTGAGACCCCATGGACTGTAGCCCACCAGGCTCCTCTGTTCATGGGATTTCCCAGGCAAGAATATTGGAGTGGGTTGCCATTTCCTTCTGCATGGGATCTTCCCTACTCAGGGATCAAACCCCCGTCTCCTGCATTGGCAGGCGGATTCTTTACTGCTGAGCCACCAGGGAAGCCCTAAAAGGAGCTTTAAAAGATATTTATATCTTAGAATTAATAAATTTAAACATGGAGGGTTCCTTCTTAAAAAAGCTATTTTTACTCCATAATATGTTGAATTTCTTTTCTTTGAGGAGGCCTTTTCAAATTACTCTAGCCAGAAATATGTCTACTCTTCTGAGCCTTAACATCATGTTCACAAAGGACCATGGAAGTGGGAGCCCCGGTGCGTGTCTGAGCTTCAGCACTCCGCTGGTTCCGTGACTTTGACAAGTCACTCAGCTGACCTTCCTTAGCCTTGGTTTCCCCATATGTAAGATGGAAGCTGCGTTGACTTGTTTTACACAGCTGTTTTGAGGGTTAAATAAGATATGGAATGTCTCTACCACAGTGTATGGTAGATGCTCAGCGAATGTTTGTTGAGTGAATAAATACCTGATTTTGTGATACTGTTAGTGCTCTGTTGCCTCTAAAGATTTTTGGTTGACTGTGGAACTTACATGGTGTAGGTGTGTAAGGTTTTAGTCATTTGGTTGATCCTTGAGAGTGGAGAGCAGAAACAAGGAAAAGGAAGTAGTGATGAAAACAAAGGAGAGAGGGTGAGTTGAGAGAGTCCCAGCCTTTGGCCTGTTAACTGCTGTATATCACATACTTTTCAGGAGGTAAGAACACTAAATGAAGTAACAGGGACTGCAACAAGACCCTGTCTGTTAGAGGCATGGCGAGTAGAATGCTTTCAATGACGAAAGTCAATTTATAAAGCTTAAAAAAAAAAAAAAAAAAACTTTGGTTCTGATAGTATTCTTCCTTTTAAAATATCTTTTTCAGAAATTTGAGATGAAAAGAAACGTCTTATACTTAATTATTTTGAATTACCCCTTGGCCAGTAATACCCAAGGGAGATGGTTTATTGCCTCTCCTATGAAACCGAGAGGGCCCTGTTTGATGAACGGACTCCAGGAAACAGTTTTTGTCCAGTTTCTGTGTAGATCTGTCAGTTCTCTTGATAACCTCCTGGTGGAATTTTCTACTGAGTGTGAGGTGGTCATGCCTTCAAGGTGGATTGGCAGCACTGACCCTTGACCAGATTTTGGATAACTCTTAAGTTCCCAGAGAAAGAGGCAGACAGTGGGGGTTTCCAAGGGATTCAGTCTACAGTTTTTGTTGCATATTCACTGCCTGCCAGAGCTGGAAAGAGTTCAGTTCGCTTACCCCATTTCACAAGTGAAGAGACTGGGCCCCTGAGTGGTTCAGCAGCCCACCGGAGATGACACAGTGGGGCAGGAGCAGAGCTGGGTGAAACCGAGGGCCCTTACTCACCTTCAGCTGCCTCTATGCTGTTCTCTTGTCAAGGAATGACCTCCCCATAACCTTTTCTTTTCTTTTCCTTAGATGCTTTTGAAATTACAAAATTTGAAATTCTTAAATTTGGCATTGCAAAAGTAAAACAAACTGTTGTAAAAAATATTCAAAAGGCAGAGATACATAGAAAAAAACTTAATTCCATATTAGTCACTTAAAACGCGACTCTGCTTTTGTAAGTAAAATGCCTTATTAACATCACTTAGCTCAATACATATTTATTCACCTTGTTAATCGTTGCATAATTTCTCATTTTGGATGACTGTGGTTTATTCAGTCATTTTTCAGCTGGTGGCCTCCCAAGCTGGGGGATTTTATTTTGCCACTCTCAGTGCAGCAGTAAACATCTTTGGCTGTATAGCTGGTGCTTTTTATTTCCATAAAATAGATCCCGCAGACTCCAAAAGACTGTCACTCTTGCACAACTCATACTTATGATCCTAAATGCTATGTGTGTTTTTATCCTTTCTATCTACCTTTTCCTTATCCTTTATTACACTTTGTTGTGTTCACTCTTACTTTCTTTGGTCCGTGGTCACATTTCTGCTCAGTTTTCTACCCACCTCAGCATGAAAATGGACATTCTTTGCTTGTCTGTTTTTTTAGTAGTTCTTTCCCCACTGAATACTTTGAGAGCTGCTATAATTAAAAATTCTATAATAACAAACAGAAATTAAAGAGAGTACCCCTGCTTTGAGTTTTACCTAGACAGGTTAGAATTTTTTTGTTCTCATCTATTTATTACATTTCTTCTTATTGTATGTCTCATAATAAACATTTAAGTTATAGACTATAAATTGAGTCATATCAGCTTTATACTTTATCCACAATGTGGATACATCGAGCCACTTCTGCCCTCTTTATTGTCCTTCACATTTTGAGTTCTCTCTCCAGTTAGAGCACAACCTCCAAGATTTCCTCAGATTGAGTTCATAGGTTAAGTAACTTCCTCTTTTCTCATGTTCAGAAAAAGGGTTTTTGTCTTTCCTGACAGGTGAAGAACAGCTGGGTTAGGCTTTTTCTCTTCAGTAGTCACTGTATACCTGTGCTCTTGTTTCCAGTACTGCAGTCAAGAAATCTAATCCTTTTTCTTCTGTAAATGCTCTATTCAACTTGTGTAAGTGACTTTATTTGTGGTCAGTTGTGTCCGAGTCTGGCCCCATGGACTGTACCCCACCAGACTCCTCTGTCCATGGAATTTTCCAGGCAAGAGTACTGGAGAGGGTTGCCACTTCCTACTCCAGGGGCTCTTCTTGACCCAGGGATGGAACCCTTGTCTCCTGTGTTTCTTGCATTGGCAGGTAGATTCTTTACCATTGAGCCACCTGGGCAGCCTGAGTGATTTCCTCTTAATCTTTAGTCTCTGACTGCTGATTCTGATACAGTATAGATAAAGCAAGTGTGTTAGTGTTAGTTGCTCAGTTGTGTCCAGCTGTTTGTGACCCCATGGACTGTAGCCATCAGGCTCCTCTGTTCATGGAATTCTCCAGGCAAGAATACTGAAGTGGGTTCCCATTTCCTTCTCCAGGGGCTCTCCTGACCCAGGAATTGAACCTGGGTCTCCTGCCCTGCAGACAGATTCTTTACCATCTGAACCACCAGGAAAACCCATAGATAAAGCAAAGTTTAGTTTATTGCTTACTGCAATGAGAGAGACCATGACTGACTGTTTTTCAGAGGAGGGAGGACAAAGATGGGGGATTTGTGAGGTTTGTCAGGGTCTGATTTGAGGCAGCCTGTTCAGAGCAAGGACATAGAATTAGACCAGGTTTTTGGTAAAACAATTTAAGACTGGTGGGCTGAGTAAGGCATATTGACTCTAAGTCGCTCAGTCGTGTCCGACTCTTTGTGACCCCATGAACCACAGCAACACCAGGCCTCCCTGTCCATCACCAACTCCCGGAGTTTACCCAAACCCATGTCCATCGAGTCAGTGATGCCATCCAACCATCTCATCCTCTGTCGTCCCCTTTACCTCCTGCCCTCAATCTTTCCCAGCATCAGGGTCTTTTCAAATGAGTCAGCTCTGCATCAGGTGGCCAAAGTATTGGAGTTTCAGCTTCAATATCAATCCTTCTAATGAAACTCAAGACTGATCTCCTTTAGGATGGACTGGTTGGATCTCCTTGCAGTCCAAGGGACTCTCAAGAGTCTTCTCCAACACCACAGTTCAAAAGCATCAATTCTTCGGTGCTCAGCTTTCTTTATAGTCCAACTCTCACATCCATACATGACCACTGGAAAAACCATAGCCTTGACTAGACGGACCTTTGTTGGCAAAGTAATGTCTCTCCTTTTTAATATGCTGTCTAGGTTGGTTGTAACTTTCCTTCCAAGGAGTAAGCGTCTTTTAATTTCATGGCTGTAGTCACCATCTGCAGTGATTTTGGAGCCCAGAAAAATAAAGTCTGACACTGTTTCCACTGTTTCCCCATCTATTTGCCATCAAGTGATGGGACCAGATGCCATGATCTTAATAAGGGTTAGGTGAGCCATCTATTGTTAAAATAAGTAGGTTTTTGGAAGTTCCTAAAACAATAAAATTGTTTGTAGCTTCATCTTCCTGGGTAAGAGTTTCTTGAAATAGTGAAGTTATTTTTGCAGCTGCTACTAAGTTGCGTCAGTCGTGTCCGACTCTGTGCGACCCCAGAGATGGCAGCCCACCAGGCTCCCCTGTCCCTGGGATTCTCCAGGCAAGAACACTGGAGTGGGTTGCCATTTCCTTCTGCAATGCATGGAAGTGAAAAGTGAAAGTGAAGTTGCTCAGTCGTGTCCGACTCTTCACGACCCCATGGACTCCTCCGTCCATGGGATTTTCCAGGCAAGAGTACTGGAGTGGGTTGCCATTGCCTTCTCCAAAGTTATGTTTACATAACTTAATAAGATGTATGCTTGCAGATGATTTCCCTTCTCAGTTAAAGTATTTCACAAGCCTAGGCGTGTGTCTTCTTTGTTCCTCATTAATACTGCCTGAGCTTACTGTGAGCCCTCTCCATTTAGAGAATTATCCCTTCTTTCAGCTCAGGGAGGTTTTCTTTTGTTTTGTCCCCTCCCACTTTCCCTTCCAGTTTATTTCTTCTCTGTTACTGTTACTTTTCTAGGAGAACCTGTTTTCTGCATCTTCTATCTTCTGATTATATCTTTTCTGTCTCTGTTATTTTCACTTATGCTTATCTGGTCTTTCTGATCAGTAGTGATCTCACTCTTTCCCATTGTGTCTGTTGACATCTTAATTTCAGAAGTTATGCTATTTGATTTCAGAAAGCCTTTTTTTTGGTGTGTTCTAATACTGTCTTCTTAAAAATCCCCATTACCTTTTCTCCTTTATTATTTTTTGTTTGTTTTTAATAGACACTGTTCTAGTTTTTCATCTTGGGTTCCCCCACTCAAGTGGCCGAGCCTTCTTACTTGGGCTGTAATTTGAGTTTGTTTTACCCTGGATGCTTCATTCTCAGACTGGCTAGGAGGGGTGCTGGGCTGTGATAAATCAAGTACTAGAAGGTAAAAGCTCACATGTGTGTGTGTGTGTGAATAGATGAGGATAAGCCATCAAACTGAGACTCGTGGCCCACGGTTTGGAGGGGCTGCTAGATGCTCTAGTGTTTTGCCTCGCCAGCACCGTGACCCTGGAGGTCTGCTGGGGTCACTGGAATGAGAAGCCCTTCCAGGACCAGTCACCTTGTCTTCCGAGATAGAACGAACTGAAATTTCTGGCCAGATCATTTTAGGGAGCTTTAAGATCTACGGTTAACTCAGGTGGATCCTTTGGCTCTAACACAGATTTTGAGAAACTCTCCATAGGAGATTTGAGAGAATTCTGGCCTCACACCCCTTTTCTCGCTTTCTCTTCACAGTGTGAGAGCAATTTGGAGCACGGTTTCTAGAGCCAGACAGCCTAGGTTTTAATCCTGACTCTGCCATTTACTGTCTGTGTGCTCTCAGGGAAATTTGCTTTACTTATGGGTTCTAATTGTCTTGTCTCTGAAATGAGGAAAATGAGAACACCTATATCCTTGAGTTGATATGAGGATTCAGTGAGTCTCGTCTTTGTGGAAAGACGTGGCGTTCTTAGTCAGCGTCAAGCGCTTGGCAGATGGGACGCCTTAGCTGTAGTGTCAGCTCCAGCTCCCGGGGCTGCTGTCAGCGCTGAGTTAATACGTGTAAAGCACGAGTATGCACCAATAAAAGCGTCAGCAGTTTTTTTATGTGATTTTGGTTTATGTGACTTTGAATTATTATGACAGAAGAAAATATTAACAAAGCCTCACTTTATCGTTTTTTGATAAGTTTAAAAATATTTTGTCCATTTTCTCTTCGGCTGTACTGGGCCTTTGTTGCTTTGCGTGGGCGTTCTCTACTTGAGGGGGGCGGAGGCTGCTCTCCGTTGCCCGCTCACAGGTCTCACTCTCTCCTTGCAGAGCTCCGGCCCTCGGTGCGCGGGCTTCAGGCGGGCACGCCGGGGGCCCGCTGGGTGGGGCCCTCGTGCCCTCGGGCACGCGGGCTGTCAGTGGGTGCGGCACTTGGGCTCAGCCGCTCTGCGACATGTGGAATCCCCCCAGACCGGGGATCAAACCTGTGTCCCTTGCACTGGCAGGCAGACTCCTGTCCACTGTGCCACCAGGGAAGTCCCCACTTTATCTTTTAAATTTAAATTTCCCCCAAATTGAAGAATTTTGGTCAAAAAATCGTATAATCATAGAGTTAGAAGGCCGAGTGAATTGTAAATAGTATAAACTCTTATCCTCTTCACTCATAGATGCAGTTAACATGTTACAACATAGGCTGTATCATTATTTTTTCTCTTACTGAAGCATTTGTTAATGGAAAGCCTGAATTCTTACCTCTGAATGCATTAGTGCCAATTACCTATGGACAGGGACCCTCTGCACCATAGTCTTGGCACACCTGTCAGTATCAGGAAACGAGATGTAGTCTAGCTGTTTAATCCAAAGCCTTGTTCAAATTCTGTCAGTTGTCCCAACATTGTCCCCTTTGGAAGAAAATAATCCAAATCAGATTATTCATGGCATTTTGTTAACATGTTTTTCAGCTCTCCTTCGGTCTGGAATGGTTACTCAGTGCTTTCGTGACCTTATGATTTCTGAAGACACTACACCGGATGTTTTGTACAGTGTCCCTCAAGTCGGGCTTGTCTCGCGTTTCCTCAGTATTAAATTCAGCTCAGATAGCTTTGGCAGGAAAAGCACTGAAGTGGTGCTACATGTGTTGCAGCCTATTTGAGGTGGTACTTGATGTCAATTTGTCCCATTACTGGAGAAATTAAATTTGTTTGATTAAGGTAAAGACGGTAGTTTTTTTCACTGTAAAGTTTCTTTTTTATTCTTTGTAATAAGTATTTTGTGGGGAGATATTCTGAGACCTTGTAAACTATTCTATTCCTCCTCTGGCTTTTCACCCACTCATTTATCATTGCTGATGCATCTCAGTTGAATCAGTCATAACCATGATGGTCATTTTCCAATTCTGTCATTTTCCCGGCATTTACAAGTTGGCATTTTGTTATAAAGAAGTGTTTTCTCTTCTGTTTATTCATTATTTGTTTCTGTTTCACATGAACTCAGGGATTCCTCTCAGGGAATTATAATCTGATATTTTCACTTATAGTGGTGTTCAAATTGTGCCTGATTTGATTGGTAAGAGATCCCTTCAAACTAATACTTCTGTTCTTTTGGAAGGGCCCCGTCATTCTTTGAGCACGCCATTCCTTTCTGTAATAAAAAATCATTTTAGGTCTTTTACTTCCCTGTCCAAGCCTTGAATTGGTCTGTTTTCTAAGGAGTAGAGAATGATATTTAGAACTGAAGTTCTAGGCACAAGACTGGTCATTGCTCTCCAGGTGTCACTGCTCCCGTGCCCACTCAATGGGAAGGTCTAGAGAACTGGGGTGTATATGCACACACACACACACATACACATTAATCTGAAAATACTAAACCATGTATTTACACCACAAGATTCATTCTTGTTTTCTCTTTTGTGTAACTCCTTTTTCTAACAAGAAATCTGGCTCCTATTTTTCACAATATGCTGCTGCTGCTGCTAAGTTGCTTCAGTCGTGTCCGACTCTGTGCGACCCCATAGATGGCAGCCCACCAGGGCCCCACATCCCTGTGATTCTCCAGGCAAGAGTACTGGAGTGGGTTGCCATTGTCTTCTCCATTTTCACAATATACCTACTTATTATTACTTCACTCCGCTGCCTTCCTCGGCGGCCATCCTTGCCCAGACAACTGTTTGGCTCAACCTCCAGCTGCACCAGATACCCAACCACCCTGCTCAGCCCTGAGTCTGCTGTCTGTTGCTAACAAGTGTTGAAGAAAAGGGAGGGATTCTCCTGGCTTTTCAGTGGAATGTTTCAGTTATGCAGGAAGGAAGGGAGAGAAGGTGAGATTAGTTTCTCCCAGCCCTCTAAGTGTTTGAGACATGAAAGTAAACATCATCATTCATGCTGGGGCGATGCATTTTAAATCTGATACCGCTTTGCGATGGTACTGTGGAGTCACAGCCGCATGTGTGGCTCAGTTGTAATGGAAATGTGGGTTGTATGACAGTTGTACAGTGTGGATGGAATAAAGCTTGTGTTTACACTATTCCATAGTCTAATGAGTGTACAATCACATAATGTCTAAAAAAAGGGACATACCTTAAATAGGAAATTCTTTATTGCTGAAAAATGCTAGCCATCATTTGAACCTTTGAGTCATAATCTTTTTACAGTGTAACATCTGAGATCACTGTCACAGATCACCATAACATATAATAATAATGAAAAAGATTTAAATGTTCTTGAGGATTACCAAAATGTGACACAGAGATGTGAAGTGAGCAAATGTTGTTGGAGAAATGGTGCCGAGAGAGCTGCTCAATGGAGGGTTGCCACAAACCTCCATGTTGTGAAAAACACAGTATCTGCAAAGTGCAAGAAAAGGAAGTACATTAAATGAGACTTGTCATTTGAAACATTATAGCGAAGTCGAGTTGACCAGAGGAAAGAAAGAGAAGAATGTAACAGGTGTAAAGAGAGACTAGGAAATAAAATATGGTAGGTTGTCTATAAGGTTGAGTACCAGTGATTCTTCCAGTCACTCCCTGTGCCTTCATGGTATTACTCCTCAAGAGACAGAGTCTCCTTCCCTTCCTTTCCATCTGGGCTGCCCTGGGACTGACTTCGACCGATAGAGTGTGGCAAGAGTGATGGTCTGCTGGGCCTGGTCCTTGAGAGACTGGACAGCGTCTCTCCTCGCCCTCTTGGAGGCCCTAATCACCAAGTGATAAAGTCAGACTGCCCCGCTGGAAGAAAGGCCCTGGAGCTGGAGAGACTGGGAGCGAGGGAGAAAGAAAGGCCCCCCAGCCCTCCAGCCCCTCCAGTCGCCTGGGGTGAGATGTCACTCTTGAATGATGCCATCTCGAGTCCACAGTGACCTCTCTAGCCAACATTAGACAGGGTAGACGCTAGCTGTCCCTTCTGAGCCCTGCCCAGAGGGCACATCGTGAGCAAATCATGGTGGTGGCTTGAAGCCACTAAGCCTGGAGGTGTTTGTGAAACAATGATAGAAACACTAGACGAAAGTCTGAGAAAAGTCCATCAATGTGAGCAAGCTTTTATATGTGAAAATTATACGTAGTACCTTGAAAAATACACATTTTATTGTATTTAATGATTAAATGTCAGTTCAGTTCAGTTTAGTCGCTCAGTCGTGTCCAACTCTTTGCGACCCCATGAACCGCAGCACGCCGGGCCTCCCTGTCCATCACCAACTCCCGGCGTCCACCCAAACCCATGTCCATCGAGTCAGTGATGCCATCCAACCATCTCATCCTCTGTCGTCCCCTTCTCCTCTTGCCCTCAATCTTTCCCAGCATCAGGGTCTTTTCAAATGAGTCAGCTCTTCGCATCAGGTGGCCAAAGTATTGGAGTTTCAGCTTTAACATCAGTCCTTCCAATGAACACCCAGGACTGATCTCCTTTACGATGGACTGGTTGGATCTCCTTGCAGTCCAAGGGACTCTCAAGAGTCTTCTCCAACACCACGGTTCAAAAGCACCAATTCTTCGGTGCTCAGCTTTCTTTGTAGTCTAACTCTCAGATCCATACATGACCACTGGAAAAACCATACCCTTGAGTAGATGGACCTTTGTTGGCAAAGTAATGTCTCTGCTTTTTAATAGGTTTAAGAAAATCTTTTTTTCTTACAAATTTCTTCACCTAGGGTGAAGGTAACTCTTAGTCAAAAGCCTTCATATGGTGGTTAACAGTACCTGACCTGATAAGCAGTTACCATTGGTGCCTAAGGAAGGTCTCCTCCATGCCCCTGCTTCACCGTATCCTAATGGGCCTGAGCTGAAAAAAATTAATGTAATTTCCGCTTTTTCAGAGAACCTGAAATCTATTCTGTCAAAAATATTGAATGAAAATATAGTGACTTTTTATAGGCCTGAGATTAAACAATTTTTTGAAGGCTTCATTTCCCCTTTGTGAGGGAGTAAGCTGTTTGTCTAGAATGTAATAGTTATCATTCTGTGCAGCTGGTAAAAACTTGCCTTTCTGGTTTGTAATGTCATGTCAATCTGCAAAGGTGTTGTTACTCACTTGAAGAATCCTTTGTTCTGGTTGAAAGTCTCACTGATGGTATTTTCAAATAAACTTGTCCTGCCTGGGAGTCTTTCTCTGTGATCATAAGCCTCTTGTAGCTTTGTTCTTTCCAGAATATTGTTAAAATGTCAGTAATGAAAGTAATCTATCTCTAATTGCCGAGATTTAAGTGGCATATAATTTACCATCCAGAAATATGTCACAGGCATTTATTTACTGTCACCTGAAAGGTAAGTTAATTAATTCTAACAATTAAATGAAGTTTTCTGAATGGAGTTATAAAAGGCCAGAAGCTTCCTTTACTTCTTTATTTTCTTCTTAACTGCTTCATATTGATAATTTTTGTTTTCGTGATGATAGGGAACACAGTTCTTGTCAGATTTATTTTATTACATAAAGAAAACTATGTATCTTTGCATTTTATACATTAAAGTTGAATACCAAGCCTCTAATTTTTTTGTATCTTATAAATTTCAAATATAAGATACTTATACCAAATTCAGAGCCTATTAAGTCTGTTGAAATTATGTTAACACAGAAATAAATGTATATTTTTGAAATTAAAAGCAAACTAAATAGCACTGAGGTCAGCAGGACCCCTGGATCCACCCACCTTTCTTCACGCTCCCAAGTCTGACGGGGCAAGAAAAATGGGAATCTTCACTGAGAAGCTGGAAGGGGCGTTTTCACAGGCCACCATATTCCTAACGCTACTCTTCCCCTTCCTTGTTTTTGGCCCTTAGTAGCCTTTTGTGGAGTTCCTACTGTGTGTGGGTTATTGGACTGGATGCAGAGGACGAGGTGTGCAATGCTCAGGACCTGCCTTCAGAATCTCTAAATATCCGCGGCAAAGTTAAGACAAGTATCAAACGGCTTTAATAAAGGCAGAATAGCGTTAAGTCTCAGAGATGGACAAAAATAAGACATTTTGTAGGTCCAGGGAGGCTGAGGTCATAATAAGGTTGAGGGGATAAAGACAGGCCTTATGGAGAAAGTGGTATTTGTGCTGAATTCTGAAGAATAAGTGGAGTTTTGAAGAGGACAGAGAGGAGAGAAGATGTTCCACAGAAAGGGAACAGTACAGACGAGCCAAGATGTGGGGAGACCTCGTGAAATTTCCTTTTCTGTTATATGTGTTGGCACTCAACTCATTCTCTCGAAAGTCTCATTAGTTGATGTTCCTTATCAATGACAATATTTTAATTTATTCAGTATTCAGAAAACCCTTGGGCATGTTGCCAAGTGCTTTGGTTGTCGTTGTATCTTATTTTATGGCATCTCTGTTGATTTTCTCATTTTGGCAGAGATTCTTCTAGAAATGTTCAGAAAGAACTGGAAGGGTGCTAAATACAATCACATTTATGAGTTTCCTTTCTAAGTGCTGAAGGAATTCAAGTTAAAAAATAAGTTTATATTAAACTTCAGATGAAATGAACTGTCTCCCTTGGAAGCTATGTCTCTGGCGGTTCAAGTCCTGGGGCACATGACCTCCATACTCATATACGATGGCCTAGAATAGTTAGGTTTGCCTGCTCAGAGGGCTTGGGAAAAATTAAGATGAAAAAGTCTTGTAGTCACTGTTTTGGCAGGCGGGACCATGAATTGTTGGTGTAAACGTGGTCAGCATGTTGACAACTCACCATCGTAGTGCTCTCTCCTCTCTCTACATTTCTGTACTTAATAGCTCATAGCATGTGAACCAGATCTACAAAACGATTATAGCTGTGAGCAAAAAGAAAGATACTGACTAGTTTCTACTAGATATATTTTTCTTAAAAAAATTTTTTTTATACAAGTAAGACAGGTACATAATTATCAGACATGTACAAAAAAAACTTCTGATGAAAACCAAGTCTTTCCCTGTCTCACTTTCTGGAAGTTTCTTATTGCTCCATAACCCCCTGGTTTCTCTGTGGTTCTGAGAAGCCAGTCACCTGCTTCTTCCATAGAGATGTTCTTAGTATTATAGTCCAGGTGTGTCTGACTTTCCTCTGGCATTCTTTTTAGTGTACTTTTTCCATCTTATCAGTGTTAATCACTTGCTGGCATGTAGTAGGTCCTCAATAAATGTTTGAATGAATGAGGTCATATTCCTTTCATAATATCCTTGATGATACTTACTTGTCCTTTTTTTAGTAATAAATCCTGAACTGGCCTGTTCTTTGCCCAGGGTATTGCTACTTTATTCTTGGGCTCTCGTCAGTTCTGTATCAGTTCTTAATCTCTTTATTCAGAGTGACTTTTTTGGAACTTGAAGACTTTCAATTCGAACTGCAACATATAGCCCACAAGCAATCTCTGTGAAGGACCCATATGTGAAGAATGAAGTTATCCATAAGTGTAAAAGCAGAGGGCATTGCAGTGGAATACAAATGACCGGGTGGGGAACTGGAGGGGCTCAGCTGGTGCCAGATGGGCAGATATGTAAGCTGGTGGGGTCACCCCACCCCAGAGGCTAATGTACTGCTGGCATCCCAGTTTTCTGAGTCTTGTCGTATTGCAGTGTGATAGATGAGAAGTTACAGGTTTTTCATGTACATGTTTGCTTGAAGAAGTGACAGAAATATAGTATTTCCGAGGTCCACCTGGCTCTTTTCCAGGTGCGTGTGCAGACACACTGCAGTGTACAGGAAGCTGTAGAGGGAATCATGAAACATCACGCTTTTCCTTTGGTCAGCTCCGGATTCATTGCCTAACACCGCATGCTTTCCTTGTGGTTTCTCTGTACAGGATCACATATGCTAAAGGATAATATTTGTAAAGTATTTTCAGCATCAGATTCTATATAAATGCAAAACTGTCACAGAGGATTTACAGACTTAACGTTCTGGCATTTTGGGAATGATAGTTTTGGAAACAGTGATTCCTGTGTGAAATTTTTGCAATCTTCATATACTTTCCAAACTTCTAAGCTGTTTTTCCAAGCTTGTCTTTGTGTATTTTCTTCATTAGTAGGGCATTTAATCTTTTTTATGCTTTTTAAGTAGCATAAAAAGGCTGTATGTGGGAGGATATATGTGAAAACACTAACATTTCTTGTAGAAATAGAAGTATAAAATGTTTTTATATAAAGTCAGCCTTAATTTATATGTATATTTTAAAAGATCTGCCCCATTTCACTGACATAATTTTAAGCACCAATCATTCCTCTTTTGTTCACAAAGCACTTCTTTACCTGCTTGGGATAGAAAAATTAAGTGGAGTTCTTTGGTTCTACCTGTTCCTGTCTGTACCTGGATAGAAGAACAGACCTAGAGAAGAGATTAGATCAAGGTGGAGCACTGGCTTGAATGGCAGCCTTCTGAAACTATTTTGAATAGGAAAGATGCATGTGCATTTTCCATGGCCTCCTGGAAAATAAGCTGATCTCAGTTAACCAGAGATTGTTGAAAAAAATGACTGAGGCAAAAGGCAAGTGTAAAAAACAATTGAAAGTGAATACTGTAGCCCAGCACGTGGGCAGGAGACCCATGGAAGGAGGTTGTGATGACTCCAGGTTTAGTGGCTGTGATACTAGGATGTGCCTGCTGCTGCTGAGTCGCGGCAGTCGTGTCCGACTCTGTGCGACCCCATAGACGGCAGCCCACCAGGCTCCCCCGTCCCTGGGATTCTCCAGGCAAGAACCCTGGAGTGGGCTGCCATTTCCTGCTCCAATGCATGAAAGTGAAAAGGGAAAGTGAAGTCGCTCAGTCATGTCCGACTCTTAGCGACCCCATGGACTGCAGCCTACCAGGCTCCTCCGCCCATGGGATTTTCCAGGCAAGAGTACTGGAGTGGGGTGCCATCGCCTTCTCCAACTAGGATGTGGAGAAGACCTAAATTACTGTCAGGTGATGTCTACAGAGCCTGCAATGGAGAAAATCAGTTGCTTACCAAGAGAGTAACAATAGCTAGTCAGCAAGTATAATATAGCAACTATAAAATAGCTAAAATTAAGCCTGTGTTAGTTTTCTATTGCTGCATAACAAATTACCCCTAATTAGTGGTTTAAACGTAGTCCTATTGGTTTTCTTACCATTCTGAAGCTCTAAAGTCCAGGATGGCGTGAATGGGTTCTCTGCTCAGGCTCACAAGACTGAATCAAGGTGCTGGTCTCTTATCTGAAGGATCTGGGGAAGAATTGACTTTCAGAGTTTTTCAAGGTGTTAGCAAAATCCAGTTCTTGTGGTTGTAGGCCTCAGGTTCCCATTTCCTTCCTGGCTGTCAACTGGAGCTTACTCTCAGCTTCTTGAGGCTGTTTAACATGGCGTTTTCATTTTCATTCGTTTCTATGCAAATTTTGATTTCTTTTTTGATTTCTTCTGTAATTTGTTGGTTATTCAGCAGCGTGTTGTTCAGCCTCCATATGTTGGAATTTTTAATAGTTTTTCTCCTGTAATTGAGATCTAACCTTACTGCATTGTGGTCAGAAAAGATGCTTGGAATGATTTCTATTTTTTTGAATTTACCAAGGCTACCTTTATGGCCCAGGATGTGATCTATCCTGGAGAAGGTTCCATGTGCGCTTGAGAAAAAGGTGGAATTCATTGTTTTGGGATGAAATGTCCTATAGATATCAATTAGGTCTAACTGGTCTATCGTATCGTTTTTAAAGTTTGTGTTTCCTTGTTAATTTTCTGTTTAGTTGATCTATCCATAGGTGTGAGTGGGGTATTAAAGTCTCCCACTATTATTATGTTATTGTTAATTTCTCCTTTCATACTTGTTAGCATTTGTCTTACGTACTGCGGTGCTCCCGTGTTGGGTGCATATATATTTATAATTGTTGTATCTTCTTCTTGGATTGATCCTTTGATTGTTATGTAGTGACCTTCTTTGTCTCTTTTCACAGCCTTTGTCTATTTTATCTGATATGAGTATTGCTACTCCTGCTTTCTTTTGGTCCCTATTTGCATGGAAAATCTTTTTCCAGCCCTTCACTTTCAGTCTGTATGTGTCCCCTGTTTTGAGGTGGGTCTCTTGTAGACAACATATGTAGGGGTCTTGTTTTTGTATCCATTCAGCCAGTCTTTGTCTTTTGGTTGAGGGTGGAAGCAACCTAGATGTCCATCAGCAGATGAATGGATAAGAAAGCTATGGTACATACACACAATGGAGTATTACTCAGCCATTAAAAAGAATGCATTTGAATCAGTTCTAATGAGGTGGATGAAACTGGAGCCTATTATACAGAGTGAAGTAAGCCAGAAAGAAAAACACCAATACAGTATACTAACGCATATATATGGAATTTAGAAAGATGGTAACAATAACCCTGTGTACGAGACAGCAAAAGAAACACTGATGTATAGAACAGTCTTATGGACTCTGTGGGAGAGGGAGAGGGTGGGAAGATTTGGGAGAATGGCATTGAAACATGTAAAATATCATGTATGAAACGAGTTGCCAGTCCAGGTTCGATGCACGATACTGGATGCTTGGGGCTAGTGCACTGGGATGACCCAGAGGGATGGTATGGGGAGGGAGGAGGGAGGAGGGTTCAGGATGGGGAACACGTGTATACCTGTGGCGGATTTATTTTGATATTTGGCAAAACTAATACAACTATGTAAAGTTTAAAAATAAAATAAAAAAAAAAAAACAAAAAAAAAACATGGCCCCCTCCATCTTTCAAGTGGCAAGGACCTATGGAGTTGTTCTCATGCTTTAAACATCTCTGATTTCCCTTCTGCCTTCCTCTTTTGCTGTAGAATGTGCTTGGCTTATAAGGGCCCAAGTGATTATGTCTAACATAATCCCATAATCTTCCCATTGTAATGTAAAAATTCTAACACATAACACAATAAGAAGGTTTATATTTGATCATACTTACTGGTTCCAGGGATTAGAGCAGAACTTTTTTTTGGGGGGGAGGGGAGCACATTTTATAACTTCTACCTGCCACAGAACCCAAGTTGAATTTTGTAAGACCTACATGAAAAAAGTATAAAATTTCTTTGATGGATATAAAAGAAAGTCATATAGGTTTCACTTTGTAAATATCATATCATTACCTCCCAAGTTATCTAGTCTGTCAATTCAGTTTAATTTCAGTCAGATTCTTAACAGAATTTTTTATTAAATTGGCAAGCTGGTTTTAAGCTTCCTGTAGTACAGCAAAATGTCTAAGAATTGGCAGAGACAAATTTGAAAGAGAATGATAGAGATCAACAGACTATATTAAACTAAAGTTAATAAAATCTTGAAGGATTAGTCTAGGAGTAATCCATGGCATAGAATGAGGATTCGTTTAGTAGATGATAAATTTGCTTCAGTCAAAAGGGAAATGATGGCCTTCTAGGTAAATAGTGGCATAGTTGTCTATCCGTTTGGAAACAAAATTAGATCCTCATCCCAAGCACAGAAATAGTTTCCAGATGGAGTGAAGAACTAAATAAACTAAGTAAAATGTACAGGTATTAGAAGTATTTAAGGGAATTTGCTTATAAACTTCAATTTAGAGAATAACTAACCAAAGTGCTAAGAAGCACTGGAAAAGACCACAATGCTGTGAAAGATTGAAGGCAGGAGGAAAAGGGGACAACAGAGGATGAGATGGTTGAATGGCATCACCGACTTGATTGACATGAGTTTGAGCAAGCTCCGGGAGTTGGTGATGGGCAGGGAAGCCTGGCACACTGCAGTCCATGGGGTTGCGAAGGGTCAGACACGACTGAGCAGCTGAACTAAACTGAACTGATTAGTGTCCGGAAAATGCAAATTAAAATAATTAGTCCTTCCGTCTTTCTTGCTCAGTCAGATTGGAAAAATTTTGCTCAATCCAAATGTTGGCAAGGGCATTGAGACATGTACTCTCCTTGCATGAATTGTAATGGTCTTTTTAGCAGTGTCCATTGTAAATTTAAGTAGGCCTATCCTTCGAAAGAGTAATTTCACTAGGAGATTTTTACTGTAGTTAAAAACAGAGGTACATGAGCACAAAGAGACATTTTCTGGATGTGGCATTGTTATTATAGTAGAAAATGTGTAACAATCTAAAGATACTTCATAGCAAGGCTTTTTGTTTATAAATTATCTAATGGATTTTGAACAAAAGACCAATTAAGTTTAACCAAAGTAATTTATGGGATTTGTAACAAGCACTGTCTTCTCCCAGTGTGTGATTTTATCACCTCTTATCACCCATTTTATTTTTAATCAAAAACATTTCCCTTATATTACAATCTATTTTTTTCAAAACAATGTGGTGTTCTCGTGTTACATGAGTATGTATGAAATGGTAATTCTCTGAAGAAAGTACAACTGAACAAAGCCCTGCCTCATAATGTGTAACATCTTGGGAATTTCTTGTAACTGTCAGTGATGAGAAAAAAGGAAGAAAAAATCTATCTGTAGGTATACCATCAAAATAGGTTCGTTTCGAGATTAATGTGTATATGGAGTAATGTTTGCTGATTAAATGGTTATGTGTGAATAATATTTAATATGTTAGATGATAATCTTTAAAGAATATGCAGTGGGAAGGGGAGAGATTAGATGTTTTAGATAGGTATCAGCATTTACCAGACAAGGGAAATATTTTCCTTATGTCTGTGTTTATATGAAAGAGATAAAGTCTAATATCTAGACAAAGACATTTTCAGAACATTAACATTGGTGGTTTTAATTATAGGTTTGTTAGGTAAGGATTGAAAATGAAAGCCTTGGTGGTAGTGGCCAAGATGGTAGAGTAGGAGGACCCTGAGCTCACCTCTTCCATGGGCACATGAAAATTACACCTGTTTACAGAGCAACTATCTATGGGAATGACCTGAAGAGTTTCAAAAAAGATTTTCCACAAGTAAAGATGTAAAGAAGCAACCACAATGAGATGGGTAGGAGAGACAAAGCTTCAGTATAATTAACACCCACACCCCTTGGGAAGGTGACCCACAAGCAGGAGGATAATCACTGGTGCCAAATTTTCCCCTAAAGTGCAGCCCCCGCTTTGAGCTCCCCAGCCCATTGGGAAGACAAGCCCCCAGAATGTCTGGTTTTGAAGACAGGAGAGCTAAAGGGCTGTAGAAAACAAAGACTCCACTCCTAAAGAGTGACTGCAAAACCTGATACGCTTTGAATCCCAGCACAAAGGCAGTAAGTTGAAAAAACCTGGAGGAATCACATTCCGTAATTTCAAACTATACTACAGAGCTACAGTAACGAAAACAATATGGTACTGGCACAAAACAGACATGTGGATCGATGAACCCGAATAGAAAACCTAGGAATGAACCTGAGCTGTGGACAATAATCTATGACAAAGGAGGCAAGAAAATACAAAACGGGGGAAAGACAGCCTCTTCAATAATCTTTGTTAAACTGGACAGCTACATGAAAAAGAATCGAATTGGACTGCTTTCTCACAGCATATACAAAAACTCGAAATTGATTAAAGATGAAAATGTAAGACCTGCAACCATAAAACTCTTAAAAGAAAACATGGACAATGTGCCCTTCAACATTGGTCTGAGAAATATTTTTTGGAAATATCTTCTCAGGTAAGGGAAACAAAAGCAAAAATAAACAAATGGGACTGTATCAAACTAAAAAGCTTTTCACAGAAAGGAAATTATTAATATCAACAGAATAAAAAGACAGCTTACTGAATGAGAGAAGGTTATTTGCAACCAATATATCCAATAAGGGTTAATATCCAAGGTGCACAGAAAACTCATACAACTTGATGTCAAAAACACACAAACATCCCAATTTAAAAATAGGCAGAACACCTGAATAGATATTTTACCAAAGAAGACATGCTAATGGCCAGCAGACACGTGAGGAGATGTTCTGTGTCACTAGCTCTGTATCACTAAGGATCAGGGAAATGCAAATCAAAACCACAGGGACATACCACCTTACGCTTGTCAGAATGGCTATCATCAAAAAGGCAACAAATAATAAGTGTTCCTGAGACTGTGGAGAAAAGGGAACCTTAGTACATTGCTGGTGGGAATGTAAATTGATGCAGCCACTATGGACAATAGTATGAGGGTTTCTAAAAAAATTAAATATAGAACTGCCATATGATCCATCAATTTCACTTCTGGTTATTTACATGAAGAAATCAAAAACACTGATTTGAAAAGCTATACAGACTCCAGTGTTCATTACAACATTATTTACAGTAGCCATGATGTAGAAGCAACCTAAGTGTAAATTGGTACATGAATGGATAAAGATGTGTTGTGCATCTATACACAGTCGAATGCTAGTCAGCCATTAAAAAAAGAAGCCTTGCTATTTGTGACAGTATAGATGGATCTAGAGGATACTGTGCTAAAAGCAATGAGTCAGACAGGGAAAGACAAATGCCTGTAGAATCTAAAAACAGAATAAACTAAGACAAAATGAAGATAGATTTGTAGTACAGAGGACAAATGGATGGTTGCCAGAAGGGAGGGGGTGAAATTGGTGAAGGAATTAAGAGATATAGACCTCCAGTTATGTAATAAATAATTGCAGAGTATATTAATGTGTATACATATATATATGTAATTTAGTACCAACAATCCTACATGCAGGACAGCAAAAGGAGACACATATGTAGAGAACAGACTTTTGGACTCTGGGAGAGGGCGAGGGTGGGATGATTTGAGAGAATAGCATTGAAACATGTATATTACCGTATGTAAAACAGATGACCAGTGCAAGTTCCATGCATGAAGCAGGGAACCCAAAGCTGGTGCTCTGGGACAACCCAGAGGGATAGGGTGGAGAGAGGTGGGAGGGGGGTTCACAGTTGTATATCTGTGGCCGATTCATGTTGATATGTGGCAAAATAATCACAATAATGTAATTTTCTTCCAATTAAAATAAATAATCACCGAGATGTAATATACAGCATAAGGAATATGGTCAATAATGTTGTAGTAACTGTGTGCGGGAATCACGACCCAGATAATCACGATGGTATGATCACTCACCTAGAGCCACACATCCTGGAATGTGAAGTCAAGTGGGCCTTAGAAAGCATCACTACGAACAAAGCTAGTGGAGGTGATGGAATTCCAGTTGAGCGATTTCAAATCCTGAAAGACGATGCTGTGAAAGTGCTGCACTCAATATGCCAGCAAATTTGGAAAACTCAGCCATGGCCACAGGACTGGAAAAAGATCAGTTTGCATTCCAATCCCAAAGAATGACAATGCCAAAGAATGCTAAAAAGACCACACAATTGCATTCATCTTACACACTAGTAAAGTAATGCTCAAAATTCTCCAAGCCAGGCTTCAGCAATATGTGAACTGTGAACTTCCTGATGTTCCAGCTTGTTTTAGAAAAGGCTGAGGAACCAGAGATCAAATTGCCAACATCCACTGGATCATGGAAAAAGCAAGAGAGTTCCAGAAAAGCATCTATTTCTGCTTTATTGACTATGTCAAAGCCTTTGACTGTGTGGATCACAGTAAACTGTGGAAAATTCTGAAAGAGATGGGAATACCAGACCACCTGATCTGCCTCTTGAGAAACCTATATGCAGGTCAGGAAGCAACAGTTAAAACTGGACATAGAACAACAGCTGCTGCTGCTGCTGCTAAGTCGCTTCAGTCATGTCTGACTCTGTGCGACCCCATAGACGGCAGCCCACCAGGCTCCCCTGTCCATGGGATTTTCCAGGCAAGAGTACGGGAGTGGGGTGCTATTGCCTTCTCCATGGAACAACAGACTGGTTCCAAATAGAAAAAGGAGTATGTCAAGGCTGTATACTGTCACCCTACTTATTTAACTTATATGCAGAGTACATCATGAGAAACGCTGGGCTGGAGGAAGCACAGGCTGGAATCAAGATTGCCGGGAGAAGTATCAATAACCTCAGATATACAGATGACACCACCCTTATGGCAGAAAGTGAAGAGGAACTAAAAAGCCTCTTGATGAAGGTGAAAGTGGAGAGTGAAAAAGTTGGCTTAAAGCTCAACATTCAGTAAACAAAGATCATGGCATCTGGTCCCATCACTGCATGGGAAATAGATGGGGAAACAGTGGAAACAGTGTCAAACTTTATTTTTTGGGGCTCCAAAATCACTGCAGATGGTGACTGCAGCCATGAAAAGACGCTTACTCCTTGGAAGGAAAGTTATGACCAACCTAGATAGCATATTCAAAAACAGAGACATTACTTTGCCAGCAAAGGTCCATCTAGTCAAGGCTATGGTTTTTCCAGTGGTCATGTATGGATATGAGAGTTGGACTGTGAAGAAAGCTGAGCGCCGAAGAATTGATGCTTTTGAACTGTGGTGTTGGAGAAGACTCTTGAGAGTTCCTTGGACTGCAAAGAGATCCAACCAGTCAATTCTAAAGGAGATCAGTCCTGGGTGTTCTTTGGAAGGGATGATGCTAAAGCTGAAACTCCAGTACTTTGGCCACCTCATACGAAGAGTTGACTCATTGGGAAAGACTCTGATGCTGGGAGGGATTTGGGGGCACGAGGAGAAGGGGATGACAGAGGATGAGATGGCTGGATGGCATCACCGACTTGATAGATGTGAGTCTGAGTGAACTCCGGGAGCTGGTGATGGACAGGGAGGCCTGGCGTGCTGCAATTCATGGGGTCGTAAAGAGTCAGACACAACTGAGCAACTGAACTGAACTGAACTGAAACTTATCATGGTGATCATTTCATAATGTATGCAAATGTCAAATCATATAGTATACTGGAAACTAATGCGATATTGTATGCCAACTTTATTTCAATTAAAAAATAAAACATAAAACCTTATTAAGCAATATGAGATAAAAATTTTAAAAACTTTGGCTCTGTGTGTGTGAAAGTTGCTTAGTTGTGTCTGACTCTTTGCAACCCCATGGACTGTATAGTCCCTGGAATTCTCCAGGCCAGAATACTGGAGTAGGTAGCCTTTCCCTTCTCCAGGGGATCTTCCCAACCCAGAGATCTAACCCAGGTTTCCTGCATTGCAGGCAGATTCTTTACCAGCTGAGCCACAAGGGAAGCCCATTAAAAATTGCTATTTTACACGTGTCTCTTTCAATTCTGGTTTACTCAGTGTGTATGCCCAGCAGTGGGATTGCTGGATCATAAGGCAGTTCTATTTCCAGTTTTTTAAGGAATCTCCACACTGTTCTCCATAGTGGCTGTACTAGTTTGCTTTCCCACCAACAGTGTAAGAGGGCTCCCTTTTCTCCACATCCTCTCCAGCATTTATTACTTATAGACTTTTGGATCGCAGCCATTCTGACTGGCGTGAAATGGTACCTCATAGTGGTTTTGATTTGCATTTCTCTGATAATGAGTGATGTTGAGCATCTTTTCATGTGTTTGTTCTAATGAGGTGGATGAAACTGGAGCCTATTATACAGAGTGAAGTAAGCCAGAAAGAAAAACACCAATACAGTATACTAACGCATATATGGAATTTAGAAAGATGATAACAATAACCCTGTGTACGAGACAGCAAAAGAGACACTGATGTATAGAACAGTCTTTTGGATTCTATGGGAGAGGGAGAGGGTAAGATGATTTGGGAGAATGGCATTGAAATATGTATAATATCATATATGAAATGAGTCGCCAGTCCAGGTTCGATGCACAATACTGGATGCTTGGGGCTGGTGCACTGGGACGACCCAGAGGGATGGTATGGGGAGGGTGGAGGGAGGAGGGTTCAGGATGGGGAACACGTGTACGCCTGTGGCAGATTCATTTTGATGTATGGCAGAACCAATACAATATTGTGAAGTTTAAAAATAAAATTTTTAAAAAATTGCTATTTTAACTTTATATATCTTCTGCATTAGTTGTGGGAGTAATGATCCTGGTGAAAATTGCTTTTTAAACTGAGAGAAGTATGGGATTTTAACCAAAGTAAATTTTTTTGATGAATTTATTAAATGCACTTCATATAAGCTATTATCTTTATTAAAATAATAATTTTGTCTTGATATTTTAGTCTCATAAGAAAAGCATCTCATTAATTTATAACAAATAATAATTTAAAATTGTTTTTCAGAAGTATTTATTTAATACTTAAATCTCTTTGTAATTGAGGCAAAACTTAAAGAGGGAACTATGGGCTAATAAAATTGTTTTCATGTGAGCAAAGCTAATAAAAGATGAGAACTGTGGCTGCGTCCCACTGAGAAAGACAAGACACCTTATTAAAAAAAAAGACACAACCTATGAATTATTTTTGCAGAAGTCAACGAAAGGCTCCGTTGTCCTTGAGCATGTATTTCGTCACATAAACCTTGTGGAGGTGGATTATTTTGGGCTGCGTTACTGTGACAGAAGCCATCAGACGGTGAGTACAGCGACTCCATGTTAAATCTTCTGGTTATAAATTTCATAGTATCTCTGGCTTTTCTTGTAACTGAAAAACTTAAACATGTTTTCCATTGCTAATTTCTTTGCATTTTCTCCCTCTTCTGCCAAAAGTCTGTAGAGTTGTAGGATTCACAGTTTGTATGTGTAGATTTCTTTATAGGTGGCTACATGGTTTCTGTTTTTTACAATTATATTATAGAGAGTACTTTCCCTTTGTGTTGTTAGGAGGACTGAATTAGCCATTTAATGTGTTAGGAGCCGAATGACTAATGTCTTATAGTGATAAGTATTATTGTTTTTTAAAATTAAAAAAAATTTTTTAATTGGAGGATAATTGCCTTACAATGCTGTGTGGGTTTCTGCTGTACAACAACACGAGTCAGTTATAAATATACACAAATCCTCTCCCTCTTGAGCCTCCCTTCTACCCTCCCCCCCGTACCACCCCCGTCCCAATCCCACTCCTCTGGGTTGTCACAGAACACCAGGCTAAGCTCCTTGTGGTTATTACTGCTTTTTAGGAAAGTAAATGGTTAAAGAGTATTTAAAAGAAATACAGTGTAAAAAGATGCCTATCTAAGTTTTATAAGTTGGACAAGCAATTATAAGATAAACTAAGTAGAGGTTTTCATTCATAAGCTTGATGAAATAAGAGTAATAAAGGCAACCAAGCTTTTGGTGTTGGATGTCATTTGTTCAGGAGGATTTAACTCAAGATCTTCCTGACTGGTTGGATGGTAGAGAGTTATTAACAAACTTAGCAAATTGGTTAGTGTAGATTCTATTTGGTTATAAGGTTGAAAAGCTGTCTTGGATGATGAAAAGAGGAAAGATTTTGAAGGTGAGGGTTTTGAGATATGAAAGTATATCCATTAAAATGACTTTTGGCTTAAAAGTCTAAGACAGATCTTAACCTGAGCTAGAAAGGCTTATGCTTATAATGCTTATATGCTTACCTTAAAAATACCATATTTGACCTTTTATTTTTTTATATGCCTGTTAAAATAGATTTTCTCTTCTTTCTTCCTCAGTTCTCCTAGCCTCCACTGAGTCATCTGGGTCTGGGGTCTGTTCATTGCGGTTCATTGATTATCTGAGTGGGGTTTCTTGTTCTGCTCTGAAGAGCATGCTAGGATGAGAAGAGGCAGGCAAATGGAATGCTGTTGATGGCAATATGTTCTTGAGCTTTTTCCATAACAAGCTTGTTCTGTTTCGCAAGAAGATTTCACAAAGTAGGAATAAAAAATTGGGTGTGTTACTTAGCTTTCTGTAGGAAGGAATTGCTTTGTAAAGGCAAGTGGTCATTAATACGTACTTCAAAGGGAATGGACATATTCAGAAGGTCACTGAATTCTGTCTTGTATGACTATAAGTCAACATAGCAAAACTGTAAATCTATACTGAGAGATTAAATTCAAGGCTATAGAAGATAACTTGTATTACCTTCATATTTTTGAAATAACATTTTTCCTAGCAGAGGGAAGTTCAGTTTCCTGATTTTGTATGTCAGACCTTGCCTGGAAAGATTGACTGTCTTGCTAAGATTGTATAGACCTTATCTTTTTTTTTTTTAACATTCCAAAGAAAAAAATGTGAAAAGCTAGAGAATTTCAAACAATGGCTTGTATCATTGCAAAAGAATTAGAAGGTGGTATTGATAGTTTATTTAAAGTTTTCTAGGGCTTGTTAAGATCAAAATTTATTTTTCCGTTACCTTTATTTCTAAGAGTTGGCATTTGTGATACAGGTTTAAGAGAAAATACATAATATGAAGGATAAAACTTATTTAAGGCATGTTTTTTATGTGGGAAAAACATCAGATGTGTAAATCACATGATTTTTTGGCCTTCTGAATTTGTTTCTTTCTAGTAAACTCAGAAAAAATAGAGGTGATTTGTAAACACGACTTAGTCTTTGCATGTTTAAATGCATTGTTTTCCTTTTTTTCAATTTAAATTTATTTATTTTTAATTGGAGGCTAATTACTTTACAGTATTGTATTGGTTTTGCCATACATCAACATGAATCCGCCACGGGTGTACACGTGTTCCCCATCCTGAACCCCGCTCCCACCTCCCTCCCTGTACCATCCCTCTGGGTCATCCCAGTGCACCAGCCCCAAGCTTCCTGTATCCTGCATCGAACCTGGACTGGCGATTCGTTTCTTATATGATATTATACATGTTTCAATGCCATTCTCCCAAATCATCCCACCCTCTCCCTCTCCCACAGAGTCCAAAAGACTGTTCTATACATCTGTGTCTCTTTTGTTCTCTCACATACAGGGTTATCATTACCGTCTTTCTAAATTCCATATATATGCGTAAGTATACTAACATATATATATGGAATTTAGAAAGACGGTAATGTTTCCCTTTTAATTGTCAGAAGTTATGAGAATAAGGTCATGACAATTTACCCTTCCTTTAGGTAACTGGTTGATCAAAGCCTGTCATTTCTGGAGGGTTGGTAGAGTGTGTCTGGGAAGGAAGACATGATTCCGTTCCTGACATGGTTCTCTTGGATTTTGAGATAGGTGTTGGGACCTCCCTCACTCCAGAAGGGCAACCCCCCAGCTGTAAGTCTTTGAGGGGATTGTCAGTATTGGCACTTCATATTTCCCTACTTACTCTCTATACTAGTAGAAACAGCCCTTCGTATCCCATAGTTACTTATGGTAAATAAGAGTTTAAGCACAACCCGATGTTAGAATAGCATGGGACGTGGTGAAAAGTCTTTGTCTTAAAAATAGAGGAATTATTTCTGTGAATATGCCTGAATTACTGTCCATTAGATTGGATTTTGTTTATTGCTTTTCTCTTTTTCTGTGCCCAGAAGTTTATTTTAATGAACAATGCCTGTGTAAGGATTTTGTATGTAATTAAGACCTACATAGAAGACTTTGAGGTCCTAATGGGTACCACTTAGATCAACTCTTGAAGCCAGTGCAAAGAGACTGGGGAGAGGAATTGGGGATGAAAGGAAGAAAGAGGACAGGAAAAAGAGATGGGTGCATCAGAGAAAAGCTCTCCCTCCCCCTCCCTCCATCAGCAGTGGATCGGGATGAAAGGAAGAAAGAGGACAGGAAAAAGAGATGGGTGCATCAGAGAAAAGCTCTCCCTCTCCCTCCCTCCATCAGCAGTGGATCATGCTTTGGGGCCATGCCTGAACTTTGGCTGGGGATGGGGGGAGTAGAGGGCTTTCCTGGTGGCTCAGACAGTAAAGAATCCGCCTGCAATGCAGGAGGCAGCCTGCAGCACTGCTAGTCATCCAGGTGTGGTCCAAGTGTAAGGATGCGTCTATAAGTGAGTTAGACTGGCAGTGGCTGCAGAACTGACGAGGAAAGGTTATGGAGGGCTTTATGCCCATCTCAGGGAATAGGTGTGTGTTGCATGAGAAGATGGGCAGCTACCCTAGAGAATTAGACAGCAACAGGGGGCTTCCCTGGTGGCTCAGATGGTCAAGAATCTGCCTGTAATTCAGGAGTCAATCCCTGGGTCAGGAAGATCCCTGGAGAAGGGAATGGCTACCCACTCCAGTATTCTTGCCTAGAGAATTCTATGGTCAGAGGAGCCTGGTGAGCTACAGTCCATGGGGGTCACAAAGAGTCAGACATGACTGAGCAACTAGTACATACATTTATGCCTGATAAATATGTCCCTGTGACAGGTAGACCCCACATCACAGGGAACTTGTTTTCTCTCCTGGAGAACAGAAATAACCAACAGGCCTCAATCCAGACGTATCAGCAATCATCATCATTGTCATCAATACACCAGCAACTGTTGAACATTTTCTTATGTTCATTACATACCCAGAACAACTGTTCAGGTTAAATATTGTTACTCTACCATCAGAGATGAAGAAAAGGAAGCTAAAATGGTTAAACAGTGTCCCCAAGGTCACATAATCAGCAAGTATTAAGATCAGAATTCAAATCCAAGTCTTCATGTTTTTAAGATCTTCCAGTTATTCAGTACAATAATGTCCTGACTTAAATGTATATAAGATGAGGAATTCTGAGGAAAGGGGGTTTCATGCCTGGAATGTTAAATGAAAAAATTCAAATTTTATTAAACTGTATATTCCATGGAACCAAGTCCTGGGAAATGTATGTAGCAAATGCCTAGATTTAGATGTTCTATATGTGTAAAGAGTACTTGTTGTTTTTCAGTTGCTCAGTTGTGTCCGACTCTTTGTGACCCCGTGGTCTGCAGCACGCCAGGCTTCCCTGTCCTCCACTATCTTCCGGAGTTTGCTCAGATTCGTATCCATTGAGTCGGTGATTCCATCCAACTATCTCATCCTCTGTTGCCCCTTTCTCCTCCTGCCCTCAGTCTTCCCCAGCATCAGAGTTTTTTCCAATGAGTTGGCTCTTCGCATCAATGGCCAAAGTATTGAAGCTTCAGCATCAGTCCTTCCAATGAGTATTCAGGATAGAAACACGCCTTGTTAAGGCTGATGTCTCTCTGAGGTATAGCTGACTTGATTTGGAACACTCTGGGCTTCCTAATTTCTTCACTTCTCAGGAGGGGTCTGTAAAAGAATCTCAGCATAATAAAAACAGTTCTTCATGAAGACACATTTACTGAGACTGAGTTAACACAGTGCTTCCAGCCTTACCTCAGGCTTGCTTTTAGATGCACCGTGGAGTTCATGGACTTGCAGTTTCTTTTTCTAAAAATGGCAATGGTGAAAGCAGTCAACCTTAGCCTGGATCTAGAACCTCCTTTCTCTTCTGCTCTGAACTGGGTTATCAGGTTTGTTTTTTTTGTTTGTTTTTTTTTTTTTTTAACTTTACAATATTGTATTGGTTTTGCCATATATCAACATGAATCCACCACAGGTATACACGTGTTCCCCATCCTGAACCCTCTTCCCTCCTCCCTCCCCGTACCATCCCTCTGGGTTGTCCCAGTGGTTTGTTCTTAATCCAGACTGGTCTGTGTGGAATATGTCCTTTTTATATCTGGACCAGCCTTGATGGAAGCTGGATGTGAGGCAGTCTGTCATAGGGATTACAAGAACACATCAGTTTTGTCTAATGACCATGCCACTCACTAGCTGTAAATTTTTAAAATTCTCTTCAAGTATTAACCCTCAGTCTTGAGCAGCAGCACTGTCAGGAGAGTGGACGCCCTCCAGTGTGCTCTGGGCCTGCCTGCCACCCGTTGAGTGGCTGCTCCCGGGAGCTCCTTCCTGTTTCCCTCGTGGCCCGTGACCAGCAGCTCCACTTGGGGCCGCTTCAGTTCAAGTGGGTACCCGCTCTCTCCGCTCAGTGTCCTAATCCCCAGCACCTGTGGATGTGTCACTCTTTGTGGCAAAAGGGACTTGGCAGATGTGACTAAATTAAGGATCTTGTGACTGGGAGATTACCCAGGTGGGACCAATATAGTTACATGTATTCTTACACATGAAAGAGAAGGCAAGAGGGTCAGAGGAGATGTGACAGTGGACACAGAGGTCAAAGTGGTGCATTTACTGAAAGGAGGCCTTGATACCAGGAAGGCAGGTGGCCTCTAAAAGTTGGAAAAGGCAAAGCAAAGGTTCTCCCCAGGTTCTACCAGAAGGAGCACAGCCCTGCCTACACTTAAGTTTTAAGCCCAGTGTCTTAGTCAGTTTGGGCTGCTTTAACAAATTACCGGAGGCTGGGTTGTTTAAGCAAGAAGCATTGATTTCTCACAGTTCTAGAGGCTGAAAGTCTGAAAGCAGAGTGCCAACATGGTTGGGTTCTGGTGAGGGTCCTTTTCCAGGTTTCAGACAGATGACTGCTGAAATTATACCACGTAGTTTCATGTGGTTTATATAAGAGCTTTCTTGTAAGAGCCCTAATCCCATTCCTCCCTGACCTAATTACCTCCCAAAGGCCCTACCTCCAAATACCATCACCCCAGGTGGTTCAGTGGTAAAGAACCCACCTGCTGATGCAGGAGATGCAGGACATGGGGGATCGATCCCTGGGTCGGGAGGATCCCTTGGAGGAGGGATTCTTCAACCCACTCCAGTATTCTTGCCTGGAAAACCCCATGGACAGAGGAGCCTGGTGGGCTACAGTCTATGGGGTCACAAAGAGTTAGACATGACTGAGCACACACGGATACATAGGGGATTGGGGCTTTAACATGTAAACTTGTAGTGGACACAGACCTTCAGTCTCTTATATACCCACTGAGATCATTTTGGACTTTTGGCCTTCAGAATTGTAAGATAATAAATTTCTGCTGTTTTAAGCCACAAATTTCGGAGAAGGCAATGGCACCCCACTCCAGTACTCTTGCCTGGAAAATCCCATGGGCGGAGGAGCCTGGTAGGCTGCAGTCCATGGGGTCTCGAAGAGTCGGACACAACTGAGTGACTTTACTTTCACTTTTCACTTTCATGCATTGGAGAAGGAACTGGCAACCCACTCCAGTGTTCTTGCCTGGAGAATCCTAGGGATGGGGGAGCCTGGTTGGCTTCCGTCTATGGGGAAGTCGTGTCCGCACAGAGTCGGACATGACTGAAGTGACTTAGCAGCAGCAGCAAGCCACAAGTTTATGGTCATTTGTTGCAACATCAAGAAGAAACCAATGCATGTGGTTACTGTGGGGAGAATTCTATTTTGCTTGCTCAGTGGAAACATGAGGGCTTTCTTGTTTGGGTTCACTGCCTTAGGCAGAAACCCGAGACACTTGTTACTTCTCTGGGTAATATTAGCACATATCCTCCTGCAGGGGTGCAGAATTTCTGTGATTAGGACTGCATGTGTACATCCGCAGAAGTCTGTGAGTACATTAGTTGCTGCTTCAAGGATTATCTAGATTCCTTATTATGAGGGAGGGAGTGAGATCTGTTCAAGATAGGCAGAGAATTGGGCTTTTAATATAGGCTTCTTCACTTTAGTAGTTGGGCAAGTTTGAAATGACTCTGAAGCTGAAAGGAAGCATGAGCTGCCTTTGTTACTGTAAATGGAATGTGGAGCGGTAGCGGAACAGATAACTGCCTTTGGAGCCACAAGACAGGTCGAGCCCCAGGTCTGCTCTTAAGAAAGGTCAAGTCACTTCATTTTTCTGAATCCTGAGATGCTTTCCTTGCCCTGACATTCAAGATTGTTGTGGGATCAAATTAGAGAACACTTAAAAGGTCGTTGTGTATTATATAGTTTTAAACATTTTGAATACTTTTCCTGTTGAAATAGGATGGAAGAAAATATTGCTGGTGATAATATATTTTTAAAAGGTGAAGTAGAGGAAAGAAGGAAATGGTCTGGAGGAAAGGAGAGAAAATCAAATAAGCTCTGGATTCTTAAACACCTCTGGAGATTTTTGAAGATCCGTTTTGTTGATGTTGAGTAAATGTGATATCCTATTACTACTTCTGGTTTTAAAATTAATAGTTATAATCATGTCCGATTTTACTTTAAATATTTATTTATTTTGCTTATTTGGGTGTGCGGGTCTTAGTGTGGCATGTGGGATCTTTAATCTTCATTGCGGCATGCAGGGTCTAGTTCCCTGACCAGGGATGGAACCTGGGCCCCCTCCACTGGGACCGCTGAGTCTTAGGCATCGGTCCACCGCAGGAGTTCCCATATTCTATTTTAATGTTAGCTTGAGGCTTCTCTACAAATTACTCCTTCAAATGTAGATTTTACCTAGTTAGAGGTTTTCTCAGAATATAGAATTCAACCTGCCGGATCTGAAGTCAAAGAAGGAGGGAGACAACCTTGCATTACAGATTCAGCCAGCACATGAATGCCCTTTCCCCCAGTGAACTCTTCTCTTCACTGAGACAATAAAAGCAATCAGATGGAAACTCCCCAGCTTCTTAACCCTCTGCACACACTTCAGTTCAGTTCAGTCGCTCAGTCGTGTCCGACTCCTTGCGACCCCATGGACCGCAGCACACCAGGCCTCCCTGTCCATCACCCACTCCCAGAGTTTACCCAAATTCATACCCATTGAGTCAGTGATGCCATCCAACCATCTCACCCTCTGTTGTCCCCTTCTTCTCCTGCCCTCAATCTTTCCCAGCATCAGGGTCTTTTCAAATGAGTCAGTTCCTCACATCAGGTGGCCAAAGTATTGGAGTTTCAATTTCAACATCAGCCCTTCCAATGAACACTCAGGACTGATCTCCTTTAGGATGGATTGGTTGGATCTCCTTGCAGTTCAAGGGACTCTTGCTGCTGCTACTGCTAAGTCACTTCAGTCGTGTCCAACTCTGTGCGACCCCATAGACAGCAGCCCACCAGGCTCCCCTGTCCCTGGCATTTTCCAGGCAAGAAGACTGGAGTGGGTAGCCATTTCCTTCTCCAGTGCATGAAAGTGAAAAGTGAAAGTGAAGTCGCTCAGTTGTATCCAACTCTTAGCGACCCCATGGACTGCAGCCTACCAGGCTCCTCCATCCATGTGATTTTCCAGGCAAGAGTACTGGAGTGGGTCAAGGGACTCCTAGTTGCTTCTTAATCATCCTTTTCCCTCCTCAGTGGAGGAGCCCCAATGCCTCTCTCCTGGATTTTGCTTCTGCATCTGCAGCCTTCTCCTGTGTTCCCTTTATTCCATCAAGATTTGGGCATGTTTAAGTGTCTTTCCTTTAAAAACATCCTTCTCCTACTCGCATGCACTCCTTTGTCTACTGCTGTATTAACTCCCTGTGTCACACCTGAACTGCAGAAAGCTTTGCATAAGTTCATTGCCTCTACTTCTCAGATCCCATTCATAAACTTTTAGCAGTTCAGCTTTGATACCCATCATACTGAAATGGTGCTCAGGGTAGTCGTGAGTTGCTATATCCAGGTGAAACTTTAAGCCCTTATCTTCCTTAATCTTTCTATTGCATTGACTCAGTTCTTGAAATCTTATTTTGCTCTTCTGACAACACATGCTCCTTGTTTTTCTCTTTTTGAGTTTTCTTTTGGTTGTTCCTGTTCAGTCTTCTTTAGCATCACTTTTCCTCTGCCTTTTCCTAAACAAGATTTCTTCAGTAGCCTCCTGACTTTATAAAGAGTGTCATGAACAGTGGAGTAACCTGGGAGGACTGATGACAACACATCAAGGGTACCTGGCGGGGAGGGGAGGACATGACTTGAGGTTCTTCATGAGTCCGGGGGCCTGAAAGGGAGCACCCAAAGTGTCTTTATAGGAATCCTTACCACTGAAGCTCTCATTTTCCTGTTGGTGATTATGTCACTCTTCCTATGTAATTTTATCTGCTGAATGATTTAAATGTCTATCTAAAGGCTCAGTTTTTCCTCAGATTTGTATCACCAACTCAGACATCTCAAGGCATCATACCGTATACAGCATACAGACTCTGCATTCAGACTGTCTGGGTTTTTACAGCCTTTACTACTTGGGAGAACTGTGAGGCATTGGGTGAGTCTCCATGCCTCAGTTTCCCTACTTATAAAGTGGGATAGTAATAGTATCAACTCGAATAATAGTATCAGGGTGGTAGTTCAGGGTAAAGGAGTCTGTAAACACCCAGACTAGTGCTTTAAGCTGTATGATCAGTGTGGCCTGAGTGTTAGCTCTTATTCTGTCCTTTGATGGTCCCTTTGATTAGGTCCCTCTAGCCCATATATTCAAAACTGAAGTCATCGTCATACCTCCAGACCTGCTCTCTTTTTTTTTCCAAATGTTCTCGAGAGTAATGATTTTCTAGATTAAAGAAAAAAGCTATGCACCTTTGTATAATTTTAGGTTGAGAATGAAAATTTTATCCTACATTTAAACAGATACAAGTTTTTGGTTTATCATAAGCACTGACATTGTAAAATCTGTTGCATTATTCTTAAGTGAATCTTAAATGTATAGTCTTAAATGAATCTATGTCATGGTAATTTTGGTACTCATCCTCAACCTTTAAAAAAGTTTTACATTAAAAGTCAAGAGAACTTTCTTTATTTCTTTTATGTTTTTAAATTTTTATTCTGCTTTCTTCATAGAATTCTCTCATTGTATTTTATTAACAAAATATATTTATCCATAACAATATTATATATAGAAATTAACATTTTATTTTATTTTTTCTATATTGAAGTATTTTAATATTAATTTATTGCCCATGTCATCTAGTAGCTACACATTTTACCATTTTTAGAAATTGAAATTTTATTTATTTATTTTAAAAATTGAAATTTTAAAAGTTTATTTCCTGAAACTTTAAGGCTTTATTAATAAGCCTTAAGAATATTTATTATTACTATGGCTATCAATTAAAACAGCAAAGTATTATACATTTTAATAATTCTTAAACTTAAAAAGTGAATATTTATTGGAAGTGCATCTTGATAAAATACTGGACTGCTTCTTCTCAGTTAGCTCACATACCCCTGGATGATTATAATATACTCCTGGTGTGAGACAGGGGTCAGCATCAATTTTATTCCTATTTCTTGTCTTTATAAGGATGAGCACTGAGTAACCTTATCTGCTGAAGGAGGTAGATTGAAAAGGAAGGAGTTTTGATAAAGGAAGATCACTCAGTTCTTTGACCTCTCTGAGTTATATGCCCCCCCCCAAGTGACCTGCCATCTAAACTTATTTTCGGTAATCTGTTAGGCGTCTCAGAGGCGCTGTAGCCATCGCCATCCCCTCTCAACCTGCCCTGAGAGCAAGGGCATCTCAGACCACTCAGCGGGCTCTGCTTTAGTTTAGTTTGAAAACAAGGGGTTCAAAACTTACTGAGTGGCAAACAGTTTGTAATCATTAGAGTAATTCAACTTCACAGTTTCTGGGAGATGTATTAAAAATGCTTTACCAAGATTTATCAAAGCAGTATTTGTTATGTTTTTTTCTCTTTTACTTAGAGGCACCTGATGTAGTCTATTTTGATTTGAAAGGATTAGGAAATTAAAAATTGTTCATTTTAATGAACATTTGCCAATATATGATTTTTGGTAAAATGCTTTTATCTACTTGCATATTTGTATTTTCATCAGAAGTATGGAGCTGCAGATTTAGTTCATCCAATTTATAAAAAGAGTCCAACTTTTACTTTGGCAAAACCAGTTATCAAACCACTCAGCTAAGCCAGCATGTATGCTATATTTTGCAGTTTAAATAAAAATGTTAACATGTGTCCTGTGACAAGTATTTCACCTTGGAATTTGATTTCTAGATGAGTATAGACAGATAAGGCACAGTGTTTTGTCACTTAGATGTGATAGGTTTTCTGGGGCTTTGATTTGTTTTTTTCTATGAATCTCTATCTCCTGACCTAGCCATATTTTTTATGTATTTTGATAATAGCTGGATGGTGGAAGTTGCAAGACCATTAAACAAAAATCACCATTCCTTTTGTTGCCTTGTTCTATAATATACCTGAGTTCAGAACAACCTCGCCAAGGAGCAAAATACCATACTTTTCTTACTCTGTCTAGACCTCACCAAAAGGACATGTAAGGTTCGGAAAGACAGAACGCCCTGATCTTCTGGTTGAAGAGTGTTTTATTGAAGTAAACTTTGCTAACACTGGTATTTAAAACACTGATATTTTTCTGCTCGAGGATTTTCCACATCCTGGGGCATTGTGCTCTAGAGAATCTGAAAGGGTGAGAGGTGCCTCCCTACTGTAAATGGGAAAGGAGTGTTTGTGAAAGGGCAGGGTGGTGGGGAGAACTGTGCCCAGTAGATCAGGTCTAGAAAGAATGTGTGTGTGAAGAGAGCAAATCCTAAGAGTTCTCATCAAAAGGAGAACTATTTTTTTTCTTTTCTTTTTATTGTGTGTATGTGAGAAGGTGAACGTTAGCTGAACCTGTTGCAGTTATCATTTCACAATATATATAAATTACACCGTTGTGTTGAATGCTTTAAACTTAGTTGTGTGTGTCAATAATTTCTCAATAAAAATGGGAAGAAAAATGTATATGGAAGTTGAGGATCCTAGAATTAAGCCCCTTAAAACTATCTGTTGTCTGTGTACCCTTTAGGATGTTCTTACGGTTGCATAAGAGGTGTCTGCCCTTCTTCTTGAATACCTTGGTGAATGATGCACTTTAAGCTAGGGTGTCATCACCAAATCCATCATCTCCCTTCTCAGAGCTGACAAATCATGAAGTCTCTCAGTTCTTAATAGCTAATGTGACTGTGTAATTAACCATCCAACCTAGGATACTTTTGAGAGTGAAAAGAACCACTGCTCATAACTAAGCAGGGAGAGCAGTGTGTCTGCAGGACTGTGGTCATCTCTTACCCTTCTAGCACCAGTCCCCAGCCCTGAATCCTGGTTGAAATGCCAGCATGGGAACCTGGATTTCTGTAAAAACTTTCTGATTGGTCTTCCTGTCTTTGCTCTTGCTCCCTCCCATGTTTTCCCCCTTGCAATTGTAGTTTTGTTTCAGAAATACTACTTTAAGAATGTCTTCTCTGTGGCTTCAAATTCTTTAATGAATCTCTAAGGAAAAATTCAGAAATTCCGTAACAAGGTTTACAAGATCCTTTAAGAAGTGTGGCCCTTTGTTGTTCTAGAGCTTTTCTTGCACTGTAATTCTTCTCTTTAGTCCCCCACCCATCCTCCACCCAAACCTGCACTACAGGTTCATGAACACTACACTCACCTACCTGCAGCTCCTTACCTGTACTGTAGTGTCTCGTGATGTACCCTCTGCTTCGCTGGCTTGAATACCCTTCTTGTCTTTCGTGCCTGATTTTTACCTGGAGATCCTGCACTTCCTTACCATCTGACTGAGATGTCTTTCCTAAAGCTTTCTCTCATCCCCCAGAAATGCCCTAGGCTTACTCCTACCACGCATTGGAAATTCTTGCTGTTCAGTTGCTCAGTAGTGTCTGACTCTTTGCGACCCCATGGACTGCAGCATGCCAAGCTTCTCTGTCCTTCACCATCTCCCAGAGTTGCTCAAACTCATGTCCATTGAGTCAGTGATGCCTTCCAAGCATCTCATCCTCTGTCATCCCCTTCTCCTTCTGCCTTCAGTCTTTCCCAGCATCAGGGTCTTTTTCCATTGAGTCGGCTCTTCATGTCAGGTGGCTAAAGTATTGGAGCTTCAGCTTCAACATCAGTCTTTCCAGTGAATATTCAGGATTGGTTTCCTTTAAGATTGACTGGTTTGATCTTGCAGTCCAAGGGACTCTCAAGAGTCTTCTCCAACACCACAGTTCAAAGGCATCGATTCTTTAGCTCTCAGCCTTTTTTATTGTCCAGCTCTCACATCCATACATGACTACTGGAAAAACCATAGCTTTGATTAGACAGACCTTTATAGGCAAAGTAATGTCTGCTTTTTAAAGTACTGTCTAGGTTTGTCATAGCTTTTCTTCAAGGAGCAAGCGTCTTTTAATTTCATGGCTGCATTCATTGTCCACAGTGCTTTTGGAGCCCAAGAAAATAAAGTCTGTCCCTGGTTCCATTGTTTCCCCATCTATTTGCTATGAAGTGATTGGACTGGATGCGGTGATCTTAGTTTTTGAATGTTGAGTTTTAAGCCAGCTTTTTCAGTCTCCTCTTTCACTTTCATCAACAGGCCCTTTAATTTGTCTTGGCTTTCTACCATAATGGTAGTATCATCTGCATATCTGAAGTTATTGTTATTTCTCCTGACAGTCTTGATTCCAGCTTGTGATTCATCCAGAGTGGCATCTGCATATAAGTTAAATAAGCAGGATGACAATATCCAGTCTTGATGTACTCCTTTCCCAATTTGGAACCAGTCTGTTGTTCCATGTCCAGTTCTAACTGTTGCTTCTTGACCCGCATACAGGTTTCACAGAAGACAGGTAAGGAATACTACCTTGTGTTTTTCTCTTAATAATATCTCCCACTTGATTGAAAACTCCTTGATGGTAGGGATTATGCCCCATTTCTCACCCTATTACCACCTCTGCCACTGCCAACTAGGTGCTGTCTCACCTGGACAAATGGCAAGTCAGAGAAAGGGCACTCTCTGGCTTTTCTTTGTTTGCTGCCTCCGTTTCCCACTGTTCTTTGAATTTATTGCCTTGGGTCTCTTAAGAAAGGACTTTCCTCTTGTTCATTTTAACTAGACAACGTTTATATATATATATATATATAAACGTTACTGAGATATTAGGAAGTTATGTTGGAAGTATATGGAATTACGGGACGTTACAGATGAATAATATTCTTAGTATGCTGGAGATTACCGAGTGCTATTCAGAATCTTCCTCTTTTGTAAGACGTAGTGTAATATGTAGAAGGAGGCATATGAGATCTTGAATTCGGGTAATGTCACTGGTGGCTATACAGTTGTGTTACCTATGATTTTTTTTAAAGAATGTGTTCATAATAAATGGTATTTTTAATAAAATAGGTTTTTCTATTTCTCTGTAGTTTATGAACAGTTTCTATTAAGGAAGGGGGTGATACGATTTCCCTGGCAAGTCCAGTGATTGAGACTCTGCCTTCCAATGTTGGGGACACCGGTTTGATCCCTAGTTGGGGAACTAAGATCCCATATGAAGTGAAAGTGTTAGTCGCTCAGTCATGTCTGACTCTTTGCAACCTCATGGATGTAGCCCACCAGGCTTCTCTGTCCATGGAATTCTCCAGGCAAGAATACTGGAGTGGGTAGCCATTTCCTTCTCCAGGGGATCTTCCCAACCCAGGGGTCAAAGCCCTGTCTCCCACATTGCAGGCAGGTCCTTGAGTCACTGGGAAGCCCAAGATCCCATGTGCCTCAGGGCAACTAAGCCAACACACTGCAACTGGAGAGGCCCATGTGCCCGAACTAGAAAGCAGCAACAGTAGCCCAGTGCAGCCAAAAAGAGAAAAGAGGAAGTGATGATGCTTTTCTGGGACCGGTTTCTTTTTAGAGTGGGTTTGATTTCTTCTGAGTCCAGTCACTTGCTGCATAGTGAGAATTCAGGAGCTGGCCTGCTGGAAAGAACCCCAGCAGAACATGTTCTGATTATTCTCTTTGTTGTGTATATTGACTTTTTTAAAATTTATTTTTAAAAAATTTATTTATTTATTTGTCTGCATTGAGTCTTAGTTGCGGCATGTGGGATCTTAGTTCCCTGACCAGGGGTTGAACCTGTATCCCCTGCATTGCAAGGTGGATTCTTAGCCACTGGACCACAAGGGAAGCCTGTCTGTTTATTTTTTTGACATGGTTTCAAAAATGATTTTGAAGGACCTAGAACCTAACGCTCTTGTAGTTCTTCCCCCCTTCCCCCCATTCCTTTTCTCTCCCAGATGGTTGATCATAATAGACACAAATGTGTCTTCCATGGGTCATGTACTCTTAAGAGGATTTTCTTCATGAATGTAAAACGAGATTTGATTGGGTGTGCCAGCTTACTGATAAAATGTAATAAAATAGATTATCCCATGGCTTCCATAAATTTGTCTTTCAGATTGAGTAAGGTGAAGGACTGAATTCTATCTTGCACAGAGAGTTCTTTCTTCACTAATGGCAAGTAGTGTCTTTTTTCATCAAAAATAGATTAAAAGGAGGAACAGTTGAACATGGTAAAGATACAAAATACTTTAAAACAAAGCTATCAGAAATGGTACTAACTTCACTATATACACACACCCACATATATTTGCATATATAACAAAGTATGCAGGTATGCTGTGTTCTTTTTGTCAATAGATCAGATTTTGTGTGACCAATTTCTGTGACCCACACCTTCTTAGTTGTTTAAGTGCATGACAAGAATATTGCCGATTTCATTATCATGAACATTTTATTAGACTGTCTTCTACCTGTTTGACTCAGAATGAGCTAGGCAGGATGGAATTTCAGACGATTGATTGATTGGATAATGGGAAAGCAGTGTTTTTAATGTTTCTAGACATTTTTCTGATTATCATAGGAAACAAGGGTTTTTTTTTTTAATCTAGTGTTCTGATACAAACCTCTGATAAACTGACCTTGATTTAACCTTATTCAGAATCTTAAGAGGGTTTTCTTCATGAATATAAAAAGAGATTTGATTGGAATGTGCCAGAAGCTTACTGATAAAATGTTTATCTTGAAATTCATTAAATTTAAAATATATTGCATGCACTAAAAGCTAAGATGACCAACTTGGTTATCAAAATACTCATAGCTTTGGGACTTTGAAATGGTAAAAAATATGGAGCCTTTTTGTGAAACAGCATGATACATAACTGTGTGATCTTGATGACATAAAAATGGATGCTTAGTTGTGAAAATACACAAGTGAGACTTAGAAGGACACATCAAACGATAAACTGCTTATGATTATGAATGACTTTTTTTTTGCTTCTTGTGTTTTTTGGTTTCCTGTTATGCACATGTTAACTGTTAAGAAATAAATGTTATTTTAAAAAACCTTAAAAAAAGAAGAAAAAAGCTAAGATGACTAGTTTGACCATTTTTGTATGACCTATTCCGGTAAGAGAGGTGCCCCCAAAATTGTTCAAAGTTGGGGCAGGTACTTTCTTTGGGGACAGAGGCAAGATTTACCCACTTCCTCTTTTGGATTGTGAAATTTCAGAGTAGCTTTTGAGTTAACAAAAGTATGACCTTTAAAAGCTTATTATATATAGGAACTTAATTTCTTTAAGCATTTTTTAAGCAAAAATGATGCCCACCACTGTTTTGGGTTGCAGGATATTTTACAGAGAATATTTACTCAGAAAACTTTTTGTTTACAGTGTGATATCCTTGTTCTCGTTGGTGTCCCAGACCTGACCTGGGACTGTGATGAGATAAGAGCAAATGCTATTTCTCGTTTCCACTGAGTCACAGAACAGATTCTTACTGGGTCACAACTGTGTCTCAGCAACGAGGATGCCATGGTCAGTAAAAGACAAGGTCCCTAGTCTATATTCTAGGGAGAGATACATTGTAAATATGTGTTCAAATATCACATAGTGACAAATGCTTTAAAAATAACATAACTTGTGCCAGAGTGACTGTGAGGCTCCTTTTGCTGAGTGTCAGAAAAAGTCTCTCTGAGATACCATTTAAACTGAGGCTTGAAAGGCAAGAAGGGAGGGGCCGTGGCAGGAGCAGCTGTTCGGTGGCTTAAAACAAGGACAAATATGAAGTCTTCTAGAAGTGAGAAAAAGGCCAGTGGTGCTAAGCGTAGTGAGGAGGGTGACAGGTTGACCAGCAGGAGGGGTGTATAGAGTGCCTGACAGCATGTGGGAACCTATTGGAAGTTGAAGCTGAGAAGTGGTAGCATCTGACTGAGGAGCTGGATTTGGGGAGTGGGGAGTCAGTAGTTCTGTTTTGAACGGGTAAAGTTTCAGATGCCCAGTGGACATCTAGGTGGAGATGTTAGGCAAGTAGCTGGGTTCCTGAGAGGACAGTTTCACATTTAGGATCCCCTAGGTTTTTAGACTCTTAAGACTTAAAAGTTTTTAAGGTCATTTAGGGAGAAACAGGGACTTCCCAGGTAGCTCAGTGGTAAAGAATCCACCTGTAATGCAGAAGGTGTGGAGGTATGGCTTTGATCCTTGGGTCGGGAAGATCCTCTGGAGGAAGAAATGGCAACCTACTGCAGTATTCTTGCCCAGAAAATCCCATGGATGAGGACCCTGGAGGTCGACAGTCCATGAGGTTGTAAAAAGTCGGATGTGACTGAGCATGTACACGGTAGCAGCAGGGAGAAATAGACTATAAATGCAGAAGAGGGGCGGGGCTGCCGTATACATCTGGGCTAACCGTGTAATTCTGGCCTCTGGAGTTGGGCACAACTATGTACGGTGGTCCTGAGCAGGGTACCCATGTCCAAGTCACGGCATAACTCCCCTTGGGTTGTCTTGGCTCCTCTGTGACAAATTATATGGTTCTTTATATTCAGTTGCTTGAACAGAGTTTAAAAAAAACTCTAGTTCAATTACTACAGTTTCAAAGTATGGAAGATTTAAGATTTTATTTCAAGATAAATCATGATGCCTCACTTATTCAGATGTTAGAAGTGTGTAGGTAGCAACTTCATTTATCCAAAAGGTAGACAAAACTTACTCAAAAAAACTAAAGTTGCTTGAGTGATAATTGCTCAGGAGTGTCCTACTCTTTCAGCCCAATGGAGTGTAGCCCACCAGGCTCCTCTGTCTATGGGATTCTTCAGGCAAGAGTACTGGAGTGGGTTGCCATTTCCTTCTACAGTGGATCTTCCCAACCCTGGGATTGAACCTGGGTCTCCTGCATTGCAGGCAGATTCTTTACCATCTGAGCCACCAGGGAAGCCCTGTAGCACTGAGGTAATATCTTAAAGTCCATTCAAGGATTCAGAACTTTTCTCATGAAATCTGTCATGCTTAAGACACTGTTTATTTTTATTTTAAGAAGAAATCGAAACTCATTTGTTATTAGATATCCTGGCCCCTTAGAGATTAGGAACAGCCTATGGATGCAGTGTGGAGAAGCCCAACTAGAGATAGTCATAGCTTGATAGGAAGGCATGTCCAAGGGATGATCTGTGGGCTACAAGGAGGTATAATAGTTGGTCACTATAATCCAACATGGTTCTATTAATAACCAGAAAACCAACTCATGTCTGACTGCTTTATTTCTGATAAAACTAGTATATTTAGAATTCAGAAAGTTATATAGAATAGTTGATATATTTGTGGATTCAATGAAAAAATGATGGTTAAATTGAAAGATAGTTTAGTTGACTAAGCCTTAAGCAGAGAGAACTGATTTTTGAATGATATCAATTTAGAAGGAAGTTTCTAGGTATGTCCTAGAGGTTACAGTATTGATATCAGCTCCTAGGACAAAGCTGTAGAGGGTTAGGGCATGCTCATCAGGTTCACAGATGATTTAAACACAGAGGGACCAGCAGGCCTGTTGAATGCAAGAGTGAGGATCAAAGAGACCTTGATGAATTAGCATGTGTTCCTGTTAATCATGGCTCTGTAACATTCACCTCCAAATTTAGTGACTTTAAATTAAGGTGGATTTCCCTGGTGGCTCAGTGGTAAAGAATCTGCCTGCCAGTGCAGGAGACACGGGTTCCATCCCTGATCTGGGAAGATCCCATGTGCTGCAGGGGATCTGAGCCTGTGTACCACAACTTCTGAGCCCATGTTCTGTATCCAAGGAGCTGCAACTACTGACGGCCGTGTGCCTTAGAACCTGTGATTCCCAACAAGAGACCCACTGCAGTGAGAAACCTGTGGGCCAAAATTAGAGAGTAGCCCCTACTCACCACAACTGGAGAAAAGCTCATGTGGCAAGGAAGACCCAGCACAGCTAAATAGATATATACATGAAGTTTCTTCTTTTAAAAAATATAAATACATTAAGGCAACTCTAGGAATTCCTTGGTGGACTAGTGGTTAGGACTCCATGCTTTCACTGCTGAGGATATGGTTTCAATCCCTAGTCAGGGAACTAAAATCCCACAAGTCGCAGAAAAAAAAAAAAAAAAAGTGACTCTGTTCTTGAACCTGTGATGAGGACAGGGCTTTGTAGGGATCGCTTATCTCTGCATCACTATTTTCAACTGGAGAGGGTCAAAGGCTGGAGGCTGCAGTCGTCTGAAATCTCAGCCACGTGTCTGATTGTGGATGTCGGCACTGGCTTGGGCTTGGCTGGTGATGGAACACCTACATGTGGACTTGACATGTTGTTGCTTGACTTGTTCATAGGGTAGAGTTTGGGTTCCCAGGGCAGGCATCCAGTGGAACATAGGGAGGGAAGGGCAAAGCTGCTGCTGCTAAGTCACATCAGTCGTGTCCGACTCTGTGCAACCCCATAGACGGCAGCCCACCAGGCTCCTCCGTCCATGGGAGTTTCCAGGCAAGAGTACTGGAGTGGGGTGCCATTGCCTTCTCCAAAGGGCAAAGCAGTATCACCTTTTATAACTAAGCCCAGAAGTCAGAGAGTATTACTTTTGCTGTATTCTGCTGATTTGAAGGGAGGAACGGCCAGTCTGTATTTAAAGGGAAGAGAGATTAGATGATCCCACTTGATGATAGGAGCATCAACTAAATTTGCCAATGTTTTAAAACATGAAAGTTTTATCTTCCAGCCAAAAATTATTTCTCTTCTTCCTACATATAAAATGCACTCACATCCCTCCCAAGGCCTTTCCAAATCTCATTTAGTATGGCATTGGACTCAGACTTAAGGTACAGGAGTTCATCACATCAGACTCTTTGAGTATTGTTCTTCAGTACCTGCAGTTCAATCTTGTGAATATAGTTTCTCTTGATGTGAAGACCTGTGAATTGGAAGGGTAAGAAATATGTATCTGCACACCCCAGACCATCATTCAGCATATGCTGATGGGACACACATGGGATAGGATAATCGGGATTTGTTGTTGTTTTGTCACTAAATTTTGTCCGACTCTTTGCAGCACCATGAACTATAGCCTACCAGGCTTTTCTGTCCATGAGATTTCCTAGGCAAGAATACTGGAGTGGGTTGTTATTTCCTTCTCCAGGGAATCTTTCTGACCCAGGCATTGAACCTGTGTCTGCTGCATTGGCAGGCAGATTCTTTACTGCTGAGCCCCCGGGAAAGCCCCTAATTGGTACAGACAGTTGCATTTAGAATGAGGGAAAACAGGAGGCACATAGCAGTTACTAGTCCATAACAGTTCTGAAATCTAGCCAGGATCATGCAGCCGTTTCTTTGATTAGAGCTTGGTCTTAACTGCTTGTGACAGTTGCCCCTTCCCTCTGGGCTTTTGATTCTGTTCTCTGAGTTTTCTTTTCCTTTCTATAAAAACTAAAGTGTGTTTGCAGCTGAGTAGTATTTTCAGTCTGCTTTTTGCCTGATGAACCTTGGGTTCCAAAGGCCTCTTTTCAGTGTGTATGATTTCTGTCCTTTCAACTAAAACTGATATAATTTCTTTAAAAAAATTTGTGGATTTCTTATGAATCAATTTATAATCAATTCTATTTGACAAAGGCCATACAAATTGCTATTTCTTTAAAAAAATTTTTTTATTTTGTATTGGAGTACAACCGATTAACAATGTGATGATAATTTCGGTGAACAGCAAAAGGACTCAGCTGTATATATGTGTGTATCCATTCTCCAGGGCTTCCCCGGTGGCTCAGATGGTAAAGAATTCACCTGTAACACAGGAGCCCCAGGTTCTATCTCTGGGTTGGGAATTGTCCCTGGAGAAAGGAATGGCTACCCACTCCAACATTCTTGCCTGGAGAACCCCATGGGCAGAGGAGGCTGGTAGGCTACGTTCCATGGGGTCACAAAGAGTCAGACACGGCTGAGCGACTAAGCACATACGCACAGCTGATTGACAGTGTTGTGATAGTTTCAGGTGAACAGCAAAATGATTCAGCCGTGCATATACGTGTATCCATTCTTCCCCAAAGCTCCCTCCCTTCCAGATTGCCACATAACATTAAGCAGAGTTCCTTGTGCTGTACAGTAGGCCCTTTAAAATATAGCAGTGCGTACATGTCCATCCCAAACTCCCTAAGTGTCCTTTCCCCATCCTTCCCCACCAGCAACGGTTAAGTTCCTTCTCTAAGTCTGTTTCTGTTTTGTGAGTAGTTCATTTGTATCCTTTCTTTTTAGATTCTACTTGTAAGGGATGTCATGTGATATTTCTCCTTCTCTATCTGACATACTTCACTCAGTATGATAATCTCTAGCATCTGTGTTGCTGCAAAAAGCATTATTTCATTCCTTTTAATGGCTGAGTACTTTTCCATTGTATATGTATGTATTACTCTTCTTTATCCATTCCTCTGTTGATGGGCATTTAGGTTGTTTCCATGTTTTGACTACTGTAAACAGTGCTTCAGTGAACAGTGAGGTGCATGTATCCTTTTGGATCATGTATTTCTCTGGATATATGTCCAGGGGTGGGATTGCAGGGCCTATTTTTAGTTTTTTAAAGAACCTCTGTACTGTTAGGCATAGTGGCTGTACCAATTTACATTTCCACTAACAGTGTAGGAGGGTTCCCTTCTCTTCACATGCTCTCTGGCATTTATTGTTCATGGATTTTTGATGATAGTCATTCTGGCTGGTGAGAGGTGATATCTCATTGTAGTTTTGATTTTCAGTTCTCTAATAATTAGGGACAAATCACTGTTTCTTGAAATAAGCTCTTCAAACCTTCGATTCCCTGTAAAAGTTTTGGAAAACAATGCCCTTAAGATTCTTAGAGGAACTTTTCTTTGTTTACGAGGCATCGTTTTAGATCTTTTTTTTTTTAATTGGAGGAAAATTGCTTAATAATGCCATGTTGCTTTCTGCCATACAACAGTGTGAATCAGTCATAAGTATACACATAAACATCACTACGAACAAAGCTATCAGAGGTGATAGAATTCCAGTTGAGCTATTTCAAATCCTGAAAGATGATGCTGTGAAAGTGCTGCACTCAATATGCCAGCAAATTTGGAAAACTCAGCAGTGGCCACAGGACTGGAAAAGGTCAGTTTTCATTCCAATCCCAAAGAAAGGCAATGCCAAAGAATGCTCAAACTACTGCACAATTGAATTCATCTCACACGCTAGCAAGGTAATGCACAGAATTCTCCAAGCCAGGCTTCAACAGTACGTGAACCGTGAACTTCCAGATATTCAAGCTGGTTTTAGAAAAGGCAGAGGAACCAGGGATCAAATTGCCAGCATCTGTTAGATGATTGAAAAAGCAAGAGAGTTCCAGAAAAACATCTACTTTTGCTTTTTGACTATGCCAAAGCCTTTGACTATGTGGACCACAACAAGCTGTGGAAAATTATTCAAGAAATAGGAATACCAGACCACCTGACCTGCCTCTTGAGAAACCTACATGAAGCTCAGGAAGCAACAGTTAGACATGGACATGGAACAACAGACTGGTTCCAAATAGGGAAAGGAATATGTCAAGGCAGTATATTGTCACCCTGCTTATTTAACTTATATGCCGAGTATATCATGAGAAACTCTGGGCTGAATGAATTACAAGTTGGAATCAAGATTGCAGGGAGAAATATCAATAACCTCAGATATACAGGTAACACCACTCTAATGGCAGAAAGTGAAGAAGAGCTAAAGAGCCTCTTGATGAAAGTGAAAGAGGAGAGTGAAAAAGTTGGCTTAAAACTCAACATTCAGAAAACTAAGATCATGGCATCTGGTCCCATCACTTCATGGGGAACGGTGACAGACTATTTTTGGGCTCCAAAATCACTGCAGATGGTGACTGCAGCCGTGAAACTAAAAGACTCTTGCTCCTTGAAAGAAAAGTTATGATCAACCTTGACAGCATATTAACAAGCAGAGACATTACTTTGCCAACAAAGGTCCATCTAGTCAAAGCTATGGTTTTTCCAGTAGTCATGTATAGATGTGAGAGTTGGACTATAAAGAAAGCTGAGTGCTGAAGAATTGAAGCTTTTGAACTGTGGTGTTAGAGAAGACTCTTGAGAGTCCCTTGGACTGCAAGGAGATCCAGCCAGTCTATCCTAAAGGAGATCAGTCCTGAATACTCATTGGAAGGACTGATGTTGAAGCTGAAACTCCAATACTTTGGCCACCTCATGTGAAGAGTTGATTCATTTGGAAAGACCCTGATGGTGGGAAAGATTGAGAGGGAGAAAGGGATGACGGAGGATGAGGTGGTTGGATGGCATCACTGACTCGATGGACATGAATTTGAGTAAACTTTGGGAGTTGGTGATGGATAGGGAGACCTGGCTTGCTGCAGTCCATGGGGTCGCAAAGAGACGTGACTGAGTGACTGAACTGAACGGAACTCCCTCTTGAACCTTCCTCCCACCCCACCTCCCATCCATCCCCTCTCGGTTGTCACAGAGCACCAGGTGAGCTCACTGTGTTATACAGCAGCTTCCTACTAGCTATTTGTTATACACATGATAATGTATCATAGTAGATGTTATGAAGACTTAAGTTTTATGGTTACATTCATAATTTCCTGATGGCACTCTGGATTTGGCCTTTGCCCAGGAGCCATTTCTTAACTGTAGCATCATTTGCCTTTTGATAAGTCTAAAAGTGAGAGAATTTTATTTTCAAACCTGTTAAGTCCTAGTTGATATTTCACAGTCAGTTTTCAGTATATCTCTTTCCTCTTAGCTTTCATTATAGGGAGCAAAAGAAGTCAGTCAAGACTTTCTCCAGTCTGCCTGGAAATCTCCTTGTCTGGATCGTCCAGTTCAATAGGTGCATCTTTTATTTTCCATGATGCCCCAGGCAACAGCATTGCTAAACTTTCTGCCTGAAAAGTCAGGTCTTTCTTCCTGCTTCCAACAGGTTTCTCTTTGCTTTCCTTTAGGCCCCCTTGGGGGCCCTAAGGGCTTCCCAGGTGGTGCTAATGGTAAAGAAACCATCTGCCAATGCAGGAGACTTAAGAGAGGCTGGTTCAATCCCTGGGTCAGGAAGATCCCCTGAAGAAGGGCATGGCAGCCCACTCCAGTATTCTTTCCTGGAGAATTCCATGACCAGAGGAGCCTGGTGGACTACAGTCCACGGGGTCACAGAGGCGGACATAACTGAGCGACTTCACACACACTCACGCATGGGGGCCCTAAGGCTTCCACTAACACTTTTCTTAAGGTCCTTCCTGCTACCTCATCATCAAAACACATAATGGAGAGTTGACAGGAGCGGGGCCAGATCAGGTAGGGCCTTACAGATCATCATAAGGAGTTTGGATTTTAATTTGTATAAGAAGGGAAACAACTGGAGGATGTAGAGAAGGAGAGTAAGCTGGTCTGATCTGCATTTTTAAAGCATTCCTCTAAATGCTGAGGTAGAACCTGCGGTACCATTAAAGGATTTGTTTAAGAAATGCAGGTGAATGGTGATGACTGCTTGGATCTGGGAGCGGTAAGAATTTGTCAGATTCTATTTGTGTTTTAACATAAGCCAGCAGTATCTGCAGATTGATAGAAGAGATAGACGGTAAAGAGGCTTTGGCTGGAACCAGTGGAAGAGTTTTGTATGGTTTACTGAGATGGGAAAGACTACAGGAGAACAGGTTTTTCTGGAAAGGAGTAGAGTCGTCATTTCCTCTTTGAACATGTAAAGTTTAAAGATTCTAATAGGCATCTAAGTAGGAAGTCAGTTGGCTTCAGGGGCAATTCTGGTCTGGCTATGCATTTGAGAGATGTCATGTATGGATGACTTGTAAAACCAGGAGCCTGGTTGTAAGGTGTGAGCCCAGGGCAATCCAGCCTTTCCTGGTTAAGGAGATAGTGAGCACCCAATAGAGGAGACTGTGAAGTTGTGGTCAGTGAAGAAGGAAGAAAGGCCGGAGGGAGAGAGCGCGTGACAAAGGCATTTCAAGACAGCGGGTGGTGACTCCGCACCTGCCATCAGGGCTGACACTTGCTGTTGGCACCAGAGTGGGCTCTCAAGAGGCCGTGGGAAGCCCAGCCCTTGAATGAGCAGTTATGACCAAATTTGGGGAAAATAAATAATACTGGAGAACAATTCATGCAGCAGATTTATTCCACTTGAGTGAAGGCATAGTGATAGAGTGCAGATGGAATGTATTTTGGATACAGGCATGTTTGAGTTTGAATCTCTGCTTCCTAATTGACCCATTGTGGAACTGTAGGCCACTACTCTGTCTCCACCTATAAAATGGGGATGCAAGTACTTTTCTTACAAGGTTGTCAAAAGGTTAACGTGAAAAAATGATAGGCAGAACATCTGGTGCAGTGCTTGGCACGCAGTAGGTATGCAGGTCATGTAAAATGCCATTGGTTTCATTTTTCTTGTTTTCAAATTACAAATTAAAGTTTTCCATGCCCTTAAGGTACTGGACCCAGTGTCAGGAAACTTTAATGATTCCCTAACTCATTCACAAGATGATCTTGAATACACCACTAGGCCTTTCAGAGACTGAAATACCCCATCTGTAAATAGGGACTCATAATCCAAGCTCCACACTTTTTTTCCCCCTAAATCTTCACTAATCTGAGTCTGCTCTCCAAATTGCCCACCTAGCCTACATGAAATTCCCAGCACTTCCCTTAAGTCCATATGGCATTTTATAATTTGGGAAATGATTTCACATTCATCAACTCATAACAAGCTCTATCAACTAATTCATCTGCCCAGTACCCTGATGTGAGGAAAAATCAAACTTCTGTTCTACTTGAACCTTTTCAGTTGAACCAGTCAAATGACATAATAAATCCAGAAATGGGCATAGATAGTTCCAGACGTATGGTGAGGGCAGTAAATGCAAGCTGCACATGTTAAAGGGGCTTGCCAGGTGGTGCAGTGGCCAAGAATCCACCTGCCAGTGCAGGAGATGCAAGAGATACGAGTTTGATCCCTAGGTCGGGAAGATCCCCTAGAGGAGGAAATGGCCACCCACTCCAGTATTCTTGCCTGGAAAATTCCATGGGCAGAGGAGCCTGGCGGGCTACAGTCCATAGCGTTGCAAAGAATCGGACACAACTGAATGAGTGAGCACGCAGACAGTTGTTAAAAAATCTTAGAATTTACTTTGAGATTTGTTAATGGTCCATGTCTTATGTCTCCTAAATTGCATCTGCAAATCCCAAAGTAGATAGGACATTGCTGGGTATAGAGGGGATGCATCCAGCAAATCACTACCATCTAAGTGGCAGCGGGGGTGGAGGGGGGCAGTGATGTGGTGAGAGGGAGCAGAATATAGAACTCCCCTTGCCCACCAGAGATTTGTTTTAAAGTACAGAAGTAAAATGGGCAGATATGGGCTCAAAAGTGTGTGTGTGTTTCAATATGGGAGAAATAAAAGCATGTATGGAGAAGGCAATGGCAGCCCACTCCAGTACTCTTGCCTGGAAAATCCCATGGACAGAGGAGCCTGGAAGGCTGCAGTCCATGGGGTTGCTGAGGGTCGGACACGACTGAGCGACTTCACTTTTACTTTTCACTTTCATGCATTGGAGAAGGCAATGGCAACCCACTCCAGTGTTCTTACCTGGAGAATCCCAGGGACGGAGGAGCCTGTTGGGCTGCCGCCTATGGGGTTGCACAGAGTCAGACACGACTGAAGTGACTTAGCAGCAGCAAAAGCATGTATTCAGCCAGGAATGATTCTGTGGAAAGGGAAGCTTTGATGGTGCAGGGAAGAGAGCACAAAATTGCTGGCACCATATTCCTGAAAAGATGGGAAGGGATGGGCTTCAGTGGAGCGTGGCCATTCCTCCACAGCAATACGAGAGGAGACAGGACCAGCACAGATACTGACAGGTTGGGAGATGTTGTGAGAAGGCATACGTGTTCTCACCTGATGGCTTCAGTTTTCTCCGTGAAATAAGAAGGATCATCAGCTGAGAGTGAGAAAGGGGGAAGAGAAAGTATGGAAGAGTCGTCCAGGCAAGTGAAAGAATAATATGTAGTAGGATTCTGGGTGGTGTCAGTGGTTCCTAATAATGACTTTAAATAATAAATTTAAAAATGTCTGTGGTTGTGCAGTTTGAGTCTTCAGTTACAGTTAGCCTCTCAGGTGCTGGCATAGAGAAGGCGGAGAGTTGGCAGCTGTTTGTTTGTTTGTTTGTTTTCCAGTGGATAAATGGAGGGAAGATTGTGCAGGGGAATTGAGGACAATTTTGAGTGAACAAAGAATGAATCACGAGCAAAGTGAGGACATGCATTGGAACAGGGAGGAAAGATGGTGCAAAGGTAGTAGGAACTCTCAGTTGTATCCTGGTGGAGTCAGAATATGAGGGAGTGAGCTGGGATAAAAGAAGTTTGGTAGTCAAGTGTATGAATCTTGAAACTGAAGTTTTGCATTCCTATTCAGACAGTATTCTTGAAGAGGGCTTAGTTTGAACCTAAAATAAAAGGAAGTTCAGTTCCTTGGATCTGTTATTCTGTATTTTGGGGCAAGTTGTTTAATCAGTTTCCCATTTGTCAGAGGGTAATTTTTGTAGTTTCTAATTCATAATTAAAGGGACTAAATAAAGTCCCTTTAATTATGTAAAGTCTTCAATAGTGCCTGGCGCATGGTAAGCATTTAATAGGTGTTAGCTATTACTGTTGTTAGTTCTCTAAGCCTTGGTTGGTACCAGGGTCTGTGGGAAAGAACTGAGGAATTGTTCCTGGGGCCAGTGTCACTTCTTGAGTAGTCAGATGGTGCAATAGAATCCACTTTTGTTGAAAAATAAGGCCTGGTTACACACTGGCCCATCCCGCCCCCCATCGCCTCATGATGGCTTAATGACAAGCCCTGATTCCTGTCCCTGCTATGAGTAGCTCTGTAATGGTGGTTTTACCTGAGGTTCCAAGGCTTCTGTGATTGATACCAAGAAGCAAATTAAAATCACATCCTGTGAATGTTGCTTAGAGGACCTGAGATGTGTCTGTATAGGGACATTGGGAAATGGGCATAGAAAAAGCCAAATAGCCATTATTGAAGCCCTGGATTTCTAGGAATGTATGTGCAAATTATGTCAAGTCCTGGAACTCCCCAGGAATGACTTGCAGTATCATTTTTTTAGATCTTTTTGGCTCCATTGTCACTTACAGATTGCCAACTCTTCATACTCCCTTAGATCAATAAGTTATTTTGTTATATTGATACAGACTGTGTGCTTTAAAGCCTTTTTTGGATCTACAGGAAACATTATTAAATACCATTGTGGTATTCTTAAATTCTCCAAAGAAGAGTCAGTATTATACTCAGTGTGAAATAAGATGTAGCAAAGCTCTTTTTACTCCATGCTGTCCATGCATTATCTAAAATGTTTTAGGCTTTATTCTACTATTAGAGCTCTCCTGCTGCTGCTGCTAAGTCGCTTCAGTCGTGTCCGACTCTGTGCGACCCCATAGATGGCCGCCCACCAGGCTCCCCTGTCCCTGGGATTCTCCAGGCAAGAACACTGGAGTGGGTTGCCATTTCCTTCTCCAAACATTAGAGCTCTAGGAGACTCCAAAAGGACAGTTGTCAAATGAAAGGTTGGATCCCGAGTTTAATATATATCTCTTGAAGGTTAGGATATTGATTTACTGGACAGTGTTAGAGTTTTAAAATACAATTCAGAGACTGTTGCATAGGAAATTGATGAAATTGAGACAGCCAAGGTGGATGAAAAGGCTCTCGGGGCATTTAGCTAAGACTTTGTGCATAAATGCTGTTATTAAGATCGACAGGACTGAAGAGGTAAGACCCTCTAACTATTGGAGCCTTACACCCTGGCAAAGAGTCATTGCCAAGGAGGGCTTGTCATCTTAACTCCTTAGAGATTGGACATTGGGATTATACAGAGGAGCCTGGTGGGCTCCAGTCCACGGGGTCACAAAGAGTCGGACACGACTGGCTGACTAAGAACAGCACAGCACATTGAGATTGTAGCCTGTTAGTGTGCTCTTGTGTTAGGAAGCCTGCTGTAGAAATCAGGATGAAAGAGCAGGCTCTGTTTTGGTTAATTGTCACTTCATCTTCCTGCTGAGTAGGATCCAATCCAGCTTATGAGGATACACAGAACTATTGGATATGTTTGAAATAAGTGAGTAAGAGGAGGTGGGGGAAGGTAAGGGGGAGAGTGATTGATGGATTTTCTTAGAGAGTGAGCTGCTTAAATGTTGAGAGAGAATGAGAGAGATGGGGCAGTCTCTCCTCTTGACTGTCTAGGTAGCAAGTATAGTTCAGGAAAGCTGTTCTGTAGCCCAGCACTGCAGTGGACCCTGCTCGGCCCTCTATTCCTCTTTTTTCCCCCCACTCAGCACAGACAGAAAGACTGAATGGGCCACTTTTTTTTTTTTCTTTCTTTCTGGAAGTCCTTTAGAAACACATTTCTTTCTTTTTTTTTTTTTTTTCTTTTTTCTTTTAAAAAATGTTTATTTATTTATTTGCCTGTGCTGGGTCTTAGTTGCGGTATGCTGGGTCTAGCTCCCCGCCCAGGGATTGAACCTAGGGCCCCTGCATTGGGAACATGCAGTCTTAGCCACTGGACCACCAGGTAAGTCTCAGGAACAATAATTTCTTAGCTGCATAGTTATAAGCTATCAGACTGCACTGACTTCAGTAAGTCCTCTGCTGTAAAGACTTGGAGTATCTTGTTCTGTGTTATCACTTAAAAATAGACCCATCAGCTTTAAGAGCAGTTGAGCTGTTTTATAAAAACTTAGGGCTCGGTCTCCATTTATGTACTTTGGGGAAGTTGTTTATTTGTGAGCATGCTGTTCAAAGATTTTCTCTTCAGTGGTGCCTCCCTGTGCTTACCTTGAAGAGCCCCTTTTCTTTTTACCTTTGTCTTACATGTATTCATCTTATACAGATGATAGTCTCACCATGTTATACCGTATCAGTAATTCTGTCTGTGTGTCTGCTGGGCTGTGCGTGTCTCACGGTCAGGGAAAGTTCTCACTCGCTTGTGTTTACTACGATCCTCAGGGCAAGATTTGACATGACGTATAGAGAATATATGTAGTGGGTATGCCATAAATGTTGAGTGAATGAATGTTATCCCAATTTTAGAGCCTACATCCATTCTGGATATAGGTGAATATTCGAACTTAAACCCTAAAGCTGAAATGGGAATGCTGTGTGTTATTAGCAAATTCTGTGCTCTTTTTTCTCACTGGTTATGGAGCTGCCTGCTGTGTTTCATGGTGATCACACACGTGCTACATTTGATCTCTTGTTGATAATGTGTGATGACAAGTGCCATCATAGTATGGCTGCTTTGGTTCCAAGGTCATTTCTTTACCTTGGTTGAATGTAAGTGGGTTTTACATTTTAAGATGCTGGCTTATGGAAACAGGTGGCTCATGTTTATTATGTGTATTCTGGGGCATTTATCACTGTCTGACTTCTGTAATCCCAGTTTCTCTTTGGATCAAATGCCACGTGTGTGTATGGATATATATACCAAGCAAATTTAATGGCAGTGGGCAGCCTTTGGCTGAATCTTGAGTCTTTCCTTTTTTGTTGCAAAATTGTAATTTCTAAGTCCTCATAGACCCTTCATTATACTTTTTCACCTCACAAGGAAAGATTTATTTTAAAAGTGTACAGATTACCATTAATTTGGAAAATTTTAATAGGTTAACCAGTTTTTCCTGTTACATTTAGCTTAAAGTTTCCTTCCTGTTTTCTTTCTCTGGAATTTTAATGCCTGAAAGTCATTCTGGAGGGAAGAACAAAGAAACAAAGGTGGTTTGAGGAGTATGTTTGTGAAATTTGTTTGGGGGGAATGTTCTGTTCAGTTCAGTTCAGTCACGCAGTCGTGTCCTACTCTTTGCGAACCCATGAATCGCAGCACGCCAGGCCTCCCTGTCCATCACCATCTCCCGGAGTTCACTCAAACTCACGTCCGTCGAATCAGTGATGCCATCCAGCCATCTCATCCTCTGTCATCCCCTTCTCCTCCTGCCCCCAACCCCTCCCAGCATCAGAGTCTTTTCCCATGAGTCAACTCTTCGTATGAGGTGGCCAAAGTACTGGAGTTTCAGCGTTAGCATCATTCCTTCCAAAGAAATCCCAGGGCCTATCTCCTTCAGAATGGACTGGTTGGATCTCCTTGCAGTCCAAGGGACTCTCAAGAGTCTTCTCCAACACCACAGTTCAAAAGCATCAATTCATCGGCGCTCAGCTTTCTTCACAGTCCAACTCTCACATCCATACATGACCACTGGAAAAACCATAGCCTTGACTAGACGAACCTTTGTTGGCAAAGTAATGTCTCTACTTTTGAATATGCTATCTAGGTTGGACATAACTTTCCTTCCAAGGAGTAAGCGTCTTTTAATTTCATGGCTGCAATCACCAACTGCAGTGATTTTGGAGCTCAAAAAGATAAAGTCTGACACTGTTTCCACTGTTTCCCCTGTTTCCCCATCTATTTGCCATGAAGCGATGGGACCAGATGCCATCTGAGATCTTCATTTTCTGAATGTTGAGCTTTAAGCCAACTTTTTCACTCTCCTCTTGTTAGAAGGACAGATTAAGAGACTCTTTTGCAATTTCTTTTTACTAGTTTTGAGATGAGATTAGACCACAGGCCTCTGCCCTCCCTCCTTTTTGCCCGAAGCACTTAGTACAGTGTCAGTTCAGTCTCAGTCGTGTCCGACTCTTTGCGACTCCATGGACTGAAGCACGCCAGGCCTCCCTGTCCATCACCAACTCCCGGAGCTTACACAAACTCAAGTGCATCGAGTCGGTGAGGCCATCCAACCATTTCATCCTCTGTTGTCCCCTTCTCCTCCTGCCCTCAATCTTTCCCAGCATCAGGGTCTTTTCAAATGAGTCAGTTCCTCACATCAGGTGGTCAGAGTATTGGAGTTTCAGCTTCAGCATCAGTCCTTCCAATGAACACCCAGGACTGATCTGCTTTAGGAGGGACTGGTTGGATCTCCTTACAGTCCAAGGGACTCTCAAGAGTCTTCTCCAACACCACAGTTCAAAAGCATCAATTCTTCAGCACTCAGCTTTCTTTATAGTCCAACTCTCACATCCATATATGACTACTGGAAAAACCATAACTTTGACTAGATGGAACTTTGTTGGCAAAGTGATGTCTCTGCTTGTTAATATGCTGTCTAGGTTGGTCATAGCTTTTCTTCAAAGGAGCAAGCATCTTTTAATTTCATGGCTGCAGTCACCATCTGCAGTGATTTTAGAGCCCCCCAAAATATAGCCTGTCACTGTTGCCCCATCTATTTGCCATGAAGTGATGGGACCAGATGCATGATCTTAGTTTTCTGAATGTTGAGTTTTAAGCCAACTTTTTCACTCTCCTCTTTCACTTTCATCAAGAGGATCTTTAGTTCTTCTTCCTGCCGTAAGGGTGGTGTCATCTACATATCTGAGATTATTGATATTTCTCCTGGCAATCTTGATTCCAGCTTATGCTTCATCCAGCCCAACATTTTGCATGATGTACTCTTCATATAAGTTAGATAAGTAGGGTGACTTACTCCTTTTCTGATTTGGAACCAGTGTGCTGTTCCATGTGGAGTTCTAACTGCTGCTTCCTGACCTGCATACAGATTTCTCAGGAGGCAGGTCAGGTGTCTGGTGTTCCATCTCCTGAAGAATTTTCCACAGTGTGTTGCCATTCACGCAGTCAAAGGCTTTGGCGTAGTCAATAAAGCAGGAATAGATGTTTTTCTGTAACTCTCTTGCTTTTTGGATAATCTAGTGGATATTGGCAGTTTGGTCTCTGCCTTGAGTAGATGGACCTTTGTCAGTGAAGTGTAAGGCCTAAAATTAAGGCCTAGTATTATGTATGCCTTGACATCTGGAGAAAACTGGGAAAGCCTCTCATGGCCCAGCTCCTAAGTCTCTTTCCAGAAGTACTCCTGTGGGTAGGGTCTCCTTGCCAGATAACCCTCTGGAACCCCTGCCAGTTGATATCCTGGTTTTTGTCCTGTGACACCTGGAGCAAAGATACCTCTGCAGACCTTGGGGAGAATAGATGGATGGTGGTGTAAATTGTTTGTGGTAACTTGTTATGGCAGCAATAGAAACCTGGTGCAGGTGTTTAAGGTTGAGTGTGTTTTCCTCTGTTTTGTCTTATTTGAAAAATCCAGGGAGAGTCTAACCTTTTTGTTTAACATGATTGGCAAGAAACAATCCACCCACCTAATGTTTCCATTTTGTAGGAAGCAGCCCTAGCTTTATCTAGGGGAGAAGTTCTGCTCTGTGTCCAACACACAGCTGAACATTTGGATTGAATGCTCAATCCAAATTTTAGTGAATCAGTGTTTCCCTGGGAACCATTTACTTTTTAACACCAAACCCACATCTTTAGTCATTGTGGACTCTAAAAGCAGTTCACTGATTATGACCTCTTCTTCAAATACCTTACATTAAAAGTAGATTTTTCTAGACTTTCAAAAATTAAGACATGATAAGAGTGGGATGATGAACATTGTGTTATAAGTTGCTACCCATTTATATTGATGTGTCTTTGTATTAGTCGCTCACTCATGTCTGATTCTTTGCAACCCCATTGACTGTAGCCCACCAGGCTCCTCTGTCCATGGGATTCTCCAGGCAAGAATACTGGAGTGGGTTGCCATTTCCTTCTCCACGGGATCTTCCCGACCCAGGGATTGAACCCAGGTTTCCTGCACTGCAGGCAGATGCTTTACCATCTGAGCCACCAGGGAAGCCCTTTATATTGATGGGTAGCATATATGTTTGTCAAATATATAAGATGAGGCAGAAGGCTTCTTTTTCTTTCAGTGATTTTATTTCACAAAGGTGATGGGTAATCAAATATGTTTATATTGGTTACCTTTTGAAAAAGTAGGAAAATTTGAAACAGCTCTGTGAGTGGCAAATAGAGAGGATTATGTATACATGAATAGAGTTAAGTATTGTGATAAAATCTGTAATAAAATGATTATGATACTCATTTAGGATGAATGATTTTTATTATATGTAAATAGGAATAAAAGGTAAGGGGATTATATAAAATATTATAATAACTATTTATAATTACTGGTACTGTTACACAGCAGAGTGAGCATTTCCGCCCTTGGTGAAGGGGCAGGAAAAGGGGTGCTGGGCCAAAAGGTTCTCTGAGTCTCCTTTTGTGGTTTGTTATTCCTGACCCAGGGTGATTAAGAGAGAGTGAATGTTTTCACTGGACAAACACAAGAGTGCTGGGAATACAGTGCTTCAGGTTGGACTAGCTCCTGCCTCCATGCTCCGGGAGTTGCCCCTGCTTCACCCAGTAACGTGATAAAATGGGAACTGTGGAAACTGGTTAGCTTGGCCCTTGGAACCGCCAACATTTGGCAAGAAGAGTGGGATAAAGGTTCCACCTTGCTCTCTCCCCTGACTTAACAGGCACTGGAATCCCTTTGACTATGTGCTTCTGTGGCAACTCTGGGTGCTTCCACCCGCTTTGTACTTGGTTTGCTCCTCCTCTGCTCTTCCTCCAGATGAAGTAGAAGGTTTGTTTCTTTTTCTTTCAGTGACTTTATTTCACAAAGGTGAGATTTAAAGGAAGGCCTCTCGACAGGGCCCCAAATTCCCCAATTACCATCTAAAATTCTGTCCTCCAAAGATTAATTTGAATTAATAAACAAGTATCTTAAGACTGGCTAATGATACTTATTAAGAATGACCATCACATTTAATGATAATCATCACTAGCATGTGTTGCATACTTAGTGTGAGCCAGGGGCTATTATAAAGACTCATGACGTAATTGATTTAATCCTTCCTGCAAGTCTGTGAAGAAGGTTCAGAGAGAGATGTCCAGTGCTTGCGTGTGTGCTAAGTCTCTTCAGTCCTGTCCGACTGTTTGCAGCTCTGTGGACTGTAGCCCACCAGTCTCCTCTGTCCATGGGATTCTCCAGGCAAGAATACTGAAGTGGGTTGCCATGCTCTCCTGCAGGGGATCTTCCCAACCCAGGGATCAGACCCAAGTCTCCTGAATTGGCAGGCAGATTCTTTACCACTGGGCTTCCCTGATAGCTCAGTTGGTAAAGAATCCACCTGCAGTGCAGGCGATCCCAGATCGATTCCTGGGTTGGAAAGATCCTCTGGAGAAAGAATAGGCTACCCACTCTGGTACTGAGGCTTCCCTTGTGGCTCATCTGGTAAAGAATCCACTTGCAATGTGGGAGACCTGGGTTCGATCCCTGGGTTGGGAAGATTCCCTGGAGAAGGGAAAGGCTACTTACTCTAGTGTTGTGGCCTGGAGAATTCTGTGGACATGACCCCAAAGAGTTGGACATGACTGAGTGACTCACACTTCTTTACCACTATTGCCACCTGGGAAGCCCCAAGATGTCCAGTAACTGGTTCCAAGTTATATGGTGATGAATGAGGGGAGAGAGGATGGAATCCAAATAGGTCTGCTCTGGGACTTGGACCCTCACCCACTGAACTGGGCCTTCTCTCCTGGATATGATTTGATTAGATTGCTTTATTCCTTACACCTGGCAGAGATGCTTGTCAGGGGGACTGGAAATGAACAGAGAAAATTTTAGGGAGAGACATGTCTGTAGGGGAGTTGCTGTGGGGATGCTGGAAAGAGATTTGGGCGGCATTCTCTGCAGCCAAAGACTGTAAGAAACTCACTCATTATCACCTTGATGTTACTGATCTTATAACCAACATGAGAATTCAACTAAGAACCCAGCATGTACTGTTTCTCTTCTCTGCTTTTCTCCAAACACTGACGTCATTTCTCTTTTAACGTTCTAGCAGCAGAAAATTCTTATGTATGTTTGTGTGTATATATATCATAAATAAATGTTTTACTTGTTATTTAAATGTAATTAAAAAAATAACACTTTGCAAATATTCTTGAAGAGAAGGCCAATGAAATGCAACTAATTTCTGCAATTACTCTTTTCTTCCTCACACCAGTATTGGCTGGATCCTGCGAAAACCCTGTCTGAACACAAAGAACTGATCAACAGTAGGTATTTGATTTTAATTTTGTTGAAATTTGAAAATGATATAATGTCCTTGATTAGATGAGTGCAGAAATAGGCTTTAAGACCACAGGTGTGAATATTAGCACTTGAGTGCCAGAATATGGAAATGGGTGTTTATACATTGCTCAGTCTCTGCAGACTCTGATTAGATTGTGTGGATAGGAACTCTGAGGAGATGTGAGCATTGAATTTTGCTTTTGGGGGCACCTGGCCTGGATTTCTGTCTGTGATTTTTCCATTGCTTTTGAAATTCACCTTCAGACAGAAAAAGCAGAGACGCACTGATTTGAAAAGCAAATGGGCATTGGATATATTAAAGTGCTTGAGTTTCTTGGGTTAAAGAGTGGTATTGCCCTTCACATTATTTACTGGGTCAATAATTAAGGAGTGCCCTCATAACCTGAAAGATTGCTATGAATTCAGAAAGGATTCATCTATTTTGGTTTTGACTTTATCAATATGAATCTACTAATTGACTCAGAAGTCTAATTAATGTTATATTCATTAACATTAATTTTCATAACTAAAATTTTTGTTTATAAATGTACACATGCCCACACACTTGCAGCCCTTAAGTATGTAGAAGAGTAGTTATTTTTAAATCATCTTTATTATTAAAATTGCTAGTAAAATGTATAACATGAGATGTACCATGTTAACCATTTTGGAGCGTACGGTTCAGCAGCGTTAAATACACTCATATTGGTTTGTAGCCGTCACCAGTAACCATCTCTGAAACTTTTTTGTCATCCCAAACTGAAACCATATCATTAAACTATTTTGCTGAATTATTGCTGATAAGACCTAGAGGATTCTTCTGGCCTTTCTCACCCGATCCTGAGTCTGTACTTTTCCTGTGTATTGATTCATTCCTTGGGGTAAAATGGGTCACATGGTGCTCTATGGACCCCAAGGGCAGGAATAGAGCTGTGCCTCAGGACGGAACTGGGAGCTAAGAGCTGCAAAATTGTCAGGAACTCAGCACGTACCGTTTCTCTGAACATCAGCATCATTTTTGTTTCTCTCTGTGGTCTGGCTCTTTTTGCCCCTCCATGTCTGTGGTGGAAACCTCCACAGTTTCCAAATTATAGTTCTAGCCACAAGCAGAGGTGAACTGGCTGTCTCTGAATTGCAGCTCCAAACTCTTGGGAGGCTGTTTGGCCAGTTTGCATTAGTAACTCACTGCAGTCCACTCAGCTGTGTCTAGGCTTTTCCAAGGTCAGTACAAACACAGCTGGTAGGGGGCCAGCATTCTGCATGAGAATGGGCAACAGGTTTCAGAGATGGGGCTGGTGGCCTATGAGATGAGAAAACACCCTCAAAATACATACCTTAGATGTCAAGTTCTGCCTCCTCAGCCTACACAAGAGTAAGTCCTAATCAGAAAGGGTTTGCGACCTGCCATGGATAAGGAGCTGCTCGGTATTGGAGGGATGACCAAAGCCCTGACCATCTGACTTTTCATTCCACGTGCTTCCTGAGTGAGCAAACTGCCCCCTGAAGGCTGAGAGGAAGCAGGAGGTTCATGTGATTAGATGTGAATGCAGATAACTTCCATGAGGTATCTTGATAAGAATGGTAGATGCTCCAATTTAACAAGTCTCATCCCTCAGGATCTAGAAATCTGCACTTTTCCAAAAGATTCAGGTAGAATAATAAACACCATAAATTCTTGTCCATTTCAACCACTTAAAAAATACTAGTTCAAAAATTAGAAAAATTTTAGTATTTTAAGGCAGATTTCTATGCAAATGTGGAGAAAAATGTAAATTATTTTATTTAAAGTATATTATTCAAGTGTTCCTTTAAGAACATTCGAAGTATCTATTTCTTTACATGGTATGAAATATTATGTTTAATATCCATAATCTGTAATGCAGTTACAGTTTTTAACTGCATTTCTTAATGCAGTTATAACTTTCTCATCCTAAATAAATGTCATCCTGTCAAAAATTTGATGTACAGGAAGAATAAAACACTAATATTACAATTGAATGGAGAAGGAAATGGCAACCCACTCCAGTATTCTTGCTTGGAGAGTCCCATGGACAGAGGAGCCTGGTGGGCTGCTGTCCATAGGGTTGCACAGAGTTGGACACAACTGAAGCAACTTAGCATGCATGCATGCATTGGAGAAGGAAATGGCAACCCACTCCAGTATTCTTGACTGGAGAATCCCAGGGACAGAGGAGCCTGGTGGGCTGCCATCTGTAGGGTTGCATAGAGTCAGACATGACTGAAGTGACTTAGCAGCAGCATAACAATTGAATAATGCATAATTTTTTATTTTATAAGATAGTTTGATAATTGATGAAGGAGAATGCCTCTCACATCTCCAGCAGGTAAGTCAGAAGGAATATCTGTAAAAATGACAGAATATTTACTAGTCACCGAAATTCTCATTGGTAAATTTTGATTTAGATATCCTGAGCTAAAGGGAAGCTATTATCATTAAAGGCCTTGAAATCAGTCTTCACAAGAGGTAGATTAGAGGATTCCCAGTTTCTGGCTTCTATTTTGCTAGAGTAAAACATATTAACTTACATAAATTATTTCTTAAAGATAGACCTGGAAAAACATAGATCAAGATAATAATCTAGGTATTTGCTTCATTGGCACCTTATTTTTGTAGTCAGCTTCAGATTAAGAAAATGAAAAATACCTGGGCAGACATATCCTTGCTCCAGAATTTCCATTTCTTTGGCCTTCAGTTGATGTACAAAACAGTGATGTGTGCATGAAGTATTTAACTTTACTCTGAAGTTGTATGATTTTTTTCCCTGAGAGCCTGTATGCAGTAGTTGCCAGCAAGCACTCAACTCTAGGTATTAGCAAACGTGGTTCTCACTTTTGGGATCTTGGGTGAGTTGCTTTACCTCCTTGGAGCTTTTCCTGCCTTACATATGTTACCAGATGCTCAGATACAATCAAATAGTAACTTGTGTATTTGGACATAAGACATTTTATATGTAAGTGGGTAAAGGAGGGCTGATTTCAGCCGAAAGTCTTTAGAGAAAATTAGTCCAAACTGAATGTTTTTAACTAGATATTTTTCAAACCTCTGCTTAACTGCTTATCACCAAACACATTTGAACTGGCTGGGCTTGGTCAATAGTGTGGAATCTGTCATGTTCTAGGGAATAAAAGCAGCTCTGGCGTCTGGACAAGGCCTTCTTCGCTTTGTACACCATCTCAGCAGCATCTGTGCTCCTCCCATCCCCAAATATGTGAACCCTTGTGGCCTGCAGGCGCAGGCAGGTGCACCTGCTCGGTAACACTGAGCTTATTGACACAGACAGATTAGCGGAGGATGGACTTCCTAGCTCTTCTGAATATTTAATAATCGGTGCCTTCTTGACATCTGTGTTCAGGGGTGAGGTTATATTTGTCAGAAATAAAAACACAGTGATTAAGTAAACATAGAAATTGAACATATGGAGTCAACTCTAGGGATAAATTATAACAAAGTTTCTTTAAAATTTAGTTTCTAAAAAAGCTCCAGTATAAGGAGGGCCTTATGCAGGAAGGCATAGGGTAGGGGAGAGAGGTAGGACCCTAGTGTTGGTTGTCTCCTGTGTGCCGTAGCATGTGTGTGTCATAACAATAATAAATAATAACATCACTTTATATATTATAAATGTATTATGACTTTGTTACCTGTTGTTCTATGTAACTTCCTCTCCCTAGCTTCTAAATTTGTGACTTTATTTACTTAGTTAAAAATGAAAATAGACTGTGTGTCTGTGTACCTGCTGCTGAGCATTTAAACTGTCTAGCTTTTTGCTGATTTTAGTGAGTACTTTCTGCAATGGTTAGTGGTGGGAGTGCAGTGAATGTGGGGTGCCTATGTCTCTCGGAGATCCTGATTCCATTTCCTTTGGATAAACACCTAGCAGTGGGATTGTTGGCTTATACGGTGGCTCTGATTTTAACTTGTGGAGGAACTTCCATACTGTTTTCCCTAATGGTTCCATTAATTTATGTCCCCGCCAACAGTGTACAGAGCTCTTCTTTCTTTACATCATCACCAGCACTTTTGTCTTTTTGACAATAGCTGTTCTTATAGGTGTCCATTCTTATAGGTGTGAGGTAATGTCCTAATGTGGTTTTGATTTGCATTTTCCTGATGATTAGCGATGTGGAGTATCTTTTCATGTATTGAATATCTTTGGCCATTTGAACGTCTTCTTTGGAAAAATATTTATTTAGTTTCCATATTTTAATTGGGCTGTTTGTCTTTTGCTGATGAGTTGTACGACTTCCTCATATATTTTGTATTAACCCCTTATCCAGTATATGGTTTACAAATATTTTTGATGAGTGTAATTTTTAATAGTTGTGTTATATTACACTACTACTTTGGCAAATTTATAATGTGAAATTTAATTTTTATTTCTTATTTTAGCTGGACCTCCATATACTTTGTATTTTGGTATTAAATTCTATGCCGAAGATCCATGTAAACTTAAAGAAGAAATAACCAGGTATAGTACTGACTTTGCTTTTGATCAGTACATGTATGGCATATACAAAAGGCTTTATTTAAAACAAATTGGAGTCAAATGTTGGGATGATGTCTGCATGTGTTTTGTAAGCGTTTCCTGTGAGAGTTAAACTCTCATTGCATGAGGCAGTTCAGTGTCTGATGATAGATGTGCTTAAACAATGACACGGACCTGGGTGACGTGATAATAGATTCTGCATCTGCTGTGGTGGGATATATCTGTATCGTTACAGTGAAGGATACAGTCAGCCTTTGTAGTCATGTAAAAGTAGCCATATGAATATGTAAATGGAAGATATAAATATATTTTAAAATTGATCGAAGTGTACTTGAATAATAATGTTGTGTTATTTTCTGCTGGACAGCAAAGTCGATTCAGTTATTGTTGTTGTTGCTCACTCACTTGTGTTTGACTCTCCTTGGCCTCAGGGGCTGTAGCCCACCAGGCTCCTCTGTCCATGGGATTTCCCAGGCAAGAATACTGGAGTGGGGTGCCATTTTTTCCTGCAGGGGATCTTACCAACCGAGAGATTGAATCCACATCTGTTATGTCTCTTGCATTGGCAAGCTGGTTATTTACAGGCTATATATCACTAGTGTCACGTGGGAAGCCATGACTCAGTTATACATATACGTGTATATTCTTTTCCACATGGTTTACTATAGGATGTTGAATATAGCTCCCTGTGCTATACCTGTGTGCTAAACAATGAGTAGGGCCTTACTGTTTATCCATACTATAATATACATAAGAGTTTGCGTCTGCTAATCCCAAACCCCCAATCCACCCCTCTCTGCCCTTATTCCCCCTTGGCAACCACAAGTCTGTTTTCTGTGTCTGTTTCTGTTTTGTTTTAAATTCATTTATGTAGGGACGATATTTTGATGCTGAGCTTGCATATGTAAATATAAACTTGAAGAGCTACTTACTTCTCTTTAATTGTTGTAGCTTAAATATTATCTGTTCAGAGATTTCATTCATCTCTATGGAAAATGAAAAGATAATTGCTTTTAGTATTAAGGGAGAGAGAAAACCCAGTATTTTATAATGTGTTACTTCACCTTTGTCATTGACTATCTTATTTTAGTTAAGGCAAATGTTCTGATTGGTATTGGTTATATTGTTAAAACAGTCCATGCCAACATTTGAAAGTGGCTTATAAAGAGCAGACAATAGCATTCTGTTTTCACTTATTCCACTAATGACCTTCCTGCGTGCATTCGTATGTGCTCAGTTGTTTCAGTTGAGTCTGACTCTTTGTGACCTCGTGGACTGTAGCCCGCCAGATTTCTCTGTCCACGGGATTTTCCAGGCAAGAATTCTGGATTGGGTTGCTGTGCCTTCCTCCAGGGAATCTTCCTGACACAGGACTCAAACTTGCATCTCCTGCATTGTAGGCGAATTCTTTACCCACTGAGCCACTTGGAAAGCCTGACCTGCCTACAAAAACAGAAGCGTTTCCCTAACTTACCTTTAAATGGTCAGTTTTTCTAATGAACCCATCTGTGGCTTGAGTAGAACCCAATGCGTCGTTCAAAGAACTGGAAATCATACCTTTGATAACGAAGACAGTCTATGGTTTTGTTTCTGTTCTGTCCTTTATCTTCTTCCTTAGAAGTCTTATTCCTTCCACTGCCTTTTGTCTTGATTTGTCTCAGTCTCACAGAAAAGAGAGAAGGTCAGCTATGGGACCTCTGCTGTTCTGCTCTGAAGTATTGTAATTAGGCCTCGTTTGCAGAACTGTGCTCACGTCTGCTTTCCAGTCTTCCATTGCTACATTGTTAGTGAGCGCTTGGAAAGGCAGGACTGAGGCTTTCTCAGCGCAAACCTCTATGGGAGAAGGGACACTGTACTGGGGAGAGGCTCAGGTGAGGGTCCTATTTACACTAGAGTTTCATGAACAGTCCTTGTAGTCAAGAGTTATTTCTAAGTTGAGGTTTCTGGGGAACCTGAGTCCAAGTGATATACAAGCACATTTGTATCTGTAAGTGATCAGGGAATTAGGGCACAAGATTTTATGAAAATACAAGGGAAGTTCTTCATTTTGATGTTATCAGTAACTTCTCTGTGCCTCCGTTTCCATACTTATAATATTGGAACTGTACCTGCCTCATGCTTTCCTGGTGGCTCAGAAGTAAAGAATCCGCCTGCCAATGCAGCAGACTCATGTTCAGTCCCTGGGTGGGGAAGATCCCCTGGAAGAGGAAATGGCGATCCACTCCAATATTCTTGTCTGGGAAAAGAGGAGCCTGGTGGGCTAAGGTCCACGGGGTCACAAGACTCCGCCGTGACGTAGCATCTAAACCACCACCTCCACCAGCTGTCTTGTAAGGTTTTTATAAGCATTAAATGGAGTAATGTATTTGAAGCTCTTTTAAGTTGGTTGTGTTGGCTCACAGTTCAGTGGGTAATAAATGCTAGCACTACTATTTTCTTCTCTCTTTTCTCTGACAGTTCAGTTAGTTACATCTTAAGTGAGGGTTAGAGTCCAAAAGAGTGCTTGATTTAGTATTAAGGGAGAAAAAGAGTAGTGTTTTCTAATAATGCATTCCTTCATATCTGTTCACACAAATACTGATGATGCATAGAAATTTCCTTTCAGAATCTTCTAATGGCTCATTAGCAGAATACATGGATTTGTTTGTAATGTACAACCCCACAATATATTGAATGAAACCTTTTTTCTTTCAAGTTTTAGACCAGATCTTGTAATAACCAGGTGATATAGTTAACTTACAGTTAGTGGCCATGATCTATGATAATTTGGTTTTATTGTACAAAAACATACAGTCAAATTTAGGTAAGTTAAATATGCATGTAATGTGCTACTATTATATACTCTTGTTGTTTAGTTACTAAGTCACATCTGACTATTTGTGACCCTATGGACTGTGGCCCACCAGGCTCCTCTGTCCATGGGATTCTCCAGGCAAGAATACTGGAATAGGTTGCCATTTCCTTCTCCAATATACTCCTTCTTAGTATATCCTAAAGATAAAATCACTGATTTGCATGAATATGCTAACTTAAATGGTTAGGCATAATAGACCTTAAAAAGGGAGTCAATTACACAAGATAATTTTGGCAAAAGCAAAAAGGAAACCAAAAGACAAAATCCCCCAAAATAAAAGCATACTTCTGTCTGCATTTTCACCTTGAATTTTTATCTTGCTTCAGTTCTTTGGAAAATTGTTTCAACCTACTCTGTATGGGCTCTTAGGTTTTTTAATTTTTGTTTCTTCACTTTCTCGCTTCTGTTTCCTTTTTTTAAAATTAAATTTAATTTTTAAAACTGGAAGTGTACTTGATATACAGTGTTTCAGGTGTATGGCGAAGTGGTTCATTTATACATACATACATACATACTGTGAAGAAGGCTGAGCGCCGAAGAACTGATGCTTTTGAACTGTGGTGTTGGAGAAGACTCTTGAGAGTCCCTTGGACTGCAAGGAGATCCAACCAGTCCATTCTGAAGGAGATCAGCCCTGGGATTTCTTTGGAAGGAATGATGCTAAAGCTGAAACTCCAGTACTTTGGCCACCTCATGCGAAGAGTTGACTCATTGGAAAAGACTCTGATGCTGGGAGGGATTGGGGGCAGGAGGAGAAGGGGATGACAGAGGATGAGATGGCTGGTGGATGGCATCACTGACTCGATGGATGTGAGTCTGAGTGAACTCCGGGAGTTGGTGATGGATAGGGAGGCCTGGCGTGCTGCGATTCATGGGGTCGCAAAGAGTCGGACACGACTGAGCGACTGAACTGAACATACAAATGTGTATATTCTTTTTCAGAGTCTTTTCTGTTATAGATTATTACAAGATACTGAATGTATTTCCCTATGCTATACAGTAGGTCTTTGTTGTTTATCTGTCTTGTATATATACTTTGCAATTTGTATATGAAAAATAGCTATAGTAAACAACTTTTACTTATTCTTTGTATATATAGATCTTTTGAAAATCACACAATTTCATACATATTGTTACAGACCTCTTTCACCATCTAACCCATTTGTTATACTCCTGCCCTTGTGGATGGATATCCAACTTGTTTCATTTTAAAATTATAGATAGTGCTGCATTAAGTACATAAATGATCATATTAGATGAAGTATTCCAGAAGGACATTGTATTTAGAGGGAATTTTTTTTTTTTAGGTGAGTAAGATACATTAAAAAATAAGGTTCCAGACTATGAAAAATATAAGTTAATAGAATCACTTCAACTTGGAGTACCTACTGTTTGCTCTAAAATGTTTTCGCTGGGGGATTCTGAGGTCATATATCCAACATTCCATTTTTATAAAAAGTTCCTGAAATGTTAGCCAGCTTCTTCTTAAACTTTTTTACGAGAGGGAACTTTACTGCCTCACAGAGCAGTAGGAAGTTCAATAAGAAATAAAAGATCTCTGGGACCTCTGTCGTCAGCACTAGGTATTCTTTCTAGGTTTATGCAAAATAGATCTGAACTCTTTGTCTTTATCAGTTCTTTAAATACTTTGTGTCCTCATGGCATCTGTTAAACTTATTTTCAATTCTGATTCAAAATATTATAACAAACTTCCATGTAGTATGTATCATTCATAGCTCTGTATTTTCTGCAGATTTTATCAGCATAATGCACATATTTGTTAAGGCAGGCTGTGGGGTCAGGTTGGGTTTTGCAGCCTTACTCTGCCATTCACTGGTTGTGTTGAGAAGATTACATAACCTTTTAAAGTCTCAATTTTCTCATCTGTAAAAGGGAATTATTGTATTTCTTCAAAAAGATGACAGGAAGAATATATTAGCTATTACAAGCAAACTTGGGTGTGTGTGTGTGTTCACTCACTCAGTTGTGTCTTACTCTTTGTGACCCCATGGACTGTAGCCCGCCAGGCTCCTCTGTCTGTGGGATTTTTCAAGCAAGAATACTGGAGGGAATTGCCATTTCCTATTCCAGGGGTGAAGTATCAATAACCTCAGATATGCAGATGACACCACCCTTATGGCAGAAAGTGAAGAAGAACTAAAGAGCCTCTTGATGAAGGTGAAAGAGGAGAATGAAAGGCTGCCTTAAAACTCAACATTCAAATAACTAAGATCATGGCATCCAGTCCCATCACTTCATGGCAAATAGATAGGAAAACAATGGAAATAGTGAGAGGCTTTATTTTCTTGGGTTCTAAAAATCACTGCAGATGGTGACTGTAGCCATGAAATTAAAAGACGCTTGCTCCTTGGAAGAAAAGCTATGACCAACCTAGTCAGCATATTAAAAAGCAGAGACATTACTTGGCCAACAAAGGCCCGTCTAGTCAAAGCTATGGTTTTTCCAGTGGTCATGTATGGATGTGAGGGTTGGCCCATAAAGAAAGCTGAACGTTGAAGAATTGATGCTTTTGAACTGTGGTGTTGGAGAAGACTCTCGAGAGTCCCTTGGACTGCAAAGAGATCCAACCAGTCCATCCTAAAGGAAATCAGTCCTGAATATTCATTTGAAGGACTGATGCTGAAGCTGAAACTCCAAAACTTTGGCCACCTCATGTGAAGAACTGACTCATTTGAAAAGACCCTGATGCTGGGAGGGATTGAAGGCAGGAGGAGAAGGGGATGACAGAGGGTGAGATGGTTGGATGGCATCACTGACTCAATGGGCATGAGTTTGAGTAATCTCTGGGAGTTGGTGATGGACAGGGAGGCGTGGCGTGCTGCAGTCCATGGGGTTGCAAAGAGATGGATATGACTGAGTGACTGAACTGAGCTGAACTGATTCCAGGCGATCTTTCTGACCTAGTGATTGATCCCTCGTCATTTGAGTCTCCTGCATTAGTAGGTAGATTCTTTTACTACCACGCCACCTGTGTAAAAATGTAAGTGTTCAGTAGATGGTAAGGGTAGATAAAATGAATTATCTTATCTGTTTAAATTACTGATTAATAATTAGGGAAGAGGGCTTCCCTGGTGGTACAGTGAATAAGAATCTGCCTGCCAGTGCAGGGAACAAAGGTTCCATTCCTGGTCTGGGACGATCCCATTAGTGGCAGGGCAGCCAAGCCCATGTGCCACAGCTGCAGAGCCTGCCTGCAGCTAGGGCCCTTGAGCCACCAGCACTGAGCTCACCTGCCTAGAGCCTGTGCCCAGCAGCAAGAGAAGCCATCGCAGTAGAAACCCTCACACTGGAACCAAGAGTAGTTCCTACTTGCTGGAACTAGAGAAAGCCCACACACAGCAATGAAGACCCAGGGCACGGCTCCCCCCACCTCCCCACGCCACCCCACCCCACATACACACAAATTAGGGAGGAAAAGACCATCTTGGAGCCCTAGCTTGCATTTCTTGAATTTGTACATCAAGACAGAATTCACTCACTGACTCACCCTCCATTGAATAATATGTGGAGCATTGTTGTCCAGTGCACTGAGGACCAATGAAATTTAGTAGTGACCAAGAGAGAGCTGTGGTTTCAGTCCTCTGGAGAGAAAAGACAGAGAATGAGTGAGTGAAGGAGTCTGCCTGTTGCTTTGCTGACAAACCTTGTGGCTTCCCCCTGTGGCTCAGTGGTAAAGAATCCACCTTCAATGCAGGAGACTCAGGAGATGTGGGTTTGATCCCTGGTTGGGGAAGATCCCCTGGAGAAGGAAATCTCAACCCACTCTGCTCTTCTTAACTGGAAAATCCCATTGCAGACCAGCCTGGTGGGTTATAGTCCATAGGGTCACAAAGACACGACTGAGACACTGATCTTGTTGCCATTGAAATTTTAACTCTTCCTAAAAAAGAGAATCATGTTAGTTCCAAATAACTTATTCATGATGAATAGCTTCTAAAAATAAGCATTTGTTTTTTAATATTTTATTGTACTTTGTTAGAGATTGACATTAAGCTTTTCAGTTTATTATTATTATTATATCTGGTAATCCATATTATTCTCTTTGTGAAGGCTAGTGTGTTTTAGCTTCTTTATGGGTTGAGTGACCTTCAGTTAAACATTCACTTCCGGGGTCCCTGTCTCCTTCTAAGTGAAGATAATGATCCTCAACACATTAGATTTGAGGCATGGATCACATTCCAGTATGGATGCAGAAGAAATTTGTGACCTTTAAAAGACTATCCAAATATAAGGTGATATTACAACTCTTCGCTCTTGTATTTTTATCATCAGTTTTAACCTGCAAAAATGTTATTCCCAGTCTTTGCCATATTCCCTTGATAGTCAGTGGGCGAGGCTCCTGTTTTTCTTTTTCTTAAGCCATGCATGCTGTTTCCCCCTCCCCCTCATGTTTACTATTATGTTGTTATTTAAACATTCCCCTCTGTCCAGCACATTGTTTTATCCAAATGATTAGGCTTCTCTGTTGGATTCAGAGAACACTGCTCCTGTGTAGGCAGGCAAACCTCTTCTCTCAGGTTTCCTGGTGTCACGTTCAGCTGGCATCAGAAATCAAGCTTCTACTTGTCCCCACATCTTTCAGTTTACTCAGCAGGGTCTTAAGTCATGGGAAGGCATGCTTCAAGCTGCATTGGTATTCTTCAAGCATTTTTGGTTGTCTTTGGCCTCAGAACCTCCTGTTTGGGCTCCTGAAAGAACAGTTTCTCTCTACCTCTTCTTTAAGCAAGTCTCCTTTGCCTGTTCTTCTCATCCCTGACACTTGCTGAATCACTGATGGTCCTTAGCAGCTTGTACGTCCGGGGTGTCAAGTCAGCTCTTCTCTATGAACATCACATAAACAGAAAATGGTGATGCCAGTATTTGAAGTCCTTCTCTTGTGTTTTACATGTTGTACTCTTGTGATGAGGGAGGTTGGGATGAAAGATGGAGGACCCCCAACTTCTGGGGCTCATAATCTCACTGGGGTGACAGTGCATATACACTAGTGAAGTGAAGTCGCTCAGTCGGGTCCGACTCTCTGCAGCCCCGTGGACTGTAGCCTACCAGTCTCCTCAGTCCATGGAATTTTCCAGGCAAGAGTACTGGAGTGGGTTACCATTTCCTTCTCCAGGGGATCTTCCCAACCCAGGGATTGAACCCGGGTCTCCTGCATTGTAGACAGCCACTTTACCATCTGAGCCACCAGGGAAGTCCTTCAGAGACAACACAGGATGCTAATTTGTCCCCATTTTCATCCATCTGTCTTCCTGTTCATTCTTATATCCATCAAGTCAACAGGTATTTACTGAGTACTTATTGTGTGCTAAGCCTGAGATACTAGAAATATAGTCATTGGTGGGATCTGGTTTCTTCTCCTTTTTACCTGCTTGTTTTTCTCTCTGTTTAAGCTCTTTGTTTTCTCATCTCTTTGGTTCTCTTTCCATTTCTCTCTGAAGCAAAGTCTATAGAATTAGGCCCCTCAATTTATTTGGCAAAAGATTTTTACTGTTCAATCAAGTATTGTAAAAGTCTTAGTAGGGCAAGAAAAATATGCATCTATGACCCATTTACTCAAAAAAAAAAAAAAAAAAATACACCTCGGGAAAAGAGATTCCAAGTTAGCAATTGAGGAAGGGAGTGAAGCTAACACAAGTTTCCAGTAATCTGTAGTAATTCTGGTTAAATATCTTTATATTTTTGCATTTCAGTTCTGCTAATGTTACTTTACTCTGCTTTTCTCCTCTTCAAGAGGGACCCAGATGATTATAACAAAGTGGATTTGATGCCTAAGATGAACATTCAGGGAATGGAAAGTGTTTAAGTAGGGCTGGAAAAGTGATTACAAGTTAGGGAGTGGGGGTAGTCATTAGTTAATGGCAAGAGATTTGGCTCAAGAAGTAAGCAAAGTCTTACAATCTATCTTAGGGATCTTGAACTTTATCCTGAAGGCATAGGGAAGTCTCTTAAGTTTTGTTTGTTTTGTTTTATTTGTTTTTTTTTTTTTGTAAATCAAGGGAGTAACATTATCCCATTTATTTCTTGTTTGTAAGAGATACAAGTATGATTAGTGACAGGGTTGTGAAAGTTTTAGAAATGTTCTGGTTAGTTACCCAGACTAGGAGATGGTGAAAAATGTATAGACCCCAGAAAACAGATTTTGTGATGGAATGTGGGTGCCATGGGTTACACATTGTTCTTGGTTTCCATTACCTGAGAACGGTGGTGGCATTACTGAGCAGTGCGAAAACTGCAGGGTGTTAAGCAGATTTTCACTTAAGCCTGTGGGTACAAATTTGATCAAATCCTTTACATTTATGCAGTGGAAGTGAGAAATAGATTCAAGGGATTAGATCTGATAAACAGAGTGCCTGAAGAACTATGGACCTAGGTTCATGATATTGTACAGGAGACAGGGATCAAGACCATCCCCAAGAAAAACAATGCAAAAAGACAAAATGGTTGTCTGAGGAGGCCTTACAAAGAGCTGTGAAAAGAAGAGAAATTAAAGGCAAAGAAGAAAAGGAAAGATATACCGATTTGAATGCAGAGTTTCAAAGAATAGCAAGGAGAGATAAGAAAGCCTTCCTCAGTGATCAATGCAAAGAAACAGGAAAACAATAGAATGGGAAAGACTAGACATCTCTTCAAGAAAATGAGAGATACCAAGGGAACATTTCATGCAAAGATGGGCACAATAAAGGACAGAAATGGTATGGACCTAACAGAAGCAGAAGATATTAGGAAGAGGTGGCAAGAACACAGAAGAACTATACAAAAAGGATCTTCATGACCCAGATAATCATGATGTTGTGATCACTCACCTAGAACCAGACATCCTGGAATGGGAAGTCAGGTGGGCCTTAGGAAGCATCACTACGAACAAAGCTAGTGGAGGTGATGGAATTCCAGCTGAGCTATTTGAAATTCTAAAAGATGATGCTGTGAAAGTGATGCACTCAGTGTACCAGCAAATTTGGAAAACTCAGCAGTGGCCACAGGACTGGAAAAGGTCCGTTTTCATTCTAGTCCCAAAGAAAGGCAATGCCAAAGAATGCTCAAACTACTGAACAATTGCACTCATCTCACATACTAGTGAAATAATGCTCAAAATTCTCCAAGCCAGGCTTCAACAATACATGAACCATGAACTTCAGGTATTCAAGGTGGTTTTAGAAAAGGCAGAGGAACCAGAGATTAAATTGCCAATATCCGCTGGATCATCGAAAAAGTAAGAGTTCCAGAAAAACATCTATTCCTGCTTTATTGACTATACCAAAGCCTTTGACTGTGTGGAACACAACAAAATGTGGAAAATTCTCAAAGAGATGGAAATATCAGACCACCTGACTTGCCTTCTGAGAAATTTGTATGCAGGTCAGGAAGCAACAGTTTAGAACCATACATGGAACAGCAGACTGGTTCCAAATAGGGAAAGGAGTACGTCAAGGCTGTATATTGTCACCCTGCTTATTTAACTTATATGCAGAGTACATCATGAGAAACACTGGGCTGGATGAAGCACAAGCTGGAATCAAGGTTGCCAGGAGAAATATCAATCACCTCAGATATGCAGATGACCCCACCCTTATGGCACAAAGTGAAGAAGAACTAAAGAGTCTCTTGATGAAAGTGAAAGAGGAGAGTGAAAAAGTTGGCTTAAAGCTCAACATTCAGAAAACTAAGATCATGGCATCTGGTCCCATCACTTCATGGCAAATAGATGGGGAAACAGTGGCTGACTTTATTTTTTTGAGCTCCAGAATCACTGCAGATGGTTATTTCAACCATGAAATTGAAAGATGCTTGCTCCTTGAACGAAAAGCTATGACCAACCTAGACAGCATATTAAAAAGCAGAGACATTACTTTGCCAACAAAAATCCGTCTAGACAAAGCTATGGTGTTTCCAGTAGTCATGTATGGATGTGAGAGTTGGACTATAAAGAAAGCTGAGCACCGAAGAATTGATGCTTTTGAACTGTGGTGTTGGAGAAGACTCTTGAGAGTCCCTTGGACTGCAAGGAGATCCAACCAGTCCATCTTAAAGGAAATCAGTCCTGAATATTCATTGGAGGACTGATGCTGAAGCTAATACTCCAATACTTTGGCCACCTGATGTGAAGAACTGACTCATTTGAAAAGATCCTGATGCTGGGAAAGATTGAAGGCAGGAAGAGAAGGGGACGACAGAGGATGAGATAGTTGGATGGCATCACTGACTCAATGGACTTGAGTTTGAGTAATCTCTGGGAGTTCGTGATGGACAGGGAGGCATGGCATGCTGCAGTCCATGGGGGTGCAAAGAGTCGGACATGACTGAGCAACTCAATTGAACTTCTAGAAATTATCAGAGTAGCATTTAAAATTCTCTCACTAAAAACTTTATTGTGAGCATTTGGTAAAGAAATACTTATGAGAACTGACTTTTATAGTTAATTTCCTGTGCTTTCTCCTGGTCCTTTCCAGTGACAGCAGGAATCACCTTGTAAATAGAGAAATCACAAAAGACAGCCTGAAGTGAGAGAGAAAGTGAGTGGTGATGACCGAGGATGGCATTGACTGTTCATTGTATTGGTTCATAAACCTTTCACATCCGTCACCCACTGGCAGAAAGCCTGAATGGAAGGGGAAGGGGAAAACCTTAACTTAAAGATTGCATAACATCCTGATTTAGAGAGTTCTGGGTCATAATTGCTACTGGGTTCCAGTTCTAGTTCTGCTACATAACTAATTGTGAGATCTTGGACAAATTTTTTTCATCTCTTTTTGTCTGTTAACTTGTTCATCTGCAAAATGGAGGTAAAAATGGTACTAACCTCACTTTATAAGTCTTCAGTTATGTGTGGCACTGTTATTATAAAAGGTTTTCTTTCAGCACATGGAATGAGCAAAGCCTCAGGTAATGGGCAGCGAGGACTGATGGAATTATAATGACCTTTCTGTCCTGTATCCATGATTTTAGACTCGGTAGGGAACACATAGCTTATTGAGTGTGTCCTTGTAATATGTTCATTCTAAGGAGAACATGTCATAGTGGCAGCAGCAGCGGCAGTGATGAGAATGGTAGGAATAGCTTGTACGTAACATCCATATCCACCTGATGAGGTGTAGATACTTCCTGGTCTCACTTTTACCATTGAGGAGCCTGGTTGTTACATGAAATAGCCACTCAAGGCAAACAGCTAGTGAGTCCTGGATCTGGGATGCAGTCCAGCTGGTTGAACTTGAGACCCTTCACTCCTTAGTCATACCCTGATTGCCTCTGCAGTGTGTTTAAATAGTCCCTGTTCCCTCAACAGCCCCCTCACAAAAGAGCAAAAATTAGCTTCATTTTCATTAAAGGCGACAGGTTTCAGAGTCTGAACCTTCAGATCACAGTAGTGGAAGAGATTATTAATCTCTCTTTTCTGTTTCTCTTTTAGGTATCAGTTTTTCTTGCAGGTGAAGCAAGATGTCCTTCAGGGCCGGCTGCCCTGCCCCATTAACACTGCTGCTCAACTGGGAGCGTATGCCATCCAGGGTAGGTTTCACTTAAGCAGACTTGCTTCAGAGGTCTTGAGAAGGATGTTTGAATTTTTCTTTTTAAGCAAGTTTATAAACTAAATGACATTTTACTAAAAAGAAATTGAATTTAGTTAGAATTCTAGGTTTAATCAACATGCCTTCAGAAGAGGTGAAAATGAAACTGGTTACATATCCCTGATAGTAGGTCCTGTGGAATTTTAGTCATAGGAGTGGCATTGATTCTTGACTCAGTGGAGAGTCTAAAAATCTGTTCTGTTCTACATTCTGCCTAAGTTGATCGATCCATCATAGCTGCTGTGTCTCAGAGATCCCATTGATTCCAGGCGGCTGCTGTGAAGATTCCACATGGGCAGGTGCCATCACCAGTTTGATGTGTTGCCTGCACGCAGCACCCATTGTCCATTAGCTCTTGGCATCAATGTGGCCACCATATTGAGGGGGCAGCTCCAGGCTGCATTGTCATTTTGGAGGCTGAATCTGAGGCTGTCTTCTGTTTATGATTACTGAGCCCCTTCAAGTAATCAAGCTAGGTATGGGGTGATGAGACAATATGTTCCTTGCCTGTGTAGTTCTTGCAGACCAGAAATAGTCTAGAAAAAATATTCCCAGGAAAATGCTGTGTAAATGAACTGGGGAACTGGGTTGGGCTTGGAAGCTGGATTAATGTAGGAAGAATTTTTATAAGCATAACATAGTGAATTCTCTGGTTTCAGTTTGTTCTTTGTGTAAACTGTAGTGGGGTTATGTGCAACAGTGTATTATATTTCCATGACCATTATTTGGGGCAAATATGTTTTGAACCACATGCTTTATCTCTTGGTGTCCTTGTCAGAGAGAGGATCTGGTTGTTTTTCACCTCAGGCATTTCCATTCTATGTGCTTTAAATTCTGTTTACAACATTGTACTTCATATAAACTGGTAAGAATAAGTTAAATGAAAATGATAGTTATAGTCTCACAGAAAGCAAAAATGTTATGTTTTTTAGTTAAGATTTTGTTGATATTTTCTATATATGCTCAGCAGAGTTGTTTTAAACTAAAATTAGTTACCTTATATAAATTTATTAATAAAGCATTTGAAGAAAATATTTAAGCATGATAGGAATACTTTTATTCCTGTATTTTTAGGTATATTATCCTAAAATGGAAAAAAAATTACATTTTCTTTCTTTTTTAGCTGAACTTGGAGATTATGATCCATATAAGCATACTGCAGGCTATGTGTCAGAGTACCGATTTGTTCCTGATCAAAAGGAAGAACTTGAAGAAGCTATAGAAAGGATTCATAAAACTCTAATGTAAGAAGCACATTTTATTAACAATAATCAGCATGTTGTACATTAGAGCCTCAGAACTTCATTTTATAACTGGACATTTATATTCTTTGACCAACATGTCTCTGTTTCACATACACACACCCCTCCCCTCCCCCAACCTCTGGTAACCACCATGCTAGTCTCTGTTTTTATGAGGTCTCCTTTTTTAATTCCACATACAGGTGATATATTTTACAGTATTTGTCTTCATTTGTCTCATGTCACTTAGCATTGTGCCCTCACAGTGTATTCATATACTTGAAAATTGCTAAGAGAGTAGATCTTAAATGTTATCACAACAAAAATGATAGCCATGCTATGGTGGTAATCATTATGCAATATGTATTTAAATGTATCAAATCAATGTGTTATACACCTTGAACTTCAGTCAGTGCAGTTCAGTTGCTCAGTCGTGTCCGACTCTTTGCAACCCCATGAATCGCAGCACGCCAGGCCTCCCTGTCCATCACCAACTCCTGGAGTTCACTCAAACTCACGTCCATTGAGTTGGTGATGCCATCCAGCCATCTCATCCTCTGTCATCCCTTTTTCCTCCTGCCCCCAATCCCTCCCAGCATCAGAGTCTTTTCCAATGAGTCAACTCTTCGCATGAGGTGGCCAAAGTACTGGAGTTTCAGCTTTAGCATCATTCCTTCCAAAGAAATCCCAGGGCTGATCTCCTTCAGAATGGACTGGTTAGATCTCCTTGCAGTCCAAGGGACTCTCAAGAGTCTTCTCCAACACCACAGTTCAAAAGCATCAATTCTTCAGCACTCAGCTTTCTTCATAGTCCAACTCTCACATCCATACATGACCACTGGAAAAACCATAGCCTTAACTAGACTGACCTATGTTGGCAAAGTAATGTCTCTGCTTTTCAATATGCTATCTAGGTTGGTCATAACTTTCCTTCCAAGGAGTAAGTGTCTTAATTTCATGGCTGCAGTCACCATCTGCAGTGATTTTGGAGCCCAAAAAATAAAGTTTGACACTGTTTCCACTGTTTCCCCATCTATTTCCCATGAAGTGATGGGACCAGATGCCATGATCTTCATTTTCTGAATGTTGAGCTTTAACTTACATAATGTTATATATCAATTATATGTCAATAAAGCTGGAAAAAAAAGAATCCCACTTTACATTGTATCAGCGATCATCTTATGCTATTGACAGGCTTAAGAAAAGTTTCTTATTCTATGTCTTGAACATTTTTCTTTTTAAAGGTTTTTTTTTTTTTTTACTGCTTATAACACCAAAATGCTCATAGGAAACCCAGACAATTTAAAAAGGAAAATAATAAGTGTAAAAGAGTAAATCCTAATACTTAAAGTCAGTATATTTTTAGTCAGTGGCCTTTCAGATCCCTCTCTATGCATAATTTCCCACAGAGAAAATTTATTTTGTATGAAAATTTATTTTATATAGATTTATGTATGTATGAAATGAAATATATAAATGTATTTATGTATGTATGAAATACATAAATGAAATCATTCTGTTCGTACTATATTTTACAATTTTATATTTTTTTAGTCACCAGTACCTCGTAAAATTAATTTTTTTAAACTGTGAACACATTTTATAATCACAAAAGCCTTAATGTATTCTGGATTTGCTCTGTCTTAAGTATGCAAATTCTTCACAGTTACAAGCAAACCCTTATTCAGTCTTTAGCAATGAATCTGGAGATCATGACACCAGTGTGGCTTTTCAAAGGGTATTATATTAACACCACATGCACTTCTGAGAAATACACACACTCCACTAGTAGGATTTTCAATTAATGACCTGCAGCATTGAAGTTATAATTTAATTATAGTTATTTTGTTAAATTTCCTATACTGATTAACTTTGCCTTTATTGCCTCTCATGTAACTTTCCCTCTTGAATTTGCTTGGTTTCAGATCTACCATACTTAAGAGAAAAAGATGTAGAATTAATCTGGTCAACAAAAAAATGTTTGCCTAAAGGATTTGTTTCAATGAGTAGCAGCAGAAATTGCAATCAGAGAAACCAGGCTCTCTACCTTGTATTCTAGCCTTATTCTAGAGTCCTGCATTATAAGGTTTCACTGAAATGAGTGCTGAAAGAATGCCTGTTACAAAATTATGAAGGGCAGTGTATTTGGCACATTCTGAGAATACTAATTGTGCTAGGAGTTCTCAAGTACAATTATGTTTTGAAATTATCGAGGAGCTTTGGCAAAGCACCTTGTCTGTTTTATGTGATGGCATTGACAGCATGGTGGTTACTTTTAAGAGGCTAAAGCTCAATCAGTATTTGGTAGCTTTTTTGTGTCTAATTTGTGGTAAACATTCTTCATAGATTTCAAAAGTATTACATTGCTGGGTTTTCCAGAGTACCATGGCTGAAACATGGGATTGCCTTGAAGTAGTATTTTTGAAGTGACTTAGCAGTAGCAGTAGCAATATTTTTTAATATTTAAAAACTCCTTTTGTTAACCATTAAAAATCTCTTTCTCACTGTCTATCTCACACATATACACACACACACAGAGTTCCACTTATCTGTGGAGATTCTTGGCAGATGCTTATCCTCATTAGGAATGAATGCTGTTTTCTGTATATTATCACTGATGAAGAGTTGGGGAAGACTTTAAGAAAAGTGACAAGCATTTTGTACTAAGAAAATGACGGATATTTTTGCAGTTTCTAAAGAACTGCACATGTGCTCAGGAAATGCCGTTGAGCCCGGTTGGTTGTTGAGGAGCCCACTCTCATTCCTCCCACCACTGCTCTCCTCTGTTTACTTCCCGATGGAGAGCTGCTGGAGCATAGAGACATTTTACTCTTTGCAAAGGGGTGTGCTTTTTCATTTGAGTGCTTATATGCTCAATAATCTCTTTGGGGTTCCTGAAACTGAGACTTTTTAATATGTGTGGAGCTATTGGAATTGGCTATAATGAGCAAAACTAGATTTGGTAAATGAAACTTACAAGTAACACCTCAAAATATAAAATTTTGTCACCAGGAAGGCAGGAGGCTTCTTGAAATATGAAGACTTAAGTTTTCATTAGCACAAAGGATTATTTATTTTTCTAGTGAATATAGCGAAAATGGTTTATATTCCCTGTGAGCGCAGTAGCTGTAAGTAAAGTAAGGCTGTTTTGTTTTTATGCTGAGTGCAGGGGTCAGGCTCCTTCTGAAGCAGAGCTGAATTACTTGAGGACTGCCAAATCCCTGGAGATGTATGGTGTTGACCTCCATCCTGTCTATGTGAGTAACATTTAATTAACACAGAATATTTTAAGCTGATGACATTTTCTTAAAAAGTCACTGAAACTCCCAAAGGAAAGCAGCAGTCCTGTTGTTTAGTGAGCAGATGATACTTTTTCATCTGTGTTTTTGAATATAAAGAATCTTTTGTGTCATTTAAATCCTAATGAGTTTTGCATAAAAGTCTGTGATTGTATTTCCATGTGTAGAAACAATTAACTGGCTTGAAAACACAATCTGGATAATAATTCCAGAGGGGTTAGCTAAATGTCAAAACGGTTTTAAATTGTTTATATTAGGTCTATAATTGATTCTATTAGACAGAAAACAGGAGGATTTTCCAAAAATAGAGTGTATGGCTGAAAAGCATTCATAAAATCACCTGCATGGCAAAGCAGACTTTAGGCGACAGTACATGTATAACTCTTGGTGGTTCTATGTTGGATGTGCAGGTGTTACCAGTATTAGGGTTACTGCCTACTGTAGTTATTGCCATTGTATAAACAGGGACATTTTTGCAGATTTTCTTCAGTGGCTGATGAAAGCTCTCTGAATAGGATCAGTGGACACTTACACTGAATCTGCACTGAGTTTTCTGGACCAGGTCTTCAACTTTGAGACACTTTTCTCAGGTTACCAATTGGTTCTTCTATGCCCATGAGACTGGAATGTCATTGTCTTTGATTTTGTGAGTTTAGTTAGCAGTAAACAAATTTGATTATTTGAGAAAGTGAATCAGATGTTTTATTTACATGAAATGAATTGCTAAAAAGTGTATGTAGACTGAATGCTTGTCAATTGAATTATAGACTCAGAACTCAGTTTTTAAGAAATCCTGATAATACTTACTGTAATACAGGCACTAATTGATGTATTCATTTTGTAATATGTCTTTTGCTCATAAGAGTCTCAGAGTTTCCCAAAACAAATCATCTCATATTATTTGTAAAAAACTAGAAGCATCCCTGTGTATACTGTTAATATGGAAATGAAAGTTACATATTTGGTAGAAGTAGTTGTTCCCTGATAAATTATAATCTAATCTCATTAAACCATTAAATGTTCCATCCTACTGTCCTTTAAAACTACTTCTTAAACTTTGTGGAATAGTTCCCTTTTTCTCTTCTTGCCACATTAATCTTGTTAGGTTTTCAGTTTTTTAAAAAAGTATTTTTTATAGGGAATGTATAAAGAGGGTCTTCTGTAAAATACCTCTACGTTTGTGTAATGTTTATCCTAATTCAAAAAACGTGTTTTTTTTGTGGGAGGTGGAAATTTATGGCAAATTAATTTCATTAGTATCTTCCATACATTGCTTTAAAATTGAGTTTTTAGAACTAAAAATAGGCTACAGCTGATTTTCTTTGAAAATATATTTATCTTATGTTCTTTGGGAATTTGGCTTTGCAGGCTGTTATTTGACCTTAGAATAGAAAAAAAAAAATGAATACAAACTCAATTCCCTGTTTGGTATGCACTCAGTGACATTTTCAATTCAGAATCCCATTTTCTTAATTGGGATTTGTTATTGCCCAGAAATGAAAGGTTTCAGGTCTTTACCAGAAGAGATCGTATTTTAAAATTTTTGAGCAGTCTTAAGTCACAAATGAAAATAGAAAGGCATATGCTGGAGACCTCAGAAAACCATGCAGGTGGCTGACTGAGGTTTCTAGGGAGGACGGTGGTGAACCAGGCCTCATGATCATCCAGATCAGAGAGTAAGATCAAGATAAGTGATCTTGAAAAGGGCCCTTTAGGGCAGCCAGTGGTTGTCAGTTCTTGGCTGCTCAGGAGAATCACCTAGAACATTTATGTGTTTTTGTTTCCTGGATTCCATCATTACAGATTCCCATTTAACCTGTTTTGGTGGTACCCAGGCAAGAGCATTTTAAGGTCCATGGGGGATTCCAGTTAATATGCAGCTAGCGTTGAACACCACTATAGAAACAACATGGAGTGAATCAGTCAGTGGCCTGATTGGTGGGTGGTCCAGTTTCTTTTAATGAACTGAGGTGACCAGTTAGAATACACAAGAACACTTTTCTTAAAAAGTTCAGGAAAAATGAGCAGCAAGTTAGCTACCATGATAGCTTAACTAACTTCCTAAGCTGATGTCTTTGAAAAACCAGATCCAGTATTTATGCAACAGATAATGTGCATATGGCTAATTATAGTTTGACAGAGAGTTTTTACATGACTAAATTTATGGTTACAAGCATATGTTTGTTTTTGCAGGGAGAAAACAAATCTGAGTATTTTTTAGGATTAACTCCTGTTGGTGTTGTTGTCTATAAGAATAAAAAACAAGTGGGAAAATATTTCTGGTAAGTTTAACTTGAGGCCAGAATTGGTATTAAAGTTGTGCACTGTATGTATTGGGCTTATGGAACTAGAATGTCACTGAAAGTGCTGGGGGAAAGCAAACAGGCATTTCCAGCGGTTGACAATAAATGAGTGAAATTGGCTGTAAGTTCTCTTCTAGTTCATCTCGGTGTGTATGTTCTCTGTAAATTTGAGGAATTTTGATTCTAGACTCTCTTGTCCATGGACGCTGTATATAGTAGGATTTCCTATCCATTCCAGTGTGTGTGGTGAACTGTGGGCCCAGGACTGCTCTGAGTTCTGACCCTAAATGAGGCAGGATCTGAGAGAGATTGGGGAGCCCACAGCACTACACTGTATCTGGAAAGGCTGTACTGCCAGGGCCTGGGGATGCCAAGCTCACCTGCATTCACCGGAGAAGCCCAGGAGAGTGAGAATGAAGTGTGTTTAGGAAGGTGTCCAGAGCAAAGGATAGTACAGGGAACTCTCTGCAGTTACAGTAGCAACCTATGAAGGAGCCAGTAGGAGCAACCTTTTTTTCTACCGGATACTTCTCTGAATTTCTGATTAATTCTTAAAAGCAGCAGTAGCGCCACCATCTGCTTTGTTTTTCAGGCCTCGGATTACAAAGGTTCACTTCAAGGAGACCCAGTTTGAACTCAGAGTACTGGGAAAAGATGTAAGTTTGTGTTTAGTGCTTAGCTTCTCTGAGACGGGAAGCCTTGTCTGCTCATTGATAACTTAGAAGACCTAGTAAAGTAAAACTGCCATGTTTTCTTCAGCTGCAGCCACATGGAAACCAGGTTAATTGACTCAGGTAAACAACTTTTCAAGGAAGGGAAGGGGAAGTGAGTATAAATGAATGAGTTGGTAATGGAGAAATGTCACTTCAGTTTTTTACAAAGGGGAAAAAATAACCTTTCTAGGGCACAGGAGAGAATAGGAGGTGATTATCATTATTAGTTCTTTAGTATTGTCTGTGAAGGTAAGATTCATGTAATTAGAAGGGTGCAGCCTTCATGCAGGACAAAACATGTCCTAATTTTGTCTCACAGTCAGTTGAACAGTCTATAGGAAGTCACACTTCTGCTCTTTCCCTAGTTGACCGTGGTAGGTTAACCAGATGAGAAATTCTGGATGCTTTCAGGGGAGTGTGAGCCAAGGGTGCAAAAATGCTGACCGTCCTGCTGCAGCTTGGCAGAGACCTCCAGGACTGCGTGGGTAGTAGGCACAGGATTTGTTAGAGCCTCAGGGTGCTCTCGTGCCTTGACGAGTAGTTTTAGGGAAACCGGGCAAAAGAAGACAAGAATATGAAAGCTTCCTTTTAATCTCCCTGTGAAAATAATGCTTCCTTGAAGTGCTGTTACTATGATTCATGTTTATGGGATACCCAGGTGAAAATATGACGTAGGCGAATCCACCCTTCTGTCTCTTTAATACTAGCTTTTTGCAGAACAGAATTTAAGTGAATGGTCTTGAATTGACTTTCTAATAAGGTACTTGTAAAAAGAGGTAAAACCAATCTGCTGATGCAGCCACGAACTAAGACACAGGAAGAAAAGTGGCTTCAACCACAGTTGGAACGTAATATCTGGCTCAGTGTCCTGTATGCAGGGGGTACTCAGTAAACACTTGTCACCTGATCAGTGAACTGATGTACTAGGGTGGTGGGCTGCCAAAGCAGAGGACTTGGTACTACCATTTGTGCTTCTAGAAGAAAATGCAGTGATCCCTCCCAGAATTACGTGGCGTGCTAGCAGAGTGTTTAGTGAGACTGTGATAGTAGGGGTCCCCTGGCAGGCCAGTGGTTAGGGCTCCACACGTGCAACGGCTAGGCCCGTGTTCAGTCCCTGGTCGCGGGATCTCACGATTTGTGAGGATTACGACCTCACAAACTGCGTGGCCTTGAGAGGGAAAAACAAAACAAAACATGATAATAAAATGCTAAGACTTTTTCATGGAAACATCACTATTATTCAACGTCATTTTTCCATTGAGACCTCACTTACTTTTGTGAATGAGGTCCCTTACTGAACTCTTCGTACATTATTACTACACTGCCTTAAGATGCCGTCTGCTGCCTTGAGATAAATGTTTGGTAAAGTTGCAGCTAACTTGAACTTTCAGTTTCTTACATTTCTTCATTATTAGGCAAAAACAAAAATAAAATTGATGTCATTGTGTGATTTTTTATTTTTTTAGTGGCAGTCTCCAGGGGGTGGCCTGGTTTCCTACACACAGCTCGCTCCCTGTGCCCTGGCATTTCTGAGAAAGCGTGACCATTTGTCAGTGTGCATCCTGAGGCGCTGTGCGCTCCTGGCTCTTTTAGTGGCTGTGGTCTTTAGTAAGTGACAGAGCAGGTCACATACAACTCATGCTTGAATCAAAGGGATTTAAATTTTTGTTTTACACATGAAAAGATGCTCAACATCGGTCATTGTCAGAGAAATGTAAATCAAAACCACAATGAGGTACCATCTCACGCCAGTCAGAATGGCTGCTATCCAAAAGTCTACAAACAATAAATGCTGGAGAGGGTGTGGAAAAAAGGGAACCCTCTTACACTGTTGGTGGGAATGCAAACTAGTAGAGCCACTATGGAGAAGAGTGTGGAGATTCCTTAAAAAACTGGAAATAGAACTGCCGTACGACCCAGCAATCCCACTGCTGGGCATACACACCAAGGAAACCAGAATTGAAAGAGACACGTGTACCCCAATGTTCATCTCAGCACTGTTTACAATAGCCAGGACATGGAAGCAACCTAGATGCCCATCGGCAGATGAATGGATAAGAAAGCTGTGGTACATATACACAATGGAATATTACACAGCTATTAAAAAGAATGCACTTGAATCAGTTCTAATGAGGTGGATGAAACTGGAGCCTATTATACAGAGTGAAGTAAGTCAGAAAGAAAAACACTAATACGGTATATTAACACATATATATGGAATTTAGAAAGATGGTAACGATGACCCTATATGCGAGACAGCAAAAGAGACACAGATGTACAGAACAGACTTTTGGACTCTGGGGGAGAAGGTGAGGGTGGGATGATCTGAGAGAATAGCATTGAAACATGTATATTACCATATGTGAAATGGATTGCCAGTCCAGGTTCAATGCATGAGACAGGGTGCTCAGGGCTAGTGCACTGGGATGACCCTGAGGGATGGGATGGGGAGGGAGGTGGGAGGGGGGTTCAGGATGCAGAACACATGAACACCCATGGCTGATTGATGTCAATGTATGCAAAACCATTACAATATTGTAAAGTAATTAGCCTCCAATTAAAATAAATTTAAAAAAAGAAAAATTTTTTGTTTTATTAAATACTACATTAACCAAAGCACACCATTTCCTGAGTATTCTGGATTTGCAGAGTTTTCTCCTTTCTCTACCAGGGCATCTCTTTGTGAGTGATATATATGTTAGAATAAAGTTGATTAATATGGAGGCCTAACTGTTAATTGCAGATTAAATAAGCCCCTGAAACTTATCACATGGAACAATAATCACCATCAATTTGAAAAATGATTGAGGGCCTTATTCTGCTGGTTTTCTGGTTGACTGCTCCAGAGACTTAACTATGTATGTTAAGTGCTGTTAGGGCCAAATTCAGAGATTGAATTCTCAAAAGAATAGCAGTGTCGTGTAGATAAAATATTTTCCTGGGGTCGCACTGTGGCACTGCTCCTGCTGCTGCTGCTAAGTCGCTTCAGTCTTGTCTGACTCTGTGCGACCCCATTAGGCTCCTCTGTCCCTGGGATTCTCCAGGCAAGAATACTGGAGTGGGCTGCCATTTCCTCCAGTACTGTGGCACTAATGCTGTCCCATTCCACTTTTAAATATTAACTGTGCCCAACATAACACGTTGACATATTTTAATAAACATTAATAATATTTAATGTGTACTGATAATCTGTCTGTATATTGCTTTGCAAATAGCAAATGGCTGTCTGTAACTAAGTACTGGTTTTATAAAAGTTTATCCCTCTGACAAGTTCAGAATCTAATTAGTATCAATACTTTTATTCATTATTTAAGCTTCCTAGTAGGTACTGTGGTTTAAAGAAAAATCTTACATGATGATTGTAGAAATCTGGGAATTACACTATAAAGAAGAAAATTTAAATTATCTAGTACTTTAGATCAAAGGTAGTGATTATGATTATTACTTTGGTACGCTCTGTTAGATTTTTTCCCTGTTAGAGTGAACATTTAATGTATGTATATAGACATGTATATATTTTCATCTCCATGTGGTTTTGTACACAGTTTTTATACTTCATAGCATATCACAAATATTTCTCCTTTTATTATATATATTCATGTTGTGCCTGCATAGTGTTTGGTTATGTGTTTTTTTTTAATGTTGCAGTTAACATTTTTTTCCTCCTCTTATATCTTATAACTTTTTTTTGCTGATAGAGGTGAAAGCTGTGGAATTTTATGTTTATTTCAAATATGGATGTTTTGTTGAATTCTTTTGTTCTAGCCAGGAGTTTTCATTTGATACTTACACATTTTACAGCTATATAGTTATATCAGTCACAGGTAAAAATAGTTTATACTCTTGTTTCACTTATTTAATAAACGTTTGTAATTTTATAGTATTGGTCACAACTTCGAGAAGAGTGTCAAGTGATCTAGCCATATAAAGAATTCTTGGTTTTTATTTTACTTCTTTTTATTTTTACTTTTATTTTTGAGTTTAGCTCTTTAATGAGCTGTCCCAGCAGCTAGAGCGCTCTACATTCCCACCTGGCAGAGCTCCCAGTTTTCCATACGCTCATTCACTCTTGTCATTTTCTATGTTTTTGATTGTGACTGTCCCAGTGTCTGTGAGGTGGTGTCTTGCTGTGATTTTGATTTGCAAATAAATGCTATTTTTAAGTAATTAAAAAAATCAAAATCAATGCAAATAAAAATCCATGATGAACAAAATACCAGAATCTTAATAAAAACAGGATTCTGCATGTGTATACTCATTTCACTCACCTCACTGTTTTCTGTTTGTTGGTTTATTTTTTGTTTTGCCTTTTTTGGGGGGGTCACACTGCCCCGTTTCTAGGGTCTTAGTTCCCTCACCAAGATATAACCTGGACTCACTGCAGTGAAAGTGCAGAGCCTTTACCACTGGACCATGGGGGATTCCACCTCTCCATATTGTATTTTATTTTTAAAATATAAATTTATTTATTTTAATTGGAGGATAATTACTTTACAATATTGTACTGGTTTTGCCATACATTGACATGAATCTGCCATGGGCGTACATGTGTTCCCGATCCTGAATCGCCCTCTCTCTTCCCTCCCTGTCCCATCCTTCTGGGTCATCCCAGTGCACCAGCCCCGAGTATATTCTGTATCATGCATCGAACCTGGACTGGCGATTCGTTTCACATATGGTAATATACATGTTTCAGTGCCATTCCCCCAAATCATCCCACCCTCACTGTCTCCCACAGAGTCCAAAAGACTGTTCTATACATCTGTGTCTCTTTTGCTGTCTCGCATACAAGGTTATCATTGCCATCTTTCTAAATTCCATATATATGCATTAGTATACTGTATTGGTGTTTTTCTTTCTGGCTTACTTCACTCTGTATAATAGGCTCCAGTTTCATCCACCTCATTAGAACTGAATCAAATGTATTCTTTTTAATGGCTGAGTAATACTCCATTGTGCATATGTACCACAGCTTTCTTATCCATTCGTCTGCTGATGGACATATAGGTTGCTTCCATGTCCTGGCTATTATAAACAGTGCTGAGATGAACATTGGGGTACATGTGTCTCTTTCAATTCTGGTTTCCTCAGTGTGTATGCCCAGCAGTTGGATTACTGAGTCATAAGGCAGTTCTAGTTCCATTTTTTTAAGGACTCTCCACATTGTTCTCCATAGTGGCTGTACTAGTTTGCATTCCCACCAACAGTGTAAGAGGGTTCCCTTTTCTCCACACCCTCTCCAGCACTTATTGTTTGTAGACTTTTGGGTCGCAGCCATTCTGACTGGTGTGAAATGGTACCTCATTGTGGTTTTGATTTGCATTTCTCTGATAATGAGTGATGTTGAGCATCTTTTCATGTGTTTGTTAGCCATCTGTATGTCGTCTTTAGAGAAATGTCTGTTGAATTCTTTGGCCCATTTTTTGATTGGGTTGTTTATTTTTCTGGAATTGAGTTGCTATTCTGCAGGAGTTGCTTGTGTATTTTTGAGATTAATTCTTTGTCAGCTGCTTCATTTGCTATTATTTTCTCCCATTCTGAAGGCTGTCTTTTCACCTTGCTTATAGTTTCCTTTGTAGCGCAGAAGCTTTCAATTTTAATTAGGTCCCATTTGTTTATTTTTGCTTTTATTCCCAATATTCTGGGAGGTGGGTCATAGAGGATCCTGCTGTGATTTATGTTGGAGAGTGTTTTGCCTATGTTCTCCTCTAGGAGTTTTATAGTTTCTGGTCTTACATTTATAGATCTTTAATCCATTTTGAGTTTATTTTTGTGTATGGTGTTAGAAAGTGTTCTAGTTTCATTCTTTTACAAGTGGTTGACCAGTTTCCCAGCACCACTTGTTAAAGAGATTGTTGTTTTTCCATTGTATATTCTTGCTTCCTTTGTCAATGATAAGGTATCCATAGATGCGTGGATTTAATTCTGGGCTTTCTATTTTGTTCCATTGATCTATATGTCTGTCTTTGTGCCAGTACCATACTGTCTTGATGACTGTGACTTTGTAGTAGAGCCTAAAGTCAGGCAAGTTGATTCCTCCAGTTCCATTCTTTCTCAAGATTGCTTTGGCTATTTGAGATTTTTTTGTATTTCCATACAAATTGTGAAATTATTTGTTCTAGCTCTGTGAAAAATCTTGGTTGTGAAGATCTTTTTTATACAGTTCTTCTGTGTATTCTTGCCACCTCTTCTTAATATCTTCTGCTTTTGTTAGGTCCATACCATTTCTGTCCTTTATCGAGCCCATCTTTGCATGAAATGTTCCCTTGGTATTCTAATTTTCTTGAAGAGATCTCTAGTCTTTCCCATTCTGTTGTTTTCCTCTATTTCTTTGCTTTGATTGCTGAGGAAGGCTTTCTTATCTCTCCTTGCGATTCTTTGGAACTCTGCATTCAGATGTTATATCTTTCCTTTTCTCCTTTGCTTTGCACTTCTCTTCTTTTCACAGCTATTTGTAAGGCCTCCTCAGACAACCATTTTGCTTTTTTGCATTTCTTTTCCATGGGGATGGTCTTGATCCCTGTCTCCTGTGCAATGTCATGAACCTCCATCCATAGTTCATCACACACTCTACCTATCAGATCTAGTCCCTTAAATCTATTTCTCACTTCCACTGTGTAGTCACAAGGGATTTGATTTAGGTCATACCTGAATAGTCTAGTGGTTTTCCCTACTTTCTTCAATTTAAGTCTGAATTTGGCAATAAGGAGTTCATGATCTGAGCCACAGTCAGCTCCCCATCTTGTTTTTGCTGACTGTATAGAGCTTCTCCATCTATTTAAAAACTTTGGAAAAAGTTGGCTTAAAGCTCAACGTTCAGAAAACTAAGATCATGGCATCTGATCCCATCACTTCATGGGAAATAGATGGGGAAACTGTGGAAACAGTGTTAGACTTTATTTTTCTGGGCTCCAAAATCACTGCAGATGGTGATTGCAGCCATGAAATTAAAAGACGCTTACTCCTTGGAAGGAAAGTTATGACCAATCTAGATAGCATATTCAAAAGCAGATCTCATTACTTTGCCAACAAAGGTCCGTCTACTCAAGGCTATGGTTTTTCCAATGGTCATGTATGGATGTGAGAGTTGGACTGTGAAGAAAGCTGAGTGCTGAAGAATTGATGCTTTTGAACTGTGGTGCTGGAGAAGACTCTTGAGAGTCCTTTGGACTGCAAGGAGATCCAACCAGTCCATCCTAAAGGATATCAGTCCTGGGTGTTCATTGGAAGGACTGATGCTAAAGCCGAAACTCCAGTACTTTGGCCACCTCATGTGAAGAGTTGACTCATTGAAAAAGACCCTGATGCTTCGAGGGATTGGGGGCAGGAGGAGAAGGGGACGACAGAGGATGAGATGGCTGGATGACATCACCACCTCGATGGACATGAGTTTGAGTGGACTCCGGGAGTTGGTGATGGACAGGGAGGCCTGGCATGCTGCGATTCATGGGGTTGCAAAGAGTTGGACATGACTGAGTGACTGAACTGAACTGTGAAAAATACCTTTGATAGCTTGATAGGGATTGCACTGAATCTGTAGATTGCTTTGGGTAGTATACTCATTTTCACTATATTGATTCTTCCAATCCATGAACACGGTATATTTCTCCATCTATTAGTTTCCTCTTTGATTTCCTTTCACCAGTGTTTTATAGTTTTCTATATATAGGTGTTTTGCTTCTTTAGTTAGATATATTCCTAAGTATTTTATTCTTTTCATTGCAATAGTGAATGGAATTGTTTCCTTAATTTCTCTATTTTCTCATTATAAGTGTATAGGAATGAAAGTGATTTCTGTGTGTTGATTTTATATCCTGCAACTTTACTATGCTCTGGTAATTTTCTGGTGGAGTCTTTAGGGTTTTCTATGTAGAGGATCATGTGATCTGCAAACAGTGAGAGTTTTACTTCTTTTCCAATCTGGATTCCTTTTATGTCTTTTTCTGCTCTGATTGCTGTGGCCAAAACTTCCAAAACTATGTTGAATAGTAGTGGTGAGAGTGGGCACCCTTGTCTTGTTCTTGACTTTAGGGGAAATGCTTTCAGTTTTTCACCATTTAGGATAATGTTTGCTGTGGGTTTGTCATATATAGCTTTTATTATGTTGAGGTATGTTCCTTCTATTCCTGCTTTTTGGAGGGTTTTTATCATAACTGGATGTTGAATTTTGTCAAAGGCTTTCTCTGCATCTATTGAGATAATCATATGGTTTTTATCTTTCAATTTGTTAATGGAGTGTATTACATTGATTGATTTGCAGATATTGAAGAATCCTTGCATCTCTTGGTAAAGCCCACTTGGTCATGATGTATGATCTTTTTAATATGTTGTTGGATTCTGTTTGCTAGAATTTTGTTAAGGATTTTTGCATCTATATTCATCAGTGATATTGGCCTGTAGTTTTCTTTTTTGTGGCATCTTTGTCAGGTTTTGGTATTAGGGTGATGGTGGCCTCATAGAATGAGTTTGGAAGTTTACTTTCCTCTGCAATTTTCTGGAAAAGTTTGACTAAGATAGGTGTTAACTCTTCTCTAAATTTTTGGTAGAATTCATCTGTGAAGCCGTCTGGTCCTGGGCTTTTGTTTGCTGGAAGATTTCTGATTACAGTTTCAATCTCCGTGCTTGTGATGGGTCTGTTAAGATTTTCTATTTCTTTCTTGTTCAGTTTTGAAAAGTTGTACTTTTCTAAGAATTTGTGCATTTCTTCCAAGTTGTCCATTTTATTGGCATATAGTTGCTGGTAGTAGTCTCTTTTGATCCTTTGTATTTCTGTGTTGTCTGTTGTGATCTCTCCATTTTCATTTCTAGTTTTATTGATTTGATTTTTCTCCCTTTGTTTCTTGATGAGTCTGGCTAATGGTTTGTCAATTTTATGTATCTTCTCAAAGAACCAGCTTTTGGCTTTGTTGATTTTTGCTATGGTCTCTTTTGTTTCTTTTGCATTTATTTCTGCCCTAATTTTAAAAATTTCTTTCCTTCTACTAACACTGGGGTTCTTCATTTCTTCCTTTTCTAGTTGGTTTAGGTGTAGAGTTAGGGCATTTATTTAACTTTTTTCTTGTTTCTTGAGGTGAGCCTGTATTGTTATGATCCTTCCCCTTAGCACTGCTTTTACAGTGTCCCACAGGTTTTGGGTTGTTGTGTTTTCATTTTCATTTGTTTCTATGCATATTTTGATTTCTTTTTTGATTTCTTCTGTGATTTGTTGGTTATTCAGCAACGTGTTGTTCAGCCTCCATGTGTTGGAATTTTTAATAGTTTTTCTCCTGTAATTGACATCTCATCTTACTGTATTGTGGTCAGAAAAGATGCTTGGAATGATTTCAGTTTTTTTGAATTTACCAAGGCTAGATTTATGGCCCAGGATGTGATCTATCCTGGGGAAGGTTCCGTGTGTGCTTGAGAAAAGGGTGAAAGTCATTGTTTTGGGGTGAAATGTCCTATAGATATTAATTAGGTCTAACGGGTCTGTTGTATCATTTAAAGTTTGTGTTTCCTTGTTAATTTTCTGTTTAGTTGATCTATCCATAGGTGTGAGTGGGCTGTTAAAGTCTCCCACTATTATTGTTTTATTGTTAATTTCCCCTTTCTTACTTGTTAGCATTTGTCTTATATATTGCAGTACTCCTATGTTGGGTGCATATATATTTATAATTGTTATATCTTCTTCTTGGATTGATCCTTTGATCATTATGTGGTGTCCTTCTTTGTCTCTTTTCACAGCCTTTGTTTTAAAGTCTATTTTATCTGTTGTGAGTATTGCTCCTCCTTCTTTCTTTTGGTCTCTATTTGCGTAGAATATCTTTTTCCAGCCCTTCACTTTCAGTCTGTATGTGTCTCTTGTTTTGAGGTAGGTCTCTTGTAGACAACATATATAGGGGTCTTGTTTTTGTATCCGTTCAGCCAGTCTTATCATTTGGTTGGGGCATTCAACCTATTTACATTTAAGGTAATTATTGATGAGTATGATCCTGTTGCCATTTTCTTTATTGTTTTGGGTTTGAGTTTATACACCTTTTCTGTGTTTTCCTGGCTAGAGAAGATCCTTTAGCATTTGTTGGAGAGCTGGTTTGGAGGTGCTGAATTCTCTCAGCTTTTGCTTGTCTGTAAAGCTTTTGATTTCTCTTTCATATTTGAATGAGATCCTTGCTGGGTACAGTAATCTGGGCTGTAGGTTATTTTCTTTCATCACTTTAAGTATGTCTTGCCATTCCCTCCTGGCCTGTAGAGTTTCTATTGAAAGATCAGCTGTTATCCTTATGGGAATCCCCTTGTGTGTTATTTGTTGTTTTTCTGTTGCTGCTTTTAATATTTGTTCTTTGTGTTTGATCTTTGTTAATTTGATTAATATGTGGTTTTTTATTTTAATGAAAACCCCACTATTGTTTTACAACATGTATATTAGCTCTTGGTTTTAAGAATGTGTTCATTACTGGAGTTTACATTTTTTAAAAGTTTGGATGAAATGGTTGATTTTCACTGAGTGCCCTGAGAGCCAAGATTGCTGGTTGTTCACTCATTCAATAAGTAATGCTGATTTCAGAAATCCAGATGAGAGAAGATAGTGACTGGGACCAGAGTCATGCTATTTCAGGTGCTGAGAGGCTGTTAGATCTGGATGCAGCCATATGGTTTTATGGATGTGGGAAATATGAGTTGGTGACTTAAATGTGTTTGGCACCAATGGCCCCAAGAATGGAGCTGCCATCAAGGGAGGTGAGGGAGACTGTGAGTAGAAAGGTTCAGGGAGTCTCAGATACGTGGTAGATGTTTAAATGCGGACATTTGGGAGACATGTATAATAACATTCTTTATATTAATAGGAGGTAAAGTTGTTTCTGATTCGTAGCAGATTGAATGATTTGTGAAAATAGGGAGGAGTTTAGGATCATACCCAAATTTCTTGGTTTCATTAACAGGGGAGAATGTAGTCTCCACAGTAGGCCCAGAAGTTGGCAGGTACTAAGCACATTGTTGAATAAACAGGGGAAAAAATGATGCTGTGATTATATTTACATGTAATACATCGTGGAACTGACCTCAGCTAAACCCACCCAGCGTGACAGGATGTAGAACCAAAAGGTTTCTGGCAGCTCTGGCCACAAGTAATTAGACCACTGTGGCTGAACTCTCTGCCTGCTTTGGCAAGAGGACACAGGAAGTGATGGTGGCCAGGAGCTGACGCTGTTCGTCAACAAGCCCGAGAGGTCTTGGTTACACAAGCTAGGCATTCCTTTCATGCTTAAAGTAGAACTACAGAGTTTTAAAATTTGATTTTATTTGAGGACAAGTCCAAATTTATAAAAAGTTGCAAAGATTAAAATACTACAAAGAACAGGGTTATATATTGTTACTTACATTCATTTGTTAGCATTTTACTCCGTTTCCATTTTTGTTATTTTTCTACACATACGTACTACCTTCTGAGTGATTCGACTGTATGTTTCACATGTCATTTGTCTCTAATTACTTCAGTGTGTATTTCCTAAGAATAGGAATATTTTCTCATGTGGCCACAGCATGTTTATCTACTTAATAAATTTATGTTGATAGAATACTTCTATTATCTACTTTTTCTATATTTATATATAGAAATATATATAAATACTTTTTCAACTTTGTTGATTGACCTAATAACATTCTTTATATTAATAGCATTTTCCTGCTCCAGTGTAGAATCAATTTAGCCTCCTTTAATCTGGAACATTTTAGTAGCATTTTTGTTTTTTATGATGGATGGGGGATTTTTGAAGAATACAGTTCTACCCCACTTTTTGAAAATACAGTTGACCTTTAAATATCAAGGGGTTTGAATTGCATGGGTCCACCATAGATGGATTTGTTGCACTAAATAGATGCTACAGGTACTTTTTGACCTGTGCTTAGTTGAACATGCGGAAGCAGAACCCTGGATCCAGAGGGCCGACTATGTGGGGGTTGGCTCTGCTAACACCCTATTGCTCCAGGGTCAACTGTAGATTTTCATGTTTGTCTGATATTTCACTGTAGTCAGATGAAATTCTGCATTCTCAGCTGGAAAGCAGCCCAGGTGAAGTTGTGGCTCTCCTGGGGTATTAGATCTGGAGGAGCATGGAGACTCCTGTCTACCTCTCGTTGGTTATATTAAATTAGTGTAATTGCTGTTTTTTTTCCCCTCTTTTACAACTAATAGGAAATCTGTGGTGGAATCATGTCATTCAGTGCAAATACTGTGCTCTTCAAAATATCCCTTAGCTCTAACATTGACTTAGGACTGTTTCCTGATTAGATCTTTTACTATGATGCTTGCAAAATGCTGATTTTCTAGCTCTCCCACTGCCTTCATATTTTATTTTTAATTGGAGGAAAATTGCTTTACAGTGCTGTGTTTTTTTGTGCTGTACAACTTCAGTCATAATTAGGTGTGTATATGTATGTTTAACTTATATGCAGAGTACATCATGAGAAACGCTGGACTGGAAGAAACACAAGCTGGAATCAAGATTGCCGGGAGAAATAGCCATAACCTCAGATATGCAGATGACACCACCCTTATGACAGAAAGTGAAGAGGAACTCAAAAGCCTCTTGATGAAAGTGAAAGTGGAGAGTGAAAAAGTTGGCTTAAAGCTCAACATTCAGAAAACGAACATCATGGCATCCAGTCCCACCACTTCATGGGAAATAGATGGGGAAACAGTGGAAACAGTGTCAGACTTTATTTTTCTGGGCTCCAAAATCACTACAGATGGTGACTGCAGCCATGAAATTAAAAGATGCTTACTCCTTGGAAGGAAAGTTATGACCAACCTAGATAGCATATTCAAAAGCAGAGACATTACTTTGCCAACAAAGGTCCGTCTAGTCAAGGCTAAGGTATTTCCTGTGGTCATGTATGGATGTGAGAGTTGGACTGTGAAGAAAGCTGAGCACCGAAGAATTGATGCTTTTGAACTGTGGTGTTGGAGAAGACTCTTGAGAGTCCCTTGGACTGCAAGGAGATCCAACCAGTCCATTCTGAAGGAGATCGGCCCTGGGATTTCTTTGGAAGGAATGATGCTAAAGCTGAAACTCCAGTACTTTGGCCACCTCGTGTGAAGGGTTGACTCATTGGAGAAGACTCTGATGCTGGGAGGGATTGGGGGCAGGAGGAGAAGGGGATGACAGAGGATGAGATGGCTGGATGGCATCACTGACTCGATGGACGTGAGTCTGAGTGAACTCCGGGAGTTGGTGATTGACAGGGAGGCCTGGCGTGCTGCGATTCATGGGGTCACAAAGAGTCGGACACGACTGAGCAACTGATCTGATCTGATCTGATGTATGTGTATATATATATATGTGTGTGTGTATATATATATATATATACACACATATATCCTCCACATTTATCAGTCAGTCCTTGACATTCCACTGTGAGAGCCTCACCTTCTCTCTTTTTAATTTATTTCTGTTATCAACATGGACTTACTCCTATTTTTTGTAGTGGTTTCTGATGCACTACTGTACCTAGGTATTCTGGTGTTTTAATTGACCTAGATGTGGCCAATGGTAGCCCTTTTGACGTGCCTCCTACCATTGTTTTGATCATTTTCTCCCATTTTTGGCATCTCATGGTATTTCAGGTGCATCTTGTACCTACCCCACATTTACACTCTTATCAGTTATTTCTCCAAAGAGCCTTGGTTCCTTTTAGTGGGGAAGGGTTAAGATCTGAGTGTTAGTGTGGTCACTGCTACTGGGATGACTTTGCTTCTGGACTTTCTAGTGGACAATGCCAGGGAATAGATGCATGAATATACATATATGTACAGGTATAAATACATACATTCATACACATATGCTCAAATGAGCATGCTTCTACATATTTTCAGTTCAGTTCAGTCTCTCAGTTGTGTCCAACTCTTTGCGACCCCATGAATCGCAGCACGCCAGGCCTCCCTGTCCATCACCAACTCCCGGAGTTCACTCAGACTCATATCCATCGAGTCAGTGATGCCATCCAGCCATCTCATCCTCTGTCATCCCCTTCTCCTCCTGCCCCCAATCCCTCCCAGCATCAGAGTCTTCTCCAATGAGTCAACTCTTCGCATGAGGTGGGCAAGTATTGGAGTTTCAGCTCTAGCATCAGTCCTTCCAATGAACACCTAGGACTAATCTCCTTTAGAATGGGACTGGTTGGATCTCCTTGCAGTCCAAGGGACTCTCAAGAGTCTTCTCCAACACCACAGTTCAAAAGCATCAATTCTTCGGTGCTCAGCTTTCTTCACAGTCCAACTCTCACATCCATACATGACCACTGGAAAAACCATAGCCTTGACTAGATGGACCTTTGTTGGCAAAGTCATGGCTCTGCTTTTCAATATGCTGTCTAGGTTGGTCATAACTTTCCTTCCAAGGAGTAAGTGTGTTTTAATTTCATGGATGCAGTCACCATCTGCAGTCATTTTGGAGCCCCAAAAAATAAAGTCTGACACTGTTTCCACTGTTTCCCCATCTATTTCCCATGACGTGTTGAGACCAGATGCCATGATCTTCGTTTTCTGAATGTTGAGTTTTAAGCCAACTTTTTCACTCTCCTCTTTCACTTTCATCAAGAGGCTTTTCAGTTCCTCTTCACTTTGTGCCATAAGGGTGGTTTCATCTGCATATCTGAGGTTATGGCTATTTCTCCCGGCAATCTTGATTCCAGCTTGTGCTTCTTTCAGCCCAGTGTTTCTCATGATACAGTCTGCATATAAGTTAAATAAGCAGGGTGACAATATACAGCCTTGACGTACTCCTTTTCCTATTTGTAACCAGTCTGTTGGTCCATGTCCAGTTCTACCTGTTGCTTCCTGACCTGCATACAGATTTCTCAAGAGGCAGGTCAGGTGGTCTGGTATTCCCATCTCTTTCAGAATTTCCCACAGTTTATTGTGATCCAAATAGTCAAAGGCTTTGGCATAGCCAATAAAGCAGAAATAGATGTTTTTCTGGAACTCTCTTGCTTTTTCCATGATCCAGTGGATGTTGGCAATTTGAGCTCTGATTCCTCTGCCTTTTCTAAAACCAGCTTGAACATCAGGAAGTTCACAGTTCACATATTGCTGAAGCCTGGCTTGGAGAATTTTGAGCATTACTTTACTAGTGTGTGAGATGAGTGCAATTATGCGGTAGTTTGAGCATTCTTTGGCATTGCCTTTCTTTGGGATTGGAATGAAAACTGACCTTTTCCAGTGCTGTGGCCACTGCTGAGTTTTCCAAATTTGCTGGCATATTGAGTGCAGCACTTCCACAGCATCGTCTTTCAGGATTTGAAATAGCTCAACTGGAATTCCATCACCTCCACTAGCTTTGTTCATAGTGATGCTTTCTAAAGCCCACTTGACTTCACATTCCAGGATGTCTGGCTCTAGGTCAGTGATCACACCATCATGATTATCTTGGTCGTGAAGATCTTTTTTGTACAGTTCTTCTGTGTATTCTTGCCAGCTCTTCTTAATATCTTCTGCTTCTGTTAGGTCCATACCATTTCTGTCCTTTATCGAGCCCATCTTTGCATGAAGTGTTCCCTTAGTATCTCTAATTTTCTTGACAAGATCTCTAGTCTTTCCCATTCTGTTGTTTTCCTCTATTTCTTTGCTTTGATCGCTGAGGAAGGCTTTCTTATCTCTCCTTGTTGTTCATTGGAACTCTGCATTCAGATGCTTATATCTTTCCTTTTCTCCTTTGCTTCTCACTTCTCTTCTTTTCACAGCTATTTCTACATATTTTAAAAATTGTAAATTCATGCCATACCTCAAATTTCCATCTAGCCCCACAGGGCTTGATCTTCTTTTCCTCATTTCCTATTTGTATAACCTTTCTTTGCCTATGAGAATCTTAGCTCCCAACAGTAACACATTTACTTGTTTGTTCGGTCTTAAAACTACATCTCAAGCAGTGTCAGAATTCCTTTGTGCAAACCACTAGAATTGACAGGTTTTTTTGTTTCTCTCTAGTTGTGGCACCCAGGCTTATCTGCCTCTTGGCATGTGGTATCTTAGGTCCCTGACCAGGGATCAAACCTGTGTGCCGTGCTTTTGATTGTGAATTCTTAACCACTGGGCCACCAGGGAAGTTCCTGTATATGGTTTTGTGCTTTTTCCTTTGTTTAGTAATACCTCCTAGAAATCTCTATATCAGATCATTGAGAGCTTTCTTATTCTCTTGTAAAGCTGCATTTTCTTTATTGAGTGTCTATAAAATCATTTACTCAACCAGTCTCTTATGCTGGATCATTTGATAGTTCTTGATAGTTTGCAATTATGTATTTTTCCTTCAGTCAATAACTTTGTGCATATGTATTTTTATATCGTTGGAGGACTGTCTTTGGGGTATGTTTTCAGGAGTGAGAATGCTCAGTTAAGAGGATAAGTACATGTGTGAATATTAGGTGTTGCCTTATTTCCATACCCCAGCATTTACCCACAGTTTCTGTGCCATTGTGCATTTCACCTGAACTATTTGTATTTTCCTGTAAATGTTCAAACGTGTGACTCCATTGGTAACATTTGGATCCTGGGGCCATATGACAGTTTGGCTTGGAGTCTTTCAGATTCAGTGATGCACTACTAAACTTGTGGGCAAATAGCCTAATGTAAGCCCAGAAGTCTCACTTCTCTAACTTTGGACAATTTCCTGAACAACATTGAAACTCCCTTTTCTTATCTATGAAGGGAGGATGATAAAATTTGTTTTACAGGATTGTGAGGTCGTACTGTGAATGAACCCAGTCCAAAGCTGGACTTGTAGCAAGCACCGGGTACCTGTCTCTGTGTTGGAAGTATCTTGCCCTCATGCACTTAAAGTTTTGCACAGGAAAGGCTCAGGCAGCACTTGTTCTTGAAAGGTGAACAGCTGATGCCACAGCAGGAAGGGGAGCCAGGTCTTTTCAGGCCCATGGAGTTTTCTATGTATGTTTTTCCATCATTGAGTGAGCCATTCGTTTGGAAGAATGTCTAAATTCTGCTATAAAAATTTGCTACGTTAAGAGTATCAGTAGATAGTACCAGATATGCCTTCATTTTAGCTTAAGTAACATTTGTTATTAAATTCTTTCAAACATTTGTAAGACTGGCAATAAGGATTAGTTTTCATGTAAAAATGAAACCTGCAAGTATAAGAAAGAAATGCTGACATTTAAGGAAATTCTACAGTTTCTTTAAAGAGCAGATAAAGAAAAGATAGAGTAAAAACAATAAAAAAGCAAGCCATCTGGAATCCTGGCTTTGCATCTGTGAATTTTTTCAAATAGGAAAAGAGTAAGTTCAACAAAATAGTTTTCAAAAAAGTTTACTGAAACATGATATAAACATTCTCTAATGTTTTGGCTCCTGTTTTCTCCTTTAAATTCCTGGGAGGAAAAGGAAAAATGGGAGATGCAACACAATCTAACACATCCCTTCAAATTCTTTAATATATATTTCTATGAACTAGAAAGAGTTATAAACAATTATTCATTAAGCAATTAATTTCTTTGTAAAAGAAGTAAAAAGGTTTTTCATGTTTAGTGTATGATTTGAAATACTACCCACATAGCAGACAAAAGAGTTCTGGAATATTTTTGCTGTTTTTGTTCTTTTATTGTAAAATACAACATATATGTAGGAATCGAAATTAATGTTATTCTTCCAGTGCTCTGTTGAAATGCCCAGTGATTTTTAATTCAAACCATATTATATGCATTTCAAAAAGAATTTTAAAAATAACTGATGTGTGTGTAGGGGTGTTTATATGTAGTGTATAAAAGCCAAAGTTCTAGAACTAAAGTTTTTGCTTATATAAATCAAGGAAAGACCAGCTACCTTAGCAGCTCTTCGAGAGTCACAGTGTAAAATTAGCTTATTAAAAGGTCTGAGCATTTAACCTGGTGTTTCCCAAAATTACTTGAACGTAGAACTCTTTTTTATGCCAATATTACGAGACGTTAATGTTCAAGAGTCATTTTTTAGAGAGCACTCTGTAAAGAAAAAACAAGATAACGTTAAAAGAACAAAATAACATTTTACTCAGTGTTTTCAAATTCCCTTCCAACTTGCCTTTCCAACTAATAGCAAGATTGATAGTTTTTTTATTGCAGAACTTAGTTGAATTCTTTATATGGCTTTGCACTTGGAATGAGAAAACAGTGGAAGATATGGGGAAAGTGATTAAAATATTGTGCCCACTGTCTCACATACACAAACATAATTTAATTTTACTTTTAGGCTCACCATTTATAAAGATAAAATTTCTCAAAGTACTTAAAATTTTGTGATATTTCTTTGGTATTTATTTTTAGTTCAAGAATAAAGTTTTTTCCATTCTACCATTTGCCTTCCTTTGCTTTATCAGTAATTAAGTTCTTTCAGTTATTTGCTATTAGTCCCCTGATTTTTATTTCGTCTGGTGCCTAAAGTAAGTTCATAATTGCCAAGTACATATAAATCATGTAGAAATCAAATGTTTAAAAAAGATCCCATAATACTGTAGTCTTGTAATCTTTGCACTTCTTTTTAGTCTCTCCTCTGTCTCTGTGGATCATTGATAAGGAACCTCTCTGCTGTAGGCCTTTCCAATATTTATGTAATGATTGCATTTTACCATTGTTAGAAGTACTAATCTCTTTTAAGTATTTGACCTTTGCAGGGTCCCTTAGGTTACTTCAATTGACCTTGGAGATGGGATGAATATGTAATGACAGGATTGAGAAGATGCTTATCCCCGGCAGTTCTAGGGAAGCTTGGGAAGGCAAACTGTCCAGTTGTGGATGCTTCCCAAGGCAGGAGCGAGGGACCAGCTAGAGTAGGGCTTTGTGTGGCAAGGCTGTTGGGCATGGGAGAGGCAGTGAAGCTGGAGCCCAGGGAGAGGTAACTGCGGAGCGTCTTGCAGCGTAAGCACCTCCATGACCCTGTCAGTAAACTCAAGGCCCTTTAGAGAAGTCAGGCTCAAAACAGATTGATTTCTTCAAAGCTGCAAAGTGAAACAGCCAGCAAAGATGGGAAAAGAGTGAGAGAAACAGAGGGAGTTAGGTTGGGAATTCATGGGATTTGGGACTTTGAGCCCCGTTTACTTAGAGATCCACAGTATGATGAACCCCCATGTGTTATCTGAGTTAGAGGTGAATTAAGCTTGGTCTGTTTATAAAATAAAAAAAGTAGATTAAGACCATAGCTTTGCTTCTGGCATGAAATGGCTAAAGTTATGAAGGTATTTGAAAAATTTTGCCAAAAGCATGCATTGGATTCTTGGATAAAGTATTTTAGCAATTGGTTGGAATGAACTTCTGAAGTTAAGCAGCTACTTGTGTTTGTATAAACTAATGGAAAGGTGCTAATTGTCCATGTTCTTTTGGAAAAGGTTTAGCAGGTAGTGAGTGAGTGAAGTCGCTCAGTCGTGTCTGACTCTTTGTGACCCCATGGACTGTAGCCTACAAGGCTCCTCTGTCCATGGATTTTTCCAGGCAAGAGTACTGGAGTAGGTTGCCATTTCCTTCTCCAGGGGATCTTCCTGACCCAGGGATTGAACTTGGGTCTCCCGCTTTGCAGGCAGACGCTTTACCATCTGAGCCACCAGGGAAGTCCCTAAAGAGGTGAAAGTCACTCAGTCGTCTCCGACTCTTTGTGACCCCACGGACTATACAGTCCATGGAATACTACAGGCTAGAATACTGGAGTAGGTAGGCTCTCCCTAATCCAGGAGATCTTCCCAACCCAGACAGGAATCGAACCCAGGTCTCCCACATTGTAGGCAGATTCTTTACTAGCTGAGCCACAAGGGAAGGCAAGGTATTTAAATATCATGTCAGTTACATTCATGTCAGCAGTGAAGTGGCAAAAATATATAGAATTTATTCAGAATAACTGGCTCTTTTTTTTTTTTAATTTATTTATATCAACTCAGCGTTTAGTATTTGGATCATTCTGCTAGCAGTGGGACAAAATCCAGCAGCTGGTGTTAAAGCCCTGTGTGGATGGGGGATGAGTTTATACTTGTCATTGCATGGTGCAGAAGTAATTAGGGGCCTCCGGGAAACTCTTTTGTTCCTTTAATAAATTTGTACCCAAGGAATGTGTACTGACAGAATGTGGTCCACTGGAGAAGGGAATGGCAAACCACTTCAGTATTCTTGCCTTGAGAACCCAATGAACAGTATGAAAACAAAATGATAGGATACTAAAAGAGGAACTCCCCAGGTTGGTAAGTGCCCAATATGCTACTGGAGATCAGTAGAGAAATAACTCCAGAAAGAATGAAGGGATATAGCCAAAGCAAAAACATGTCCATGTGTCGAGTCTTCTCTTGTGTTGTTGGAAGAAGGTGTTTGCTATGACCAGTGCATTCTCTTGGCAAAATTCTATTAGCCTTTGCCCTGCTTCATTCCGTATTCCAAGGCCATGTGATGTGGTTGTGGATGTGACTGGTGATAGAAGCAAGGTCCAATGCTGTAAAGAGCAATATTGCATAGGAATCTGGAATGTTAGGTCCATGAATCAAGGCAAATCAGAAGTGGTCAGACAGGAGATGGCAAGAGTGAACGTCAGCATTCTAGGAATCAGCAAACTAAAATGGACTGGAATGGGTGAATTTAACTCAGATGACCATTATATCTACTACTGTGGCAGGAATCCCTCAGAAGAAATGGAGTGGCCATCACGGTCAACAAAAGAGTCCAAAATGCAGTACTTGGATGCAATCTCAAAAACGACAGAATGATCTCTGTTCATTTCCAAGGCAAACCATTCAATATCACAGTAATCCAAGTCTATGCCCCAACCAGTAACGCTGAAGAAGCTGAAGTTGAACGGTTCTATGAAGACCCACAAGACCTTTTAGAACTAACACCCAAAAAAGATGCCCTGTTCATTAAAGGGGACTGGAATGCAAAAGTAGGAAGTCAAGAAACACCTGGAATAACAGGCAAATTTGGCCTTGGAATACGGAATGAAGCAGGGCAAAGGCTAATAGAATTTTGCCAAGAGAATGCACTGGTCATAGCAAACACCCTCTTCCAACAACACAAGAGAAGACTCTACACATGGACATCACCAGATGGTCAACACGGAAATCAGATTGATTATATTCTGTGCAGCGAAAGATGGAGGAGCTCTATACAGTCAGCAAAAACAAGACTGGGAGCTGACTATGGCTCAGATCATGAACTCCTTATTGCCAAATTCAGACTTAAATTCAAGAAAATAGGGAAAACCACTAGACCATTCAGGTATGACCTAAATCAAATTCCTTATGATTATACAGTGGAAGTAAAAAATAGATTTAAGGGACTGGATCTGATAGATAGAGTGCCATATGAACTATGGAATGAGGTTCGTGACATTGTACAGGAGACAGGGATGAAGACCATTCCCATGGAAAAGAAATGCAAAAAAGCAAAATGACTGTCTGGGGAGGCCTTACAAATAGCTGTGAAAAGAAGAGAAGTGAAAAGCAAAGGAGAAAAGAAAAGATATAAGCATCTGAACGCAGACTTCCAAAGAATAGCAAGAAGAGATAAGAAAGCCTTCCTCAGCGATCAATGCAAAGAAATAGAGGAAAACAACAGAATGGGAAAGACTAGAGATCTCTTCAAAAAATTAGAGATACCAAGGGAACATTTCATGCAAAGATGGGCTCGATAAAGGACAGGAGTGGTATGGACCTAACAGAAGCAGAAGATATTAAGAAGAGGTGGCAAGAATACACAGAAGAACTGTACTAAAAAGATCTTCACAACCAAGATAATCACGATGGTGTGATCACTGACCTAGAGCCAGACATCCTGGAATGTGAAGTCAAGTGGGCTTTAGAAAGCATCACTACGAACAAAGCTAGTGGAGGTGATGGAATTCCAGTTGAGCGATTTCAAATCCTGAAAGATGATGCTGTGAAAGTGCTGCACTCAATATGCCAGCAAATTTGGAAAACTCAGCAGTGGCCACAGGACTGGAAAAGGTCAGTTTTCATTCCAATCCCAAAGAAAGGCAATGCCAAAGAATGCTCAAACTACCGCATAATTGCACTCATCTCACACACTAGTAAAGTAATGCTCAAAATTCTCCAAGCCAGGCTTCAGCAATATGTGAACTGTGAACTTCCAGATGTTCAAGCTGGTTTTAGAAAAGGCAGAGGAACCAGAGAACAAATCGCCAACATCCGCTGGATCATCGAAAAAGGAAGAGCGTTCCAGAAAAACATCTATTTCTGCTTTACTGACTATGCCAAAGCCTTTGACTGTGTGGATCACAATAAACTGTGGGAAATTCTGAAAGAGATGGGAATACCAGACCACCTGACCTGCCTCTTGAGAAATCTGTATGCAGGTCAGGAAGCAACAGTTAGAACTGGACATGGAACAACAGACTGGTTACAAATAGGAAAAGGAGTACGTCAAGGTTGTATACTGTCACCCTGCTTATTTAACTTATATGTAGAGTACATCATGAGAAACCTTGGGCTGGAAGAAGCACAAGCTGGAATCAAGATTGCTGGGAGAAATAGCCATAACCTCAGATATGCAGATGACACCACTCTTATGGCAGAAAGTGAAGAGGAACTGAAAAGCCTCTTGATCAAAGTGAAAGAGGAGAGTGGAAAAGTTGGCTTAAAGCTCAACATTCAGAAAACGAAGATCATGGCATCTGGTTCCATCACTTTATGGGAAATAGATGGGGAAACAGTGGAAACAGTGTCAGACTTTATCTTTTTGGGCTCCAAAATCACTACAGATGGTGACTGCAGCCATGAAATTAAAAGACGCTTACTCCTTGGAAGGGAAGTTATGACCAACCTAGATAGCATATTGAAAAGCAGAGCCATGACTTTGCCAACAAAAGTCCGTCTAGTCAAGGCTATGGTTTTTCCAGTGGTCATGTATGGATGTGAGAGTTGGACTGTGAAGAAAGCTGAGTGCTGAAGAATTGATGCTTTAGAACTGTGGTGTTGGAGAAGACTGTTGAGAGTCCCTTGGATTGCAAGGAGATCCAACCATCCATTCTAAAAGAGATCAGCCCTGGGTGTTCTTTGGAGGGAATGATGCTGAAGCTGAAACTCCAGTACTTTGGCCACCTCATGCGAAGAGTTGACCCATTGGAAATATTCTGATGCTGGGAGGGATTGGGGGCAGGAGGAGAAGGGGACGACAGAGGATGAGATGGCTCGATGGCATCACTGACTTGATGGACGTGAGTCTGAGTTAACCCCTGAGTTGGTGATGGACAGGGAGGCCTGGTGTGCTGCGTTTGATGGGGTCGCAAAGAGTTGGACACGACTGAGCCACTGAACTGAACTGAACTTTATTTTCAAGTTTAAATGTTTTTTTTTTCTCCTGCATTTTTCAAAACCTATGTAATATATATAATTAAATCACTTTGTGAAAATTTGATTTAATATGTCAATTCAAACTTATTTTTGATGTTCTTGATAAAACATGAAGGTGTCTCTGTCACAGAGTAGTCGTCAGCAGCCACCATTTCTTGTCAGTGGCGATGCCCAGCATGTGGTCCTCCCTAATACACTTAGTGCTTCAGTTGCTGACAGAGAGATATATTGAGAAAGGTGGTAGTTGGGGGAGGGGAGGAGGAGCCTGGGGCTTCCCTGATAGCTCAGCTGGAAAAGAATCCACCCGCAATGCAGGAGACCTGAGTTGATTCCTGGGTGGGGAAGATCCCCTGGAGAAGGAAATGGCAACCCACTCCAGTATTCTTGCTTGGAGAATCCCATGGACTGAGGAGCCTTGCAGGCTACAGTCCACAGTGTTGCAAGAGTTGGACACAACTTAGTGACTAAACCACCAGGGGGAACCTGTCTTATACTGGCTATTTTTTTTTTTTTTTTGACAAGACGTGCTGCATCTTACTTCCCCAACTGGGTATAGAACCCATACTTCCTGCAGTGGAAGCACAGAGTCTTACCCACTGGACCACCAGGGAAGTTCCATGTACTGAGTTTATCTTATTTATCCTGATAAACAGCCAGAAACACATTATCTTAAAATTAATGACCTGTACATTATATATTGGATAATCCAGTGACCTCAAAACACTGGCATGTTATATAAGAAACTCTTAATAGTGGTTGCCTCTGGGGAGGGGAATTGGAGACAGTGGTGAGAGGGAGGTTTAGTTCTCATTGTGTAACCACTTTGGTAACTTTTGGTGTTTTTTAAAAAGGAAAAGTGAAAGAAGAAACATTCCCCTCTAATCATCCCCATCTCCTGACAGGATGCTTGGTCTCCCTTCTGCCTCCAAGGATCTTCTGTGATTTCCTCTGTGCCCCTTCTTCCTCTGCTCCCCCCTGGTTTCTTTTGCTTTTGAGGAAGACACATTCTGAATTCATTGCCTTTTCTTACTCATCCCTACTTTTTAAATCCTTACCCCTTTCATGAAAGCCACTGAAGATCTCTCCCCATGAAATGCAGTGACCTCTTTTCAAGCCCTGTGACCTTTCTGGGTCACTTGAGACCTGCCCTCTCCCCCAACCTCTCTGACACCATTGCCTCCTGGTCCATGTTGACCTTTCTCACTCCACCTTCATGAGCATCTTCACTGTGATCCCATCATTATCTGTGCTCTGTCCCTGAGCAAACTGTTTTAGATTCTTGGGTAAAATCACCTATACCAGCAGACACGACCTCTCTCCTCAGCCTGCCCTTGCATATTTACTGGCCCACTAGGTGTGTGGAGTTTCCAATTCTATGGGCGCCTCAAAATCAAAATAGTGTGAGCTATTGTCCATTCCTCTGCCATCCAGATCCCCAGTTTTTTCCACTTGCTATATTTTAGTACTTTGCTGCACCCAGCTCAGAAGCCTAGACTTGCCCAAGTTCCTTCCTCCACCTCACGATTTTTGGAATTACAGGTTGTCTCCTGTGTAAAATGCGTATATTGGCTCTGTTTCCATCATACCGTTTCATTTTGCAAATAAACTCCTAAATTGGGCAGCCTCATTCTAGATGGACTTGGGAGAAATTTCCTGCATAAAAATGTTCTATCCTTGCTAAAAGGATGTGTGAAGGGGGAGGAATCATTTCAATTATTCCTCTGCATTGACAATTTTGTGTTTATGAATCCATGGAAACCTTATTCCACAGGCATTTCTGCATTTGTGACTTGAGTTTGATTTTTATTTGAAACTAAATTAGCAATTATGTAACTTCACAGAGCTTGTGGTTTATTATTATTTTTGTATGGATACTGTATTTTGCTTGGTTTTCTATTAAGTCACTTAAAAAAATAGTATCTTTTCCTGTATAATTCAAATTACATCTAATATTGCCTCTGTTTCTTATGTATTAAACTATATAAGTATAAAATAAATATTGTATATGTTTAAAATAGGTAAGGAACTACCAGATTAAACTAATTGTGAAAATTAATTGCATACCTAGTATATGGCACTTTACATCTGTCATGTCATTTAATTTCTTTCACCCAAGAACTTGATGCAGAATGGAGAAACTCAGTAACTTGCCCAGATTACGCTGCTGTGGCGGTGTTGCCCCTCCTAGCAGCCCCTCTTGAGATTCTTTCATTTAAATGTGGCCTGTACATCCCTGAAAAAAATACAGTTAAGACCTGGATTTATGAGTGTCTTCTCTTCTGGGGGGCGTTGATTTCCACGTGCTCGGTATTTTTCCTGTTCTGGTGCACGTTGTTGGCAGAAGAGTTTTCAGTGCTTCCGCACCATCACTGTGATTATTTGCAGTCATGGGGTGATGTAGAAAAAGGCAGTAGAGGTGATGGTGTTAAAATTTACATGGAGCTTACATTTTGTAATTCTATCAAGAGATAATTGTCCTTCTCCTTTTTTTTTTTTTAAATGTGTTAACAATGATTTCTCTGCTTACTTGAATTTTTGGTACCTAGAAGGTGGCTGTCATCTGAAAAATCGTATGGTCTGTAATTTATATTCTCACACTTTTTTCTCTCTTAGTGCAGTGAAACGTCATTCTTTTTTGAAGCTCGAAGTAAAACTGCTTGCAAGCACCTTTGGAAATGTAGTGTAGAATATCATACATTTTTTAGGTATGTTCCTTTGCCTAATAAATGAAAATTGTGTTTGCTTTTATAACAAGAATTCTATTCTTAGAAGAAATTAAGAAGGGTTTCTCTTTTATTAACTTTTTTACATGCACATGTATGTAGATTTTTTTTTTTTGTCATACTACAAGAAAGGATCAAGGATGATTACTTTTTAGGTTTATGTAAAAGTATAGTTTTGGTATTGGTGGGAGTTAAGTGTTCTGCTGTGGACACACTAAAACTGAAATGCCTAACCTGGGGATATGGAATGGGTGGCTGGGAATGCAAAGCTTACAGAAAAGACCAAGGTTGGTCATGTAAATTTTGTAAGTAATAAGGCAGACAGTAGGCAGACAGTCGCCTATGGAAACAGTAGAGAGAGGAAAGGGACTGCGCTGTGGGACGCTCCCAGCGTTTAGAGGACAGGAGCGTGGGGAATGGGAAGTAAGGAGGCAGATGCTGTGATGAGTGAGGAGCTGGCATCTGCCTTGTGTGCTCCTGGGAGGTCGCAGGGATGCAGGCAGAGAACTGACTGTTGGGTCGTGTGGGTACTGTTTGTTTCACATTCTTACGGTGTAAAGATAAAATTAAATTTTATCAGGTAATATTATACATTAAACTGTTTTTGGTTTTCAAATTTAAAACTAGATTAACCCTTCCCCTTTTTCCTTTTTGATTTACACGGAACATTTTTTCCAAATAGTATGATGCTAGAGAAGTAGTGTTATAAAATGATACACATCTTTTGAGGAGTTTGTATTCAGAAAGGGTTGTAGCCCAAAATGTCTGAGACAGTACCTCTCCATCAGTGGGGTGGGGCCAAGAAACTCCACTTGGAGCTGTGTGTTGAATGTACCATAGAATGGAAAGTACGAAGAAGAGTGAACCATGGCATTAGATATGATCAACTGCCATGACAACCTTGGCTTGGGTTAATCAACATAGTGACAAAGTTTCCAAGAGAATTTAAGTAGAGAAATTAAATTTATTCACAACAAAAGCTTCCTTGTAAGGGTGATGATATATTTAATAGTCTTCAGGAAGTATGAGTATTTTGATATCATACTTGTATAAAATACTAGAATGTGGTTGTTGTTTTAAGTATTAGCTTTAAAATAATCAATTATTATTTTTTGCCAATATGTAGACTGAGTAAAATATTTCAGCTATGTGTTAAGCAGTATTGCACTATTATATATTTCTACGTAGTTTTTGCTCATGTTGCATAAGTATATTTGTAAGTCTTTTTCTAATTTTCTTTTACAAATTCATTAGAATGCCAGAAAATGAATCAAATTCGTTGTCAAGAAAACTGAGCAAGTTTGGATCCATGAGTTATAAGCACCGGTATAGGTAAATGGCATTCTTTTCCTCTGGGGTGTGTGGATGTGTGTATGAATGCATATTTAATCTAACCATCCAGATGCATGCATGCATATTAAAGTTTGTGATCTGATTTTTTTCTGATTTTTTTTCACAATGCCAATGATTTTGATTGGCAATAACTAAACTTTCTTGACAAAAAATGATTTTCTAGGTTTAATGATGTTTAAACAGTACATTAGCTTGATTAAGTATAGAGTTTTTAGAATGTAGTAGAGCTTACTATCTTCAGAAATTCATTTTGGTCCAATTATCAGTTATCTCCAATTATGTTGTGATTATGAAACAAAGTAGATATTCTGAATAGTGGTTTATTGGTATTCTTAGGATATTCAGTTGAGTCTCTGTTGTAATATCATGGGTCAAATGTTTTCTGTAGTATAATGCCTAGCAAATATATGGTAACTTTATACTTGTACCAAGTGCCATATATTGTGCTAAATGTGTCCCATTTATTGCTTATTTAATCATTGCAGTCTTATTGATGTTATCCTCATACTATGTGAGGAAACTGAGGCTCAGAGACAAGTCACTTTTCAGAGAAACCAGCCAGGAAGTGTTCGTGTTGGGCCCACTATCTGGCAGTCTAACTCCAGACAGAGCCTGTGTGTTTACCGGTTAGTCAGACTGTTGCATGTTGCGGGGAAGGCCTGATTGTCAAGCAGCCAGGCAGGTGCTTGTGAAAATGGAAAGTTTCTATGTTTTGAAAAATAATTTGTTTTGTTTCAATTCATTCTGTTAACTGGAGAGCCTGTGATGTTGAAGGCAGGGTAATAGGTGCCCAGAGATAGAAAGAATAAGATTTCACCACCTTTGCCTTCAGCTTCCCTAGTGGCTCAGACGTAAAGAATCTGCCTGCAGTGTGGGAGACCTGGGTTCGATACCTGGGTTGGGAAGAACCCCTGGAGGACGGCATGGCAACCCACTCCAGTATTCTTGCCTGGAGAATCCCATGGACAGAGACTGTAGACTGGCAGGCTACATACAGTCCATGGGGTTGCAGAGAGTCAAACACGACTGAACAACTAACACCTCTGCCTTCAGAGAGCTACAGTATTATTCAGGCAGTGAGACGGTCCCAGGCCCTATAAAACCCAAGCAGCATGCAGAAATGGGACTTGGGAGGCAGGACACTGTTCTGTCAGTCCATGTGAGACATCTCCAAGTGAAATGCTTACTTAGGAGACTTAAAAATCAAACCAGGTCAAGTGTTTGCAAGATAATAATATGTCAGGTTTTAATTCCTTTCTTTTATGAACCACTTTTGTTTTATCTTGCTTTGAAACCAGGGATAATCTGTAAAGGAGTGATTAATATTAAATGTTCAGTGCATTAATCTTTATATATTTACTTTGATGTTTCCTCATTTGCTGACTTAACACTTAAGTATTATTATAGATGTTCTAGGTATCTGTAGGAAAGTGTTTATTGAAATCTAAAAATTTAAACTTTAAGTTATCAAGGTTTTCCCCTAGATAGTGATATAATTACAGAAATTTAAGGAGAGAGTATTTACTTTTTTATTAAGGAAAACAGCTCATAGTCAGTATTTGGGCTGTTCTTCCCATTGGGACGTAACACATTTCAAGGGTTATAGAGTGAATGTGTAAACCTGTCTCTTTGTCACTGAAATGAAGCTAGTGAAAAAGCATCTGTCTTAATATTCACAATGTTAAATTTGTAATTATGCTGTTTAACATACACTGTAGCTGGTTTCCACAAATTTACCATACCTGATTTTTCAAATTTATTGAAATGCAAATGCTGTTGCTCTGGGAATTATTATTAGGAAGTTATTGGATTTTACATATTAAATATAATTTCTTCCACAAAAGTAATTAAAGGTAACCTTTGCAAATTGGAAGCTCTGCTAAATCTGTTCTAATTTTGTGGCTGGTAACTGCCTAGTAAATCTTAATGAAATTCGAGTCTCAATGTCTGTATGTAGGAAGCACTAACATTATGCAATTCCTGAAAGAAGGATGTTTCATCCCGCTACCCAGAGCCAGGCTTAGGCAGGGATGGGTCTCTGACTACTGGATGGACACCAGTACATGACTGTTAATTGTCAAAAGTAATAACAGCCAATCCTTAAAAAACATCATATGCCTGTTCCTTTATTTTGAGATGTTCTGGAGGCATCCTGGAAGGAAGGAAGAGTTCTGGAAATAGAAAGCTCCTTCCTTTACCCTGTAGGCTTTTAGAGCATGGGAGATAGTGAATGGCATAACCAGTGGCTGTGGTGTGTGAGTGTGGTTGTCTGTGTGTATAACTCTACATGTGTTCACAGTGGAGTATGTGTGTGTAGGAGTGTATGATAGAGAAGGACAGAGTTCTAGTCTTTACTTTTCTCTTTTACATCTTAGGGCTTGCAGAATACCGAGGAGATTCCAACATCTTAGAGAAAAACACACCCCACTCCATTACTCTTGCCTGGAAAATCCCATGGACAGAGGAGCCTGGTGGGCTGCAGTCCATGGAGTCGCTAGGAGTCAGACACGACTGAGCGACATCACTTTCCTTTTTCACTTTCATGCATTGGAGAAGGAAATGGCAACCCACTCCAGTGTTCTTGCCTGGAGAATCCCAGGGACGGGGGAGCCTGGTGGGCTGCTGTCTACGGGGTTGCACAGAGTCAGACACGACTGAAGCAACTTAGCAGCAGCAGCAGTCATTACTTTAGAGGAGAAAACTTAATTTTAGTGGTATGTGACAGGCAGTCCTTTCAGAAATTCAAAATTAAATTTTTGGGGAAAGATTGAGCTGAAATGTGACAGTCAAAGTCATCTGAAATAGACACTGATTAAGTCTTTGGTTAAATATTTTGTTATACACTGCTCTCTCTTTCTCTGAGCCCCTTAAAAACGAATCTTGCCTCTACCTGTTGTTAAGTTTGTAGAGGACTCCTGCTTTGTATGAATGAATGAGTTGTGTAGAACTTATACTCTAGAAATGAGACTTAGACCTGAGAACCAGCTCCTGCTCCCCAGAACCCTGATAACCTTCTTGCCACATTTCTTGAAGTGTGAAAGAGATCCAGTTCTCCTGAGAACTTACTTTGTGTCCAGTGCTTTCATGTGTGTTACTTTATTAAATACATTCAATGACCCATCAAAGGGGACTTATCCTCATTTGTATTGACAAAATATTTGAGCCCCCTCCAGTCTAAGGTAATTGAACTGAAGACCTTTAGCAACTAAGCAGCAGAGTTGAGATTTGAACCCAGGTGTCTTGTTCTCTTCCCTCTACCCAACCAATGGCTGTTTGTAGCCTCACTTTGGAGCTGAAGAAGGGCTGCTGGCAGGGCCTGCCAGCATGGAACGGGAGTATGGGTGCCACAGGGCGAGGGGTGGCAAGCGGGTGACGCGGGGACAAAGCTCTGCCTGTCACTGTGGAGAGCCGCTAGGTGTGTAGGAACGCTTATACCAACACTGAAAACCTCTGCATTTGCCCTGTGCTTTTTTGTTACAAGGAAGTACTAAGAATACCATACAGGAGTATTTCTGCTAGGAAATAATATGAACAATAGAAATACAGACAAGGAAAATGAGGTTCTAGGAGATTAAAAGAATAATCTACTGAAGACCACACATTTCTGGTAGAGCTGAGCTTTGAGCCAGGCTTGTAGCTTTAAAGTACATGGCTGTGCACGCTGTTCCTTCTCCTGGGCTGCCAGGCTGGGCCACCCTGGCCAGCCGGAGGGTAGAAAGCGTCTTGCAGTCCTGGGTCCTGTGCAGCCTCTGCCAGGTCAGCTTATGTCCCTTGACTTAGTTTTATTAGTCTTGTGATATGATTTTCTCATTTCTCCTTTATTCCTGAGAAACAAGCCATGAGGAAAAATTGAATAATAAAGTAAAATCTCATTATCAAATGCCTCAGTAGTCCACATATTAGGTTATGTTTTTAGGGCAAATGTTTTTTCCTCCATGCAATGCAGTACAGACTATCCAAGTGTTAGATTAAGTCTGTTGCAAGGAGATCTTATCTTCATACTTCAAATCATTTATAATAATGGAATTTTGCTGTCTATAGAATTTAAAAAAGATTTTCAGGGGAGAGATGTTGCTATTTGTATTACCTTATGTACTACTTTTAGAATAGCTAAAACTGTTGAAAGTTCTCAAATTAATAATTTTTAAAATATATTTGTATTTAGTTAATAATTATGTAGCATTTTATATGCTTGGCATTGTTCTGGAAAATTTAGAAACATTCATACTTAACATTCATAATAAGCCTATAAAGTGGTCATTGGTATTATTGTTGCTTTAGTAATGAGGATTCTGAGATACAGACAGTTTGAGTAATGTTTGTTGGGGTCAGAGAGCTAGGATATGACATAGCTGGAATTTGAACCCAGTGTCCAGAGCTTCTTATTAACAATATATTAATATGTAAAAACAGCAAAATTAAACTTGATAAATGATAATTTTCTTATCAAATAATGTTATGAGATTTCTGTATGATACATTTTCATTATATATAAGGGGACATGTAGTTAAATTTCAAGTGAAGGCAGACCTGTCACTCTTTGCCCCCCAGCCCCCTGCCCTCCCCCTGGTTTTCATGAAGTCTTGAATGTGGAGTATATACACTCATGGATAGAAACTGTCATCTTCATTCCACATAGTAAGCTGCATCCCCAGTTAGCCCGATGAGAAATTGCTCCTTATGAATGTTTCAGGCCTCTATTTCTTATAAAAATGAATGGGGTAGTAAGCAGGGGAAGTTTCCACAGAAGTATGTAGAAGGTAAATTTGGCTTTTTTTCCATCTCATTTGATCTCTTTCGGGGAGAGAACCACCAGTATGTATCCTGTGCTGCTGCTGCTAAGGCTCTTCAGTCGTGTCCGACTCCGTGCCACCCCACAGACGGCAGCCCAGCAGGCTCCGCCGCCCCTGGGATTCTCCAGGCAAGAACACTGGAGTGGGTTGCCATGTGTCCTATAAATGTATGGTAAATAAGTTGAGGCCATTAAAAGACTTTTTTCCCATTAGATGGTGCTTCTTATAGTGAATCAAAGTAGTCACTTAGAAATGCATTTTCTCTGTACCTAAATGACACTTTCCTTGAAATCCAAGAGTCATTTATTGGTTCAAATTCAGCAGCTGTGGAATAACTATTTAGTAAAATGAACGTTGACTAAAATTCAGCAAATTAAATTACATGGTTCTGGAGAAGTTTATCCTCAGGGAAAGCTCACCCTGTTGCCTCATAGACTCATAAGGAAGCGGTGCTGTGCCGGGGGATTCTGGCTGCTCTGAATCTTCCTGGGTACTTGCTGGCACAGGTGGGGTGGGCAGAATCAGTGGCTGATTGTGTCACAGGTTTCAGAGCGCAATCTCACCAAGTGGCCCAGTGGCAGAGGCTCTACGACTTGCCTATAAGTACAGCACAAGGACATGTCGATTCATGTAGAATCTTGGCCCTCAGTACTTCAGCCCAGCACGCTTTTATTGCTAAGTTGTTGAGCTGACAACATGAGCATCCTCAGTTTCTAGCCTATCATTCTACTTAAATCCAAACCTGATTCCTTCTTTAATAAATTCTTTCTTGGTTCTCTCTCTGAAAAATCTTCCTTATGTCAACTGAGGGAAAAAAAAAGTGCAACATTAAAGCTGTGAGTCAAGCTTTATTGGTGCTTGTAGAGAGAGGACTAGAGGCTGAGAGATGGTCTTTCAGATAGCTCTGAGGGCCTGCCCCTAAGGGAATGTGTGCAATCAAACACGTATCTCTGTAGAAGGTTGCTGCTAGTCACAAGGAGCAGATGTCTCCATTAATGATTGTAGTGCTTTTCTAGTATAAGATGCAAGAGATCAAGTTCATAAAATATTCTCCTGAAAACGTCTATCTGAAGGCCCGTTTGGCCACTTTTTCCCAGAGCACAGAGTGCCTCAGTCCCAATCTCTGTCCCGAATCCCTTTCAGAGCATGTGGAAGGTCAGCAGCTGTAGTGGCTAGTGGCTTCATTCTTGCAGACCCAGATGATGGGTGACATTCTTCAGCTGGCACTTATATCTCACCTAAATCTTTCCTGTTGGACTTTGTTACTTCCTTGCTTAACACTGCAATGGGAATCATTTGAAGGTCCTATATAATCTACGTGAGTCTGTTTGTTATTTTTCTTTCTCTCCATACACTGCAGATACTCTTTATGAGCTGTGCTTTAATTTTGTGGCTGTGTGGTCTTACCTGTGTTGCTCAAAATGTTGTATTTTCAAGTGGCAGGACAGCACTACAGATGAGTCGAGATCTTTCTATTCAACTTCCCCGGCCCGATCAGAATGTGTCAAGGAGTCGAAGCAAGACTTACCCTAAGAGAATAGCACAAACACAGCCAGCTGGTAAGTCACAGAACCCCCAGCTCATCAGTTACCTTGCATTTCCTTTGAGGCTGTTGGTACGGCATATACTAAAGTGGTGACTGTAGCCTTGAAAGGTTTTAACTGTTAACATAGAGTTTTCAATGTGACCCAGAAAATGTCCCAGCAATTAGAATTATTCATAAATTGACAGGTAATCAATTTGAATCACTGTAACTTGCTTAATGACTCTACTTAATAATTCATTTTTTGAAGGGGTTAAATAAAATCACAACTGAGCAATTTCTTAGCTTGGTGTAGCTGAGATTAGAATTAAAACAAAGTCTTAGCAAAATTCATTTAAAAAAATACTGCTGGTGTAACAGTCTGTGAACAATTTAATTGGTTTTTTATTGTCGCTGGACTTTGTTTCATTGTGCAGTATAATAAAGTGCATAAATAGACAAACATATATACCTATGCACATAAGCATAAATGTGGTGTGTATGAGGGCTTCCCAGGTAGTTCAGTGGTCAAGAATCCACCCGACAATGCAGGAGACTCAGGAGATGCGGGTTCTGTCCTTGGGTCGGGAAGATCCCTTGGAGGAGGAAATAGCAACCCATTCCAGTATCCTAGCCTGGAAAATGCCATGGACAGAGGGACCTGGCAGGCTGCAGTCCATGGGGTCACAAAGAGTTGGAAGTGACTGAGCATTACACATATATATGTGTGTGAAACTGAAAATCGCTCAGTTGTGTCCGAGTCTTTGCGACCCAATAGACTATACAGCCCATGGAATTCTCTAGGCCAGAATGCTGGAGTGGGTAACCATTCCCTTCTCCAGGGGATCTTCCCAATCCAGGGATCAAACCCAGGTCTCCCACATTGTAGGTGGATTCTTTACCAGCTGAGCCACGAGGGAAGCCCAAGAATACTGGAGTGGGTAGCCTATTCCTTCTGCAGGGGATCTTCCCAACCCACTAATAGAACTGGGATCTCCTGCATTGCAGGTGGATTCTTTACCAGCTGAGCTACCAGGGAATCCCCACATATGTGTATATATATGTGTACACATGCACACACACACACAATTTAACATAGCCTGTGGCCCCAGAAGTCCCTGCTATTTGCTTGATCACAGCCTCACCATCTCCTCTTGTCCCAACTGGCGAAAACCCCCATCTGACTTTGTGATAATTATTTCCTTACTTTTCACTATAATTTTACTGCTTATGTAGCCTTCTCTGAACAAAGTAGTTTATTTTGCCTGTTTTTAAAGTGTAATATAAATGAATCAAGGAGGGTGTTCTTTTAAAGTGCACTCATTTTTCTTGCAGTGAGTTTTCTGTTGTATGACAGCTTCTTTATCCATTCTACTGTTGATGTACATTGGGTTATTCAGGTTTTTTGTTTTTAATGCACACCATTTCTTTAATAAAGCCACCTAATCCATCAGTTTTAACCTATGTTCAATGCTCAGAGCTCACAGATTTTACTCTAAAGTGATAGTACTGATTTTGGCTTGTGGTTTCTTACAGATCACCCTTGTCTAACACTCTCTGCAGGCTTTTCGCATGTATTATTTCACTTGAGCCTCACAGTAATCCTGGAAGGGAGGGCATGGCAAAGTCTGTGTTTTCATTGTACAGATGAGAAAGACATGGTCTCAGTAGCTAGACAGGAGTGAGGCTGGGATGAGAGCCCAGACCTCCTGGGTCTTTTTCCCATATTGTATGAAATGAATGGAATTTTTAATAACAGTAATTAACATCGGAACATTACATGACAGCTGGCAAAGCATTATGACAGCCGTTGTTTCTTTTAATCCTCATACCAAGGCTGTGAGGAGCATGTTTAAGTTTGCTCCACTGCTGCTGGCTGCGAGAGTGGCACCTGCCTTATTTAGAGTTTCTAGAGTGAAATTAAATCTTATTGTAGGTCCCCTCCTCTCACTGGGCTGAGCGGAAATTAAATTCTTTCTGATGTTTCTACAGTGGCAAAAATTAGACATGATTTAATTTTACAATAGATTACCGTGCCACATAAGTAATATTATAAATATTATAATAAATTATAAAGGTAATTTAGCCAAGATTACATAATAGGCAGGTGACTTAGGACAGAAATTTTAGCCTTGAAATTTAATATCTTTATCTTAATATTTTGTGATTATCTTTGTATCTGATCAGTATTAATCCTTTGGATCAAGTGCAGTGTGGTATAATTGATAAGCAAACTTGCAGATCATCATGCATTTATGAAACACCAGGCCTCATGAAATTATTCTGAGACCAACTGATAATATCAAAAGCATTCCTTGTGTCAAATCAACATTTTATTCCACTTGAGATGCTGGAATCACACATGCTTTTTACACAAACCTGCTCAGGTTGCTCCTTTTCCTCTCTTCACACGCTCTTGGAAAAATATCTGCCTGTATAGCACTCTGTAAGTCTCTCCTTGTAAGCCTAAATTCCAAAAGCCTAAATTCCAAAGATAGAGGTTTTGTTTGTTTGTTTCTTTGCTGGCTTATGTAGAATCCAGCCAAGTGCAATTTTCACAAACCTGCCTGAAACTGTATTGAGCCTCATGTTTTCTCCCTTCCCCCGTCGTGTTGCATTAAAACACATTCCTTCTAGGGTGAGGGCTTCCCAGGCTCAGCAGTGAAGAATCTGCCTGCCAAGCAGAGATGGGGTTTGATCCCTGGGTTGGGAAGATCCCCTGGAGAAGGAAATGGCAACCCATTCCAGTATTCTTGCCTGGGAAATCCCATGGACAGAGGAGCATGTCAGGCTCCATGGGGTCACAGAAGAGTCAGACAGGACTTAGCAACTGAGGAGGAGCACGACCTGGGAGGGGGCTGAGGAGGTGGCCACGCACAGGACAGCCTCTCAACGTCAGGCCAAGCATCTTCTTAAAATGTTGCACTTGTTATGCTTTTATTATTATAAAAGTACATGCTTGCTTTAGAAAATTTAGGAACCTCCAAACCTCCCCTTTCATAAAGAATCTTTCATATTCAGTTCCATTCTCTGAATGTTCAATCACTAAGTTGTGTCCGACTCTTTGTGACCCCATGGACTGTAGCAAACCAGTCTCCTTTGTCCTCTGCTATCTCCCGGAGTTTGCTCAAATTCATGTCCATTGAGTCAATGATGCTATCTAACCATCTCATCTTCCGCTGCCCCCTTCTCCTTTTGGCTTCCTTCTTTCCCAGCTTCAGCATCTGCTAGTGCTGACACTATTTTATATAGCCTTCTGGTCATTTGTATATCTTTTCTGCAAACATGATATAGAAGTGTTTTACAACCTACTTTTTATTTAATACTGTTTCATGAAAATGTTCTAACAAGTGTTAAGTGTTCTCACACAGCACCATTTTAATGTCCCTATGATTTTCTGCTACACAGATGCCTAGATGTGACATAATTTATTCAGTTAGTCTTTAGTTTTTAGATATTTAAGCTATTTCAAAACTTGAAGAATATAAATATAACTAAAGTGAATATCTTTGAAGTGATATCTCTAAGTATTCATGCTAATTTTATAACAGTGGTATCTTTTTATTAAAAAAAAAAAAGAAAGTGAAAGTCACTCAGTCATGTCCGACTCTTTGCGACCCCCATGGACTGTACAGTCCATGGAATTCTCCGGGCCAGAATATTGGAGTGGGTAGCCTTTCCCTTCTCCAGGAGATCTTCCCAACCCAGGGATCGAACTCAGGTCTCCCACATTGCAGATGGATTCTTTACCAGCTGAGCCACAAGGGAAGCCCATTCAAAAAAAAAAAAAAAAAGAGCCATACAATGCTGTGTTTAAAAACTAAGACTTTGACTATATGTACCTATCAGTTTTGCTTTTCAAGCCTGTATGCTGCAAAATTGTGATGTGTTCTGGGAACCCAGAGGTGACCCTGCCCTTGAGACCATGACTGTCTGGGTGGAAAAGGACCATTTAGCAATGCCAGTGAAGCAGTGTTACTTTAGTTGCTGTCATGCACAAATGAAGACTATTGTGGGGGCAAGGATGATGTTGTTGTATGTGTTTTTGAATGTAGTATATTCTTTTTCCTCTAATTCAAATGTACTCTGCTTTGAGCCTCAGTTGAACCCAGCTGGTAGAGACCGGGTATCTAAGGTCATGGTGGGGTTTGGACTTGGAGCAGAAAATTTGAAGAGGGCGTTCTTGTCTTCACGTTTATCAGTCACTTTCTGCTCCTTATCCTGTCCACCAGGTCCCTTGAAGCAGGGCAGTTCTGTGTGAATCTGTGTCCCTGTGTGTAGAGAGGGGAGGTCATTGGTGAGCTGGAAGCCTCCTATGCTGAGAGTCAAGCCTGCCCTTTAAGGCTCTGCTGCTGAGAGGGGGGAGGGGAGGCTGCTGTGAGGGGGTGGCCTGCAGGTCACTAGGTCACCCAGCCCTCCAGCCTCCACCTCCTTCCCTACCAAGCCTTCTCTCCTGCTCCAGGCAGCTCTCCCAGGCCTGTCACTTCTGATTCCCATACTCCCAGCTCCAGAGCTGCCTCCTCCTCCAAAGCTCCCTGTTCCTAAGACTCATTCATGGGTGGCTGGGCAGGAAAGGAACAATTGCTCAAAACAGTAGGTTATTATTATTATTATTATTATTATTCTAACTAACCCAAGAAAAGCAAAAGTATTACCTTAATTCTTGTCACAATTGCTTTAATTTTAATTTGAAAAATTTGACAAAATGGTAGAAAGCTTATTTTAAAGCATAGAGAAAGTTTATTTTATTAGATTGTACTGTGTTTCACAAAAATGGAGCTGTGGTTTAAAGGGAAGATAGATTAAAAAAAAAAATAACAAAAAACTCTTTAAGACCAGCTATGAATTTTCATAAACTGAATTCTGGTATTCTCTCTAAAATAAAACTTGAGAACTACAGTTCCCAGAGTTATTGGCATAAATCCTCACCTCTTATTTAGCTAAAAAACAAGTTAAGAAGAAAGGGAACTTTGGCTTTTTGTTAGTTTATATCATTAATTTATACTGCATGACTTGTAGCTGTAGAAGACATTCTTTTATTTCTGCTGAAGTAATTCAGTCAAATTCAATCACTATTCCTCTTAACCTGTATCTAAGTTCTCTGATAATTTTTAAAAGTCTGTTCATTTCTTGATCAGGAATAATAAATGCCCTGGTAGCTCAAAAGCCATTGTGATTAGAATCCACTGAGATTAGGCCTTGGCACCTCTATGAGGAAGTGCATTCCAGAGTCAAGAGCCCTGCCTGCTGCCCCACCCAGAGGAGTTCAGCGCCAGGGCAGGCATCCAGAGCATTCCTGCAGATCTGCCCGGCAGAGGCAGGCATTCAGGGTAAAGCAAGAGGCCAGATGGCAGGAAGGAAAAGTGCATGTGTGTCCAGCCCTTTCTCTGACAAGTTCTTGGCACCTCACGTAAGTGGGTTCATGTCATAGAAGAGCTTCTGCTGTAAGAAGGGCAGTAAAGACAGAATGTTTAGCTATAATCTGTAGTTAGCTATTTGAAAAGTAATGGCTAAAACCATTTACAGTGGATAAACAATGCTGTGATTGTCTGGTGCAGCATTTTGAGTTTTTAAGGATATCATACTGATGAACAGAGAAATAAATAGTTGCAGTGTAGTCCTTCAGGCAATTGAAAAGCTGGTTCAGGCGACATTTTGGCATTCTAGAAGATGCTGCAGACACAATGCAAGAGGGCTCGTGAAAATGACTCGTGAGTGAGGCCGGTCTGGAAGCAGACAGCTCCTGCTCAGGCCAAGCCAGTGTTTCTGTGCAGAAAAGAGGACTCAAGTCGTGTTTCCAAATCTTCCACTGTCTTAAGGGAAGCATGGAATTTGGGTATTTATAGAAACTTTCCAGAGTTTTAAGTATTGGCAATTAATTTCATTTTGAAGAAAGTCTCTGTGTGCCAAATGAAACATTGCTAAAGGGCCACTATGGCTTGAGGGCTGCCTCTTCAGAACCTGATTGACAGAGTTGGTATGAATGACCGGCCCACCTGCCCTGGGGTCTTTGTGGTTTCTGCAGCATCTCCTGTAGGGTCCCTAAATCAGATTCTACAGTCCATGACTCCCAGCAGGAGCACTTTATAGCTGGTAGGTGAGTTGGCCAGCTCCAGGGGTTGATGGTGCCACACAGCTCTGAAGCCCCTAACAAATGATTCACATGTGGGAAGCTGACCGACGCTTACTGGTTCCCTGAGCTGGTGCAGGCCAGAGCAGGAGAGACCGAGAAATGCAGGAGAACAGCCCGAGCAGGAGAGACAGTGAAGTATACTTTCACCAATTTGGTGCAATAAGACTCCCTGGGTTGCTGGGAAATAGTAATGTCAATGTCACTGAGCCCTTGCTCTGGTTGACATGTGCCAGATGTGAGGTCAGCAGAAGTCCAGCTTGACTTGTGGTGATCAAAAATATATTTTAAAATAATTTTTTTTGAGGCAGTTGAAAAACCAGCTATGTGAGTAGAGACTGGCATATCAGACTTAGCTCCATCTTGTTAATCTGGGTTCAGCCTCAGTCATTGCTGGACTAGTTGTGCGATGTTATGAAGTCACTTAACCATCCTGAGCCTCAGTTTCTTTGTGGGTCCAGGGGTGGTATTACCTCCTGCCCACAGGTGGTTGTGAGGCTCCTGCCTCACAGGTTGTTGTCATGGGACGCAGCATCATGTTGGGAATGAGGAAGAGTGCTTTCCACATTCTTTAGTTTCTCTTTCAAACATCTCTTTAGTTTCTTTCTCCTAAATCAAAAGGAGTCTTTCTATACATAGTGGGGACCAGTCTGTGAGTCCACCTGGCAGTCTTTGAATTATATTTATCATATAGAATCAGTTTCACATACAAAGGTTAATATCATGTGGAGGAGGTATGGCCTTTTGGGAGTGATGCGTGGACAGAGTCATTGAAGTTCAATGAATGGGCTTCAGAAAGAAACTGGTTACCACTGGATTGGTACCGATTTATTCTAGAAGATTAGGTATAAACAATATGAAGGAAGTGGGCAGGTCAAAGTGCCCCCTCTGGGGCCAGGTGTATTGCTTCTTTCTTCCATTGCCTGCCCAAAGATCCCTGGGCACCCAAGGGCAGCTGTTGTCAGGCAGTATGAGGAGCCCAGAGCTAGGGTTTGTCCTCCTTACCCTGTTCCTACTCCTCAGAGTAATCATTTTTCTCCACTTATTTTTAGCCCCTACTCCATGCTCACCATTCTCCAGGCTCTCTAACCCACCCCCGCCACCCCGGATAGTCTATGGCTGTGAGTTGAGAATAACAAACTCCTTACAGTGAACCCATAATAATGATGCAATTGTATGCTGTTTTTAAGGTTCACATAGTTAATCATTTCATCTTCTGTGTAAGATGGTTTTCCCTATTTGAGGTAATTAGGCACTAGGCCTACCCAAGTGCATTTTTCCTAATGAGCAGACAATAGAAACAGAAGATAAAGGGCAAAGCTGAAAGGGCTCGGAGAGGGAATCAGAGTTGTTGAGTGAAGAGGAAATAGCAGTCACAGCTGTGGATATGTGATTTCATAAGTCAAGTCACAGCCTCAACATATTGTTAGATCAGCAGCAACCTCACTTCTGCCATATGAGCAGGCCTATGGCTATGTTTATCATCACGAGAGACTGGAAACTACCTAAGTGTCCACTAGTAGGGAACTGGCCTAATAAAATAATAGATGTGTACCCCTGGGAAATGCCCTGTGTCTTTTAGAAGAAATCTGAGGGCAGGATTTGAATTTATGTTGGCCAACTCTGTAGTCCCCCCACGTCTGCTGCAAAAGGTCAGATCCCCTGAGGAGCTCCCCAGGCAGAGGATTGTTAATTACTAATAGTCAGTGAGCATCACTGCATGCCTTGCAGTGTACTGGGCACCCTGCAAGTAGTATTGCCCTCATTTCTTTTGGAAGATGCTCTGACTCACAGTGTACAGGTCAACAGTCAGAGGCAAGGACTTGTCCAGCATCCCAGAGCTGGATATGAACCAGGTCACTGTGGAGAGGGAACAAAAAAGAAAGTGATAAATTGGCATCAATATGAAATGATTTCCAAGATACAGTATAAGCGAGGGGGAAAAAAGGGCAGGGGTAGTGGGTAGCAGCAGGCAGTATACTCCCATTACATAGATATACGATCAAAAATAGAAAATCATAAATGGGAGAGAGATACGTTTATTCTGTATTCTTTAATAGTATTTGCATTTTTACCATGTTGTACTTAAAAAAAGCCCTTCAGATAATTGTCATGAGTGTCTTAAGTTCACAGAGTAATTTCAAATGTCCATTCAAGTTTCCAACAGACAGATTCTTGAAGAGCTCAGATGAGGACACTGATACTGTGCTAGGATGTGTGCATGATAATTTATGAAAGATGTAATAGAACAATACAGGATGGATCATCCAAGTTCAAATGTTAGGATTCCTACTGTGCTGTAACAGATACAGCCCAAGTCTTCAAGGCAAAGGCATTAGACACACTCATATCTGTGCATTTAAGTGTAAGCCTTAAAGTATAGGAAATTGCACTGTAGGTCATCAGGTCAAGGGAGGAAGACTTATGTAGGACCCACATGTGTTTTTGGATTAGATGAAGTAGAGGATGGCCACTTGTGTTGTAGGCAAGGACACTGAGGCCCAGAGAGGTGAAATGATTTGCAAGTGTAGCAAGTTCTGGAACCTGGAGGTTATCTGGATGAGAATCAGTAGGCACTGTCTGGGAACAGATTGAGAAAATTGATAATAATAGCTCTCAAGCCTGTTGGGCACTTAGTAGGCATTGTGAAGTTTTTGCATGTTTGTCCTCCCTAGGTCAGCTGAAGACAGGAAGGGAAGACATTAGTAAAAATTCTCATATAAGGAAATGATAAAAAGCATTCTAACCAAGCGTGTAACAACTATGTGGGTAGTTTTGGAGATGATTTCTAGAAAATTTAGGAGAGCGTTAACTTTGTTTTAGAGAAAGTGTGACTATGACTTTCCTCCTTCAAACTGGCAAGTCAGAATTAGGTCATCTATTGAGGTGTGGTCCAAATCTGTGAGCCCACTTTCTCTTCACCCTAAGAATTCCTGCAACTGATGATATAAGCTTTTGTATTGAGAAGGCATGTGGGACAGTGGCAGGAGAAAAAAAAAAATCTGTCTGATTTGAGTAGACTTGAATTCCTGGTCTAACTTGACTGTGACTTGTAACACATCATTCAGCATGGCTGAGCTTTCATCTCATTGTCCATGAAGTGAAGCAACTCTTTTGGTAAAGCTGTGAGGACGGTGGGTGTTATCCTCATCTTACACATAAGGAAACTGTAGCTCAAAAACATTCAACACTTATTCAGAGTTACACAGATCGTAAGAGCAGCAGCAGAATTTGAACTGAAGTTTTTGGAATATTAAGGCACATCCTTGGAAAGTAAATGAAAAACAAAAAAAGTGAAAATTAATTTGAAAATAAGTATACGTCCTCTATTTTTCCACTATTGTGTGATTTCTTTACTTCACTAGATTTGCTGTTTCAGCAGGTATTTTTGAAGATAGTACATTTATAGAGTAGCAGCAAATCATTCTGTTTTTTTATACCATCAAGTTGTTTACAGAAAATATTTAAGTTCTTTGGGACGTTTTGCCTACCAAAGAGGGGAAATGACAGTAACTGTGTTAATTGCAAGGAGCGTAGGTCCCAGAGTCTGGGGTGTGTTTGTTCAGGCTGTCTTCCTTTGTTGACACCCTTTTCTATTCTGCCTTGAAGCTAATGTTTATTTTCATTCTATAAAAAATGTCTTAATATATGGCAGACTGGTTATATTTTCTCTAAAAAGTTAATGTTTCCACTCTTTCTGGGAGTGTTTAGCATTCCATGCATAGCTATCAAAATTAAAAAAGCAACCAAGGCTAAAGGCATACTGTATATTCCAGTTAAATACCATAGCTTTAGTGAGTTACCATAAATGACATTTTTCTTCCCTTTACTTTCTCATTCAACAAGAATTCATTGAACACTTGTTTGTCATAAGACTTGTGATGTTGTAATTAATAATAATTAATCATTTGGCCTTCATCCCCATTTCTGGCACAGAGCTCCTTAAACACTTGGAATTTCCTAAGTGGTAAGAACTTTAAATGTGAAAGGAGCATCATTTGTTACTCGTAACAAGCTCCTTTAAACCACATCTGAGTTTATGGTGATGAAATGACTTCTGGAAAGCCCCAGACAAGGAGGGGGTGCTAACTGCCAGGGGAACTAAACTTGAACAGAGGGTCAGAAACTTCTGTCTCATCTGGTGATGTCTGGGGAGGGGAGAGATGCTGGAGGTTGAATCAGTCCCCCGTGGCCAGTAATTTCATCAATCATGCCTATTAATGAAGCCTCCCAAACCTAGAAAGGACAGGGTTCTGAGGGGTTGGTGAACATATAGATGTAGATGTGGGAAGAGTGGTGTACATACAGCATGGAAGGTCTCTGTCTCTTTCCATGTATCTTTTGCCTGTGCTTCTCTTCATCTGACTGTTTTTGAGTTACATCCTTTTACATATAACAAACCAGCAATCTAGTAAGTAACTGAGGTCTGAGTTCTGTTAGCTAATTTAGCAGATTAGTCTTAGAAGGGGATCTTGGGAATCTCTGATCTGTAGCCTGTTGTTCAGAAGCACAGGTGGCTACCTGGAATTGGAACAGGTATCTAAAGTGGAGGCAAGAACCTAGAGCCTGTTATACAGAGTGAAGTAAGTCAGAAGAAGAAAAACAAATTTTGCATGTTAACACATATACATGGAATCTAGAAAGATGGTACTAACTAACCTATACGCAGGGCAGCAGTAGAGACACAGACATGGAGAACAGACTTGTGGACACAGCAGGAGAAAGACCGAGTAGGACAAATACAGTAGCATTGAAACATACACATTCAGTTCAGTTCAGTCGCTCAGTTGTGTCCGACTCTTTGAGGCCCCATGGACTGCAGCACACCAGACCTCCCTGTCTATCACCAACTCCCGGAGTTTACTCAAACTCATGTCCATCGAGTCGGTGATGCCATCCAGCCGTCTCATCCTCTCTTGTCCCCTTCTCCTCCCACCTTCAATCTTGCCCAGCATCAGAGTCTTTTCAAATGAGTCAGCTCTTCACATCAGGTGGCCAAAGTATTGGAGTTTCAGCTTCAGCATCAGTCCTTCCAATGAATATTCAGGACTGATCTCCTTTAGGATGGACTGGTTGGATCTCCTTGCAGTCCAAGGGGCTCTCAAGAGTCTTCCCCAACTACAAGTCAACTTCTCCAACCACAAGTCAACTCCAACCACAGTTCAAAATCTTCAATTCTTTGGTGCTCAGCTTTCTTTATAGTCAACTCTCACATCCATGTATGACGACTGGAAAAACCATAGCTTTGACTAGATGGACCTTAGTTGGCAAAGTAATATCTCTGCTTTTTAATATGCTGTCTAGGTTGGTCATAGCTTTTCTTCCAAGGAGCAAGCATCTTTTAATTTCATGGCTGCAGTCACCATCTGCAGTGATTTTGGAGCCCGAGAAAATAAAGTCTGTCACTGTTTCCACTGTTTCTCCATCTATTTGCCATGAAGTGATGTGACCAGATGCCATGATCTTTATTTTCTGAATGTTGAGTTTTAAGCCAACATTTTCACTCTCCTCTTTAACTTTCATCAAGAGGCTCTTTGTTTTTCTTTGCATTCTGACATAAGGATGGTGTCATCTGCATGTCTGAGGTTATTGATATTTCATCCAGTCCAGCATTTCTCATAATATACTCGGCATATAACTTAAATAAGCAGGGTGACAGTATACAGCCTTGAATCTATTTGTCACTTCCACTGTATAGTTATAAGGGATTTGATTTAGGTCATACCTGAATGGTCTAGTGGTTTTCCCTACTTTCTTCAATTTAAGTCTGAATTTGGCAATAAAGAGTGCATGATCTGAGCCATAGTCAGCTCCCTGTCTTGTTTTTGCTGACTGTATAGAGCTTCTTAATCTTTGGCTGCAAAGAATATAATCAATCTGATTTTGGTGTTGACCATCTGGTGATGTCCATGTGTAGAGTCTTCTCTTGTGTTGTTGAAAGAGGGTTACTATGACCAATGCGTTCTCTTGGCAAAACTTGATTAGCCTTTGTCCTGCTTCATTCTGTTCTCCAAGGCCAAATTTTCCTGTTACTCCAGGTGTTTCTTGACTTCCTACTTTTGCATTCCAGTCCGCTATAATGAAAAGGATATCTTTTTTGGGTGTTAGTTCTAGAAGGTCTTGTAGGTCTTCATAGGACTATTCAACTTCAGCTTTTTCAGCATTATTGATTGAGGCTTAGACTTGGATTACTCTGATATTGAATGGTTTGCCTTGGAAATGAACAGAGATCATTCGGTTGCTTTTGAGATTGCATCCAAGTACTGCATTTTGGACTCTTTGTTGACTATGATGGCTACTCCATTTCTTCTAAGGGATTCTTGCCCAAAGTATTAGATTTCATGATCATCTGAGTTAAATTCACCCATTCCATTCCATTTTAGTTCACTGATTCCTAAAATGTTGATGTTTACTCTTGCCATCTCCTGTTTGACCACTTCCAGTTTGCCTTGATTCATGGACCTTGATTCGTGGAGAAGGATAAGAGGCTTATGGAAGCTTCCTGATGGGAGAGACTGACGGGGAAACTGGGTCTTGTTCTGATGGGCAGGGCTCCTGGTGGCTCAGAAGGTAAAGCATCTGCCTACAGTGTGGTAGACCGGGGTTCAATCCCTGGGTAGGGAAGATCTCCTGGAGAAGAAAATGGCACCCCACTCCAGTGTTCTTGCTTGGAAAATCCCATGGACGGAGGAGCCTAGTAGGCTACAGTCTATGGGGTTGCAAGGAGTCAGACATGACTGAGCAACTTCACTCACTCACTTGCTCAGTAAATCTTTAATCCAATTTTCTGTTGAAGGGCGGGGCTGTGTTTCCTCCATGTTATTTGACCTGAGGCCAAACTATGGTGGAGGTAATGAAGATAATGGTGACCTCCTTCAAAAGGCCCCATGCATGTACTGCTGCACTCAGTGCCCCCAACCCTGCAGCAGGCCACCACCGAGCCATGCCTTCGCCAGAGACTCCTGGACACCCACAGGCAAGTCTCCTGTGGGGTCGCTGTTCCTTCCTCCCTGGTCCTAGTGCATAAGGCTCTGCTGTGCCCTCCAAGAGTTCATTTCCCAGTCCTGTGTAAGTTCTGGCGGCTCTGTGGTAGGTAATGGTGACCTCCTTCCAGAGGGCTTATGCCATCGCCACACCCAGAGTCCCTGTCCCTGCGGCAGACCACTGCCGACCCGTACCTCTGCAGGAGATGCTCAAATACAGTTCTGTCCCAGTCTCTGTGGGGTCCCTGGGTCCTGGTGCACATAAGGTTTGTTTGAGCCCTCTGAGCATCTCTGGTGGGAATGGGGTTTGATTCTAAATGCGAACTTACCCCTCCTACCATCTTGCTGGGGCTTCTCCTTTGCCCTTGGACGTGGGGTATCTCCTCACAGCAGCTCCAGCGCCTACCGTCTTACGGGGGTTTTTCTGACCTTGGATGTGGGGTATCTCCACACTGCTGGTCCAGCTAAGTACAGCTGCCGTGCCTGACCTTGGATGTGGGGTATCTATTCACGGCTGCTTCAGCAAAGTGCAGGCGCTGCTTCTGACCTCGGCCGTGGGGTTATCTCCTCTTGGTGGCTCACCACTCCAGCGCCACGCAGTAATGCTCAAAATTCTCCAAGCCAGGCCTCAACAATACGTGAACCGTGAACTTCCAGATGTTCAAACTGGTTTTAGAAAAGGCAGAGGAACCAGAGATCAAATTGCCAACATCCACTGGATCATGGAAAAAGCAAGAGAGTTCCAGAAAAACATCTATTTCTGCTTCATTGACTATGCCAAAGCCTTTGACTGTGTGGATCACAATAAACTGTGGAAAATTCTTCAAGAGATGGGAATACCAGACCATCTGACCTGCCTCCTGAGAAATCTGTATGCGGGTCAGTAAGCAACAGTTAGAACTGAATATGGAACAACAGGCTGGTTCCAAATCGGGAAAGGAGTACGTCAAGGCTGTATATTGTCACCCTACTTATTTAACATATGCAGAGTACATCATGCGAAATGCTGGGCTGGATGAAGCACAAGCTGGAATCAAGATGCCTGGGAGAAATATCAATAACCTCAGAAATGCAGATGACACCACCCTTATGGCAGAAAGCGAAGAACTAAAGAGTCTCTTGATGAAAATGAAAGAGGAGAGTGAAAAAGTTGGCTTAAAGCTCAACATTCAGAAAACAAAGATCATGGCATCTGGTCCCATCACTTCATGGCAAATAGATGGAGAAACAGGGAAACAGTGGCAGACTATTTTTTTTTTTTTTTTTTTTGAGCTCCAAAATCACTGCAGATGGTGACTGCAGCCATGAAATTAAAAGATGCTTGCTCCTTGGAAGAAAAGCTGTGACCAACCTAGACAGCATATTAAAAAGCAGAGACATTACTTTGCCAGCAAAGTTCCATCTAGTCAAAGCTATGGTTTTTCAGTGGTCATGTATGGATGTGAGAGTTGGACTATAAAGAAAGCTGAGCACTGAAGAATTGATGCTTTTGAACTGTAGTGTTGGGGAAGACTCTTGAGAGCCCCTTGGACTGCAAGGAGATCCAACCAGTCCATCCTAAGGGAGATCAGTCCTGAATATTCATTGGAAGGACTGATGTTGAAGCTGAAACTCCAACACTTTGGCTACCTGATGCAAAGAGCTGACTCATTTGAAAAGACCCTGATGCTGAGAAAGATTGAAGGTGAGAGGAGAAGGGGAAGACAGAGGAGGAGATGGCTGGATGGCATCACCAACTCAATGGACATGAGTTTGAGTCAACTCCAGGAGTTGGTGATGGATAGGGAAGCCTGGTATGCTGCAGTCCATGGGATTGTAAAGAGTCGGACATGACTGATGTGACCGAACTGAACTGAACTGAGAAATTATCTGATGTAATCCTCATATCCACTATATAAGGAGTTCATTATATCTTCATTTTATAAATGAGAAAACTGAGATGCAAAGAGATTTAATAACTTGTCGAAGATCACACAGTGGGTAAATTTGCAGAGCTAGAAAGGAATCTGGGTTTGTAAGACTTGTATACTTAACCACTTTGTCAGACCAAAGAGATAAAAGACGTACTGAAATCAGGCCCCTGTGTCAGGTATTGTGGAGTGGAGCACTTTCTGTTGTAAGTGTCCAGGAAGGTAGTTTGCTTATGACTAATGGTATGTTCTGTGATGCTGTTGTGAAGGAAGCAAATTCTGAAGGACTGGTGGCCTGGGACGGAAGATTCCAGCCCCTGGTGAGGAGAGGATGCTGGAGGGTCTTCTCAGGGTTCTCTAGACCCAGGCAGTTTTGATAGACTAGATTTCCAGATTTTCTTTCCTGGAAGGAGCCTGCCTATGGTAGTAGGCTTGCCCCTTCCAATGGACTTTTTCCTGTTTTCCAAAAGAAAAGTAGTCATTTTTCCCACTCAGAATCTGTTATACTGTTTTGTGTTTAAATGTTCAACCTCCTGGACTGATGCTGGAAAAGTAGAATGACCTTGATTATCAAGTGACACGTCCTTGTATGTCATTTTCTCACTTTAACTTTCAGCAGAATTGATGAAGGACCCAATTGATTTGCCACCTAATAGAAAATTTGAAATACTTTTAGATAATGTATCACTACTTGTAGAGTTATAGGTCTACATGTAGCTTGGAAGTTCTTTGGGACACTGGTGATATTCTTATAACAGAATACGTAACAGAATAATGTAAACCTCGACTTAATGTGAAGAAGAAAATCTATTCAAATAAAAATAAGAATAGAATTGTTGCTAAACTGTTTCATTTTAGCACAAAATAATATTCTTGAATGGGTATGATCTAGGTTAATCATGGAGAAAACAAGACTATCCTGTTTATCTTATTAAGAATTAACTTTTCAATAAAAACATACTTTTTACATTTAAAAATTACTTATCACCATTGATGTGGTATACTAATAACATGCTGTTAGTAATTGTAATGATAACTTGGTTTAGAAAAAAATTTTACCATGTCGAGCTTTATGGTCATGGGAAATAAACCTTTTACTTTATTTCTGTTTTTCTGTCACAAAAGTTAGATATAGTGATGAATAAATACTTTCAAGCATAAAACATTACTTTGGGATACATTTTTGCAGAGGAGATGAAATTGAGTTGCAACTACAAGGAGAATGAAAGATTGCTGTGAAATTTTCAACTGATAAACTCATTTCATGTATTTTTGTTTGCTTAGTTTTGTAATTAAATTTTTTTTAATTGGGGTATGATTAATTTGCAATATAGTATTAGTTTCTGTTGTGCAGCAATGTGAATCACCTATATATATACATATCCCCTCCCTCTTATACCTCCCTGCTATACCCCCATCCACCCCCTCTAGGTCATTTCATGTATTTTTAAAATGAATGACTGTGGATATCAAAGTTGTATGGTATTTTATTACACTGGATATATTTAAGAGAGTCATGAAGCAGTTTCATATAATTAATTTTTTGTTTTAATATTTTTTATGAAATACTGTTGATTCACAATGTCGTGTTAATTTGTACTTATAGCAAAGTGATTCAGCTGTGTGTGTTCTTTTTAAAAATATTATTTTCCATAATGGTTTATCATAGGATATTGAATACCATTCTCTGCTATACAATAGGACCTTGTTTACTCATTATGTGTCTCAAAGTATGCATCTGCTAACCCTAACCTCTCCTACCTCATACCTCCCCAACCCCCTCCCCCTTGGCAGACACCAGTCCATTCTCTGTGAATAGAGAGATTCAAAACAGTTACATCTTTTTATTAAAAAATTTTAAAACAGTTTTTAATTTAATATTTTGTTAGTTTCTGCCATATGTCAACATGAATCAGCCATAAGTGTATGTAAAAACAGTTACATTTTAAAATGTCAGTATTTACTATATGTTACAAATGGCATCCTTTTTATACTCTTTAAACTTCTGAGGCAAGATGTTAGATATCATCTTAGAAACATGCACTGAGGTGAATCATTTTCCAAATTCTTTTAGTGAGTACTTGTGTAAAAAGTTTAAAGAACAACTGAGTTAAGGCCTCTTAGATATGAGCTCAACTATGGAAAAATCAGAAAAACCAAAAATGTTCTCAATTTTGCCTTAGCAAAACAAACCTTTTAAAAGTGATCTTTACATACAATTATATGTATTTTGTGTTTGTATATACTTTATATGGGGCTTCCCAAGTGGCACGGTTGTAAAGAATCCGCCTGTCAATGCAGGAGACACAGGGGATGCGGGTTCTATCCCTGGGTTGGGAAGATCCCCTGGGATAGGAAATGGCAACCCACTCTACTATTCTTGCCTGGCAAACTCCATGGACAGAAGAACTTGGTGGGCTATAGTCTATGAGGTTACAAGGAGTCAGACGTGACTGAGCACACACACTCTTTATATACCACTGTAATTACATCAAATAAAACCTCTAAAGCAGTGGTCTAGCACTCTCTTCTGGAATAGAACAAACTTTGTGTCTGGTGTGGAACTGTTCACCTGCCCTAGACCAACTGAGCATGAATGTGGGGCCTGAGAAAAGATGGCTGGAGAAGGTCTGCTGTAGGTTGCTCTAAACTCTGTGGCCCTGTTGATGGGGGGCCGCGGGGGAGGGGGAGTGGGAGAGCAGCGCAGGGATAGGATGAGAGCGCTTACTCAGTTCTCCGCCGCCGTACTGTGTTCTCATATCACAGGAAGAAAAACTTGGAGACGAAGAGGTTTGCCACACCTCGTGCTTCCAGACAGCCGTTCACAGAGCCACGTTGGCGCTGGGCCTGGGACGGCTGAGGGGAAAGATCGGCACCCCTCTATTGTTAGCATGGCTGGCAGCCCCTCCAGCATACACAGGTGTGGATCACAGGTCCTTCAGATACTACAGCCCCTTGTTCCACTCTGGGGGCCTAAGGGAGAAAACAAATGCTTGGACGTGCCTTTTTTGGTTTTGAACCAGTATTCTGAACTACAGAGAAGGGTGTTGGTGCCCACTTCTCGGGGTGTGTGCCTCGGTAGCTTGGGCAGAGGATGAAATGCCTTCATCTCTTCTTCTCCTAAGTTGACCATGTTGGTCACGAGGAAAGCAGAGGGATCCAGGAGAGTGCTGGGTCAAGGGAGAAGACACTGGAAGCAGACCAACCAGGGAAGGGATCTTTCATGCATAGACATATTTTCCTAGCATCTTTCTCATCCACACCCACTCTTTATGATCTACCCTCCAGCTTTCTAGCAGAATGCTTTGTTTGATCTTGCAGTTGACATGTAGCAAAATCAGTCTTAAAAGTCTGTATGTTTGTAGTAAAGAGGTAACTGTGTTTAGATACCACCCTTAGGACTTTTGAATGCAGAAACAGAAAGGCAGGGGTCTGGCTACCTCTTTGGGATGAACAGGCTGAGGTCACGCATTTGAACTTTAAAGAATTAGCCACTGTACACTGAAACACTTTTTATTTTCCAAATCATGTGTTTTGAAATTTAATTAAACTATACATAATTTAATGAATATCAGTTTTGGCAAATATAAAACCTTCATGATGATAGGAAAAAATATATATAAAGTTTCCTTGGCCATTTTACTGTTTGTAATTTGTGATGTTAGAAAAATATATTTTGCCAAGTTGTTCTGTCTTCTGCCATTTTTTCCCATAGTACCCAGTTATAAAGTTGAAAAACCACGGCAAGGTGATTCTGTACTATCAGTGTGAGAACTAGAGCTAAAATATATTTCCAGTTACTAGCTCATTCTTAATTCATGAATATAATATTTCTTCTGATAAGTCATTCTAGGTCAGATAATATGAACTCAAACTGTCTTTAATGAAACCTAATAATCTGTTGTGTTGTGGAGAGTTAAAATCTATTCTGTCCTGATTATTTGTCTCAAGCATTAGATGTAGCTTTTAAAAAATATAGGTCAGAAAAGAAAATGTGAATAAGTGGGATAAAATTTAGCCTAAAAGTTTACAAATGTATCATATTTGAGAGTTTTAAAAATGAAATCTTGTATATATGATAGTCTCGCTTTACTTACTGGCTATTTGTCCTTTTCCCCATTAAACAGAATAAGTCAAATTACTCTGATAAATATATATATATATATATTTTTTTTTCTTTTAATGTCACATGTTCGTCCTCCATGCCCACTCTAAATTCAAAGCAGTGGCAACATTTAAGTAACATCAGACATTTAAACTAAGGTTGACAGATGTCAAATTGAGCTATGAACTTTGCTGGTGGTGGTTTAGTCGCTAAGTCACGTCCAACTCTTGTGACCTCATGGACAGTAGCCTGTCAGGCTCCTCTGTCCATGGGGATTCTCCAGGCAAGAATACTAGAGTGGGTTGCCATTTCCTTCTCTAGGGTATCTTCCCAACCCAGGAATCGAACTCAGGTCTCCTGTATTGCAGGCAGATTCTTTATCGACTGAGCTATGAGGGACCTTGTGAGGCTCAGTGTTTTTATAATTGAGCATCCATGTGAATTCAGTACCGCTTCTTGAAATCTGGACATCACAGGGATGACTTTTAAGAATCTCCCCCAGGTCAAGCAGCTAAACAGATCCTGGGAAAGTTGGTTCTGTTTCTGAAAGCCGCTCTTCCTGAACGGAAGGCGAGGGTCACTTAAGATGAAGGCACTGAATTGTGAGCAAAGCCAAACTGCACAATAGCGTGGTCATGGTCCGCTGCACGCGGGCTGAAATCATTTGCATATGGGGTGTTAAAAGGTGAACAGATGAGACCATGGAACACTGAACACTGACACAGCAGTGCTGCGTAACCCATAGGGCACTGTGTGGGCCCATGCCACGCTGCGGTGTTGAACAGTCCAGAGACAAAAATAATCACAGATCATGAGCTAGATCTGGCTCCTTAATAAACTATAGCAGTCTCCTGATAAACTTATTCTTCTACCTGTGACCAGTCTCATGAGTAAAGCCCTTTGTCTTTTGGGGGAGGGGGGTTACCACACCATGTGGCATGCGGGATCTCAGTTCCCTGACCAGGAATGGAACCCACGCCCCCTGCAGTGGGAGGACAGAGTCTTAACCGGACCTCCAGGGAAGTCCCAGACCTTTGTCTTTTTCTGTGAATGTTATGTAAGTTGAACTGGATGCTTCTAATTCTAAATGACCTTGCTAGAGTTAATATGTTATGTAAAATAAAATACAAATTTACTTAGGAGCCTTGGTAATGTGGATATGTGGATAACTTATCATATGTGGATAACTGACTTTTTTTGTAGATCATCTGCTGCTTTCATTTTAAAGGCTAGAAAGGAGGAGCATGCTATAGCGGAAGGCTGCCGTAAAGCCCTGAGAAGTAGCCCAGGCTTGTAGGGTATGGCTGCATGTCACTTCCTCTCCTGCATTTTCCATACTGCCACATCCAGATTTTTTTTTTGTCTTAGTTTTGACACTTTTTAAACATAACATTATTATCCTCAATTTTCCCTTCTGGTTGGAAAAAATAGTAGAAACAGAAAGATATCCTCTGTAATAACAGACCTTCACTGAATACTATAAAACACTGTGCTGGAAATCATGGGGCCTCAGTGATATGCCCTTCATTTTATTAAGATTTTGAGGCCTTATTCACTTAAATTAATAATTTTATTGTGTATATTATAAATATTTTTTGAAATATATATGTGGCCATTTGTGTTTCTGGATATTTTAGATGGAAAACAACTGTTTGCCCTTCTCTAAAAGAAAGAGTTGCCCCACATGGAGTGATTTCTATAGTGTAGGAAAACTGCCCTTAATGTTTTATCTCTCGACATGAGAAGTAGTTTAATAGAGGTTCATGTTATAATAATTTGTTAAACAGTTCACATATATATGTTATCTTCTTTTCTGGTGGTCTGTTACAATTTACAATGAAAAAAGAATGTTGAAAACAATTTCTCCAGCCTCAAAATTTCTTCTGGAACAATGCCTAAAATTCCATTGTTATCAATTATTTTAGTTAATATTTGTCTTCTCCTCTTTGTCTTTAAAATGCAACCATTTTGTGACCAGTTAATACATGAAGACATGAGCCCTTTAGTGTAGTTGGTTTGTCAGATGACCACTTCTCTGTAGTTCAAGAATCTGAGCTTATGTAGGAGGGCTGGTTCTGGAAGGTAGGAAAATGAGGGGAGGAAGAGTTTTGAAAAGGAAAGCAGTTAGTGCATGTCAGCAAAATGGAAAATCGGTGAGCCTAAAGGATGCATGACCATCTCTCTCACCTTTGCAGATTTCAGTAAGCAATATTTAATTGCTTAGCTTTCTTCTTAAATGATAGCATGATTAAAAAAACTTCATTCATTTGATGTAATTAGGACAATGGTTAAAATATAATATTTTTAAAGTATAGTTATTACTTTTAAGTGCATATTTACTAACATAGAGCTAATAAGTATTGCCTACTTAGAGTTTTTAAAGAACCCTACATTCATAAATAAAAAGAGTAATTTATAATTAAGGTATGAATATTACATGAATGGATACTGCAGAAAATCTTCCAGTAAGTTAAGGCTTATAAGTAGCTTTTTTTCCTATAGTTAGTTTTCCTAGTAAGTCTCTTACACTCCAGGCTTGTCCAGTTCACATACTTACAGAGGAGGGAGATGCATATTAAATAGATTTTTTTTGGTTAGTAGTGTGCTGTTTTGAGTATAAAAAAACATAAATTGGATTACCCTATCTAGTTACGATGTGTTTGAGTGTATTATATGACTGTTATGTTAGTAAAATAGTCTTGTCAGTGAAGCAGTTTATTTTGAAGACATTTGCCTATTGTGTCTGAGATTGTCTTAGAGAGCTTGTACGTGATTTTTTTCCCCTGAAATTCTTTGAGAATACCATAGATCTAGTGCTTGACCTCAAAAGTCATGACTTAGGTATTGTGAATAACCAAATGTTGGTTTCTTTAAGGAAGTACATATACATATATAGTTTGAAAATTTTCTATTTGAAAATATTCCTCAGTTTTTTAGTTTGAAAATTTTCTATTTGAAAATATTCCTCAGTTTTTGGCCTGTTTATTAAGCTTTTGCAAGCTTGGGAAAGAGACTCGGTGAAAGTGATCAAGCAGCCTCACTTTCCCCAAGGCTGTTAGACTAAGAAAAGACTGCTCAGCAATATTACGGTTACCAGGGCTAGGGAGAGGAAGACTGGGATAAATTGGGAGATTGGGATTGATACATACACACTACTATGTGTAAAATAAATATAAGGAACTACTGTGTAGCACAAGGAACTCTACCCAGTACTCTGTAATGACCTACATGAGAAACAAATCTAAGAAGGAGTGGGTGTATGTATATATAACTGATTCACTTTGCTGTACAGCAGAAAGTAACACAACACTGTAAATCAACTATACTCTAATAAAAATGTTAAAATGAAACAAACAACAACAAAAAACAAACAACAAAACACCACCCCCGCAAAAAAAACCCAAAAAGGGACTGACTGCTCAGTCAAACGGAGAAGGCAATGGCACCCCACTCCAGTACTCTTGCCTGGAAAATCCCATGGATGGAAGAGTCTGGTGGGCTGCAGTCCATGGGGACTGAGTCGGACACGACTGAAGCAACTTAGCAGCAGCAGCAGCTCAGTCAAAAGTGATAAGACTTGAAGCAAACCCAGGTTTATCCACCAGCTAGCTGCACAGGACTTCAGTTTAAGTGATGCTTGCTTTCACTCGGTGCTTCTTCCACTGCTGTTATTGCCACTGGGCACTTGGGCTGGTTTCCCTGCTGTGCCCCCTTCTTCCCCCAGCCTGGGAAATAGCCCTGGGTATGTGAATTTCCCTTATATTATAAATTAGTAATACCAGCTTAGAACAATGCTGCATTTAAAAAACATGTATTTAAAACTATTAAAAATATTGATATGGGAACACACCAGCTGTCTGGGGCACAGATGAATTAATCCCTCTTGTCACTGTCCCAGGGCCATATAACACAGAGTTCCCACTTTTGAGAAGCAGCTCCTTCTTAAATCTGCGCCTGCAATTTTGGGAATATTCCCTTGTGATTTTTATTAAGGGTTATGGCAAAGTAGACAGTGACCGGCCACTCCAGTGTCTGATAGCATCGGGGGTTGTTCAGGGGGAGTTGGTGTGTCCTGTTCATCCGCCCGTACTCTTTTATAATGCCTGAGTTCTGAATGTGGCTCCCATGGAGCTTACGTTTGATGCCATCTTCAGGTTCACCTTTTCACTTCAGGATTCCAAAACTGGAACAAAATTCAGGTATTGAATCCATGTCAAATTGCTCATAATGATAGTTTATGGAGTGCTGATTTGAAACCCCTGTTTGCTTTCCGTGTCTAAGGTGTATTCATTAATGTTTATCATTCCTGATCAGTAGCCAAAGCTGCCTCCAAATGTCCTGGAGGGAATCGCCAACTTCAGGGTGCTCACATGTTTCTCTTGTTATCTCTCAAGGTTGGTTGCCCTTGACAGAGAGTTCTTCTCTTTGTTGACGATTAAATGTTCTCCTCATTGGGTATTCTTTTCACTTATCTTCCAAAGAGTTTGTTTCTCCCAGTGTACCCTTAATTTAGACTGGCTCCCGAGGATGAGGCACAGGTGGCCATGGAAGGCTGTGCACTGTGGTGGTTTTGAGCTAATTCTCAGGAGCCAGATTGGTGGGTTTAAAAGCTGGGCCCTCGCTCATGAGCTGTGGGACCTTGGCAAAGTCCTGTTTTTCTTATCTATAAAATGGGGAAATAATTAGTATCCATTTTAGAGGATTATTTTGAGGATTATATAAGTAAATAAATCAGAAGTACTTAGGACAGTTTGGTGGCTCAGATGGTAAAGAATCTGCCTGCAATGCAGGAGACCTGGGTTTGATCCCTGGAGAAGGAAATGGCAACCCACTCCAGTATTCTTGCTTGGAGAATCCCATAGACAGAGGGTCCATGGAGTCGCAAAGAATCGGACACAACTGAGCGACTTTTACTTGGGACAGCGCCCACCACATAGTAAGTGCTCAACAGGTTATCAGCTCTTACTAGTATTACAGACTTATCTTAGAGTTTGGAAACTGTTAGCTGTGATTATACTTTGGATTGAAGGACTTGACCCATGGACATACAAGATGGCTTTCTGAGGAGGACACGCCTGCCTGCCACACGATTGAACCAGGACTGCAGGCGTCCATCCTCCCGGAGTGGGGGGCGCGCCACTAGAGAGGAGACAAGCCATCGTGCCTGCACCTCTCTCCCCTGCAGGCTTATCAGCCTCTCTCCCAAGAATGGGATCCAGATTTCCTGGATGGGCTTGGCTGCTGTGCTAGATTTGATCAGTTTCCATCGTTGTGTCTGCTGGGGGTGCCCTCTGCTGGTCCATCTAGCATGTGTGCAAATCTGGGGAATAACAGCTTTTAAAAAGTTAGTTTTAGCCTTTTAGGGATGTTTACATTAAAAAACACACTTGAAAATGTTTGTTTTTTTTTTTTAATGTGAGTGATACAAATCATATCTATATTAGTCTGTTTTTTTCCATTTGCATTATGAGTTGGAGTATTTTAAGGTCTGAAATATTTGGGGTAGGTTTGATTGAGAATGAGGGTTGTTAACGGCATGCCAAGAAACAGTAATTTTTTCACAACACAGTTTTCAAAACTGATTGGAATGGCTTACATTCCAGTATAATAGTACTAAATATCTTAGATTCTTATTTAACGGTTTAAAGAATGTCCATGATGTGGGAACTTTGTAAACACTGAAGTCTCAAAACATCCTATTTTCAAATGGTGCCATAACCTAGACCCCTTGGACATTGTTATGTTCAGGGTTTAGTACATTTCAGAAAATATTATCTCAGATTTATTGAGCAATTCATTATGTATTTAGAATTATATTTTACCAGTACATTGTGCCATGATGTCCCTAAGTTTACATTAAAAATTTTTTTTCTGTTTATTTTGTGTTTTTCTGACCACTGCCTCCTTTTTTTTTCTTCTCCACTGTCTCTTTCTTTCCTCTGCTTTGCTACTAGGATCAAACAGCATAAATCGGGTGACTGCGAATATGGAAAATGGAGAAAATGAAGGAACAACTAAAATTATCGCACCTTCACCAATAAAAAGGTCAGTTAGTTAACTGAAAGGACACACTGCTATCTGCTGTCACAGAAATGCTATTTATCTTTTGTCAAGGTTAAGAAGCACGCTGGTAATTAACTAGTACTTTTAATGAAAATAGTCTATGGGCCAAAGAATACTTTAAAATGCCAGTAAAATGTAAAGAATCAGGACGTGTCCCTCTCATTTGAAGGAAATGCTCCTGCCGTCATAGCATGATGAAGTTATAGATAGTCTGTGGTCTGCCTTCTCCACAACGCAGTGAAAATCCCATGTGATTTTTTACATGGCATGGTATAATGGACTAACTCCGAGGGTCCTGGGAAGTAAAGTAAAGCATTCACGTTCAATGTACTGCGTTCATCATAGCAGCGCACTGAACCGTGGCCCTGGAAGGAGGTTTTATAGCGTTTAGAGCTGCAGGGTTTCAGAAGGCAGTGATTGCATATGTATGAAGAGCTGTCATGGTCTTTTGCATCAATTTTCCCTGAGGCATCCCCCAGTGGAAGGACCTTCTCTTAATATATTATGTGGATTGTTTCCCTGAAAGATCAGCCTTGTTCTCTGTTCAGACGCTGTTTCAGCGTCACTTTTTCCTATCTCCAATTATGTTCATGGAACAGGATGTTGCACATACAGTGAGCTCTCTATAGAGAGTACTCCATACGCATTGTAGAGAAGTCACATATTTCCGAAATATGTGACCTTGAGAAACTTCTTAGATCATCTACTCCATCTTTTGTTAATAAATAATACAATATTGTAAAGTAAAAAAAATTCAAAAAAAAATGCAGTATCTGCAAAGCTCCCCCTCCCCCAAAAAATAATGGTGTTTTCATTCAATTGGATTGTTGCTACTTGGATAAATATAGTGTATGATTTCTCAGCAAAATAATTCTAAGTTATCAAATTTCTCAGAGTTGCAATGTTTTCCCCAAGGTTTTGCCTTCATTTTCTTTTGTTTACGTACTGGATGCTCCCTGTATAGATTCTGTTTTTGGAATGATAAGTTCTTTGCTTTCGTGTACACTTTCTTCCTCTTTTCTCTTTTTGCATTCTTGTTTTGATGGGTTGATAATTGCTTTACAGTGTTGTGTTGGTTTCTGCGGTACAACAGCAAGAACCAGCCATAAGTATACCCCCTCTCCGTGGGCCTTCCTCCCACTCCCTGCCATCCCACCCCTCTAGGTTGGCACAGAGCGCCGGACTGGGCTCCCTGTGTCCTATAGCAGCTTCCCACTATCGATTTTATACCAGCATTGATGCACTTTCATGTGCTGTGCTTCTCTTAGCCTCGTCGTTGTGGCTAGAGGGTCAGCTGAATCTGTATGTACAGGGTATGCTTATGGTAAGTCTGACATAAGAACGGTCATCTTGCATGAAATTCAGATCCCAAGCCTTTTTAGAGTGTATGGAAGGAGTGCAGTCCACTCCACAACTACATTCTTGCCCATAGGACTGATACCTGAAGGACTGCCAAATTTTCCCACTCAAGCTCCAGATGAGAACTAGCTCAGAGACTGCATTCAGTTAATTTGCCCCCTGAGATTTCATTATGCTTCTGCTGCTCTCTCAGTTCCTCTTTCATCTCCCTACTGCACTGCTCAATCTCCCTTTTCTCTTTTCTCTCTGATTTATTAAACACAGCCAAACTTTCTACTGTATCTTTCTACATACCATATTTATTACTTTTCCTCCTTTCAAAATTAAAGTTTGACTTTAGAAATTTGATCTTCCAAATGTTTTTTAATCTTTTTAAGAATAACATAAATAAAATATACCTACCGTCTACGAATACTAGTGCTCTTTAACATGCCTTTGTCAAATATCTAATTTTTTAGGCTTTATAACTCCCTAGATGAATATCATATACTAGGGTACAAGTTTATTTTCATTTTTTGAAATGACCTTGTCATTTTTTCTCTCCTCTTTCTTTGCTGTTACAAAGAACTCTGCTATGACTATATTCCAGGACAATTAAATAGAGGATTCCTCAGAAAGCTGGGGTTAAACATGGATTAGGAGTTAAGTAGCTCTATCTTTTTCTGAATGGAGGCTCCCTGGGAAGTGAGAGGTGGCACACCTTCTCTCCTCCCCTGGTGACGGGAGGCTTTTGATGAGCCCCTGCCTCGTGTCTCCCAGTGTTTCTAAAATAATTGTTGAGGTTGAATAACAGCTCAGTTATATTTACATTCTTGGGACAGACAGATGATACTAGGTCAGGAAATAAGATTTGAAAGTCATTCTGATTTGGAAGGATGAAGCCAAGATACGGCGGAAGCTGGGGACAGAGAAGGTCAGCTTGGGTGGCCTGAACCTGCCCAAAGCTGACAGGCCTGCACAAATTCAGACCCAGATCCAAAGCCAGCGGTCTCTGACCAGTGCTGAAAGAGGGAACCAGCCACATGAGCCAGAATACTCAACTTTCCTTTCTTGTCAGCCTTGTGTTTTTGGCTTGCTGGTTCCCCCTCTTTCTCATCCTGCCAGAATTCTCCAGGCCAGAATACCGGTGTGGGTAACCTTTCCCTTCTACAGGGGATCCTCCCAACCCAGGGTTTGAACCCAGGTCTCCCTCATTGCAGGTGGATTCTTTACCAGCTGAGCCACAAGGGAAGCCCAAGAATACTGGAGTGGGTAGCCTATCCCTTCTCCAGCAGATCTTCCCAACCCAGGAATTGCACCAGGGTCTCCTGCATTGCAGGTGGATTCGTTACCAACTGAGCTATCAGGGAAGCCCCTTCCCATACTGCAGGTGGACTCTAGAAAATTTCTTTTAACAATTGATGACTTGGCATTTGGGTGACTTACAGCAGTAAAACTAAAAAGAAAGAAGAGGCAAAGAGATCCCCAAGGTACAGCTGGAAAGTTTATTATTATTATTATTATTATTATTTTTTAGGCAGCCACTTTACATTTTTTTCTGGAATGAGTCATAGGTATGAATAAAAACACATTTTAAAACGTTTGTTAAATAATTTTACTGAAGAAATAAGTATGTGAGTTAATTTTCTTTTATTTTCTAGTTAATTTATTTTCCACTCTTTTTTGTTTGTTTTTTTAAATTAAAGCTTTAAGAAAGCAAAGAATGAAAACAGCCCTGATACGCAGAGAAGCAAATCTCATGCACCGTGGGAAGAAAACGGCCCCCAGAGGTAAAGAGAATCCTTGTTTTTATAAAGGAGAACAGTATAAATGGGGTTGGCAGTTGCAGCTTGTTAAACAATGGAATTCGCTTTGTGGCTGGTGATGACTACCTGTGGACAAGGCAGTCAGATCCCTAGGTCAGCATGACTGAGAACTTCTGAAGTCGAAGTCAACAGCATGTGTCCTAACACGAAACTTTCTCCTGGAAAGACAGAAAGGAAAACGTGCGTATACTAAGAAACTGCCTGAAAGGTGGTGAGGATGGCTTAGGTGGTCATCTGGATGCTTGAAATGACATATTAATGATAATTTCCCCAACTGCATTGTTCTTGTTAAAACTTTAATTGAAAACTACCGTTGATGAATAGTGCTTTTAGATGACCTTTATTCCTAGAAATAAATAAATATTTAGTTAATTTTGTTCACAATTACCATACCAGGGACAGATCTGCTTCATAATTTATTGATAAGTTGAATGATGGTTCCAGGTCTGACCATGCGATGGTTCAGATTCTAACTCTGCCTCTTTCCTGGGTACTTGGCTGCTTAACTAAATATTCTGTATTTCTGTTTTCTTTACTGTTAAATGGGTCTAATACCTGTACTTCAGTGACTAGGGTTGACCTGGAGGTAAACTGGGATAATGAGTATAAAGCCCTCAGCAAGCATGTGTAGGTTCATCTTAAATGCAGATTGTTACTGTTGCCATCATTTGTGTGTGCTCATTTCTTTTGAAGTCCAGTGAAACAAGCCCATTCCTGCAAAGTGAAGACTTTCATGATTTATTTTACTAGATCTTACTCTTCTTTCAATAAATCTTGTCAGGAAAGAGAACCATGTGCCCAAGACCCAGTGTTCCCCTGAAAGCAGAGAATGGCGGTTGTGAGCACTTCCCTAGGTCCAGCTTAGGGTGTTGCTTCTCCCGGCCCTCTGCAGACATCCTTGACCATTCCTCTTCCACTCCAGCGGACTCTATAACTCCCCCAACGACCGCACGAAATCCCCCAAGTTCCCTTACACACGCCGCCGAAACCCCTCGTGTGGGAGCGACAATGACTCTGTGCAGCCCACCAGGAGGAGGTAAGCGGAACAGCCGTCGGTTTTAAATTTTCAGCAGCAGTTCCAGGTCCCAGGTGCAGTTTAACCAGGATATTCTCATAGTGCGTGACTGTTGGTCACCTCACAATAACAGAGAGCTTCTGAGTTTTGTTGTTGTTTTTCGAGATAAAATAAGCTAGAGGTCCTGAAGCATTTCTCTTAAAAAGCCAGAGTTTCAGAGGATGATTTCATAAAATATTGATGGGAACTTACTCTCTGTATTGTAGTTAAGACTAAATTTTTAAAAATATGTATAATATTTTGAAAATATATATTATATAGTATGTATAATATGTATATATAATATGTATTGGATTAATGATATACATTAATATGTAAAAGATTTAAATGTTTTTACCTGAGAAGACAAGATCTTCATGACCCCAAAAAGATCTTCATGACCCAGATAGCCACAATGGTGTGATCACCCACCAAGAGCCAGACATCCTGAAATGCAAAGTCAAGTGGGCCTTAGGAAGCATCACTACAACAAAGCTAGTGGAGGTGATGGAATTCCAGTTGAGCTATTTCAAATCCTAAAAGATGATGCTGTGAAAGGGCTACACTCAATATGCCAGCAAATTTGGAAAACTCAACAGTGGCCACAGAACTGGAAAAGGTCAGTTTTCATTCCATCCCAAAAAAGGGCAATGCCAAAGAATGTTCAAACTACTGCACAATTGCACTCATCTCACATGCTAGCAAAATAAAAAATTTCTCAAAATTCTCCAAGCCAGGCTTCAACAGTACGTGAACTGCGAACTTCCAGATGTTCAAGCTGGATTTAGAAAAGGCAGAGGAACCAGAGACCAAATTGCCAACATCCATTGGATCATGGAAAAAGCAAGAGGGTTCCAGAAAAACATCTGTTTCTGCTTTATTGACTATACCAAAGCCTTTGACTGTGTGAATCACAACAAACTGTGGAAAATTCTTCCAGAGATAGGGATACCAGACCACCTGACCTGCCTCCTGAGAAATCTGTATGCGGGTCAAGAAGCAACAGTTAGAACTGGACATGGAACAACAGACTGGTTCAAAATCGGGAAAGGCGTACGTCAAGGTTGTATATTGTCACCCTGCTTTTTAACTTATATGCAGAGTACATCATGAGAAACGCTGGGCTGGATGAAGCACAAGCTGGAATCAAGATTGCTGGGAGAAATATCAATAACCTCAGATACACAGATAATACCACCTTTATGGCATTACTTTGCCAACAAAGGTCCGTCTAGTCAAGGCTATGCTTTTTTCAGTGGTCTGGTATGGATGTGAGAGTTGGACTGTGAAGAAAGCTGAGTGCTGAAGAATTGATGCTTTTGAACTGTGGTGTTGGAGAAGACTCTTGAGAGTCCCTTGGACTGCAAGGAGATCCAACCAGTCCATTCTAAAGGAGATCAGTCCTGGGTGTTCTTTGGAAGGACTGATGCTAAAGCTGAAACTCCAATACTTTGGCCACCTCATGCGAAGAGTTGACTCATTGGAAAAGACTCTGATGCTCGGGGGGGATTGGGGGCAGGAGGAGAAGGGGACGACAGAGGATGAGATGGCTGGATGGCATCACCGACTCGATGGACATGAGTTTGAGTGAACTCCAGGAGTTGGTGATGGACAGGGAGGCCTGGCGTGCTGTGATTCACGGGGTCACAAAGAGTCGAACATGACTGAGCAACTGAACTGAACTGATGGCAGAAAGTGAAGAACTGAAGAACTTCTTGATGAAAGTGAAAGAAGAGAGTGAAAAAGTTGGCTTAAAGCTCAACATTCAGGAAACTAAGATCATGGCATCCAGTCCCATCACTTCATGGCAAATAGATGGGGAAACAATGGAAACAGTGAGATACTTTATTTTTTTGAGCTCCAAAATCACTGCAGATGGTGACTGCAGCCATGAAATTAAAAGATGCTTGCTCTTTGGAAGAAAAGCTGTGACCAACCTAGACAGCATATTAAAAAGCATTTAATATTTAAGCATTTAATGTTGAAGACATTACTTTGCCAACAAAGGTCCGTCTAGTCAAAGCTATGGCTTTTCCAGTAATCATGTATGGATATGAGAGTTGGACTATAAAGGAAGCTGAGCACCAAAGAATTGATGCTTTTGAACTGTGGTGTTGGAGAAGACTCTTGAGAGTCCCTTGGACTGCAAAGATATCCAACCAGTCCATCCTAAAGGAAGTCAGGGTGAATATTCATTGGTAGGACTGATGTTGAAGCCGAAACGCCAATACTTTGGCCACCTGATGCGAAAAACTGACTCCTTGGAAAGGACCCTGATGCTGGGAAGGATTGAAGGTGGGAGGAGAAGAGGATGACAGAGGATGGAATTGTTGGATGGTATCACCAATTTGATGGACGTGAGTTTGAGCAAGTTCTCGGAGTTGGTGATGGACAGGGAAGACTGGCATGCTGCAGTCCATGGAATTGCAAAGAGTCAGATACATCTGAGCGACTGAACTGAACTGGGAAGACAGGATCATGGTTAGAGAGATATCTCTTAGGTGAGGCTGAGTTATTGTAAAACCCCTTTCAAGAACAGAGAAAATGAGTCTTGTTACATTTTACCCAGCAGGTCAGATTGTTCATATGAATATATTTGTGTGTTTGTGCTTAATAAAAAAAAGAAAAATTCCTAAATAGCGGTTTTGAACCCTCTCTGCAAAGTAGGCTGGGCAATATGATAGGTCCAAGAGAGGAAGACTTGGAAATCACTTACTAGTGAAACTCACTTTATTTCTATCTGATGGGGACTATGTTTTACTTTGGGTGCCTACATGAGTGGTATTTTATGTGACTTATAATTATGAGATGAATAGATAGCATCACCAACTAAATGGACATGAATTCAAGCAAGCTCCAGGAGATAGTGGAGGACAGAGGAGCCTGGCATGTTGCAGTCCATGGGTCATGAAGAGTCGGACACAGTTTAGCAACTGAACAACAACGACAATAACCACATTATGAGATGTTCCACATTATGTCATGTTTTCAGGTAACCATCAAGATTCTTTTTGTATGCACTGTCGATTTAGAAAGCAGAGGTGCATCTCTTTCCTCTGCCCTTTTTCATACTCACTTGCTGGTCCATCCCTGCTTGACTCCTTCTGCTTCTGCCAGTTTCCAGGAGTCTTCATCCATAACTTTCTCAAACCAGGTCCACTTCACCAAAACCCTTTGAAAGTTAAGAAAAGAAAGGCCATCATCTTCACCTAGCAGGACTGAGAAGGGGGTGCCAGATCATAACCCGTGATGATTAGACAGAATACTGGGGAAATAGCTGGCATGTAACATGTTCCAAGTACTGAGCAGCTTACTAGCTCTGTATTATCTCGTTTCAACCTTATGATACCCTACAGAAGCTGACATAATGCATCTCTCAGTCACTAGGCCTTTCCAGCAGAGAGGGATTAAGGCAGAAATCAGTGCACAGGTGTGAGCAGGACTGAAGGAACAAAAAGACCAAGAGTCTGTGGCCTGGATGCTGTGCTGGCCCTGGGCTGCAGGAGTAGCGGGAGAGATGGGGAAGTCACCCAAAGATTCAAAGCTGCTTCTGCCTTCGAGCTGGCCCCCGGGAGCCTGTGCTTGGCGCTGACCCCGCTGGGGCCGCCACCACTGTAGGAATGACTCCTGCCGCAGCTGCTGGAGAAGGTACCTCCACGTCTAAGGCTGTGGAATCCGCACCTTTGGGGGATGCAACAGCAAGTGCTGCAGGTGCTGCCGGAAGCAAAATCGCCTCCTTTTTTCTCCTGCCTTCAAGTCTCACCTGAGCACCTAAGTGGTGAAGAAGCCTAGGAAGGTGTAATTTTCAGGTCTCTCGTCTTGGCAGTACATGAGAGACTGCAGCTAGGTCTGGATGGGACTGAGTACCAATGGAGAAATACCTGGCCCAGCATTATTATCTCCCTTTTATAGATGAGAAAACAGGCTTGAGGAGGAAAGAGTAACTATTCCTTGCACACATCCAGAATTTGGGTCCACGTCTGTATGTCTGAAAAAGGCAGGGATAATGAGTCATCATTTAAAACAGGCAGGGGAATAGATTTTCTGCTCTCCTTTCTCTTCCAACAATTGGTTCAACTTGGAGAACACTTAAAAAATAAGTCAACATCACTGGGAAACACTATAAAGTGCATTTCTTTGTACATGTGTATTGAGGAGCTCTGGGGAGTGGGGACTACTAAATCTTCTAAGAATCTGTGATGGTATGATTGTTGTTAATAGATAGGTTTTTATAGGTTCTCACTCTAAATTATTAGTGTATTTTTTCACCATTCCCTAAATAAATACACACACTGAGCAGATGGTCATTTGGATTTTAATGTTTAGAAGTGAATTTATCAAGTTTTTACATTACATATCAAAATGTATAGAAATTTTTTTTCCTAAACTAATTGCTTGAAATAGTTGGGAGCACACACATTCCCAAGTCCAGACTTAATAATGTTCATATTGAATACAGTTTCTGCTGGCTTCCTGTGCAACACAGAGACGTAATTGTGGTGAGAGGACACAGGATCCTCTCATGGGTACCATCCAGGGGAAAGACAGTTTTGATTTTATAGAGTAGCGAATCTTTTTGTCTGAGCATCAGGGCCTCTGTCTGGTTCTGTGTGGTACTTGAAAGGTCTCTTATTGGGCATGTGTGTTTTGAGGAGACTAGACATTGCTGACTGTTGGCCTCAAGAGCTGGAGCTCATTCTTTGTTTCTTTCCACTCTGAATACCCTGTAATTGTCCCTGTCCTTCTGAGTCTTGTTTTATCTTCACATGCATTTACCTTGCTCTTGAGCACAAGTCCCTGCATGGCTGAATCGATTCTGACATTTAAAACTGAGACTTGTCATCAGCATGGAGGCATATCATGGACTTAAATTTAATCATGGAAAATTCTACTTTGCAATGCATGGCCAGAATAACATGTTTTGCAAAACATGTCAAAATTTCCTGTTTTGCTAGTTGTCTGTCATTAAATGGATAAATCTATCAAATTCTGGTGGAGCCTAGAACCCTGGTCCTTAACCTTTTGGGATGATGAAACTCTCTGAGAGACTGATGAAATGTTGGATTCATTCCGGGGGCTGGGCGGTGGGGGAGGTACTTAATTAAATACATGTATAAATTTTCCTTTGCAGCTCAATTGCTAAAGAATCTGCCTGCAATGCAGGAGACCTGGGTTCGATTACTGGGTCGGGAAGATCCCCTAGAGAAGGAAATGGCAAACTACTCCAGTATTCTTGCCTGGAGAATCCCATGGACAGAGGAGCCTGCAGGCTACAGTCCATGGGATCACAAGAATCGGACATAATTTAGTGACTAAATCACCACTACATAAATTTTCATAGAATTTTTCAACATTCACGGAGATCCTGAAGCCTGCTTGTTTAAGCAGTCCTGTTTTAGAACAGAAAAGCTACTATACTTCCTGGGCAGTACAAGTTTATTTTTACCCCAGTCCATTTTCACACTCAGAAATGCTTATTGAGGGCATCTCTATGCAAGGCATGTGTTAACCAGCACTAGAGACAGTCCCTGTAGGGGCCTTGGGATGGAATGGAGATCGGGAGTATTCATAGAAAGGCTGAAAGGTCAGTGTCGTCAAGCACTGAGAGGACAGAAATGTGTTAGAGACGAGCCCGGAGGGAAAGAGAGAAAGGAAGAGAGAAAGAGAAGTCAGACCTCACAAGACACCTGGCCTTTGTTGAGGATTTCAGTCATTATTCCGGTAGTTTTTCTAAGGGGGTGATAACACAGTTGCATTTGTACTGGGTGAAGATGGTCCTTACTGCCTCTGGGGGAGAGGTGGTGGTGGACGTAGGCCAGACAGCACACAGGTCCTAGAGAAAGAGGATGGGAACTTGTGCCAAGGTGGCGATGTGGAGATAGGAGGAAGTGGATGGTTTTAAAACCCTTTAAGAGGTAAAAGTGTGGGATGAGAAGGATAAAAATGAGGGGCGAAGGAGTGACAGGTGTCAGGATGAAAGCCAGACTTGTATAATTTCATGGATGGAGGTGTGATGCACTGAAATAAGAATCACCTGGATATCACAGGCTTAAAAAGGAAAACTGAGTTTGTTTGTTGATAAGTTGAATTTGTTGTACCATTGAGAAGTCCAAGTGAGGGATTTACATGGATTGTTTGATATAAGTCAGGAGCTAGATGGCTATCTGGACTGAAATATAGATTTCTTACAGATGTTAGTTGAAATATGAAATAGAGTTGAGGTTGTCTAGATACTGTAGATAGACTGCAAAGACAAGCCAATAACAGAGCTGTGAAAAACTTCAGCATTTATTTGCCTTAGTTGAAGAGGATTAACTTGTAAAAGAGACAGAGATATTATATCTATATGAAAAATCATGGAACAACATACTGGTGTGAAATTGGGAAAGGAGTACTTCAAGGCTGTGTATTATCACCCTGCTTATTTAATTTCTATGCAGAGTACATCTTGCGAGATGCTGGATGAAGCACAATCTGGAATCAAGATTGCTGGGAGAAATATCAGTAACCTCAGATACACAGATGACACCACCTTTATGGCAGAAAGTGAAGAGGAATTAAAGAGCCTCTTGATGAAAGAAAGAGGAGAGTGAAAAAGTTGGCTTAAAGCTCAACATTCAGAAAACTAAGATCATGGCATCCAGTCCCATCACTCCATGGCAAATAGATGGGGAAACAATGGAAACAGTGACAGACTTTATTTTCTTGGGCTCCAAAATCAGTGCAGATGGTGACTGCAACCATGAAATTAAAAGATGCTTGCTCCTTGGAGGAAAGGCTATGACCAACCTAGATAGCATATTAAAAAGCAGAGACATTACTTTGCCAACAAAGATCCATCTAGTCAAAGCTATGGCTTTTCCAGTAGTCATGTATGGATGTGAGAGTTGGACTATAAAGAAAGCTGAGTGCCAAAGAATTGATGCTTTTGAACTGTGGTGTTGAAGAAGAGTCTTGAGAGTCCCTTGGAATTCAAGGAGATCAAACCAGTCCATCCTAAAGGAAATCAGTCCTGAATGTTCATTAGAAGTACTGATGCTGAAGCTGAAACTCCAATATGTTGGCCACCTAATAGGAAGAACTGACTGATTGGAAAAGGCCCTGATGCTGGGAAAGATTGAAGGCAGGAGGAGAAGGGGATGACAGAGGATGAGATGGTTGGATGGCATCACCGACTCGATGGACATGAGTTTGAGCAGGCTCCAGGAGTTGGTGAGGTGGATAGGGAAGCCTGGTGTGCTACAATCCATGGGATCGCAAAGAGTCAGATGCTACTGCATGACTGAACTGAACTGAAGTCCTCATTCCCAGAATGCTAGAATCCAGGCTTCTATTTCCGAGGCATGAGAGTAGAGACTCTCCCTATAAAATATGGATAGATACTAGGGAAAAGGTCTACAGATAGGAACTTTCAAAAGATTGTCCAGTGAAATGACGAGACTTCCCATATTAGCTCTGCAGTGCAGTGAGGCTGTCTGTTACCATGCACTGCACCATCCAGAGGGTTCCAGTCTTTTCAGTGTCTAAAATATGAAAAGAACCATAATCACCCAGAATTTGGGGATAGCTTCTCTTTGGAAAGACAGAGACTGAGCCAAGACTTAGGAGTATGTGCGGGGGGAACTCACAGGAAATAGAGACAGTATAAGAAACAAAATTTTCTAAAAAATATATACTTATTACCTTTAGAAAAGTGAAAACTGTGGTATTGAAAGAGTGAATAAGAGTTTTTAGATTTTAAATTTGTGGGGTATAATTTTAAATAATTAAATTGGAAGATAAGGAAATCTTCCCCAAAGTAGAACCAAAACAAATCCATGGAAATAAGGATTATTATGATCAAACCTGAATATCAGTCATTTGACTAATGAAATTTCTGAGGGGGAAAAAAAACAAAAAATTACAGGTAAGGAAACTATGAAATAAATAATATAAGAAAATACCCCAGATTGGAATGGTTTAACTTTATAGATAGACAGAACGCACTGAGCATTTGGCATAGTGTATTGAAAAGTAAGATCTGTACCAAGATCATTAAAACATTATAGGCCAAGAGAGAATTTTAAAAAATTGGCATCAGGGAGGAAAATGTGAAAGGAAAAAAACACAGATCATGACAAATAAATATCATGGACTTAGACTGCTTCACAGCAAAAGCAGGGAAAGAAGATAATGAGGCATTGCCTCCAAATGCTGAAGGAAAGTTAATTTCAATTTAGGATTCTATGCCAAGATAAACCAGATTATATGTGTGTAAAGAAGACATTGTCAGAAATTTCATTCTCAAAAATATATATACATATATGTGTGCATATATATAATGTATTTTGTATATTTAGTGTATATACATGCATATACACATATATATGTATATACATAGCTCAAACTACTGCACAATTGTACTCATCTCACATGCTAGTAAAGTAATGCTTAAAATTCTCCAAGCCAGACTTCAACAATACGTGAACCATGACTTCCAGGTGTTCAAACTGGTTTTAGAAAAGGCAGAGGAACAAGAGATCAAATTACCAACATCCGCTGGATCATTGAAAAAGCAAGAGAGTTCCAGAAAAACATCTACTTCTACTTTATTGACTATGCCAAAGCCTTTGACTGTGTGGATCACAATAAACTGTGGAAAATTCTTCAAGAGATGGGAATACCAGACCACCTGGTATTCTGACCTGCCTCTTGAGAAATCTGTATGCAGGTCAGGAAGCAACAGTTAGAACTGAATGTGGAACAACAGACTGGTTCCAAATCAGGAAAGGAGTACATCAAGGGTGAGTATTGTCACCCTAGTTATTTAACCTCTATGCAGAGTACATCATGAGAAACGCTGGGCTGGAGGAAGCACAAGCTGGAATCAAGATTGCCGGGAGAAATATCAATAACCTCAGATACACAGAAGACACCACCTTTATGGCAGAAAGCGAAGAAAAACTAAAGTGCCTCTTGATGAAAGTGAAAGAGGAGAGTGAAAAAATTGGCTTAAAGCTCAACATTCAGAAAACTAAGATGATGGCATCTGGTCCCATCACTTAGTGGCAAATATATGGGGAAACAGTGGAAACAGTGAGAGACTTTATTTTTTTGAGCTCCAAAATCACTGCAGAATGGTGACTGCAGCCATGAATTTTTTTTTTTTTTTTTTTTTGCAGCCATGAAATTAAAAGACACTTACTCCTTGGAAGAAAAGTTATGACCAACCTAGACAGCATATTAAAAAGCAGAGACATTACTTTGCCAACAAAGGTCCGTCTAGCCAAGGCTATGGTTTTTCTAGTAGTCATGTATGGATGTGAGAGTTGGATTATAAAGAAAGCTTAACACCAAAGAATTGATGATTTTGAACTGTGATGTTGGAAAAGATTCTTGAGAGTCCCTTGGACTGTAAGGAGATCCAACCAGTCCATCCTAAAGGAGATGAGTCCTGGCTGTTCATTGGAAGGACTTATGCTGCAGCTGAAACTCCAATACTTTGGCTACTTGATGCGAAGAGCTGACTCATTTGAAAAGACCCTGATGCTGGGAAAGATTGAAGGCAGGAGGAGAAGGGGATGATAGAGGATGAGATGGTTGGATGGCATCACTGAACCAATGGAGATGAGTTTGAATAAACTCTGGGAGTTGGTGATGCACAGGGAGGCCTGGTGTGCTGTAGTTCATGTGGTTGCAAAGAGTTGGACACGACTGAGCTACTGGACTGAACTGATATATAGTGTGTATGGGTCTCCCAGGTGGTGCTAGTGATAAAGAACTCACCTGCCAATGCAAGAGACATAAGAGACATGGGTTCAGTCCCTAGGTCAGGAAGGTCCCCTGGAGGAGGGCATGGTGACCCACTTCGGTATTCTTGCCTAGAGAATCCCATGGACAGAGGAGCCTGGCGGGCTACAGTACATAGTGTTGCAAAGAGTCAGACATGGCTGAAGTGACTTAAATATGAGTATATATATATGCGTGTGTGTGTATATATATATGAATATATAGCTGCCATGACAAGAGGCCATCAGACCTAAGACTATGGACTTCATCAAAGGTGCAAAAGAAATTCCGTGGTCAGGGTGAAGGGACATCTATGCAACAGTGCTAGGCAGCAAACTGTCCAATGTGAGTAGGAGGGCAGAGTGCTCCAGAAGGGATTTACATGGAACTTGCTATCTGTGTATTTATCTATCTCAGGAGGAGTTGTGCAGCTGTCTCAGAGATGGCATAAAGTATTAGTGAGAAGTACGAGGAAAACTCGGAGAAGGCAATGGCACCCCACTCCAGTACTCTTGCCTGGAGAATCCCAGGGACGGGGGAGCCTGGTGGGCTGCCGTCTATGGGGTCGCACAGAGTCGGACACGACTGAAGTGACTTAGCAGCAGAAGCACGAGGAAAACTAAGCAAGCAACTTAAGTAGAAAACTAGCCAGTTATCATCTCTAAGAAAAATTTAAACCTATACAAGAAATTGTGTTCCTAAAACACTGTTTAGATCAGTCATCTGTGAACAATAGTTACGTAATTGTTTACAATTAACAATTCTATCAATGTAATGTTGTTTGATATATTTGATATAATTATGTTGGGAAAGTGGGAAAATGAAAGTTGTGAATGTGGCATTAAAAGAGTCATGTCTGCCCTGGCTAGATCAGAAAGGTACATATAACAAAAGAGAAAGACATGGAGCCCAAAAGCAAGAAAGAGACCTCGCTCAAGAAGTATGGCTTTGCAGGAGAGGAGCGAGACTGGGCAGAAAGTCGTGGGAGATGTGGAGTCAAAGTAGGTGTGTGTATGTTTGAACAGGAGAGACTTGAGAATGTGAAAGGCTGGTAAAGAAACTTGGCTCTGAGGACAAGGTGAATATATGTGAGAGACAAGAGGTGGTTAATGACAATCACCGAGGAGGTAAAAGGCGATGGGATCTGCACAGCACAGGCGAGCGGATTGACCCTAATTGTAAGGACACTTCCGTAAAAGAGAGGGTGATGTGGGTGAGTTTTATTTTGGGTAACAGGAAAAGGAAAGAGTTCCCATCCAGTGGCTGGCTCCTTTTTGCTTTGGAAGGAGAACACAAAGTCCTTTGCTGCAGCAGTGGTACAGTGAGTCAGAGGGCTGCAAGGCAAAAGGAGTTTGAAAGCTCTTTGAAGAAACTGAGAGTTCTTGGATCAGAGAAAGGTAGTAGGATCGCTGGGCCATGTTGTAGATCTGAGATTATGCACATGGATTTGTAGTGTAGTTAACACGCCCTTTTATGTGACCTCATCTAGCACTGCTTGCCAGCTTTTGAGGGCTGGCCCAAAGAACCTGAAGAGTTGGATTCACCCACCTCTGGAGTTTTGTCATAGAGACTGAACAAAAAACACAATCAGAGGGTTTCAAGTACTGGCATACATGTTATTGTGATGATGAAAATCCAAACTGAGTCAGGGAGGAAATAAAAGTTAGCTGACAGAAAGTTGCAAGGTTGATAGACAGACAGTACTACTGAGGTCAAAGGAAAGTAGATGGAAGTCATTGAACAAGCAGCAATGGTAATAGTCAACATTTATTAAGTGCTTAGAGTGGGCCAGGTCCTACTGTGTGCATTTTAAATATATTAATTCATTTTATCCTCATAACAACCCTGTGTGGGAAGTACTATTCAAACTGAGGCTCAGTAGAGAAGTCTTATGTTTAAATCACACTACTTATCATCAGATGGTACGGGATTCACATTCAGGATTACAGAACTCACACATTTAACAGGATGCCCCACTGAAGCTGTTTGAAGGTAAATAGGAAGTGGTATTCAGGAAGGAGAGGAGATTCAGGTTAGAGAACAAGGTTTTTGCAGGTGGTTACAGATAATAAAGTCCAAAGTGTGACCCTGATGGGGTTGCTGAGTTGCAGTAAAGAGGTCCTTAGGGAAGATGACAAGGGCCGTGGAGGCTGGGATGTTGGAAAGGGCATTCAGGTGAGAGCTGACATCAGATTATAGCAGAACTTGGCTTGGTGGATTGTGTTACGGAATTGGGTTTGTTTGCCTAACTTGCAGCAAGCCAGACATTGAGACACCAAGGTTTGCAGCAGAGAAATCGTTAATTCACAAGATAGCCAAACAAGTTGATGGGAGAACAAATCCAAAACTTGTCTCCCTGAAGGTCAGACTTAGGGATGTTTATAGGATAAACAGGCAGAGTGTATGAGGCGTGGGGAGAGGTGATTGAGGTAAGAAAAGGGAGGTAATCGGTGGTTTCTGCAAGAGTGGTCAAGCTTCATGGTTCTTCATGGCAACTGTTCAGAAGATGGCAGAGTTAGTGTGTTCTGAGGGTAGGGGTTTTGGCCCTCTAGCATCAAAAGATCATCCGTCTGACACTCATGCATGGCCAGTTGAATGATCAGTGGTTTCAACCAGTTTGAACTGGGTAAGAACTAACTCCACATTCCTGAAAAACAGTTTAAGCAACCATTACTATAGTGACCCATACATCAGAGGTGTTATCCATAAGGAAGCTAGGGAGTGGTTAGTTTAAAATCAACTAAAAGCAAGTGAGGCAGGTTGGATTTGGTGCGCCTAATCAGGTTAGTGCTCTGTTTCAGTTGCAGATCTGGGCACTACAATTGAACTCTGTTATTGGATGAATGGAACTTAACAGATAATTACTGTTATATCTGTTAATTACTTAATAGATAATTACAGACACAGATAATTGTGCATAATTACTTATGGACTGTTTGTAGCCCCTGCTAGCCTGTTGGCTTCTTGAGGCCAGTTGATATCGTTTCTGGGATCTGTTGTAGAGTTGGGCATGTATGTGTGACTCGTGTTTGGTGACTGACGTGAATGGATGACTGTGTAATGTGCATTAACTGAAGTAAAACTCATTCTGGTATGCTTTCCTTAGCCAGTTGATAATTTTCTATTCTCCTGAATGAATTATTATTCTTTCCTCCCCCGCCCCCCCATAGGAAAGCCCATAACAGTGGTGAAGATTCAGATCTAAAGCAAAGGAGGAGGTAAAAAAGCCAAAATGGAAGGAGGGTCAAGGGAGAGGGAAAGGGCTTAGCAGGTCAGCACAGCTCAGACCTGAGGCAAGAGTGTGGGAAATGTTTGGTTTTATTAGTGACTGCTTTAAGGATATTATAATTTTTTAAACTTTGAAATAACAATTTTGGCTGCAGCTGGTTCTCAGTCTTCCATTCCTTAACATCTTTAGGAGTTTCTCTCTCTCTCTCTCTTTTTTTTTTTAACCCTACTCCTTTTTGTCTTAGAGGAGCTATCTCCATTATCTCTCTTTTTCTTTTTTTCTTTTCTAGTCTCTTTCTTTCTGTTTTTCTTTTTGGCCACACCACACCGTGGCATTTGGGATCTTAGTTCCCTGACCAGGGATCGAACCCATGCCCCCTGCAATGGACGTGTGGAGTCTTAACCACTGGGCTGTCAGGGAAGTCCCTCGCTTATCTCTTGCTACAGTAAAACCATCTGGAACTGGGTGGTTGAATATAACAACAACCATATATATCTTATATGATTCTATTGATTGAACAGCAGTTTGTTAGCTAGTTTAACTGGTCCCTGGCAGAATGGCTGTCCGCCTGGGAACTCACTCTGTCCGTGATCTCTGCACTTGGTTAACCTAGGTGGCTGGGAAGAAGCAGAAGCTACCAGCCCTGTTAAGAGATAGTCCTAGAACTGGCAGAGTATCCCTTCTACCTCCTTCTGTTGGAAAAATCACTCGTAGGACCAGCACAAATTCAAGGGGAGTGGAAATAAACTCTCCCTCTCTTCGTGGGGGTAGGGGTTTGACAGGACTTTGAGTCCATATTTAGTCCACCCCAGGGACTTATAGCTTTTCCACACCAGAGTTCTGTCGAAAGCTCTTGATTCTGTGGTCCTTTCTAGGAGCATGGTGACATTTACTTTAGTCTGCTTCCACATTTCTATAGACATTCAGATAGCTAGCTGAATTGAGGAACTGCTTGGGAGAGGGCTATGACAACTACTTATGTTTGAATTGGTAGTTTTATTGCAAAATTAATTCTAAAGAACCTACAAGAACCTTTCTGATGTTTTTCATTTGTCATAAATATAGTTTTTTTCCTCTTATTTTCTTTTCAGGTCACGCTCACGCTGTAACACAAGCAGTGGTAGTGAATCCGAAAATTCTAACCGAGAGCACCGGAAAAAGAGAAACAGGTAATGTTGGACTATGGTAGTTAACAGGAACTCTGAAATCAGCGACTACCACTGATTGTAGAAGCTGTGTGTCCTATGAATTTTTACACCTGATTTTTCTCAGCTGTATTTAAGAAGAAATCTGGAATGATTCTGAAGTACTATTTTAGGAAACCTCAGCTCTTCGAACTGAGTTTCTTATCTTTATAATAAGATGATTAAACAGTTTGACAGTGATGTCCCTTCTTGTTAATTAAAAAAAATAAAAAGCAATGATCTATATTTAGGTACAACATGTAGTGAATTTGCCTAAGAGTGGTAAGAAATTTTATCATTTGTAGAGAGATTTCTCCCTGAAGTGTCTTTTAACATGACATCGTTATTCTTTGCCCAACTAAAAACCAAGACACTCATAGTTGCATACTTTTAGTCTTATGTATATTTAATGCAAATGTGTTTATACTTGTGCCAGGCACACGCAATTAGATGGGTAAATGCAATTAATTCATATTTTTAGGACTTAGTCTTAAGAGCTTGTTAGTAACATGATTTGACATGTAATCAATATTAGTGATGGCAATGCATTGATTTAATCAGTTCTTCCTAATTCTGAAATATTTATTTGAAAACAAGTAATCCGTGATGAAAGAACACCAGGTTGGGGAGCTGAGGGATATAGTTATCGGTTATGCCAGTTTCTAATCCAGTGGTTCTCAGCTGGGGACAGTTTTGTTTTCCCTCTCTTCCCTGGCAGTGTCTTGGGACACTTTTGGCTGTCACGGCTGGGGCTTGCTACTGACTAGGGATGCTGCTGGACGTCCGACAGTGCTCAAGGCAGCACTCCACAGCGGGAACACCGGGCCCCAGACGTCACTGGTGCCCCGGTAGGGAGGCCCGTCCCCACCTGACGTAGACTCTGGCGTGGTTGCTTCTTCTGGGTTGTCTCCTGCTGAGGAAGTTGCATGAGATGCTCTCCAGGGTCCTTGTTTCGTGCTCAGAGCCCTTGTGCGTGGCATGTGCTGAACTGGCCTCCCTCTCTAACTGCAGCACCTATGTCATAACCGCCCAGACAGCACTGTGAGAGTGGACCACTCTCTTAGGAAAACTTTCTGTGTCAAGCCTTCTTGATAGAGGTGAGATCTCAATGTGTTAGCACAGTTTTCTCAAGGAAATGATCCCAATTTCTTCATCTATAAAAGCCTAAGTGTGGACGGTAGCTTTCCCTCAGGTACGCTCTTCCCACTCTAAAATCCAGTATGTCTGCACAGACAACACAAAACAAACGGAAAAACACCTCCCCCATCTCTGTGGACCTACTTATCAAGCCAGTGTCTTGACAAATATATTTCTGTTTTGCTTGGTGTATTCTGAGTTTGTGCATGCTAGGTTGCTTTAGCCCCTCTCTTTGTGACTCTATGGACCAGGGCCTGGTGCGCTATTCTCAACTTCTCAGAGCCAGCCTATTTAAAAACACTGTCTTTTTGAGCCAGAAGTGCTAACTTGACATTTGCTGTTAAAATGAAACACTATTCAAAGGTTGCCAGCAAATTCCTAAATAGCTCATTACTGATCTAGAAGCATTGGCTTTAATATTCCTAATAGGTGTTTTCTGCCTCTACCCTAGTTTCATCAACAATTTTTCAGATTGGCTTTTTTGTACTGTATAAATAGTATATTTTAGAATGATGGTGGTTCTGAATGTTTAAATGCTAAAGTACTTTATAAGGCTATTAATGAGAAATTGCTTTCAATGCACACTGACACAAAGACTTGCAAAAATAATTTCTTTTACCTGTGGAGATACTGCCCTGGGCTTACACAGGGTGGCTGTGTCTGTAGAAGATGGGGTCTGGAGTCTGGCTCTCAGAGGCATAGCAGAAAGTGGGCGAAGGAAGGAGCAGGTCTTGCAGTGCTAATCCCATGGCTGAGACTCCTGGTGGAGGCACAGCGTGTGGGCGGTGCCGCGCAGGACTCTGCCCGGGGCCACGTACCCGTGACGCAGAGCTGCCCTGCCCACTCCACCCCATTATCAGCCTTTAAAATCATGCCAGAACCCACTCACTCTACCTTGGGATACGTGGGTCTGAATATTTATACTGTGGCCCTGCTAATGGTCCCAACATGTCTTGTGTCTGTAATGAAAGTCCCAAACTGACTTTCAACTTTGGGAAGAGAATGAATCTCTTCAAACTCAGTTGCCTTTCCTTATTTCCATTGGCAGGGTGACCCAGCCAAGCTCTTACCAGCGTCCTTTGTGCTTTTATTAAAGGACTATGGTAACCCTAGAATGAGGCAAAGTGAGTCTTGAACATGCTGATTTTCTGCTTCCTGCCAGCAAGGTCTCTAAATTCAGCTCCGGATACTTTCTCACTTTGGAAGTCAGAGCCTGTACCGAGACACCCATTTACCTATCTCCCCATGGGAACTATAGCCTGGGGCAGAAGGACAAAGACTGTGCACATTAGCTTTTCAAGCACTGTTTTGAAGCCCATGATATGTCCAATGGAGCTCTGGAGAGACTCTCTCCAGAGAGACGTTCTGGAGACTGTGTGTGATCTTCAGGATGGTATTTCCTCTGCCACTGCTTCTTGCTGTTGCAATTTTTGTTGTTGTTGTTCGTTTCTTTGTTTGCTTTTTTAACATAAGGAAGGTCTCTCATATTAAGTTTAAGACAATCCTGTGTCAATACTGTTTTTTCAGTGTCTACCTGTTGGAGTTCAAGCTGCTTTGCTGCTCCCATAGATAACAGTTTCAGTATCTCTCATTTTGCATGAAGAGAAGCACAAGTTAACAAGACAGTGTTACAAATCAGCTTTATTCAAAGCAGTGGTTGTGGCTTTGAACAAACATGGAAAAAAATCATAATCCACACTGACCCTGGAAGGCTAGTATTAGAAACAAGGATGTTGTTTAGATTCAATTTTATAAAAATATGACTGTAGATAAGCAACCTCCTCTGTTAGCTTTGGGTCGAGAGTTAGTGAGGCCAGATGGGTGAGGAATAACTGCAGGGTATCATTCCACAGAATTTCCAACAGCAGAGACTTAAGCCTCCTTTGTTTGGGAAATTGTTTATGTATTTCTTAATCCTCTTTCACTTTAGTTGTCTCTTTACTGTTTTCATAATCTACATGGGTACCTACAGTTTTCCAGATTTTGAGGTTTGAGAAAGTAGTTTTTTTTCCTCTGTATAATTAGCTGGAAGTTGGAGCAGTTTCTTGTTATAACATCTAAGATGACAGAGTCCTTATTTTACCCTCAGTGTCTCTAGTGAGTGAAGTCATCTTTGCAACTCTGTGTCCCTCTCTTTGCAACCTCATGGATTGTAGCCTACCAGGCTCCTCCATCCATGGGATTTTCCAGGCACGAGTACTGGAGTGGGTCACCATTTCCTTCTCCAGGTAATCTTCCCGACCCAGAGATTGAACCCGGGTCTCCCGCATTGTAGGCAGATGCTTTACCGTCTGAGCCACCAGGGAAGCCTGGTGGTGTCTCTACCTTTGTACACCTTTGTACACCTTTGTCTTCATCTCTCTTCTCTTCTCTCCGTTTTTTACTCTATCACATTATTTTCCCTCACCAGGTCCCCCCTATTCTTTTCTTTTCTTTTCTTAGCTTCTTTCTCACTCTTTCTTTCCTGTCCTCTTTGACATCTGTCTTTGTTTAGGAACCAGTGATAAAATGTCAAAAAAAAGCAAAGATAAAACCCTAAGGGAGTGGGTCAGGGTTTTGGTTCTGCCATGTCCTGCTGCTGCTGTTTGACCTTGGGCACCTCATTTAATCAATTTAAACTTAGCTTTGTCATCCTTAAAATGGTGTGTGTACTGCCTGATCTGTTTTCTTGAGTTACTGCAAAGACTAACTGAGCTATAAGAGGTGATAGCACTGTGGTGGACAGAGCTGGATATCTAATTTTGGTGTCACTGCCTCTTCTTTGGCTGTCCTGACCTCTCCTACACCCTCTTTCTAGCCTTTTCCACTTTTCTTTTAACTTTGTCCTCCATTTCCCTATCTACACATTTGTATTTTCAGACCAGGCTTTTTTATCCTTTGATTGATGGGCAGGTTTTAGGGGTATCATAATCTCAAGCAATTTTATGTAAAATTCTCTGTTTCCAAGCATACAATTTTCTGGTGATAAGAGTCTGTAGATTTAATCAGATTCTTAAGAGGGTATCTGATCTCTAAAAAGTTATAAAGTGGTCATTATGATCTAAATAGTGAAAGATAGATTGATATTGGGAAATGGAGTTGATATCTTAGTTCACTGGTAGGGTTGAAATCTAAAAGGCTGCAAATTTCTTTTGAGATCACTTACTTTTCTATACCGATTTGTGAACAAATTGGTTCAATTAAATTAATCAAATTAGAAACCTACCAAGTGCAGAGAAGCATTAAATTAATGATCTTTGTGAGTATTAGATTGCATTAGTTTTCACTAGTTAGAATTTTGAATCTTGCACGTAAAATCAGAAGTGTCAGTTGGCTCCTCTTTGTGGATTTGAACCCCTGGGCCGTTCTTGGGACTTGCCCACAGAGTATGTTGGAGGAGGACCTAAGAAGTAGATCTATCGCGGTGAAGCCTTTCATAAGCCAGCTTTCCCTGAAAATACCTTGAGCTTAATAAAATATCCTTCACATTCAAAGGAACTGGTCTGCAAAATATCCTTTGTGCTGTTGATGAAAATCAGCTCTCCTTTAGGTATTCACTGGGATCTGTGGATTACTCAGTCATTAGCTTTGATGTGTTGCTAGGCTTTTAGGATTTGAAGTGGGAGATTTGGAGGAGGTAGGGGGCAGTGAGGCAGAGAACCAGTCTGGTGTTTTTTGCATAAGCATAAATGTGGAAGTAACTCTGGAGCCTGGCGAAAATTAAAAGAGTAAGAAAAATGAGAGAAGCTGGGGGTAAGAACAGGACTAGAATAAATTGGCAACAGGGGACCATTTGGACCTTTCCCAAATTTCATTCTGAGCCGTTTGCATCATAATCACATGAATTATGTACATGAGGCGATATGTATGCACATGTGTGCATGGGTGTGGGTGAAATAGAGCACAGAACAAAGAATGAGGGACCGTGCATTATGAATCTGTCCCTGCTTTGAAGAGCTCTGTGCCTAGAAGCTGGTTCCTTTACCCTCTGAGTTTTAATTTTCTTACATGCTAAATGGGATCATACCTGCCCGGCCTACCTCATGAGGTTTGTGAAGATCTGAGATAACGGATGTGCTTTGAAAAGCAGAAAGAGCCCTGCATTCGACTGATGAGAATGTTCAGTGCTGCTCAGTGTTACCTGAAGTCCCCATTGTATCTACAGAGTGCGGGCAGCTCCCTTTAACAACAAAGAGACTAGTGTTTCTAACATGTGAGTTTATCCTGCCACAAATGTTAGAGTTTCCTCCTGCTTTTTAGGTGTCTCTTAGAACCTGTATCTGAATAATGGATTAAGATGGTTTGAAGTATTTTAAATGCATTCCACAAAGTCTTTTATATTATTTTTCTGAGAAAAGTAAGAAACCATCCTCTGTGGCACTGCAGCTAACAGGGACGATACGGCTGAGGCAGGCAAATCTAGATCACGGCCTTGGTAGGGTTCTGTTGTTGTTAGAATCATAAAACAAAACAAAACATTACTGTCCCTGTGTCTTAAGGGAAGAATGTGTTTTGGTTGATGGCAAAGTTAAACCCAAGGGTGTTTATTCCACATGGCCTGAAAATAGATAACTGTTTCCTCGCAAGCATGCCCTCCTGCCTGGTTCCTGTCCCTGACAGAAATGTCTGGGCTGCAAACCAGGTACAAATTGCGGGTCTGGAGTGGGTCGTCTGTTCAGAGCCACTGGAAGTGATGTTCACTCTGCTCCACGCATGGCACAGCGTTCTGATTTCTACTTTATTAAGTTGTATTAAGATTTAAACATTTGATAATGGATAATTTAGGAATTCCAGAGCATAATCCAAATTGATAGAGACGACTGTGGAAGCACAAAGCTACAGCAACAGAGAAATGTTCTCAGAGGACTAAACTCGAGGCAGGTTGAACGATTATGAAAACAGAAGCAGAGTGGGAGAGAGGAAATTATGCTGCAGGTAGCCCATTTTAGGAGGGAGAGCATAAGGTATAAGTGGAAGAGATTGAAGTACCTTTAAGAGCAAATAAGATTAATTTATTGACGGTGGGGGAAGATGGGAAAAGCAAATGAATTTTTTGCTTGCTGGTCTTCAGGGAGTATGTCGACAGATGCCTGGAACTGATATAAATTTCCCTAGGGAATAAAAACTACTGAAAAAAAAAGAAGGTTGGTTTATAGCAGGTGATCCCAGAATGAGAGCTGTTGTTGAGAAGCAGAAATCCACAATCGGTTGGGAACTGCAGAGTTACTGTAGCGATGGAGTGGCCATATGAAGCAATTGTCTGGAGAGTTGTGCTGTAGCTGAAGAGTGGAGGTTTGTTTCAAAGAGTCTGGCTGCCTTGTAAATGAAGCACAAAGAGAAGAACATAGAGTTTTAAATCTGGAAAGGAACTTCACAGTAATTCAGTAGATGAATAAACAGACTTACCAAAGAAGGTTAAATGTTTTGCCCAGGGATCTCTGAGTCAGATAACAACAGAGCTGGAACTAGGCTGAACTCAGGAGCAACGGGATTGCTCCTTATCATCCAAAGCGTCATTCTACATTTGCTCTGTAAGATTGCTCAGGTTTGTATTAAACGTGGCCTTTTATCTCAGTGAAGGAGAAATGAATTAAGAACTGGTCTAAAGGAATGTCCTGTTAGGAAGGAAACTTTCCTGGTAAAGGTAGAGGACCAAGTAAAATCCACAAAGATTTATATAAGACTTCATTTGGTAACATGAAGAATTTTGCAGAAGAAGCAGAACTATAACTGGGAAGATGGAAAGAAGAGACTAAGAATAGCCATTATCTTCATTATTGTTATCAAATGATTATATGGCATTTCATCTTCACAATCTTTTACGAACTTTAATTAAGTGTCAAATGCAGTTAAAATCTAAATTGCGTGGATAGCCTGGAAAAGTAGGGTGTTCAAGTTTGGTGAGATATGAAGCAAGTATATCAGAACTCTCTTATTCTGAAATATTACTGGAAAATGCTCCAATCTAGAGCCACTCTCTTCCTTATACATTAACTGAAACACAAAAGCCAAGACTTCCTTGGTGGTCCAGTGGTTGAGACTCTGCACTCCCACTGCAGGAGCTGTGGGTTCCATCCCTGTTGTGGAACTAAGATCCCACATGCTATGTGGCGTAGCCAAAAAAACATAAATAAAATGATGGAGAATTAAAAAAAAAAAGCCTTCTTATGGTTAGGCTTCTTAGTCTAGCTGTTAAGTCTTCTTAGTTGTACTGAGGAAATAGACAAAATATGATATGTAGAGTTATTGCCTTAGTGGATACAGGAAAGAAATGTTTAGCATTTTTGAGGTTCAACTTTAAATATAACATTTGAAAATGAATATATTCCCAGTAAAAAATGCAACGGACTCTTTCCCTCCTTAACACTTTCATGACTGTAAAAAGTCAAAATATAAAACATTTTGACTTTTCAAAAGGCCGTGTATCAATATAATGCTTACAGTGTTTTTATTCTTCATAATTTAAATTCCTGCATTAAAATTAAAATCTATCAGGAAAGAAGTAAAACCCAATACTCTGTGTATCCCACGTCTCAGGAGAAATGAGACTCACAAGATAGAACCGTTACAGGATATGTGTTGTATATGTAAAGATTTCTTTAGTTACTTATGCATAAACAAAACAGTTAACGTCTGCCTTCTAAGGACTGAGTATTACAGTATTCTTGCCTTTAAGGGTAAGATTTTTCCTTTTCAAGTAGCATCTGTATTTTCTGGAGCAGGTCAGTGATGGAAGAAATGACACTTTCACTCTTGTAATGAGGTACCATTAACCAGAGGCCTTTTGTAAGGGTGTAATTTCAAACTTCATTACAGACTAAGGCAGCCACACCACCCATTACTCAGGAAAATGTGCTTCTGTTGTGACTCTGCAATGAGCCTTACATTTTTAATGCACCTTGTTAGAATATTTATGAAGCTGCATCACCGGTAGAGGGCATCTGTCTCTGGAACATGTGGGTCCCAAGGATATTAACTGACAGGGTTTCATTGCCCTCACTTTCAACTATTTGATTAGGAAAATAGAAGTTAAAGGTACAGGCCACGGTCTGAAATTCTTTCTGATATGGTTCTTATTACTAGTAAGGTACTGGAAGTAGGAGTTTTCATTTCTGTTACCAGAGAAAAGCCTCAGCATGAAGGTAGCTAGCTAAAGTCCACAACAGAAGAAGGAGCATATACTCCTTGTGCTTCCTTTGAAATGTCTAGGGAATGTTCTTCTCGCAAAAGTATGTTTGCCTCAGTCGGGTTTCACCCTTGCTGGTACACCTGACCCCTCAAAAATATTTAAAGGTTCTGACTTAACTGATAAAAACAAAATTAGTGAAATTTAGTCCTGTCCGTGAACTATACAGTGATTTAGTTCAGAATGGAAGCTGCATCTAGAATACTCCAGGCTTGGGAGCTGCACAGACCTGGTTTTATGTCTATCCCTGGGCAACGCAAGGTGTGGGTTCCTGTGAGAAGGGAGCTATCTCCTTGCCAGCCTGACACCTTCCCACTGACCACCTCTTCTTAACTTTGGGCTCCTCAGTCCTGGTGGTGTACAGGACAGTTCTCTCCCAGCAGGTCTGGTTGGTCCCTGTCTGTCATGTGATACGGCGAATGGCTCGGAGGTGTAGGTTTTGGCTGTGAAAATCCATATACATATGTGTTTGTATATGTAGTCAAAATATAAAAAATAACAGTGTTTCAAATAATTATTAATAATCATATGACTTTGAATCGTATATCTTCTCATATTTTTCTTTAGCTATGTCTAATATTCATATATCTTCTCATATTTTTCTTTAGCTATTTCTAATGTTCAAATTCATAACCACATATGTTCAATTTTAATTTCCTTTGGATATACCATGAGAGAGGGAACTATGTTCTTGAATTTGCAAAAAATACCATGACTGTATCCTGTTAATAATATTCAAATAATAGAAATGAAAGCTTTAGTGAGGAAATATATACAGTTCAAAGACTTGAAGTGTGTTACAGATAATTTTTTACTTAATACAATTCCTCTTTAATATAGAGATTTAAATAGCTTTTTCCTTTTAAGCTACTTTTAGTTTTTTTTTTTAAACTCTAATTTGCTTTCCTTTGTCTCTGTTTAAGTGAGATGAATATTTGTCACTGTCTACTGATCTGCATTATAAGCAAATCCAGATAACCATCCCACAGTGCTGTAGGAGGGCAACCAAAAGACATCTGTTCAGTGAAAGAAATGATTCCAGACTTGTCTATTCTTTTCATTTCTCTTTTGAAACAGTCATGCTCATGCAGTCCCAGCACTGGGATGGTTACTGTGTGATGCCATGCTGCTCTCCCATGTCCCGGGAGCAGCAGTGTGAAAGAAGCACCCTGGAGCGGCTTCCTCAAGAAATTACATAAATTCAGAGTTAAAGATTCAGATAACAGTTGTTTGATTTTTGCAAGAAATACTCATGGCTTTACAGCATCAGTGCATTCTAGACATTATTTACACATTAAGTATGCACTTGCTTTAATTTAATACTTGTTTCCCTCTCTCCCCTGTAACTCCTCACCCTTGTTTTTAGAAAGATTTGATGTATCTGCAGACTGGGTGTGGTCCATGATGGTTTTTGCTAGGTCCATTCAGTATCTTCACACTCATAATTGATTGCCATTACTTAAAAAATTAAAGAGTTCATTAAAAAAAGATCCAGATTTGTAGATTATCTTTTGAAAACTGACAGGATTGATAATATTGTCCCCTGACCTCACATGACAAGTGCCTGTACCCCCAGCCCCTTCTCCCCCCAGCTTCGCTTTCCCTTGTTTTGTTCTCCCTGCCAGGACCCTGGCCACACTGAATGCTCAGCCCTCATTCTCTCTTAAACATGCTAGCAGCGTAACCAGAACGTTCTGTGCCTACCCCACTGCTGAGGCATTATGCCACCATATTTAACTGTTTGAATTTCTAGCTTTCATACGTGACCACTGGAAAGACCATAGCCTTGACTAGATGGACCTTTGTTGACAAAGTAATGTCTCTGCTTTTTAATATGCTGTCTAGGTTGGTCATGGAGAAGGCAATGGCACCCCATTCCAGTACTCTTGCCTGGAAAATCCCATGGACGGAGGAGCCTGGTGGGCTGCCTTCCATGGGGTCGCTAAGAGTCAGACACGACTGAGCGACTTCACTTTCACTTTTCACTTTCATGCATCAGAGAAGGAAATGGCAACCCACTCCAGTGTTCTTGCCTGGAGAATCCCAGGGACGGGGGAGCCTGGTGGACTGCCGTCTGTGGGGTCACACAGAGTCGGACACGACTGAAGTGACTTAGCAGCAGCAGTAGCATGTTGGTCATAACTTTCCTTCCAAGGAGTAAGCATCTTTTAATTTCTTGGCTGCAATCACCATCTGCAGTGATTTTGGAGCCCCCCAAAATAAAGTCAGTCACTGTTTCCACTGTTTCCCCATCTATTTGCCATGAAGTGACGGGACCGGATGCCATGATCTTCGTTTTCTGAATGTTGAGCTTTAAGCCAACTTCTTCACTCTCCCCTCTTACTTTAATCAAGAGGCTCTTTAATTCCTCTTCACTTTCTGCCATAAGGGTGGTGTCATCTGCATTTCATTTCTTAATAACTTCTAAATAGCTTATTTAATAACTTTTTGATACCTTTGACACCTTTGACCTTTTTGATAACTTTGATACTTTTTGACAGCACATTTAGGATGAACTGATAAAGGTAACACATGTATGGGTGTTAACTTTAGGTAAACGTTGTTTCTTTTCAGAATACGGCAGGAGAATGATATGGTTGATTCGGCGCCACAGTGGGAAGCTGTATTAAGGAGACAAAAGGAGAAAAACCAGGCGGACCCGAACAATAGACGATCCAGACACAGATCTCGCTCGTATGTGCTCCGTCTTTATGCCTGAATTAAAAAGCTCAGAAGTTTTGGTAGCATGTGGATTCTGGGGCGCATTGGGCTGTCTCTTTTGAGGTCTTCTAAAGTGGTTCAGGTTTATCATGATTATCCTATATTTGTTTGTCATATTTACTTTGTTTTATTGTGACACGCATCAACTGTGTCTGAAGGGGTAGAAGTTGAAGCACAGCCAAAGCAAAATGTCTTAAACATAAGGCTATCAAAATCATGTTTTATTTTGTTTTTAAACAGAAGTGTATATTCAGCTGAGTAAGTAGGAAGTCTCCTTTGTTCTGGAGCCAGACTGTTGGTGAAATACCTGCTGCTTCTCTCCTCTGAAGCCTTGGTCCCGGTTGAACTAGCTATGACTAACTTCCCATCAAATCACCATTTGTGAGCAGTTGTCAGTGAGTGATCCATTACGTCCCAGCTAGGCAATGCCAAGTGTGAGCTCAATTATCCCATGATGATGAGATTGCCAGTCCCCCAGATCAATTTTCTTTTAAACTGATAATGTTTATACTTAAAACAAATATTCGCATCATCCAGATTTAGACTCCCCACTTCCACCTCTTGCTCCAAAGCATCTCTTTCTTTTTTTGATGAGCAAGGAGTAGATTTATTAATATAGGGCACTTACGAGAGATATAAGTGGGCAGACAAGGGGACTGTGTTCCAAGAACTAAGAGGGAAAGCAGCTTTACGTATTCTGTCTATGGATACGCACTTCATAGACTGAGTATGGGCCACCCCAGAGGGTGAGAGGCCCCGGGAGATGGGCATATTCCATAGAGAGAATGTGACCCATTTTAAAAGGTGAGAGTGGCCCCCAATCATGCCTTTTTAAAAAATGCATACTTTTAAAATTTATCGTTTATTTGGCTGTACTGGGTCTTTGTTGCTGCGCAGGCTTTTCTCTGGCTGCGGTGAGTGGGGGCTACACTCCAGTTGCAGTCAGCTGGCTGCTCATTGCAGTAGCGTCTCTTCTTGTGGAGCGTGGCCTGCAGGGCATGCTGGCTTCCGTGCTTGTGGCTCCTGCACCCTGGAGCACAGGCCCGGGAGTTGTGGTGCGCAGGCCTGATTGCTCTACTGCATGCGGGACCTTCCTGGACCAGGGATCGAACTCATGTCTTCCGCATGGGCAGATGGATTCTTTACAGCTGAACCATCCCAGGGAAGCTCCAAAGCATACATTTTTAAAATGAAAAGTGAGCTGGGACTACCTACATATATCCCTTTATGATCCTGGGTAGTTAGATGTCTCGTGTTGCCTACACGTGGAGGGAGAGATAGTGTCTCAGGTATGGGTTTTCTTTATTCTGTCAGTGAAGGAATCACATTGACTGAGCTTTGAGTGATACATCCTTGCATTCCTGGGTTAAATGCCCAATAAACCTACTATCCTTTCCATATATTGCCGCTTTCTATTTAATATTTTGTTAAGATTTTTTTCCACATGTTCATGAGAGATTCTGGTTTACAATTCTTGTAGCATTTGTGTCAGTTTTTTTTTTTTTAAACAGGGGTACGTGGCACCCCACTCCAGTACTCTTGCCTGGAAAATCCCATGAATGGAGGAGCCTGGTAGGCTGCACTCTATGGGGTCGCTATGAGTTGGACACGACTGAGCGACTTCACTTTCACGTTTCACTTTCATGCACTGGAGAAGGAAATGGCAGCCCACTCCAGTGTTCTTGCCTGGAGAATCCCAGGGACGGGGGAGCCTGGTGGGCTGCCGTCTCTGGGGTCGCACAGAGTCGGACATGACTGAAGCGACTTAGCAGCAGCAGCAGCATGCTGGTCATTTAAAATAGTTTAGGAACTTTCCCTTGTTTTCTCTGTTTTCTGAGAGTATAAAATTCACAGTATTCTTTCCATAAATATTGATATAACTTACCCAGGAAACCAACCCTTTCGTGAACTTTCTTTGTGATAAGTCTTAAAGTACAAACAGAAATTCTTTAACAGATACTGGGCTGTTAAGATTGTGTCCACTTGTTATGTATAGGTTTTGGTAGTATGTGTTTTTAAAAGAATTTGTTCCTTTTATCTACGTTGTCATCTTTTAACAAAAAATTTGTTTATGATAATTCTTTTAGTGTCCTTTGAACATCTGTTGTGATATTACCTCTTTCATTCCTGATGTGGGTAAATTGTTTCTTCTTTTAATTTTCTCCTTAATTGTGTTTTCTAGTTTTTCAAAGAACTAATTCTGGGTTTTGTTGATTTTCTTTGTCTGTTAACCACTCATTGATTTCTACTCTTTATTCCTTTCTTCTATGTATTTTGTCTTTTATTTGCTCTTTTTTTTATCTTCTTAAGGTGACACTGAAGTCCGTGATTTCTTTGACCTTTTTTTTTTTTTAGTAGTGTGTTATTTAATTTCCAAGTATTTGGAGATTTTCTACATATCAAATTACTATTAATTTCTAATTTACTTGTATTTTGGTTAAGATCTGTAAGCTTTCAGTCATTTCAAATTTATTGAGATCTATCTTAAGAGCTAGTATATAGTCTTTAACGATGAATGATCTGATGGACTTGAAAGAGAGTCATTCTCAGTTGTTGGGTATAGTCTACAAATGTCAGGTGAATCTAGTTAACTGAGAGTGCTGTGTGGATGCTCTGTGACTTTACTGGTTTCTTTGTCTACTTTTCAATCAGTCATTGAGAGAGATGTTAAAATTTCCAATAATGGTGGATTTTTCTGTTTTACCCTTTAGTTCTGTCAGTTCTTGTCTCAGGTTAGTGTGAAGCTCTGGCATTAGGTACACACATATTTGTGGGGGAAAAAGGTTTTTTTGTTTTTTTTTTTTTGGTCTACCTGATAAACTGACCTTTTTATCATTGTGACATGTCCTTTATTCTGGTAATATTCCTTTCTCTAAGTCCATTTTACCCACAAACTTTTGTGTGTATATGTGTGTGTGTACTTATATATAGCCATTATACTTTGTTCATGCTCACTTTTTACATGGTATAGGAAAGTGAAAGTCACTCAGTTGTGTCCAACTCTTTGTGACTCTATGGACTGTAACCTCTGTCCATGGAATTCTCCAGTACTTCATCCATGAGATGGAGAGAGATGGTCTGGTGTCTGTGGGAAGTGTTAAGGTTTCTGTTTCATTAGGTTTGAAAAACCAAGTTGGTGCTCAAATGGAAATGTCAAGTAGGCTGCTAGACAGAAGTGTTAAAATTCTGCAAGATTGTTCATTACTTTATTTAGGACAAACTGGGCTCTGCCTTCTGTTTGAGTCATGACATTAAAAACCCAAGGTTTATTGACAATTAAGAAAATATCTGATTGGTGCTGTTGTTAAGAACAGACCTATGTGTGCATGCTGGGCCTCTGAGTGTTAGCTTATTACCTCATCTCCATGAACTTCTTAGTGTCATGTATGATGATACCATCCTGAAGAGGCTTTGCTGAACATTAAGTCAAATCATGTATGTCAAGTGACAGCATAACACTCACAGTTGCAATCGCTATAATTAGTAAGTTCTCCAGGTCTCAGTGTATCCGTGTAAATAAGTTACTTGGTTTTTTTCCCCTTGAAATGGGGAAGAGCTGAGAAAAGAGAGCAGGTTGAGGTCACTCACATTAGAACTAGAATTTGAGAATTTAGGAATCTCTAGGAACCACTACAGCTTTTCTTTCTTTTAAGTGAAAACGTAGAGCAGCAATCTGAAGAAAGTAATTAAAATTGTTCTTTAGATGTATCAATATTTGTAAGTGTATGTAGCATTTAAGATACTTAGTAAATCACGTATCTGTCAGTTACTCCCCTATTCTTGAATTCCTAAGGTCCTGTGTGTCGATTGCCCATATAGAGGTATCCACTGAGGAATTAGAATGTTATGATACATCATTCACACATGATTCACTCATTGTTTTTTAAAATCTCCAATGAAAAACTAGAAAATTGTGTTCATTATTAAATACCAGAGATACACAGTTGTAGAAAATACAAAATCCTCTCTCCTAAAACACATAAACTGAAATATGATTGGATATAATTTACTTGAATGTGGGAATGGTCCTTTCTAGTTTATTTTTCAGCTTCATTGCCAAGACATTTATATTACATATCATTGAGAAACTTAAATGAAACTTCTTTTCTACATGGGTGAATTTTTTTATTTACTGGGATATTTGGAAAAGACATGGAAGTTGAAACCTTAAGTTCTCACAGGTTCAACTTGTATGTGCACGAAGGCTCAGGCTCCCTCTGGTGGCAATAATGTCTTACTACTTCCATGAAAAACCCTGAAAGGTGAGGTTGTCAGGGTGGAATGATGTTCCCAGTTAAACACAAAACAGAAGTCTGATGCCTTAGATAAAGATTTAGCTTGAAGTCCCTGGAAGTGACTCCTGAGTGATCTTCAGCAACTAGGTTTCTGGGCTCTGTGGCTTTCTAATCTTTCTTTAATTCTGAGAGGGGGAGAGGGAAGGAGGAGAAGATTTAAGACATTGCATAATCATACCTATTCTGACCACTCAGGAATTTGATAAGCAGTTACTGAGTTAAGTGTTCTGAATGTTTTAAATAAAGATGTTTTATAAAATTGATTGTTTTAGTAACACATTTTCAACTCTAAATTTCCTTCTATTGGCAGTGATCCCAAAAATAAGTCAAATACTGTCATATGTATTTTTCTCAGCATAATATAGTATACAAAATATAGTATACTGTGTACTATAATATGGGTTTCCTTGGTGGCTCAGATGATAAAGAATTTACCTGCAATGTGGGAGAGCCGGGTTCAATCTCTGGCTCCCTGGAGAAGGGAATGGCAACTCACTCTAGTATTCTTGCCTGGAGAATTCCATGGACAGAGGAGCCTGGTGGGTTATAATGCAGTCACAGAGAGTTGGACACAGGTCAGTGAATAACACTCTACTATAATATATTAGCACATATTATATGTTACGGAGAAGGCAATGGCTCCCCACTTCAGTACTCTTGCCTAGAAAATCCCATGGATGGAGAAGCCTGGTAGGCTGCAGTCCATGGGGTCGCTAAGAGTCGGACATGACTGAGCGACTTCACTTTCACGTTTCACTTTCATGCATCGGAGAAGGAAATGGCAACCCACTCCAGTGTTCTTGCCTGGAGAATCCCAAGGACGGGGGAGCCTGGTGGGCTGCAGCCTATGGGGTTGCACAGAGTTGGACATGACTGAAGTGACTTAGCAGCAGCAGCAACAGCAGTATGTTATACTATTTTCTACATAGTGTTTGGGGATGTAGAAAAAGACTATATGGAAAAAAGAAAAATTATTTCTATGATGTCTTATCAAAGAAATCTCTCTGAAAGGTAATATTAATTTGAGTTATTGGTATAAGGTGTGTATGAGGGATGTTTTTTGAAAAATATTGGGCTAATATTGGACTGCATGTATGTGTTTTATATACTGTACCTGTGGAAACTCATGGTTCTATTTTCTTAGAAATTTATTTGGTGAGTTCAAGTAAAACACCTGCATAATTAAGGGCCTTTAAGTTAAGAAAAATGGCAGTTAAAATTCCACAGCTTTCAGAATCCACAAATCAATGTTGAGTTGCACATCATGAGATCATCCTAAATTATTGATGAAATGCATGCAGATTTCAGCATAAAAATTATACAGTTCTCATTAGCATGTAACCTGTGTTTACATTTATTAAATCACAGGTTGTCTAGCAATTGGAGGAAATTTGCATTTTTTTTCTTTTAGCTTTGGGACTTTCCCTGACTTAATGTTTTTTGAAACTGCTGGCATTTCAGAACTTAGTTTGGTTAAATACTAAATACATGACTGTTATGGTACCATAGCATTTAAACATGTAGACTAAATTTCTGAATCTTTTAGGACCAATATTTATGTCTGGAAGGACTAATGTTCTTTTAAGATAAGTGCTCAGTAGCTCAGTTGTGTCTGACTCTTTATGACCCTATGGATAGACTGCAGCCCACCAGGCTCCTCTATTCATATGATTTCCAGGCAAGAATACTGGAATAGGTTGTCATATCCTCTTCTAGGGGATCTTCCCAACTCAGGGATAGAGCTTGAGACTCCTGCATTACAAGTGGATTCTTTACCACTGAGCCACCAGGGAAGCCCTCTTTTCAAATAACATTTTCCCAATTTTTCTGATATGTGAATGAAAGACGTTTCTTGTGGAATTGCAGCATTAATAACTTTTTTAAAAATGGAAGTGTCACTGATTTGCAGTGTTGTGTTGGTTTCGGGTGTACAGCAGAGTGATTCAGTAACATGTGTATGCTTTTTCAGATTCTTTTCCCTTATAGGTTCTTACAAGATACTGAATATAGTTCCCTGTGCTGTACAATAAGTCCTTGTTTATTTTATATATAGCAGTATGTATATATTAATCTCAAGCTCTTAATTTATTCCTCCCCCCAATAGTAATTTAAAAAAATTTTTAATTGGAGGATAATTGCTTTACCATTTTTGGGTTGGTTTCTGCTGTACAACAATGTGAATCACCCATAAGTATAAAACATGAAAATAACCTTATTTTTTTTCTTTTCTGATAATTAAGGTAAGAAATTCTCTTGGCTAAAAGGAAAAAAATCAGACTATAGGAAAATGTAAATAAGAAAATAAAATTAGGTGCAATTCCAACACTCAGAAATATCTGTTGTTATCAGCTTTTTGTATTTTGCTCACATTTACCATTTTCTACCACTAGGCCTGGGGTTGGCAGCCTTGGGGAACGTGTCCTCCTTGCCCCTCATTTTGTCATTCTCCTCCCCTCCTCCCTCCTGCTATCAAATTATGACATTTCCTTCATTCTTTTAAGATTTAATTAGTTCCTGTTTCAGTGTCATTCTCTCCAGCGTTATTCAGTACCCACATAATGGAGCTTTACGATCATTTGGCCTCTTCCTTTTCTCACCAGACTTTGGCTGTTGTACTACCGTATCATACCTTTGACCCAGTGGTTTTTCCCCTGGGATAGTCTTCCTCCCAGAGGACATTTGGTGAAGTCTGGAGACGTTTTTGGTTGCCTCACTGGAGGGTGTTACTGGCATCTAGGTGTCAAGGCTGTTCAGTTCAGTTCAGTTCAGTCGCTCAGTCGTGTCCAACTCTTTGTGACCCCATGAACCGCAGCGCGCCAGGCGTCCCTGTCCATAGGCACTACTAGTCATCCTACAGTGGTCAAGACAGCCCCCAACAACCACGGATGACATCTGACCCCGGTGTCAGCAGTGGGGGGTCAACATACCCTGCCCTTAGGACAGCCTCAGCACTGCACCGTCCTGAAACAAGCGTGATTCCCAGCAGAATCGCTTCCTAACCTCGATGCTATGTAATACTGAGGATTTTTGGGTGGCTTCCTGTGAGAATCAGATGCTGGTGTAGAATTACAATGGAACCATCTTTCATCTTTCTGTATATAAACAGAATAATAATTTGGTGCTTTTCAGTATTAGTACCTTCTCTCCGGCAGTATAGTTGACTGGGCTAATGTATCGTCTAGTGAACCAGATCAGCTGTGTAGGAAAGGCAGATCCCATATAGGAGATTTTTCCAAAGAAGCATTTTAAGTTTTTTAAGCCTACAATTTTATTTTTGATAACAAGCTCTACCTTTAACAATACCATATTTTATATGTCTGAGACCAAGGCTTCGTTCCCTTTCCCTTATCTTCTGTGTTTTGACTCCTTTTGAGTGGATTAAAAGGTCTACAGAATTTTCTTTCTCTACAAAGGAAAAAACTACTTAGTCAATTCAGTTGTGAGAAAGTAGTTTATTGTATTCTGTGGACTGAGAAAGACCTACCAGAATGTCTCAGTGGTGCCCTTATTAACCAAGAAAAGTGAAAGCAATGATAATTTCATATGCTGAAAGTGATATTGAGCCCAGAAATGCTGATACAGATTATAAATTTAAAATTCCACAGGAGAGCGTATCGCTGGCTTTGTTTGCTGCGGACATTTTAATTGTTGGGGTTTAGGTCTTTTCTTTGGGCCTTTGTTAGAACTTAGTTCTCTTGAAAGGACTGATGAAAGCTTATCATTTTCTCACTAGGGGGAAAAAAAAAAGCATTCTGGGGCAACGGTTGCTGTGATCATAGATTTCTAGTTCTCACTGCTATGGGGACTTTGAACACCTGAATGCTGGCTTTGAATTTCTCATTCTAGAAAGTTAAACATACTGGTACAGTTTCTATTCAAGTAGTTCTTAGAGGAGAAATTTGTACAGTCTATAGCCGGGGTGGAGAAGGGCCTATGGGAGACGGCAGCATGGGCCACGGACGTGCTCCCGTCCTTGTGAACCAGAAATGCAGTGTCAGAGGCAGCGAGGAAGCACGGTGAGCCAGCGCACACGCTCTGCCAGCCTGGCTGTCCCACCGTTTTCCTTCCCTTGTGGTGGTGCTTCTCCTACGTAATCACAGATCACAGTGGGACTTCTCCATGTTAATACAGTCAAGGTTAGTTCTTTTAACTGAGAAGTAGTTAGAAGGACCAGAAACAGAAGCCTCAAATCAATCTTCATTGTAAAACCACCACTGGAGAGTGTGTAGATTTGCGCCGCTACTGCTAAGCTCTTCATTAAATGGAGCCCTGGTTGTGGCTGATTTTTATGTCTTTTCTTTTTTTTTTAATGAACTAGCAGATAAATTGTCTGGTATCTTTGTGCTAACCATCCCACATTAGCTCTTCCTGTTCAGCCTTTCCTTGTCTGGTATCAGCTGGCAGATAAGAACGTCACAGTCTGGAAACTGGTAATATTGCGGACGAAGCATGTGTGCCGAGATGAGTGTTGTTCTTTCTATTTATAGGAGAAGTCCCGATATCCAAGCGAAAGAAGAGCTATGGAAGCATATCCAGTGAGTACTGTTTTTAAAACTCACGTGGTTTGAAGGCACTTAAAGGACACAGAGAGGCAGGTCGGGCTGAAGCCCGCGAGGTGGCCTTCACTGCCGTCACTGTGGAGCCCGGCACTCAGCGGTGGTGCCTCAGCAGCCTCAGACCTCAGCAGGCAGCCCCGCCATCTCTCCTGAGGCCAGTCAGCCTTGCCTGTAAATGAGTCAACACTGTGTATGTGTAAATAAATACCAAGGAAAAGACACCTGCTACAGGAGAGAGAAGCAGATCTTTTTAGGGAGATAGGAGATGCTGGTGAGTCATCTATATCCTGAATAAAGAAAAACTGCAAGAGGGTAGAAGAGCTACTGAAAAGGTTTTCCTTCCATTTTTCCCTTAAATACATACTAGTTTTTTTTTGTTTTTTTTTTTTTTAAGTTTCATTTATGTCTGTGTTTTAGTTTTTGGCTGCAGCATGTGGAATCTTAGTTCCCTGACCAGGGATTGAACCCATACCCCCTTCATTAGAAGGCAGAGTCCCTTCCCAAGACTGTCAAGGAAGTCCAAAATGGACCCTAGTTTTCTTAATCTTCATTCCTGGCTTATATCTCTATTAGTTTTATTAACACTGTGTTATAAGACAAGATTCAGTTCAGCTCAGTCAGTCAGTTGTGTCTGACTCTTTGCTACTCCATGAACCGCCGCACGCCAGGCCTCCCTGTTCATCACCAACTCCCGGAGCTTACTCAAACTCATGTCTATCAAGTCAGTGATGCCATCCAACCATCTCATCCTCTGTCGTCCCCTTCTCCTCCCACCTCCAGTCTTTCCCAGCATCAGGGTCTTTTCCAATGAGTCAGTTCTTTGCATCAGGTGACCAAAGTATTGGAGTTTCAGCTTCACCATCAGTCCTTCCAATGAACACCCAGGACTGATCTCCTTTAGGATGGACTGGTTGGATCTCCTTGCAGTCCAAGGGACTCTCAAGAGTCTTCCCCAACACCACAGTTGAAAAGCATCAATTCTTTGGCACTCAGCTTTCTTTAGAAAAGAAAGCTTTTCTTTTTCTTAAAGAAAGCTGAGACAAGATTAGAAAGGTGAAAACTCACCTGCCAGTTGTAAATGGTGTTAGTATTTATGTCAAAACTTTCATTCTCTTGCTCATTCCCTTCTAGAAAAGAGCTTGTGGATCCATCTGGACTGTCAGAAGAACAATTAAAAGAGATTCCATACACTAAAATAGAGTATGTCTTTGAAAATCTTTCTTAAAAAGTTTTATTGATATTTGTAAATGAGTAATCCATTCTTACTCTTAAGAGGTGTTCCTTTCAGTGCGTTGTCTTTACATTTTAACTAAAAGTAAAATAACTATTGAGGAAGAAGTAGAAAAGGTTGTATTAAAATTAATTATTGTCTTTCTATACTGAGGTCACTCTCTCTCCTATAGACTGCCTATTTGTAGGTGGTCCACTTGTACTGGGTGTTTTCCACTAAATAAGTACAGCAGTACTGTACGATCTTCACTGGCTGAATCCATGGATTCAGACTGTAAAGGGATATGGGGATTTTCAACTTCGCTCAGGGTTGGTATCCTTAAGCAAGCTTGATTCAGGGGCCAACTATATGATAAAGTTTTATTTGCATGTTATGATGGAGGTAGTTTTCTTTTGCTAACTTGTGAAATGAAAGCCATTTAGGCTTTCCAAGCTCAGAGAGATCAAGTTTTTAAAACTCTCAGTTATATTCCTTCACAGTTACAATATTAAGGAAAACCCCAACTCGGTCCCATTCTGACTTCTGGTGTGTTTATCTCCATGGTTTGTCTTTGCTTGTTCAGGACTCAAGGTGACCCAGTCCGCATCCGGCATTCTCATTCTCCGAGAAGCCACCGCCAGCATCGCAGGTCCCAGTGCTCAGATGGAGAGCGGTCCGTCCTCTCAGAAGTGAAGTAAGTGGGCAGGCGTGAGTACGCCATCACCTGCACAGCTCCAGACAGCAGAGCACAAGAGAACTGTCTGCAGAAATGTTCTGTATCTGTGGACATAGAGTATTTGGAATGTGGCTGGTGTGACCTAGAAACTAAAAACCTATTATTTATAATTTTAATTAATTTAAACTTAAGCAGCAATGTGTGGCTGGTGGCAACCATATTGGATAGAACAGACCTAGACTATAATTATACTGATTTATGGCCTTTCTAGCTGGCTCTAGTGGTAAAAAAACAAAAAACAAAACAAAACAAAAAAAACCTGCCTGCCAGTGCAGGGGATATAAGAAACACAGGTTTGATCCCTGGGTCGGGAAGATTCCCTGAAAGAGGGCATAGGAACCCACTCCAGTATTCTTGCCTGGAGAACCTCATGGACAGAGGAGCCTGGTGGGCTACAGTCCATAGGGTCGCATAAAGTCGGACACGAATGAAGTGACTTAGCATGCATGCATTGCCCTTCCAAGCTATGCACTGAAGCTTTTAGAAGACAGAAAAAATGCATGACTATTCTATTTTGAATAATAAATGCATCCATATTAGAGAGAAATTGGCATAACAGTTTCTTTTTGAATCGATGGCATTTTATCTTTTCTTTTACTATAGCAAATATTATGTTACAGTAGTTTGTTTCTTTGTGTTGTCCCACTCCAGTACTCTTGCCTGGAAAATCCCAGGGACGGAGAAGCCTGGAAGGCTGCAGTCCATGGGGTCGCTGAGGGTCAGACACGACTGAGCGACTTCACTTTCACTTTTCACCTTCATGCATTGGAGAAGGCAATGGCAACCCACTCCAGTGTTCTTGCCTGGAGAATCCCAGGGACGGGGGAGCCTGGAGGGCTGCAGTCTATGGGGTCACACAGAGTCGGACACGACTGAAGCGACTTAGTAGGAGTAGTAGTAGTAGCTGTATTTCAGCTTAACACAATAAGTGCTATATTTTAAATGAATGTGTTAACAAAATAATTATGCATCCATTTATGAAAGTACTGTCTGTGTGTTAGTCACTGAGTCACGCCTGACTCTATGATATCATGGTCTGTAGCCCGTTAGGCTCCTCTGTCCATGGAATTGTCCAGGCAAGAATAATGGAGTGTGTTGTCATTCCTCCTCCAGGGGATCTTCCCAACCCAGGGATCGAATCTGGGTCTCCTGGACTGCAGGCAGATTCTTTACCACTGAGCCACCAGGGAGCCCCATGGAAATTCATGTACTTGATATTGCAGGGTAGGAATGTTAACTATTAAACATAGCATTAAGGCTTAAAACTAAAATAAACATTAATAAATTGGGAGATAGACTAGCCCATCAGAGAGAGAGATAGGTCAGGTTTTTGTTTTTTTTTAATTTTTTTTTTTTTGCTTGTAAAATGTAGAACATTGCTGTCCATAGCTCCACAGCTGTTTTTTTTTTTTTTTAAATAAAAAAGAATACATGGCCAATAAGTATTTCTTTACAAATAAATCAAAAAGCCATTTATACACATATCATAGTAAGAAAAGCACATACTTACAATTTATTCTTGGTTCTTCTATTTATTTGCTGTGATTTGAGGTAAGTTACTTAACCCATTGAACTTAATTCAAAAACATTTATTAAATGCCTCACTGTGTAAAGCACTGTAGTAGTAACTATAAGGAATGCAGGATATGTAAAACCTGTGTATTTTGCTATCGCTTTTTTCCAACTCAAATTGTGCTTCTAGGTACTATCTCAGGCATTAATTCTAAAACTCACTCTCTGCAGTTCAAAAACCGATCTTGTACCTCCACTTCCTGTGACCCGTTCTTCAGATGCTCAGGGTTCTGGTGGCTCCACAGTTCATCAGGTAGGAAATAATCAGGTTTTCAGAGGGTATTGTATTGATGATGAGGTTCCATGTTTAAAAAAATAGCATGTATAAAACGTGGAAGGAGAAGGAAGGAAGGGTGTGTGGTCGAGACAAGGCACAAACTGGCAAGTTGGAAGTGACAGCTAGAGGTGGTGTGAACTCTAAAGTGAGAACTGGGGCAATGGAAACAAAGACTGTAAGATTTTTTTTTTGAGTCAGAGAAATAAGGATAAGGGGACCCATGTTCTGTTGTTAACTGATAGCAGGCAGAATTACTGAAGTCCCGTTTTATTCCCATTTTATTTCTGTCTTCTCAAAGAGAGTTACACTTGTTCTGAAGATGTATTAAAAATGTGGTCAAAGAGGAATTCAAGGACATTGCAAAGCATCTAGTTCCTTAACAAAATCAGTTTAACACTCAGCTGAATTAGATAGCTATACCAGAGGAACACTGGAGCAAACAAAGCGTTTGACATCATCTCTCACTGTATATTTAACAAGACAGAAAAAGATGGAGGCTACATAAGCTTACTGGATAGATTTGTATCAGTGACGTTTATAATAGATCAGTATCAGCTTGTTGTTCGCAGTGGATTGTTCAGATCATGGATCCCTTTGAGAGGCAATTATAACTACTGTCTTTTTCCCATGAAAATGTGTGTAAGCGTATATTTCAAGCACATGAGCATACGATTCAGGAAGTTCATGGACAACCTAAGAACCCTGACTTCAGCATATCTGTCATTCACTGTGCTTAACTTGATTCATCTTTGTTAATGGCTTGAGCAAGGACCAATTTTCTGTTGATGCTGACGAAGCTGTTAAAGTGTTGCAGTCAAATATGCCAGCAAATTTGGAAAACTCAGCAGTGGCCACAGGACTGGAAAAGATCAGTTTTCATTTCACCTCCAAAGAAAGGCAATGCCAAAGAATGTTCAAACTATTGCACAGTTGCACTCATCTCATACACAAGCAAAGTAATGCTCAAAATTATCCAGACCAGGCTTCAACAGTATGTGAACCATGAACTTCCAGATGTTCAAGATGAATTTAGAAAAGGCAGAGGAACCAGAGATCAAACTGCCAACATTCGTTGTATCATAGATAAAGCAAGAGAGTTCCAGAAAAACATCTACTTCTGCTTTATTTTCTATGCCAAAGTCTTTGACTGTGTGGATCACAACAAACTGTGGAAAACTCTTAAGAGATGGGAATACTAGACCACCTGACCTGCCTCCTAAAAATCTGTTGTCAAGAAGCAACAGTTAGAACTGGACATGGAACAACAGACTGGTTCCAAATAGGGAAAGGAGTATATCAAGGCTGTATATTGTCACCCTGCTTATTTAACTTATATGCAGAGTACATCATGAGAAACGCTGGGCTGGAGGAAGCACAAGCTGGAATCAAGATTGCCAGGAGAAGTATCAATAACCTCAGGTATGTAGATGACACCACCCTTATGGCAGAAAGTGAAGAACTAAAGAGCCTCTTGATGAAAGTGAAAGAGGACAGTGAAAAAGTTGGCTTAAAGCTCAACATTCAGAAAACTAAGATCATGGCATCTGGTCCCATCACTTCATGGCAAATAGATGGGGAAACAATGGAAACAGTGAGAGACTTTATTTTTTGGGGCTCCAAAATCACTGCAGATGGTGACTGCAGTCATGAAATTAAAAGACACTTGCTCCTTGGAAGAAAAGCTATGACCAACCTAGACAGCATGTTAAAAAGCAGAGACGTTACTTTGCCAGTAAAGGTCTATCTAGTCAAAGGTATGGTTTTTCCAGTAGTCATGTATGGATGTGAGAGTTGGACTATAAAGAAAGCTGAGTGCCGAAGAATTGATGCTTTTGAACTGTGGTGTTGGAGTGGGAAAGACTGAAGGCGGGAGGAGAAAGGGACAACAGAGGATGAGATGGTTGGATGGCATCACCGACTCGATGGACATGAGTTTGGGTAAACTCTGGGAGTTGTGGTGATGGACAGAAGAGCCTGGCGTGCTGCAGTCCATGGGGTCGCAAAGAGTCAGAGATGACTGAGCGATTGAATTGAACTGAACTGATCTGAGCAAGGACAGAAAAAGCCTGTGCCAATTTAGGTTAGGTTCCCTAGGAAGAGATTCTGTGATGGAGGTTTGCATGGGGGAAGTTTATTGGAAAGTGCTTTTAGGATCAATACTTGTTGGGGTGTAAAAGATAGGCAAGAGTTGAATTGAATGGTACAAGCCCCAGTAAAGGCATCAGATGGTCCCATGGGGAGTTCTGGAGCCAAGATGGCCCTTCTGATTTCTCCTACCTGGATATGAGGGGGCTGGACCTTAAACACTCACCATGTAGCAAGTGACTGGATAAAGGGTGCCCTGGGAGGGGGGCCTGACCATGGATGAGGTGGCCTCCTCAGCCCAGGGTGGGGCTCAGTTTTGAGCTGTATGGCAGCTGTCTCTTCAAGCTGCTGGGGAATGACTGCCTCAGTCTGGAATAGAGATCTGCGTGGTTAACCACAGCTTCCACTAAAATCTGCATAATTTTTGATTAATCTGGGAGAGCTAATAGGTTGTCCAAACAATTTAAGTCAATACCAATTTTAAAAAACTACATTCACGACTAGTAGTTTAGACTTCACCTTCAGACAGGACCTGCACTGGCGTCTCTCTGTCTCTCCACACACCACGTGTGTGGCTTTGAAGGTTGTTAAACTTCTAAACTAAATTTCTTTGGAATGTGGATAATAATTACTTCTTGAGGTTGCTCGGACGATTAATAAGCATTGTTATTTTTCAGAGCTTTTCTTTTTTTTGGTCTTAAATTTAAGTTGGCTTCAATACAAATGAGAATTTCATTGTATTTCTGCTTTTCCAACTAGACTCTCTAAGTCACTCAGTCGTGTCTGACTCTTTGCAACCCCATGGCCTGTACAGTCCATGGAATTCTCCAGGCCAGAATACTGGAGTGAGTAGCCTTTCCCTTCTCCAGGGGATCTTCCCAACCCAGGGATCAAACCCAGGTCTTCCACATTGCAGGCAGATTCTTTACCAGCTGAGCCACAAGGGAAGCCCAAGAATACTGAAATGGATAACCAATCCCTTCTCCAGCGGATCTTCCTGACCCAGGAATAGAACCTGGGTCTCCTGCATTACAGGTGGATTCTTCACCAACTGAACTATAAGGGAAGCCCCCAATCACTACTTAGGAATCTCAAAAAACTTACATGAAATGTTGAAAGAATAGCTATCACTTTGCTGCACACAGGAACAACTCACATGCATCATCTGATCAATGGCACTGAATCTAAGCTTGTCTCTGGGACACCTTTGATTCTGAATAACTATCTAGTGAGCACCTCTAAGGAATGACAAGGCACTCACTGGAGCAGTCAGCAAACTACAGCCCATGGGATAAATTTAGTTTGCAGCCTGCTTCTGTACAGTCCAGGAGCTAACTGCTTTTGTTTTTAAAGGGTTGCTTGCAGGGAGGGAAAAATAGTATGCACTAGAGACAGGCGGAGTCTATGACCTTGCCCTTGACAGAAGTTGGTGACTCTTGGCCTTGACACATAACAGTAGACAGGTGAAACAAAACCAAAAACTAGGTAAGCATTATGAAGAAACAAAGGCCCGAGTTAGAAAATAGGTGACTTCACTTTAGATAGATATGGCAAAGGCCATCTCAGAAAGTAACCTGGAAAACTGAAACTCACAGGTGAGAAGGAGCCAACCATGTGAGTACTCGTGGAAGGCTGATGGAAGCAGAAGAGCATGGTAAAAAAAATGCTGAGGCTGGCAAGGCCCTGGGTGTTTGAGGTCTGAGCACAGTGAAGGGGAAGGAGGGCAGATAATGCAGAGCCTTAGACACTGTGGGAAGTTTGTTTGGATTTCGTTCTGTATTATTCATTGTGCCAAAAGGAAACTGCTGATCTGGTTGCCATGTGGAAAAAGGATGCAAGTGACATGGGGAAGTGGGAAAGTTGCATTTCCTAAGTTCCACGGTGATGCCAGAGTTCTGCCAGTGGCCTGGCCCGCCTACATCTCATCTCACTTTTTTATGCAGAAGCCTGGTTAAAGTGGGATGGATTTGGGACTTGGATTCATTTCCCTTAAGGTTTGCAGGCAGAAGAGAGAGGTTCAACACCTAACAAACTTAAACGGTAGTGATTCTTCTGCTGCTTAACGCTATATTCCCTTGCCCTGACTCTCATGCTCTGGTGTCCTCCTCCTACCCTTCTGGTTATCTAAAAGTCTTCTATCCCAAACAGGTGTTTGACTCCAAAATTAGCTTGATTTGTACTCCCTATGCTCAGCAAAATCGTTCCATCAGTGCTTCTTTGAATATGAGTAAAATTAAGCCAGTCCCACAACAGATAAAAGACAACTTTTTTAGAGGGTGGCTTCAGTCCAGAGAAATCCCAGAATAATAGAATTCTGGAGTGTAACTCATTATGTGTAGGGAGATACTTTGGGGGAAGTAAATATGCTTCTTTAGCCCAGATCTACTGACAGGTTAGGCCATCTGTAGTGGAGAAGGCAATGGCAACCCACTGCAGTACTCTTGCCTGGAGAATCCCATGGACGGAGGGGCCTGGAAGGCTGCAGTCCATGGGGTTGCTAAGAGTCGGACACGACTGAGTGACTTCACTTTCACTTTTCACTTTCATGCATTGGAGAAAGAAATGGCAGCCCACTCCAGTATTCTTGCCTGGAGAATCCCAGGGACAGAGGAGCCTGTTGGGCTGCCGTCTATGGGGTCGCAGAGTCGGACACGACTGCCGCGACTTAGCAGCAGCAGCAAAGGCACGAGCAGGCCGGCTTGCCAGGCAGGGGGCGCTGTGGCAGCACGTCTCCTGTTTCCCAGGGCCTCCGCCGCGGCTGGGGGAGGCGCACGAGAGCCTCGAGCGGCACCCTGGGTGTGGCGCTCAGGCCCGGGTCCTCACTCCCGCTTCTCCGTGAGGGGCCCCCGCTTCGAGGGCCCCCCACCCCAGCCGCCAGGGAGCTCCAGCCCTCAGGGAGGACACCCAGAGCATTGTGTTGGAGGGGTTTCTTCAGTGACTACTGAAAATATAATCAGAGAAGATTAAAAATTATCCCAAACTCCCCTTTCTCTTCCTCTCTCTGCCCCTCCTCTGAAGAGAGGCCTGAGAGGCTGCGTTAGCCTCTCAGTAGAAAAGACACTTAATTGGGGAAATGGATTGAGATACTTTCTTAAAATTTGTTATGCACATATAACTTTTTAAGATTTAAACACGTTTATCCTAATTATTTAAATAAAGGGAATATTTGTACAGCCTGGTATCACACACTTTTCCTAAATATAACTTGATGTCTTAGTTATTTCTAATGTGTTAATACAATTTACTTGGCTGTAGTTTCTTCTCTGAATCTTACGTTCTCTTTTTTCAAATATTGTTTTCCAGAGAAGAAACGGGTCTAAAGATAGCCTGATTGAAGAAAAATCTCAGACATCTACAAGCAACATGGCTGGAAAACACACAGCAAAAACAGTAAAAACTATCCAAGCTTCACGCCTCAAGATAGAGACTTAATCTCAGTGAAGGGCTTGGGATGGGGGTGGGAAGGGTGTGTGTGCCACCTTTACTTTGAAACTGTGAATTAGAATTATTGAAATATCTTGGACCTGCAGAAGCGTTTCTTCAGAAGAAAATAATGGAGTCTATTGCATCTTTTAAAGGTTTAATTACAGTATATTTGTGCCTAAGGGCCTTTTTATTTGGTAACTGGAAAGATGGTAGTCTTATAAAACCCTTTTCATTTGATGCCATGTTTACCTTCCTGGAAACTCCCAAGTGTCTTGTCTGCCACCATCAAGACCAGAGGCTTCAGATCAAAGTTCTGGAATCCTGGCCTGTGGCCAGGCAGCTATGCAGCAGTGCGCTACGGGAGATGAAAAGGCTTTTCCCGACTCTGGGTAGATCTCTGGCCTGTGTACAAATGCACGGCTGAGGGATCACTTTCACACTGCAGATATTTTTATTCACATTAATGTTCTTTGTAATACTGTATTTTGTGGCATTAAGTTTCACTGGTTATTTGCAAATGTTAAAAAAAAGTGCTGCTTTTAATTCCTAGTGTCCTTGTCTTGTGCTGTCAGAAGTTATGTGCGGATTTCACTTGACCTCAGCTTATAAATTCATGACCTTCAACCTGAAAGGTCTGCCTGGCTAACTCTTCCAAAACACTATTTCAGACCTTTCCTCTTGGCAGATGACTGCAGTAAGACATAGTCCTATAGGATCTTTCATCTTCCCCTGATACAAACCTCCTCATGGCTGCCATCAACCCACGTCCTTCCTTTTTTCCTGTCTCTCTACCTATGCTCTGGAGCTCAGCTCCCTCAGCCTTCTCATCCCTTCTGCCTCATGTATTCAACCTCTCCCTGTCAGCTAGACTACCATCTAAAGACAGCCAGATCTCACAACCAGACCCTTCTCGTTACCAGTGTGCTCAACTAATCTCCTAATGTGCTATATCAAACCATCTCAAATATGGATTCTTCCCCACTGTTCCACTAAAGCAGACATTACCTTCATGTCACTACATCCCAAGGTTAACTTTCCAGCTATACTGCAATATCTTTACTTTAATGCATTTCCCATTGTTCCTGCCATTCTGTCCTTGCCAGCTCCCCCTATTCTACATCATCAGTAATTGAGTCTCTTAAATCTAGACCCTCATGGATCACACTTATTCCTGTGGCCAAGTTTTATTCACATAGCTTAGACTACAGACTTCCCTGGTGGCTCAGACAGTCTCCCTACAATGCGGGAGACCCAAGTTTGATTCCTGGATTGGGAAGATCTGCTGGAAGAGGGAAAGGCTACTCACTCCAATATTCTGGCCTGGAGAATTTCATGAACTGTATACGCCATGGGGTCACAAAGAGTTGGGACAAGAGTGAGCGACTTTCACTTTCCTTCAGACTACAGACCAGTGTAGTATCAAGGAGTCACTTAGATTTCTAAGGCAATTCAAATAGACTAGCTCAAAAAGCTGCTCCCCCAGCTCATCTGTGAATGTACAAGACCACACACCTAGCAATCATTACGGACATATCCTTCATTACTAACTCCTGGCTGCTAATAGTTTTAACTACCTCTCTTCCCTAACTTTACCACCACCCTTGTCCAAGGTGGTCAGCTCTGGCATAGACAGAATAGGGCATACAGTAGAAGCCTCCAGTTGGCCCACAGCACTGCTTTTCATGCAAATGTACATTTCCATCATGGCTTTCCCTTGCTTTAAACAGAGCCTTAAGTGATCTGCCCCCTTTTGATCTTTCAGTGAAAGAATGCTATGTTCTAGCAGTTAAATTGTAACACACAAACCTCCAAGAAGCACATTATTTTATTTACAGTCCCACTGTTTTATATGTACATTTATGGGCTGTCCAAAAGCACTTCTTTTTTTAAGCAATCCTGGAAATTTTAAATACTCTAAGCAGCTCCTGAAGATCAAGTTGTCAAATTCCTCACCAAGGACAGCCTAAAAGAAAAATTAAGACGCTCAATTTGACAAGTGAACATTTACTTCAAGACTTATAAACTCAGTACATGCTTCTTTCCTGGATTAAGTCATGCACTTCTGGACTTCATACATCAACATAAAACATGCTTGAGATCTGGCCAAGTGGTTTTTAAAATTTTAGCTACTACGCATAAAATCATGTGAATATTTCATGATAAATGGGATGAGGGTATCCCATTTGCAGTTAACAATCCGTTTACAGCAGTACTAATATTAATGAACTATTAACAATTATAAACTAATACCCACCAGAGAAGGACCCCCGATCTAGAAAGATAAAATTCACGTTACTGTTAACTGTTGTTAAGACAACTATCAATAATTCAAAACTATCACACTACCTTAGGTCATCTTCACGCTTCCAGATAGTTAAGTATTCAGTTGGCAGCAGTCTATGCTTCCAGCGTCCATCTTTCACCTGAACAAAAATTAAAACCGGTTAAGAGAAAGGTACACTTTGCAGAATAAAAATTACACTACATGTGTAAATACTATGAGTGTATGTTACTTACGCAGCTCCTACACCAAAGACATCAAATACAAGGGCAGGAAAAAAAGCTGCGAAAGTGTTTTGTGTTCGCCTTTTTTGACACCACATCCACTAGTTTCCAAAAGTGAATGGGCAACACAAAGGCGGTAAGAAAACCGCGTAAGCAATGCTGCGTGGCGCCGAGGTGCTAACCCTGACAACGGGCCGAGATTCACTGTTCTGAGGGCAACTAAGCCCCGATCTACATTTTCTTCTACAACTCAGAATCCAACTGGGTAAGGAACGCTTAATTACTCTACTAGATGGCTAAAATATTAAAATCTAGAGGCAACTGGTCCTTTCTGTAAGAACATGAAAACTCACCTGCACGGATGGTGATACTCATTTCCGCCAAATTCCGCACCATGACATAGTTATCAAGATCTACACCTGAAATGGCACTCTCGCGTTGACCTGATTTCACACCACGACATGGTCTGCATACGTGCTGTTACACGGTGAAGCCTTTCCCTTTCACACGCACAAAATCCCCTCATTAGAAATTCCCTGACACACAGTCGATGAAGTCAAAAGCCCCCGCCCCCATCGCCGCGTCTCCTGGCATGGAAAAACGGACTCGGGGCCGCGTGGGGCCTCCTGAGGTCTCAACAACGTGGCGGAGGCCAAAGCAGGCCGCTGCCCTCCACGCGTTCAGGTGCTGGGAGCATTTTGCCCGGCCTGGTTGCGGCAGCAGCCTCCCAAGACTCAGGCAGGCCGCAGGGTCCTGCCCGGCGCCCGGGCCCAGAGGGCTGGCTGCGGGAGGACCCGAGCCATCCGAATCTCTAGCAAACGAACATCCCCACCGAGAGCCGAGGCCAAAAAGGACGCGCCGTCTTCCCACAATGCTTTTCTACGACTGGAAGGACCCATTGCTAGAGGGGTGCGGGGAGGACGGACTGCACCATCGGCATTCGCGCGCCCTCGCCAGACGCCGCCGTGTGGCCGGAGGGCGAATTGCCCAGTGATTGGCAGAGGGGCGGGGCGGCACGGGCCGAGTTGTGAGGGGCGCGGCTTCTCACCCCGAGCGCCGGCCGGCGGAGCCCAGCGAGCAGTTCTTTCTGCGGGAGGGGAGGTTTTTTTCCAGTGTGGATACTCAACCACCCCTCCTCCCAGTGTCAAGAGCACACGGTCAGCGCTGAGCTGCGGGTGTAGTCCAGAGGACCGGAGACCTCGTGTTCTGAGGAGGAGAGACAGAGCTCACCGTCTCCAGCTGAGGAAGAGTAAGGTCATTAATCCAGAAATACTTATTGAGTATGTACTGTGCTTCATGCTCTATTCTAAATGCCTGAGAACCAGGTGTGAATGAGACAGAGTTCCTCTCTTACATTCTGTTTCTGTGAGAAAGACACGAAACAGGTAACGTGCACCCGTAAGTCCATCAGTGTAAGTGCCAAGACGGAAACAAAGGAGGTGAAAATGTGATAGGGCCGCGCAGTCCGGTAGGAATCGAGTGCGAACCACGAATGTCTTAAGTTTTCGAAATGCACGTTAAAAGGAACAAGTTAGGAGAAGGAAACGGCAACCCACTCCAGTGTTCTTGCCTGGAGAATCCCAGGGACAGAGGAGCCTGGAGGGCTGCCGTCTATGGGGTCGCACAGAGTCGGACACGACTGAAGCGACTTAGCATGCATGCATTGGAGAAGGAAATGGCAACCCACTCCAGTATTCTTGCCCGGAGAATCCCAGGGACGGAGGAGCCTGGTGGGCTTCCGTCTACAGAGTCGCACAGAGTCGGACACGACTGATGCAACTTAGCTGCAGCAGCAGCAGCAGCATAGAACTGGGGGGCTGGGAATGGAAGGCTAGGAAGGTGACAGCTTAAAGATATGGGGTTTCTTTTTGAGATGAAAATGTTCTAAATGGTGATGGTTGCATATATCTGTGAATATGTCTAAAAAACCATTGAATCATATACTTTAAATGGGTGCATTGTATGATGTCAATTATATCTCAATAAAACCTTTTTTAAGTTAAAAAAAAGGAACAAGTTAAATTCAGAGTTGCAACCTGTGCTAAGTATTATCATTTAAACATGTAGTTACTATACAATTATTGATGATATACATTGCATTCTTTTATTCCTATGAAGTCTTCGAAATCCAGTGTATTTATTTCTAGTACATTTCAATTCAGATAAGTCACGTTTCTGGTGCTCAGAAGCAGGCCCTTGTCAGCGTGGCTGGAGCCGCTGGAGGAGTGCAGGCTGGCATCAGATGTGGCGGGAGAGACAGGCGGAAACAAATCATATAGGGATTTTATCTGTGGTAAGGGGTTGGGATTTTATGCTGAAATTTTAAAATTGATTTTTAGCACTGAAAGAAAGTAGAGGTGGTTCGTTGGTTTCTTGCTGATCGCCATAACTTATGGGAGGGATGGAGACTGTAGTGATTTGGACTGTGTGGTTTCCTTGCCCCTCCAAGTCCGAGTAGAGAAGCACCAGAGACTTCAGCCCAGCACCTTTCTTTGTTTCTTTGAAGCTTATTGCATGAAGAAAGAGAGAAGGGAGGGAGGGAAGGAAGGAAGGAAGGAAAGGGAAAGAGGGAAGAGAGAAGAAGTGAGGAAAGAAAAAAGAAACAGAGAAAGAGGAAAGAGAAGAAGGAAAGGAAGGAAGAAGAAAAGAAAAGGTAATTTAATGCCTGTAGTCCAGTGATCATCCCACAAGGACTAGCCTGAATGATAACATCACCACTGGGACAAAGGGGCAGGGACCATACAGAAGTAAATGTGTAATGACCATGAAAAGGTAAATAAATCTAAGACCTTCATTAGGAAGTCTCTGTAACATCTGGGGAGAGAAAGGTTGGAGAAGGAGAAGGTCTCCTCAAAGAGTGTTATTTGAAGACTCTGAAGGGTACAGTTTGGGGATTATGGCAACTTTCAATCTTGCCTTCTTGCTCGGGAGAGTCAGTGAGAGGATATTTCTTTTGGCTGGAGGAGCCAGCTGACCCAAGTTCCTATCCAGCTCTTTGACTTTTGGCTTCCCTGGTGGGCAGACGTTGAAGAGTCTACCTGCAGTAGAGGGAGACCCAGGTTTAATCCCTGTGTCAGGAAGATTCCCCTGGAGGAAGAAATGGGAACCCACTCCAGTATTCTTGCCTGGAAAATCCCATGGATGGAGGAGTCTGGCGGGCTACAGTCCATGGGGTTGCAAAGAGTCAGACACAACTAAGCGACTTGACTTTCTTTCTTTCTTTGACTTTTGTGCTTTGGGGTAAATGACCACCTCTCTAAGCCCAGGGTTCTATTTTATAGGATAATACCTTTACCTGTGTACCACATGGGTGCGTGTGTGCCTGCTCCGTTGCTCAGTCACGTCCGACTCTTTGTGATCCTATGGACTGTAGCTCACCAGGCTCCTCAGTCTATGAAATTGTCCAGGCAAGAATTCTGGAGCGGGTTGCCATTTCCACCTCAAGGGGATCTTCCTGACTCAGGGATTGAACCCGCATCTCTTGTGTCCCCTGCCCTGGCAGGCAGACTCCTGGCCACCGCACCAGCTGGGAAGCCCACGTGGCACATGGTTGTCGTTCAGTCGCTAGGTCATGTCCGACTCTGCAGCCCCAGGGGCTGCAGCATGCCAGGTGTCCTGTCCTTCACTGTGTCCCAGAGGTTGCCATGGACCACACAGATTAAAGATTTAAGCAAGGTTCGTTGCATCAGTTAACACTGTACAGTACATAGTGACACCCAATTAATGACTCTGATGAGCTATACTCTCCTTGTTTACTGCCATCCCAAGTATGGAAACTTCTTGGGTTGACGTCTTACGGAAGAGGGGTACTATGCTGCTATTTTTCTTTTAACATCTTGACATTTTGTTCCCACCTCATTCTTTCTCATCCACCCCTTGGAAATCATCCCTAAACTCTGGATGGTTCAAGAATAGAAAGCATTTGTTTCAATTACTGGATTAATGTTAGTGTCAGGAAATTAATTTGAAATTCTTCATCTTCCCGTCTGCTTCGACCTCACATAGCCTAGGAAGGAAAGCTTGATAATTCAGCCAACGCAAGCAGAAAGGACGTGAGAAAAAGTTAGGGGGTATTTCCTATGCTGTTGGAGTGGAGGCATTATGGAAAGATGTACAAGCTACCTACAGTGTTAATGCAAGTGTGGAACAAACCCAGTTTCCTTGTTCTGATTAGTAGGCAGAATAATGGTCCCTCAAAGGTGTGCACATCCTAATTCCCAGAACCCGTGAATATGTTCCATTATGTAGTAAAAAGGGGGCTTTGCAGATGTGATTAATATGAGGGATCGCGCAATGAGGAGATAAAAAACGCAGAGAAAAAAAGTCAGAGAGATGTGGCAGAAGAGAAGGCAGGAGAAGGACTCAACCTTCCGTTGCTAGCTTTGAAGATGGAGGAGGAAGATCTTTGAATGGACAGCATCTAGAATCTGGGAATAGCCCTCCTCTGACAGCCAGCAAGCAAACACAGATGTCCTGTCTACAGCTGTGTGCACTGAATCTGCCAACCACCTGAGTGTGCACGAAAGCAAATTCTCCCCTGGAGTCTCCAGAAAAGAACACAGCCGTGCTGATGCCTTGACTGTAGTCCACTGAAACTCATGCCAGACTTCCTACCTACAGAGATGTGATCATAGATTTGTGTTGTTTGAAGCTGCTAAATTTGTGTTAATTTGTTATGATGGCAAGAGAAAACTAATAAACCCTGTAAGGGTGGAGAGGGAGAAGTGGGCTGCTTTTCTTCCCCTGCTCCTCGTCCTGCTTCAATTTTCTCATCAGGAACACAGTAAAATTTTGCAGATAAGCTATGCACACTTCATTGTGAAGTGCTTAATCCATAGGACTGACATTTTCTTTATGTTGGGAGTTAGGGATCTGATATAAAATCCAATAGATATTAAATAATTTGAATACTCAATTTAAAATCATTTGTGATTTTCTTGGATTTTCTCTTTAAACAATCATATTATCTATGAAAGTGTTTTTCCTTTCTACTTATACTCTGTGTGTGTGCATGCCCAAACTGGGACATGTAGGATATTGTTGAATAGAATGATAATAGACATCCTTGTCTTGTTCACAGCTTTAAAAGAATGCCCGTAAAGTTTCAGCATATATGTATGACATGTATGACATTTTAATGCATTTTATCGTTTATTGGGTTAGAGAAGTGTCCTATTTTTAGTTTGCTAATAGTTTTTTTTAATATATCATGAGTGGATGTTAAATTTTATTAAATGGTTTTTTTTCTGCCTCTATTGAGATGAACACAAGGTTTTTTCTTATAGTGTGTTAATGAGGTGAATTGCGTAAATACATTTGCTAATGTTGAACCAGCCTTACATTTCTGGGAGAAACCAAACTTGTCATTTCAAAAACTGTTCTGTTTAGAATTACTGCATTTATATTTATGGACCAGAGGGGACTGTGTTTATCTTTCTCATACTGTCTTTGATAGTTTTTTTATCTATGTGTTTAGACATGTGTGTATTTATTTTTGGCTGTGCCGGGTCTTGGCTGCTGTGCACGGGCGTTTCTCTAGTAGCGACAGGCAGGGGCTGCCCTGGAGCTGTGGTGCTCGGGCTCCTTACTGCGGTGGCTTCTGCTGCGGAGCACAGGCTCTAGGTTTATAGGCTTCAGTGGTTGTGGCACCGGGGGTTTAGTTGCTCTGTGTCATGTGGGATCTTCCCAGACCAGGGGTTGAACTGGTGTTTCCTGCAATGCAAGGCAGATTCTTAACCACTGGACCACCAGGAAAGCCCCTCTTTGATAGTTTTGGCTAGAATTATACAGATAGTTTGGGGCTTCCCTGGTGGCTCAGACAGTAAAGCGTCTGCCTGCAATGTGGGAGACCTGGGTTCAAGGATCCTGGAGGAGGAAATGGCAACCCACTGCAGTACTCTTGCCTGGAAAATTCCATGGACTGAGGGGCCTGATAGGCTACAGTCCGTGGGGTCGCCAAGAGTCGGGCACGACTGAACAGCTTTACTCACTCACACAATAGTCCTTGTGCTCAGTGGCTCAGCCGTGTCCGAGTCTCCCAGTCCCATGGGCTATAGCCCACCAGTCTCCTTTGTCCATGGAATTTCCCAGGCAAGACTGCTGGGGCAGGTTGCCCTTTCCTACTCCAGGGGATTTTCCCAAGCCAGGGATCGAATCCTTGACTCTTGCATTGGCTGGTGGATTCTTTACCATTGCTCTACCTGGGAAGCTCCTAGATATCTACCTAATATTAGTAACTTGTCTCCGAACAAATTACAGATATTCTATGCAAAAACATTTACTGGGAGCCTATTTCCTTTGTTTTAAATGGTAAAATTATAATGAGTTAGTCCTTAACCCAAACTAGTTTCATAAAATGTTACTAAAATATATTAAACAAAGCTCTATTAAATAAAAAACTGTAACAATAGGCTATAACATCCATAACTTCCCTTCCTGATCACCCAACCATATAGTTATGAACAAATAGTTGCTTTGTTAGCAGTAACATAATCTCTTTTATTGTTACTGCTTTTCTGCTTGGTTTGCTTCTTTCTCCATTTATCTTTAACGTTTCCTCAGCTTTTTTGGTTCTCAGAATACAAAACTGGGGGGGGGAAAGCAATATGGAATATGAAAGGCAGTGTGGAAATGTGGCAGGAAATGACTCACACTGAGGATGGTATGGTACTTTAGTGCTTCTTCCATCTCCAATGGTGTCTCCATGGAATATCCCTTTCATTGAAATTCAGTATGCTTTGTGATTTGCTGACAGATGACGCTGGGAACATTTTTCCAGTTGCGTTTGTAATGCAACTCAGGGCATTCCCTATACCTTTGTTGTTATTGGTAAAAATGTGTTTTGGGGTCCTAAATATAATATTTCTATATAAATAGTCGGTTTTTTCAATTTTTAGGATATACTTTTAACTGGAGGGTAATTGCTTTACAATGTTGTTGTAGATGTTGGTTTCTGCCATTCAACATGAACCAGCCATAAGCACACCTGTGGCCCCTCCCTCTTGAGCCCCTCATAGCACCCCGGTCCCACCCCTCTAGGTTGTCGCAGAGCACAGGATTGAGCACCTTGTGTTTCGCCGTGTAATCACACCTTCCCGCTGCTACCTGGTCTGCATACGGTGCTGCTTGTGTTTCCACGCTCCTCTCGCAGGTTGGCCCTCCCGCTCCTTCCCCTGCTGTGTCGGCAAGTCTGTTCTCCGTTCCTGCCCTGTGAACAGGCTGGTCAGTACCTAGCTTCCATCTATATGCGTTAATATACAGTATTTATTTGTTTCTCTTTCTGACTTCACTCTGTTGTTGTTTTGAATGATATATGTGTTATATGATGTTGGAGTATTAAATACAAGAGTTAATTTATTGGGAAAACGTTAATCAGGAAAATGTTCTGTGGAGTATGCCTATACAGTTGCTGCTGCTGCTGCTGCTAAGTCGCTTCAGTTGTGTCCGACTCTGTGCGACCCCATAGACGGCAGCGCACCAGGCTCCCCCGTCCCTGGGATTCTCCAGGCAAGAACACTGGAGTGGGTTGCCATTTCCTTCTCCAGTGCATGAAAGTGAAAAGTGAAAGTGAAGTTGCTCAGTCGTGTCCGACTCTTAGCGACCCCATGGACTGCAGCCTACCAGGCTCTTCTGTCCATGGGATTTTCCAGGCAAGAGTACTGGAGTAGGGTGCCATTGCCTTCTCTGTGCCTATACAGTACTGGCATTATAAAATTACTTGGAGACTTTTTCCTCTTTTTGTCTACTCTGAAGAATTTAATATAAAGTCAGAATTTTTTTTAAGTAAAAAATAAACCTCAGTTTAAGAATTATCTGGATCTAGAATTTTCTTTGTAGGAATATTTCAAACTACTGAATCAGTTTCTTTAATGATTGAACCATTCATGTTTTTTCTTGTTAAGTCATCCTTCTGAGGAATGTATCCATTCTGCCTCCATTCTGCTGCATTTTGAAATTTGTTGATCCAGGAAACATAGAGAGTCCCAAACAAAACCAAACTAAAGACGATTACACCAGGACACATTTTTTATTAAAATGGCAATAAGTAATGGTAAAGAGAAGATATTAAAAGCAGCAAGGGAAAAGCAACAAGTTACATACAAGGGAACTCACCTAAAGCTCTAGATGACTTTTCAGCAGAGGCTCTGCGGGCCGGAAGGGAGTGCCACAATATATTTTAAAGTGATGAAAGGGAAAAATCTACAACCAAGAGTACTCTACCCAGCAAAGCTTACATTCACATTTGATGGAGACATGAAAAATTGCAAGGATAAGCAGAAGCTTACAGAGTTCAGCACCACCAAACCAGCTTTACAAGAAATGGTGAAGGGGTTTCTCTAAGGGAAAAACAGAAGTCCACAACTAGAAACACAATTATTGCAATAGGAAAAATAGGTAAAGGCAAATGTACCATAAACATAGTAAACCAACTATGTGAAAAACTCAGGGAAGTTAAAATACAAGTAGTAAAATCATCTAATCCACAATGAGTAGTTAAGGGATACACAACCAAAAAGATGTGAGATATGATGTCAAAAACAGTAATTATAGGGCAAGGGGGGTAAAAATGAAGTCAGCCCTTGGATATCTGTTAAATTAGAAGTTACCCCTCAGATCATTGTTACCAAAATACGCAAATAGGCCTCTTTTACGGAAAGACTGGGCAGGTTTCAGCCTGCTGCTTCTGTGCTGGGCTTGAGCCATGCTGTCTATGTGAGCCCTTTAGGGACTGCCTTTTAGAGCCCTGTGGCCTTGTGTAGCTCATGGATGCAAGTCCTAGTGGTTTTCAAAGCTAGATGTTTTAGGTACTCGTCTCTCAGGTGGAGGTCTTAAAAGTTAGCATCAGATTGGAGGTCTCAATCCTTCACTCCTTAGGGAGAAGCTGAAAGGTGTGAGTTTCCTCCTAGTTAGGTGTTGCTGCACCAGGGCTGGGGGTTATGGCAAGATTGTTTCTCAGCTTCTCCTTGGTTTTATGTGGGTTTTTCCTCATTTTCCCAGTAAGTAGGAGTCTAGTGTTTTCTGGATTTTCTTCAGAGGAAATTGTCTTGTGTCCAGCTGTTGATTCAGTGTGTCTCTGGGAGGGTGAGGTCAGAGAGCCTCTTACGTTGCTGTTTTGAGCCAGATGCTGAGACTGAGTTTCTGATGTCAATGATTAGAAATTATTTTTCTAGCATTTCTCTTTGGTTCTTTTTCAGAGATGTAGGTTACTTATGATATCTTTTGTTCCTTTGTTATGTAGCCCTTTTATTTCTCAAAAATATATGTGAGATTTATATTTAAATATAAACACACTCATTCGATATTCTCAAGGTCAGAAATTAAAGTTGTCTGTTTCAACTCACTGATATATGTTTTCTTATAGGTTGGTTTTTTTTTTTTTTTAACTGTAAGAATATGTTCTTTGGAAACTAAGCTGTGGTAATCTTTTGGGTGTGTTCCTCTAGAAAAGATTTATGTGTGGTGTTGCTGGGCATTTGGGGTGCTTTTATCCGGGCTTCCCTGCTGGCTCCGTTGGTAAAGAATCCACCTACAAGGCAGGAGACCTGGGTTGGGAAGATCCCTTGGAGGAGGAAGTGGCCACCCACTCTGGGATTCTGCCTGGGAAATCCCATGGGCAGAGGAGCCTGGCGGGCCCCAGTGCACAGGTCGCGAGCGGTGGACGTGACTTAGCGACTAAACCGCTGCCACCGCTACTGCCCGGAGGCGCGGCCAGGCCGCCACCCGCCCCGCAGAGCGCCGGCTGTGCGCCCTCCTGCGTGAGGGAGAGCTGGTGCTAGCCACTCTCTAGGGAGACATTCCCCCCGCTTTATCCTTCCTAATAAAAAGTGGGATAACTGTCTCCACTATTTCTCTCCGTAGGGTGATTCACTCGCTACCACCCTGCCTCATTCACTTACCATATGGATGGGCAGTTCTGCTTCCCGCTGGCTCAGGCCTTATGTCCTGTCTCCTAACTTCCAACTGACCCTGGGAAGCTTAAGCTGTAAGCCACCAGGGATAGGTCGGTAGATGTCCCAGGCACATACCAGCTCCAGAACTTACTTTGGATCCTTGCTGTCTTTTATATGTGGCCTCTGAGGACTTCCCTTATTTTTTAGCCAACTCAGCCATGCATTTAGAAAGATATTTTAAAATATTTTATCCAGCATTTTTAATTTTTGGAATTAGGGGACTTCTCTGAGTATCTCCTGCCACATTGCAGGTACAGAAGAATTTGCCTTTCTTCATCAATTTGATCCTTGAAAAGCCATCCAGCTTAAGAGTGTCAGAAGGCTTATCACTAATCCTGCTTTTTCTACTAACAACCTATCTGTAAAGGTAATAACTCTTCTCAAAATAATTTATAATTTAGAGCAATTCTCACAGAGTCTATTAAATTAACTTGGTTAAATTTTTTTGCAACTTCACAAAATTATTCTGAAGGTCATTTAGAGCAAGAAACTAATGAAAATAGCCAGAAAAATTTAGAAAAAGAAGAGTAATGATGGAGGGCTAACTCCTTACCTAACTCTAAATATTAATATATATTCCAATATTAAATATTACAACATTCTCAACTTCATAAGATAATTAAGGGTTTGGCACAGGCACTCACCTATCAATGAAATGGAAGGTATAACTCATAAGCATTTGTTCTGTATGTTAAATTTTAATATATCTTAAAGCAGACACCACAAATCAGCAGAGATGGGAGGGCTTCAACCCACGCATGTCACTGATAGGAGTGATTTGTCATTTTGGAAATAAAAATAATATTACCTGATATAAATCAAAATAAGTCCTGTATAGTTTAAATAATTAAATGGGAAAAAAAACAAATAATAGAAAGGCTAAGTGAAAATATTTGTTTGACTGAAGAAAGGACTTACTAAACTTAACAGCTAATGGCTGTTTCTGGAAGAAACTGATTACAACGAATAGCAACATAATATACTTTCCTTACTTTTTGGCCATGAGGAAGTATTACCTTTCAAAATAATAATCTTTATTTTAAAAATAAATAAATGAAAGGAGTAATAAAATAATTTGATTTGGCAAAATTTAAAACTCTTTATCTTACATAATTAAGGGCTTCCCCAATGGCTCAGCGGATAAAGAACCCACCTGCCAATGCGGGAGACATAAGGGATGTGAGTTTGATCCCTGGGTTGGGCAGATCCCCTGAAGGAGGGCATGAAAACCCACTCCAGTATTTTTGCCTGGAGAATCCCATTGACTAAGGAACCTAGTGGGCTACAGTCCAAAGGGTCGCAAAGAGTCAGACACGACTGAGCAACTAAGCATGCACGCACATCTTAAATATTAAAAGGAAAATTCCTTGTAGCTACAGGCCGAATTCTTATAATAGATATACCTTAACAAATATAATACTTAATAAAGTATTCATGTTAATCCATATAAATGCTGATAACCCAGTAGGACCAAAACCAAGAAAAAATGTTTCACAAAGGAGAAGCATGGATTCTGAAACATATCGAGAAGTGTTAATACCTTAAGGAATTTTTTTTGAAAAATATTTTTGTAACCCTATTCATTTGTATAAATGTAAACTAAATTTCCAGTTTTATTTTCATATATTCATTTTTTTAACTAAAAGCTAGGTATGTCTGTGCTTAGAGAAGCTTTGTCTCTTTCATTTTGTTCTTATTTTAGGGTGTGATTAGGCCTAACTTTTTTTCCTGACAGATTTTTTATTATTGATTTACTAATCATTTTGCTTACTGTGTTCAAATGATGTGGTTTATCTTAACCTGGTTACCAGAGCCTTTGTGTGAAATCTCTTCTGCATCACCATGTTAGAGATCTTACAGAAATATTTTGTTTGTCAAAGACAGTGATGCTGCAAGTAGTAGTGTTCCATCGCTCAGAACTGTCCAGTTCTTTGTGGCCCCATAGCCTGTAGTCCACCCAGCCTCTTCTGCCCATGGAATTGTGCAGGCAAGAGTATTGGAGTGGGTTGGTATTTCCTACTCCAGGGGCTCTTCCCCACTCCATGATCGAACCTGCGACTCTTGCATCTCCTGCATCCGCAGGTGGATTCTTTAGGACTAGCACCACCTGGGAAGTCTCGTGATACTGCAAAGAGACTGTTAAATGAATGCTACTTCAAGAAATTCCTTAAGCAAGTCTAACATTAGTACAGGCAGTAAACCGCCAGGTGGCAGTACAAGCCAAGCACAAAACTTCACTGTGCTTGACAGATGCATTCTCAGTTGTTACACTTTAATTGGAATGAAATTAGCAATCAAATATCCACATTGGAGTAGAATCACCCTCTTCTCCAGGTGTTTTTAAAACCTGGGTTTTTATACAAGTTTTTCAGAGGTGATACTTTGATTTTTTTTTTTTTAATATCTGGTCAAGTTGCATAGAAAAACCTGTTTTAATATGCTGCTGCTGAGTCACTTCAGTCGTGTCCGACTCTGTGCAACCCCATAGACGGCAGCCCATGAGGCTCCCTGGTCCCTGGGATTCTCCAGGCAAGAACACTGGAGTGGGTTGCCATTTCCTTCTCCAATGCTCATGAAAGTGAAAAGTGAAAGTGAAGTTGCTCAGTCGTGTCTGACCCTCAGCGACCCCATGGACTGCAGCCTACCAGGCTCCTCCGTCCATGGGATTTTCCAGGCAAGAGTACTGGAGTGGGGTGCCATTGCCTTCTCCATTTAATATGCTACCTTGAGTAATTCAAAAGAACATCTTATGTATTCCAGTCTGGACACAAATGACACATCTTTCAGTGGTAAAATTCCCTGTGCCACAGAAGTGTATGTCCTAAGCCAACTATGAAAATAAAGCTGGTGCTTTTAGTCAGGATCTAGACCGCCAGGAAATATACATAGCAATTGGAGTTGAATTATTAATAGATACTTCTTTTGTGGGTTAGAGAGCTCAGTCTGTCTTAATTTTTTTAAATTAGGTATGACTTGATTGCAGTGCTTAGTCACTTTCTGGAAATAAATAGTTGCTAGATAAAAATAGGATTTTTAATTTTTGTAACTAAATATATGTGGCATGTGTTTCATATCCATACATTTCCAAGGGTATTCTTAGGAACATCTGTTTCCATATTAGTAACTTTCCTCTTTGGTGGTGCTAGAGTCTTTCTTTGGTGTAGACAGCATTGGAAGGTCTTCTGTGAGACGAGTGCTCCTGTGAGGCACAGAACAGTTTCAACAGCACAAACCCCCAAACCTGGGTTTCTAATGAGTGGCTTTAGTTGCATTAATGTTAATGTTTGTTTTAGCCACTGAAAGAGAATTCCTAGCTGCTCAATTAGAGATTTGAAGTCTCACAGCTGAATAAATTAAATCCCTGAGTACTGAGGCTCAGCTTGAAATTGATCACACAGAATCTCAGTCAGGAATCTGTGAAACATCATGGTGAGCCCAGGAGGAGCTGAAGGATGGGAGGAGTTTGAGGGTTCTGGTCCTTCAAACTTTCAAAAAGTTAAGTAATTTCAGTAAACTCCAGTCTATAATAACTAGCATGGTTACAATTCCGTAATGTACTAATAAGTGACTGGTGTGAGTCCTTAAAAGCTGCATCACTTACTTATGAGAAGCCAGAATGAGTGTAACACCCATCACAGTGAAATTTCTTTTTTTAGTAAGGTATCCAGACCTTGAGAGCCGAGTAAAAGAACCTAGCAACCTGAATCTAAATAAGACACAACTAAGTCCCTTATTATGTACCCCTGTCATTGTGTATGTTGATAAGTACTTTAATAGCTACCAAGGGGATGTTGTTTAATAGGTTGATGTTCAATGGAGGGATGTTTCTAAGAATGCCCTTGGCCTTTGCCTTTAATCTTTTTTATTGTTGGTCTGTATGAAGATGTTGAAGGCACCCTTATAAAATTTGAGATGATATGAAGTTAAAGAGGATAAATTAGACAGAATCCTAAAATCTTAGGTTTGTTGAACTTGGTGAGTGTTAAAACAATGGTTTTGAAGAGAATATATGTGAAGTCCACTACTTGTGCCCTAAAATCAACAGCGTGTATATAGGATAAGTTGTAACTTGGCTGTAGCATGCCTAGAAAAGACTTAAGGGAATTTGTTGGCAGTGAATATAATATAAATCCATTTGTACCATGGCAATCAGCAGTGTAAATGTAAACTTAGGTTTCATTAATCAAAAAGTGTGCCATGGTAAAGGAGAGGTGTTCCTTCTTCCCCAAGCTGCACCATCCTGTCTTCAGTTCTAGGTGCTGTCCCTCAGATGCGTCATAGGCAGGCTCGGGACTATTCAGGAGAAAGACCACCCAGGTAACAAGAACACTAGAGGCTGTGTTATAAAGGAAGTGGCTGAAGGAACTGGGGACTAGAAGGTGCAGTATCGGAAGACAGAGTGACGTTGGCTTCACATGTTTGGAAGTCTGCCCTGTGAGAGGGGGTTAGACTTGCTCTGAGTCATCCCAAGGGATCAAATTAAAATAAAGGGGTGGAAACCTTAAAGAGGCAGTTTTGAGTTTCATATAATGACTTTCTAACGGTTGAAAGCAAGCCCAGATGGGAACAAACTGTTGAAGAGATGGTGATTTCTTCATCATGAGGCTGTCCAAGCATGGATGGGTAAGAACTTAGAAATATCTTAGCAACTGATAGACAGTTAAATACATTTAAAAATCCCTTCCAAGGTGGTCCAATGGTTGAGACTCCACGTTCCCAATGTAGAGGACACGGGTTTGATCCCTGGTCAAGGAACTAAGATCCTGTATGGCCTTAAAAAAAATTCCTTTCAATTCTGAGAGTTTATGGTTATTTTCTTAATGCATATTTTCTTAAGCTAACAAGACTCCTTAAGAAAAGGCATCTTTATAGATTGAGCAATATGAATTTACCTCAATAATCCTAATATGTGTTATTTTTTCTTTTTAATGTCTTTAGTCAGCAGAGGCAGTATTAGGATTTTAAATGTGACCTTTATTTCTGTTATCTCAGAAAGAAAGAAAGAAAAAAAGTGAAGTTGCTCAGTCGTGTCCGACTCTTTGCAACCCCATGGACACCAGGTTCCTCCGTCCATGGGACTTTCTAGGCAAGAGTACTGGAGTGGGTTGCCATTTCCTTCTCCAGGGAACTTCCTGACCCAGGGATCGAACCCAGGTCTCCCACATTGTAGACAGATGCTTTACTGTCTGAGCCACCAGGAGATAAGGTCAAAACTCCAATAGCAAGATAAACACAGTAGGTGCCAAGTACTTCCAAATCCTAAAGGGATCACCTGAGCAGATCGTATTATATGGTTGGGCAACCAGTTCGGCCTCTATTGGCCCATTGCTAACCTCTAGGGTTGGAGCTTAAGCACTGGTGATGAAAACTGTTAGAGTCATTGGCATGCTGTATAATACCCGTGCCCACCCCGGGGAACTCTGGGAGAACCTGGTGTGCATGGAAGTTTGGGAGACTCAAGGACTGTGACGCTAAGAGAGACCGTGGCTGGAGCTGCCCCTGCCTGCAGTGGCTCAGACGAGAGCGATTTGGTGGAAGCAGCTCCACCATCATGCAGCGGGTGTGGCAAAGGTGCCTGTTCATTTTAAAAGGTTGCCTGGAGGGTGGACTACCATAAAGGGCTGGTGGGGGAGACTGACAAGAAGTCAGTGCGAGGAGAGTCACTGCCTAGAGAGCCAGGCCACTAGGTTCAAAGCCGGGCTCTGCTACTTATTTGCTGTGTGATCATGGGCAGAGGTGGACCAAGAAAGGTAGAAGAACCTAACCCCATGCACCTGCCTGCCTGAGGCTTAGGAAGATGGGAGCCAATTTACGTCAGAGAAGATTTTGGAATTTGGACAGTAAATGAAAGAGGCTTTTAAAATACTCAAGTAAGACCATTCTTTCAACTTAGATAAGAGAACTGTGAGACCTTCCTAAGTTCCCATTCAAAGGGAGCAAAGGAGTCCAGAAAGCAGGTGTGAGGAGAGTGGAAAAGAGGATAAAGCTGTTCTCTGTGTGCATCTTGAGCAGAGCAGCTTAATAAGTAGATGAGCTGGCTACAGCAGTAACTGGAAATGCCAGCTAGATTCTCGGTGTGGTTTTGTCACCAAAGAGCAGTGTCAATAACAGGTCACCCTATGTCTCTGGGTCCTAAATTTCTTCACCTGTAGAAGATCTCCAGTTCCTTTTAGCTTTGTAGTGCTCTTTCCATTTTACGTCACGACCAAGGTTTGGTATCTGTGTGTCTGTCTATCTAATTTAGTATTTATAAATGTTTATATCCAGGAGTTTTTCCAGAAAAGATTTAATTAGCTGAACTTTGATGTTTTTCCCTGTTGGCATGCTGGCTGTGTTTTGTGCCTAAATGTAGCGGTGAGATTATCTTCTGTGTTTCTGGTTTGTCCAGTAGTTTTCCTCCCTGTTAAACTTAGTATAGATAAGCTTTAGTAAGATACGGCATTGTGAGCACATGTATTTTAAGTGTCTTACCCATATTAATTCTGCTGATGCAGTCTACCTGTGATTTTTACATTTTGTCGATGAAAAGGCACAGGCAAACTACATTCAAGGAGGTAAAAGGAATGGGAAATTAAATATGAAAGAATCCCTCAGATCTCTTGGAATTGATGAGATAGTTCTGCATTTTCTTGCTCATGTGTGCAGAACAACTAAGCTTCGTTTGCCCTTGGATTTTAAGTCTCTTCAGAGCACAGCTGCTGTCTAAGGTGATGGAATTATCTGTAAATTCCTGTCAGAGTCTCTGACAGGCCCCAAAAAGGGTTGGCACAAACAAATCATTTCTCTAACTAGTTGGGCTATTTAAAATTATACAGTAAGGTGTACATTTCAGTTCAAATGAAAATGAGACACTGATTAGAACATCATAAAGCAGTCAGAATGAGTGGGCAACATACCTCTTAATCTACTCAGTTCTTTGCTGGAATCCCTAATGCCAACGATTGCCCCATTTATGGCGCTAAAGCCTGTAACCTGAAATGTCTTTGCTGTTTGTGTCCAGTTTAGATTTAAGTGATTGCTGAGTTTTCTTCTGTATCCAGAGTCTTTTGATTCAGCTCAAGAGACATCATCTTTAAATCCTAAGTATAAATTCAGCCATGGCAGCTTAAGCCTCTAAAATCTCAGTATTTAGAGCATCAAAAACCCTGTAAGAATGCCATGAGAATATTCGTATGTTGCTGAGAGAGAATGGAAAGTTAAGTATAATAAAGTACCTTTCTTTAAAAAATACATGTATGTTCATTTAATTTCTTTTTTGCTCCCTCATAGTCAACAAGAGTCCGAAATGCACTACTTGGGTGCAGTCTCAAAAATGACAGAATGCTCTCTATTCATTTCCAAAGCAAACCATTCAATTATCACAGTAATCCAAGTCTTTGCCCCAGCCACTAATGCGGAAGAAGCTGAAGTTGAATGGTTCTAAACCTACAAGACCTTCTAAACTAACACTCAAAAAAAATGTCCTTTTCATTATAGGGGACTGGAATACAAAACTAGGAAGTCAAGAGATACTGAACCTGGAGTAACAGGCAAATATGGCCTTGCAGTACAAAATGAAGTAGAACAAAGGCTAACAGAGTTTTCCCAAGAGAATGCACTGGTCATAGCAACCACTCTCTTCCCGCAACAAAAGCAACAACTCTACACATGGACATCAGTAGACAGTCAATACCAAAATCAGATTGATTATATTCCTCGCAGCCAAAGATGGAGAAGCTCTATACAGTCAGCAAAAACAAGACCAGGAGCTGATTCTGGCTCAGATCATGGACTCGTTATTGCCAAATTCAGACTTAAATTGAAGAAAGTAGGGAAAAACACTAGACCATTCAGGTATGACCCAAATCAAATCCCTTGCAATTATACAGTGAACATGACAAATAGATTCAAGGGATTAGACCTGATAGATAGGGTGTCTGAAGAACTATGGACAGAGGTTCGTGATATTGTACAGGAGGCAGTGATCAAAACCATCCCCAAGAAGAAGAAACACAAAAGGCAAAATGGTTGTCTGAGGAGGCCTTACAAATAGCGGAGAAAAGACTAGAAGTGAAAGGCAAAGGAGAAAAGGAAAGATATACCCATTTGAATGTAGAGTTCCAAAGAATAGCAAGGAGAGATAAGAAAGCCCTCCTCAGTGATCAATGGAAAGAAATAGAAGAAAACAATAAAATGGGAAAGATTAAAGATCCCTCAAGAAAATGAGAGATACCAAGGGAACATTTCATGCAAAGATGGGCACAATAAAGGACCAAAATGGTAGGGACTTAACAGAAGTAGAAAATATTAAGAAGAGGTGGCACGAATACACAGAAGAACTATACAAAAAAGATCTTCATGACCCAGATAACCACAATTGTGTGATCACTCACCTAGAGCCAGACATCCTGGAGTGAGAAGTCAAGTGGGCTTTAGGAAACATCACTGTGAACAAAGCTAGTGGAGGTGATGGAATTCCAGCTGAGCTAGTTCACATCCTAAAAGATGATGCTGTGAAAGTGCTGCACTCAATGTGCCAGCAAATTTGGAAAACTCAACAGTGGCCACAGAACTGGAAAAGGTTGGTTTTCATTACAATCCTAAAGAAGTGCAATGCCAAAGAATGCTCAAACTACCGCACAATTGCACTCATCTCACACGCTAGCGAAGTAATGCTCAAAATTCTCCAAGCCAGACCTCAACAGTATGTGAACCATGAACTTCCAGATGTTCAAGCTGGATTTAGAAAAGGCAGAGGAAACAGAGATCAAATTGCCAACATCTGTTGTATCATCAAAAAAGCAAGAGAGTTCCAGAAAAACATCTACTTCTGCTTCATTGGCTATGCTAAAGCCTTTGACTGTGTGGATCACAACAAACTGTGGAAAATTCCTCAAGAGATGGGAATACCAGACCACCTTACCTGCTTGTTAAGAAATCTGTATGCAGATGAAGAAGCAACAATAGGACCCAGACATTGAACAACGGACTCGTTCCAAATTGGGAAAGGAGTATGTTAAAGTTGTATATTGTCACCTTGCTTATTTAATATGCAGAGTGCATCATGAGAAATGCCAGACTGTATGAAGCACAAGCTGGAATCAGGATTTCGGGGAGAAATATCAGTAACCTCAGATATGCAGATGACACCACCCTTATTGCAGAAAGCAAAGAGGAACTAAAGAGCCTGTTGATGAAAGTGAAAGAGGGAAGTGAAAAAGGGCAGTGAAAAAGTTGGCTTAAAACTCAACATTCAAAAAACTAAGATCATGGCGTCCAGTACCAGCACTTCTTGGCAAATAGATGGAGAAACAATGCAAACAGTTGATAGACTATTTTCTTGGGCTCCAGAATCACTGCAGATGGTGACTGCAGTCATGAAATTAGAAGACGCTTCCTTCTTGGAAGGAAAGCTGTGACCAACTTAGACAGCATATTAAAAAGCAGAGACATTAATTTGCTGACAAAGGTCCATCTAGTCAAAGGTACGGTTTTTCCAGTAGTCATGTATGTATGTCAGAGTTGGACTGTAAAGTAATCTGGGCACTAAAGAATTGATGCTTTAGAACTGTGGTGTTGGAAAAGACTCTTGAGAGTCCCTGGGACTGCAAGGAGGTGAAATCAGTCCTAAAAATTCATTGGAAGGACTGATGCTGAAGCTGAAACTCCAATACTTTGGCCACCAGATGTGAAGAACTGACTCACTGGAAAAGACCCTGATGTTGGGAAAGGTTGAAGACAGTAGGAGAAGGGGATGACAGAGGATGAGATGGTTGGGTGGCATCACTGACTTGATGGACATTAATTTGCACAAGGTCCAGGAGTTGGTGATAGACAGGAAAGCCTGGTGTGCTACAATCCATGGGGTCACAAAGAGTTGAACACAACTGAGCGACTGAACTGATCTGAGCTGATGTTCCCAGAACTGCTCCATATTTGTGGTGGTTAAGGGATTGTAAAGAGTGATTATATATAGAGAAATAAGAGCACTGAATTCTATTTCTGAGGTCAGATTATCTTCTTTCTGCCTTATTAGACTATGGCCTCCAAGTCTAAAGATGTAGTTCAGTGATAATGTGGGACAATTGTATATGTAATAAATTGTAGGGTAGCAGTACTATTCCAGGTTTCTGGCACTATTATTTCTGCAACCCAGCATATTTCCTCTCCTTTCCTATTCCTTTAGTGCAGATTCTACTTCCTGTCTTCATATAGGGATCAGCACAAGAACTAATAGAGTCTTAGAGCTTCATTCACCTGTCTATGTGGTTGGTTCAGATATGACACATGACCTGAACAAGGCCAGTAAGAGCCCTTGTCTAGGAGACTGTCCTATAGTGCAGTCAATAGGGAAAATTGCTTTTACTTCTGTGTTCCTGAAACTGGAAGGGCATCTGTGTCTACATCAGGCAGGCTCACTCATATGGACGTAGTAGGTTTTCCAGAGAGTGAGTGGTCCGTGAAGTCCTCTCGAGGCCCAGACCAGGCACTGGCACTTCTCTACTTCTGCTGCATCCTACTGGCCAAAGTACAGGGCCAGCCCTGACTCAGACAATGAGGAAATAGTCTCTACTTTTAATGGGAGGAGTTGGAAGCCAAAGGGCATGAGCATAGGCAGGCATGAAAAAATGGGAGCACAGCTAATTTACTAAAAAATTGTTATGTGCTCTGTATAATAGGCTGCAGTTTCATCCACCTCATTAGAACTGATTCAAATGTATTCTTTTTAATGGCTGAGTAATACTCCATTGTGTATATGTACCACTGATTTCTTATCCATTCATCTGCTGATGGACATCTAGGTTGCTTCCATGTGCTGGCTATTATAAACAGTGCTGCGATGAACATTGGGGTACACGTGTCTCTTTCAATTCTGGTTTCCTTGGTGTGTATGCCCAGCAGTGGGATTGCTGGATCATAAGGCAGGTCTATTTCCAGTTTTTTAAGGAATCTCCACACTGTTCTCCATAGTGGCTGTACTAGTTTGCATTCCCACCAACAGTGTAAGAGGGTTCCCTTTTCTCCACACCCTCTCCAGCATTTATTGCTTGTAGACTTTTGGATCGCAGCCATTCTGACTGGTGTGAAATGGTACCTCATAGTGGTTTTGATGTGCATTTCTCTGATAATGAGTGATGTTGAGCATCTTTTCATGTGTTTGTTAGCCATCTGTATGTCTTCTTTGGAGAAATGTCTAGTTCTTTGGCCCATTTTTTGATTGGGTCATTTATTTTTCTGGAGTTGAGCTGTAGGAGTTGCTTGTATATTTTTGAGATTAGTTGTTTGTCAGTTGCTTCATTTGCTATTATTTTCTCCCATTCTGAAGGCTGTCTTTTCACCTTGCTAATAGTTTCCTTTGTTATGCAGAAGCTTTTAAGTTTAATTAGGTCCCATTAGTTTATTTTTGCTTTTATTTCCAATATTCTGAGAGGTGGGTCATAGAGGATCCTGCTGTGATGTATGTCGGAGAGTGTTTTGCTATGTTCTCCTCTAGGAGTTTTATAGTTTCTGGTCTTACGTTTAGATCTTTAATCCATTTTGAGTTTATTTTTGTGTATGGTCTTAGAAAGTGCTCTAGTTTCATTCTTTTACAAGTGGTTGACCAGTTTTCCCAGCACCACTTGTTAAAGAGATTGTCTTTAATCCATTGTATATTCTTGCCTCCTTTGTCAAAGAAAAACACCAATACAGTATACTAACGCATATATATGGAATTTAGAAAGATGGTAACAATAACCCTGTATACGAGACAGCAAAAGAGACACTGATGTATAAAACAGTCTTTTGGACTCTGTGGGAGAGGGCGAGGGTGGGATGATTTGGGAGAATGGCATTGAAATATTTATAATATCATATATGAAACGAGTCGCCAGTCCAGGTTTGATGCACGATACTGGATGCTTGGGGCTGGTGCACTGGGATGACCCAGAGGGATGGTATGGGGAGGGAGGAGTGAGGAGGGTTCAGGATGGGAAACACATGTATACCTGTGGCATATTTATTTTGATATATGGCAAAACCAATACAATATTGTAAAGTTAAATAAAATTAAAAAAAAATTGTTATGTGCATTTCAAAAGTTTAGAAATTTCCTCACGGTCCTGGCTAATAAGCATTAGAGACAGGATTTGAGCCTTAATCTTCTGACTGAAAATCTTGCTCTTTCAGTGTTTCTCTTTGGTCTTGCTGATTGATCCATGCAGTCCAGATGTCACAACTTAATTACTAATAGTTTCTAGAGTCCTATTCTTAGATCACTTTTGAATGACTTGAAACTTATTATGACAAGTTCCTTATTATAATAAAGGTATTAACTTTCTATGAATAGGTCTTCTTGAGCCATACTTGCAAGCATTTTTATCCATATTTGTATCCACAAGAAAAGGAAGTTCATATTTTCAACTTGCATCACAGCTATGATTTGAAATACCAAGTGTTATTTTTGGAGAATAGATAAAATAACTTGTAGTGTATAGGAAGTTTGACCTTGGAGTACAAAATGAAGCAAGGCAAAGCCTAACTGTTTGTCAAAAGAACATGCCAATCATAGCAAACACCCTTTTCCAACAACCCAAGAGACCACTCTACACATGGACATCACCAGATGGTCAGTACCAAAATCAGATTGATTAAGTTCTTTGCAGTCAAAAATGGAAAAGCTCTATACAGTCAGTGAAAACAAGACCTGGAGCTGACTGTGGCATAGATCATGAACTCCTTATTGCAAAATTCAGGCTTATATTGGAAAAAAAAGGGGGGGAAACCACTAGGCCATTCAGGTATGACCTAAATAAAATCCCTAATGCTTATACAATGGAGGTGATGAATAGATTCAGGGAATTAGATTTGGTAGACAGAGTGTCTGAACAACTATGGGTGGAGGTTTGTAACACTGTACAGGAGACAGTGACCAAAACCATTCTAAAGGAAAACAAAATGCAAGAAGGGAAAGTGGTTGTCTGAGGAGGCTTTACAAATAGCTGAGGAAAGAAGAGAAGCTAAAGACAGGGGAGAACGGACAAGATACCCAACTGAATGCAGAGTTCCAGAGAATGGCTAGGAGAGATAAGGCCTTCTTAAATAAACAGTGCAAAGAAATAGAGGAAAAGAATGAAATGGGAAAGACCAGAGATCTCCTCAAGAAAATTGGAGATTCCAAGGGGACATTTCATGCAAGGATGAGTATGGTAAAGGACAGAAATTCAAAGGATCTAACAGAAACAGAAGAGATTAGGAAGAGGTGGCAAGAGGATACAGAAGAACTATACAAAAAAAGTCCTAATGACCTGGATAACTATGATGGTGTGATCACTCATCTAGAGCCAGACATCCTGGAATGTGAAGTCAAGTGGGCCTTCGGAAGCATTACTATGAACAAAGCTAGTGAAGGTGATGGAATTCCAGCTGAGCTATTCACATCCTAAAAGATGATGCTGTTAAAGTACTGCACTCAATATGTCAGCAAATTTGGAAAACTCAGCAGTGCCCCCTGACTGGAGAAAATCAGTTTTCATTCCAGTGCCAGAGTGTTCAAACTACCATACAATTGCGCTCATTTCACGTTAGCAAGATTATGTTCAAAATCCTTCAAGCTAGGCTTCAGCAATACGTGAACTGAGAACTTCCATATGTACAATTTGGGTTTAGAAAAGGCAGCAGAACCAGAGATCAAATTGCTGACTTTCACTGGATTATGGAGAAAGCAGAGGAATTCCAGAAAAACAGATACATACTTCTGCTTCATTGACCATGCTAAAGCCATTGACTGTGTGGATCACTTCAAACTGGAAAATTCTTAAACAGATAGGAGTACCAGATCATCTTACCTGTCTCCTGAGAAACTGTATGCAGGACAGGAAGCAACAGTTAGAACCAGACACACACAAAAAAAGAACCAGACACAGAACAACTGGCTGGTTCCAAATTGGGAAAGGACTACGGCAAGGCTGTATACTGTCGCCCTGCTTATTTAACTTATGTGCAGAGTACATGCAAAATGCCAGGCTGGATGAATCACAAGCAGGAATCAAAAGATTTCCAGGAGAAATATCAACAGCCTCAGATATGCAGATGATACCACCCTTATGGCCGAAAGCTAAGAGGAACTAAAGGTCCTGTTGATGAGTGTAAAGAGGAGAGTGAAAAAGCTGGCTTGAAACTCAACATTCAGAAAACTAAGATCATGGCATCTGGTCCCATCACCTCATGGAAAATAGATGGGGGGAAAATGGAAGCAGTGGCAGACTTTATTTTCTTGGGCTCCAAAATTACTGCAAATGGTGACTGCAGCCATGAAGTTAAAGACACTTGCTCCTTGGAAGAAAAGCTATGACAAACCTAGGCAGCATATTAAAAAGCAGAGACATTGTCAACAAAGGTCCATATAGTCAAGGCTATAGTTTTTCCAGTAGTCATGTCCGGATGTGAGAGTTGGATCATAAGGAAGACTGAGCATCAAAAGAATGTATGCTTTCTAATTGTGGTGCTCTAGAAGACTCTTGAGTGTCCCTTGCACTGCAAGGAGATCAAACCAGTCAATCCTAAAGGAAATCAGTCCTGAATATTCATTGGAAGGACTCATGCTGAAGCTGAAACTCTAATACTTTGGCCACCTGATGTGAAAAGCTGATTCACTGAAAAAGACCCTGATGCTGGGAAAGATTGAGGGCAGGAGAAGAAGAGGGCAGCAGAGGATGGGATGGCTAGATAGCATTACCAACTCAATGGACATGAATTTGACAAACTCCAGGAGTTGTGGAGGACAGAGGAGCCTGGTGTGCTGCAGTTCATAGGGTTGCAAAGAATGCGGCAGGACTTAGTGACTAAACAATAAGAACAATATAGTAATACTTAGAGATAATTAGTGCTTCCCTGGTGGCTCAGATGGTTAAAAATCTGCCTGCAGTGCGGGAGACCTGGATTGATAATGGGGGAACACTTAGTTCAGGCAAGTGGGAAACTGGAAGTTGATGAGAGCTGCTCAGAGAGAAGAAGGCTGTCAACAAGCGGAAGGGAGAGACAGTGAGCCTCAATCCTGGAGGATTCTGAGGAGAGGAGTAGTGGTAGCGGCTGTCCTTTAAGCTGAGGAATCTTAACAGTGAAAGTGAAACTGTTAGTTGCCCAGTCGTGTCCGAATCTTTGCGACTCCATGGACTGTAGCCTGCCAGGCTCCTCTGTCCATGGAATTCTCCCAGCAAGAATACCGGAGTGGGTTGCCATGCCCTTCTCCAGGGGATCTTTCCGACCCAGGTATCTTTCCGACCCAGATATCCAGCATTGCAGGCAGATTCTTTACCATCTGAGCTACCTGGGAATCTTGCAGCTCGGTGTGAAAGGCCCCATGCATATTCCAGAGGCAGCTCTCTCCAGGGCTTCTCATAAGGATGGAGTACAGAGAGCCTGGTGTTGCACTGTAAGACTCGCTGTCTCATATTGTGCCTCTACCAAAATAATTAGCTCAAATGCTCTGTGCATGCCTACTTTAAAAGTCTGGATGTTATCATTCTTCCTCTAGAACAGTCCTAAGGGTGTTGATGGAAAGGGATGGCCACACAGGCAACTTTACCTCGTGAAATTTAATGATTAAAAAGCATGATTGCTGTGAAGAAAGGAAGATTAGGAAGGTATAGAAACAAACAGTGTATAGCAACAAAAAGGTACAGAAACAAACAGTGAAAAATGAAAGAAGACAACTGTCAGAAACTTTCTTTCTGCAACTGAAATAAGGGCTTCTCTAGGAGGGAACACTAGTGAGTAGAAATGAACACTTGCAAACATGTTGGAGTTCATTTGGTTTGATGTGGGATGACTGGACTCACACCTGGGATATGGACATAAGAAAGGGAGTGTTCAAGTGGTTCACATGAGGCAGGAGAAGGGGAAGGAGGACAGGTAAGAGGACATCTTTGGATTGGTGAGAAAGCAGATGGCTTCATGACTTATAAATTGGTTAGTAGGGATAAAGGTCATATGTATAATTTTTAAACATCGTATTAGCCTATACCTTCAACTTCTTTTCATTACTTTGATAAACATGCCAATCTCATACCAGAATAGGTTCTAATTTTGGAATCTGGTGGTCACGAAAAGACAGGGTAGCAAAAGAACTGTAATGTGTTCTCCTTGGAGGAAATAAAACAGGGATTACACTCTCCCTGACAAGTTTCTTAAGTGATTTAAGAAAGTTTGTGCATTCTGTGTTTAGAAACACAGAGAAACTTTGAATGGAGAATCTGTTTTCCCTCTTGTCTGTTGGTCTGCATTCTGGCACTGGGTGACTGCCTCAATCAGAGGAATTTGGCCTGCAGTCAAGGCTGGATCTCAGGGCTGTGGGGCCTGACATTCCTGTACCCCACATCTGAGACTTTGTCTGTATCTACAGTCATCTGACTGTAGACTCTTTCCCCTCAGCAAAAGGTGCAGGGTTCTAACCATGAGGGTGAGAATATAAGCCTGAAGTCAGTTTTTAGCATGAATCATTTGAGACAATAGACTACATTTTATGTTTTAAAGGAAAAATAACCCAAGGAAATTAAAAGAAAACAGATCCATGGCCATATAGGACTGTCTAAGAAAGAAGACTAAAATTTTTTTTTAAAGTTCAGGTAGGCCAACTCCATATAATCATTTTAAGCTTTTAAATCACAAATTTGAGCTGTAGGAATGTCTTTGTTGGTAAATACAAAGGAAAGATCAGCCACTGGAACCATTTATCTTGCATTTGTTCAAAGCACTGAGTAATTTAGAGCAAATTTTAGAGTTTGGAATTCTTCTGTGATGTGACAAAATCAAAGAGTTGTTGAATTTGTATTACATGAATATTTTGCAGCGATTGACCTTTCTTCTAAATCTGTAATTAAAAAGGGAAGGAAAAGCAACCAAACATGAAAGCAGTTTTGCATTCTTTACTTTCAAGTTCTGGTTGAAGGTATTTGAAAGATCAGGTTGGTTTTCCATCTCTGGTGTTTTGGACATGCTTTCAAAAAACCAGTGTAATCTTCTAGATTCTATAATCTTCTGTATTATTATTAATATACATGTTATTCTTTACAAAGTTACAGATAACTGCTGCCACCAGTTTTGCTGTCAGCAAAGGGGCATCTGTCTGTGGATGCTTCTTTTTATGGTTTCAGTCTCTGAATATTTATGTCATAAGCCAACTTTGCTTGAATATTTCTTGAGTACACTTTTTATTTTGGAATAATTTTATATGCACAGAAAATTTACAAAAAGAGTGTAGCAAGTTCTCATATACACTTCACCTATCTTTTCCTAATGTTTGCCATCTGTAAGTGGGAGGAATGGTGGCCTGCAGAATCTATGTCCACATCCTAAACCCCAGAATCTGTGAATGTGACCTTATTTGAAGAATCTTTGCTGATGTAATTAAGCATTTCAAGATGAGATTGTTCTGGATTATCTGAGTGGGCCTTAAATCCAATGACAGAGGTCCTTATAAAAGACACAAAGATGAGGGACACATGAGGAGAAGAGGACAAGGCTCATTTCTTCATTGATATTCCCTTTCCGAACTAGGATCCTATCCAGGATATCAAATGGTGCTGCTTGTCAGGTCTCTACAGTCTTTGTTCTGTGACAGTTTCCTAGTCATTGTTTGTTTTCCATGACCTTGATGGTTTTGGCAGCACTGGTTAGATATTTTGTAGAACATCCCCCAATCTGGGTTTGTCTACTCTTTTTTTTTTTCATGATTAGACTGGATTGTGAGTTCTGGGAAAGAATACGATGAAGGTGTATTGCTTCTTTCATTACATCATGTTGTTGTTCAGTTGCCCAGATGTGTCCAACTCTTTGTGACCCCGTGGACTGCAGCACACCAGGCTGTCCCTCACATCTCCCTTAGTTTGCCTAAGTTCATGTCCATTGCATCAGTGATGCTGTCCAGCCATCTCATGCTCTGTTGTCCCCTTCTCCTCCTGCCCTCAGTCTTTCCCAGCATCAGGGTCTTTTTCCAAGGAGTCAGCTGTTTGCATCAGGTGACCAAAATGCTGGAACTTCAGGTGTAGCATCAGTCCTACAAATGAATATTCAGGATTAATTTCCTTTAAGATTGACTCCTTTGATCTCATCGCTGTCCAAGGGACTCTCAAGAGTTTTCTCAAGGACCACAGTTCAAAGGCATCAATTCTTCAGCACTCTGCCTTCTTTACGGTCCAACTCTCACAACCGTACATGACCACAGGAAGGACCATAGCCTGACTATATGGACCTTTGTCAGCAAAGTGACGTCTTTGCTTTTCAGTACACTGTCTAGGTTTGTCATAGCTTTCCTGCCAAGAAGGAAAGAGGCATATTTATTATTACTTCATAAAGGGCGTATATATCCACATGACTTGCCCCTGCTGATGTTAATCTTATCATTTAAATGTAGAGTTTTCCAGGTTTCTCCATTGTGAAGTTAATATTTTCCTTTTCTATTCTCTGTTCTTTGGAAGTAAGTCTAAGTCCAGCCCACACTCAAGTAGGTGGGAGATTAAGCTATACCTCCTTGGAGCAGGGAGAGGATGGTAGGTATTATGTGGAATTTTTCTCTAAGAAGTATGCCTTCCTTCTGTCTTCCCTGTCTTCAGTCATTTATTTATATCAGTATGTATGTACATTTAGCCACTCAGGCATGTCCAACTCTTTGTGACCCTGTGGACTATAGCCTGCCAGGCTTCTCTGTCTCTGGGATTCTCCAGGAAAGAATACTGGAGTGGGTTGCCATGGCCTCCTCCAGGGGATCTTTCTGACCTGGGATTGGACCTGCATCTCTTATGTCTCCTGCATTGGCAGATGGGTTCTTTACCACTAGCGCCACCTGGGAAGCCTGTATATCAGTATAAATGTACTTCTGTTTATTCTATCATCCAGTTATACGTCATGATCTAATACAACAACATTATTTATTTATTTTTGCCCAAATTGTTCTAGCTTTCCTGGATCTTATTGTTGTTATTTTTTTTATTACATTATATGATATTGATTTAAGCTTTCTTTTTGTTCCCTGGACTATTGCTGCATAACAAATTACCCCTAAGCTTAGTTGCTTAAAACAACAAACATTATTATCTTAGGGTTTCTCCGGTTGTGACTTAACTGAGTGCCTCCGATCCCTCACAAGTGTGCAGTCAGTGTGTCAGGTGGAGCTGTGATGTTCTGAAGCCTCGACTGAGAGGCTGACACACATGGTGTTTGTAACCCTCAGGGCCTTGTCAGCTATTGCATGCAGACATAGGCAAGGGACAGTCACAGACAGCTCACAGCACAGCACCTGGCTCCCCTCCAGGCAGGGTGGGCAGGGGGAGGGGCGCCCAAGATGGAAATCGTAGTGTTTCTTGTAACCTAATCTTACAAGTGGCAGCCTGTCACTTTTGCTCACATTCAAGGGGAGGGGACAATACAGTGGCCTGAATGCAGGGAGGCAGGATCACTGGAGCCCATTTTAAAGGCTGCCCACCACACCCAGAATTCCGCTGTTGCAGTTGCTCACTTTACTTCACTAGGATGGACAGAAGCAGAAGAGAAGGGGAAATCTTTGAAAAGCAAAACCCCACTGGATTAAATGTTTTGTTTGCAATAACTTTTGACATTGCATCACATACTACATAATATCTATCTCATTATTATTCATTTGCACATTTGTTTATTCATTCATTAAGGAGTATACAACATGTAACTCATGAAAATGCAGTGTGGCATGTGACATTTCTGACCCCTAGATGTGGTCTACCTAAAATCTTTGGAAAGTCTTTTTTCCTTAACTAGATAGCACCTGTGCATGTGTAGGTCGTTTAAGCCCAAACACCATAGTGCCACTTCTACCAGCTGACATGTGAGCAGAAGTAGAACAATTATTAACTGTAACTGAAGCTAAATCGAAGCTAATTGTAAATCGAAGCTAAACTTTAAGTTGTTCACATTAAATTCATTAAAAATTTCATAATGAACCTAGGGAATTATGAAGAATAACACCAGTAAGTCTTCCATTTGAATTCAATTCACATTTAGGTCCTTAATCATTAAATAAAATCATTTATTTGTGTCTTCCAATTAAAAAATAATAATTCATGCTCCCTGAAGAACACCTGAAAATGAAGAAAAGCCCAAAGGAAGAAGTTAGCTGATTTCAGAGGCTATGTTCTTAATCATTACTCTATACTTTTGAAGTGAGTGTGTGCGCTCTGGGCCTGCATTTCTGCATGGGCAAAATATAGGAGTAGTCCTAAATGCATGGTCTCCTATGTCCTCTACTTGTTTGCATGTATACTAGAATTTTATCATATGCATAATTAACTTATTCAACTTCAAAATTTCTCCAATTCAAGAGTGAGAGCCAGAGAGTAAGAGGGAGAAAGAGTCCATGGGATTCTCCAGGCAAGAATACTGGAGTGGATTGCCATTCCCTTCTCCAGGGGATCTTCCCGACCCGGGGACCCAACTTGCATCTCAGGTCTCCTTTACTGGCAGTTGTGTTCTTTACCAGTAGCGCCACCTGGGAAGCCATTACATAATACAGGACACTTAAATAATCAGTTGTCAGTGCAGGTTGGTCAAACAAAACCTATGGAAATAATGTAAAATGATCTCACTTAAAAATTATTTTTATCACTGACAATGGACAGACGTGTATTATTTAGATGACCAAGTAAGTTAATGTAGATTCACCTACACTCTTGAAGAGTTGAAGGATTAATTGATGTCAGTGGTGGAACATGTATAGGTGATTAATTAGGGGAGCCAATAAAGCATCTTACAGAGCTGTAAAAAATGCATACTATACTTTTAAGCAGTGTAAAGTATTTTAAGGATACATGATACTGTATATGATTTTCTTCACTTAACTGACTTTAAAATCAAACCTAGAAGTAATATGTGAATCTGTTTTAACAGATACCTACTGAAAATGGAAAGATACAGTTTGAAAACAAAAGGTTCATTCTGGTCTCACAAAGGACTGGACTATTGCCGAGGTCCAGCCCCGGCTGATCCAGAGAGTTCGAAGGGGAGACGGCATCGGCGATTAATTTAAATATTCATCAAAGATATAAAGACTAATAGCATGAGGATAGCTCAGTAGGAAAATTCAGCAAAGAAGAGAGGCTGAGTAGCTTGGTTTACACGGAAAATCAGTATAACCTGTGACATCAGGTTGGCTCTGACCATGGAGGCCGCAGGCGCCCTCTCGAATAGCGGAAGGTGCCACACCTTAGGCACCTTCTTGAGTGGGTCTTAGAATCCCAGGCAAATAAATGGTTGCAGAGGACCTCCACGCTCCAGATGGAAACTAAAGCCGGAATGTGAAAAGAAAGAATGACATGGGGAGACGAAGCTTCGGTGAGCAAGGCCCGCAGCTTTATTTTCAACAGGGGCTTTTATACCATAAGTTGTACATGGAGGATAATAGGGGGCGTGAAACCATGCAAAGTCAGCAGTCTTTGGTCCTTATCAAAACCAGGGTTTCTTTCCTGCAAATTTATCGTATACAAATGGTTTAGGTGATTTACATCATCTTCTGGCCAGAAGGCCTATTAACGTTTTATGACTCTTGACAAAGGTTTGTCAACCGTAAGACTTATTTTCTCTAAGAGTAATTACTTTAAGGTTTGGTGCCATCGTCCGGAGGTGTTACATAAAGTTGCATTCCTATAGGGCAGAGGTGCAGTGGGTTTACAACAAAGGAAAGAATTTATTACCTTAAGGGTCTAAAGTTGCTAACACCAAGGCCACTACTTATTTTTTCTACATACCAACTATATTAATTAATACACATTCAAGGATACAATATAGGGGATGTGGAAACTTGGCAGCAAGCATTGGCTCATCAATGAAATCTTTTACTAGTTTTATTCTGACAGTTTCTAACTCTCTGAGAGGCTTTAAGCTATTTGGATATCTTAAGCTTCCCGTGCCTCTCACGGCTGAGAGACTGTAAACAATCGTATGCATAGCTGTAGGAGTCCGGGTAAACTTGTCAGGCAAGTTACAGAGCTATCTGAGGGGTTTGGATTTAAACACTCCTAATGCCCAGGAACTTATTAACTGGAGCTGTAAGTTAACTCCTTATCAGAGAGAGTGAGATGGTGGTGGGGGACAGCCCCCAGTAAAGTCAGAGGTGAGAGCACAAAGCAGTAAAGTAGGCAGACTCTGGTTTTTCGGGGTAGATGCTCAAGAATATCCAGGGGGACTCCTGAGGCTCGATCCCGCCCTTGCGTATGTCGAGCCTCCTTCCTCATGACCTTTGCCATGGGCGGAGGTCCTGACGCCGGCTCCCAGCAGACTATGACCAAAAATCCATTAGGATTCACATAGTAGTTTTCTGGATCTTATTCTTTATTTCTCTGCTTCTGTATGGGAGCTTGCCTCATTCTTTTTTTCATGCAAATTTTTTTGCTTCTCCATGCCTGGATGGAAAATGGCCATCCTAAAGAATTTTTCAGACCAGGCATGCAATGGAGAATGACTAGTGTTTCTGGGATTTAATTCCAAATATTCTGGAGGATGTGCAATTTCAGATAGGTTTGTGGGGGCCAAGAATGGCTGTATGCCCACTTTCCAGGAGAGGCCATGGGGAAGGAATCAGACCCAAGTGGAGCTGGCACACGGTGTGTTTTAGCAGCCAGCCACAGATGGCCTCACAGAGGTTCCTGGATCCCGCAGGCAGGTCTCAGAAGCAGAGGGAAGAGTCACTGAACTCCCCAGGGCCCTGCGGACAGAGTGTGGGAGGCCTTAGGGTGGTAAGGGAGGGCCAGACAGGACATCAGATGCTTTAGAAAGTAACCAATGGCATGACGCTGTAGATCCCTGGAGACTTAGATATGACCCAGGAAAGGAAAAGTATGAAAGGAAGAATGCCAAACCAACACAGATTAAATTTTAGCCCGTCTAGGGACATGGAACTTAAAGGTAGACTGAACATGGAGAAGAACTCTGTTGATGGCACACCTGTTTTGAGATGCTAGGACTTGCATCTGATACCCACGGGGGCCTGGAATGTCTGTGATTCCTGAGGCAGCATATTTCTGGACTACAGATCTCAGATACCTTCCAGAAATAGGCTCAAAGTCCCTCTGGGGGCAATACTTATGAACCCATGCAGAGATAAGGTAAGTGCTCCAGAAACACCAGTGATTAGAAAACTGTGGACTGTAGTGAGATCAAGTTTGCAAGAGTTTTACAAAAATACTTTAAAATTTTGGGGCAACCTGAGGGCTGATGGGCAGAAGAGAGGACAAATGTAACCTTATAAATGGGTGAATTTGAGCTCTGTAAGTGTCAGGAAGGCAGTGACAAAGGAAGGTGCATGGCATCTTCTCAAGGCATATTCTCAGACTCAGACTCTGGATGTAAAGAGTGGACTCTAAGGAGAAAGGAGTGATTCCAAGCAACACGAGCTGTCACCCTGCCAGATAGCATAGATGGGTATTTACCACAGCAGCTCTTTTGGGAGGCCCTTACCTAGGCTGTTTGTAAGGTAGCTTGCAAGGCAGAAGGATCCTATTACTCTGCTTAATGCATTGATGCAATGGCCAAGGCCACAGTCAGACGCTGTCTTAGGAAAGGAGATAAGACTTCTTAACAAGCCTCCAGAGGGCACAGCTGTACATTGGAGAATGTTTATAAGACTATGCTATGCTATGCTAAGTCACTTCAGTCGTGTCCGACTCTGTGTGACCCCATAGACAGCAGCCCACCAGGCTCCCCTGTCCCTGGGATTCTCCAGGCAAGAACACTGGAGTGGGTTGCCATTTCCTTCTCCACTACATGAAAGTGAAAAGTGAAAGTGAAGTCGCTCAGTCATATCCGACTCTCAGCGACCCCATGGACTGCAGCCTATCAGGCTCCTCCATCCATGGGATTTTCCAGGCAAGAGTACTGGAGTGGGGTGTTTATAAGACTAGTGAAGCACAAACACCGCTATTTTGTTTGCCAGAAAAAAGGACCATTTTAATGATGACTTTGCCTTAAAGGAAACCCTCAGTCATTAATACTGGAGGTAAGGTCTGCTTGGTGAGGGTAAGAGGAAAGGGTCTCAGAAAAGTGAGAGGACCAAAGAGTAGGGCCATTTTCTACCTTCAGGAAAGAGTCTGGGAACTTCCCTGGTGGTCCAGTGGTTAAGATCCCCTGGTAGTTTAGCTGTTAAAGAATCCACCTGCAATGCAGGAGACCCTGGTTCAATTCCTGGGTTGGGAAGGTCTGCTGGAGAAGGAATAGGCTACCTATTTGAATATTCTTGGGCTTCCCTGGTGGCTCAGCTGGTAAAAAATCCGCCTGCAATGCGGGAGACCTGAGTTTGATCTTTGGATTGGGAAGATTCCCTGGAGAAGACAATGGCTACCCACTCCAGTATTCTGGCCAGGAGAATTCCAGGGACTGTACAGTCCATGGGGTCGCAAAGAGACAGACATGACTGAGCGACTTTCACTTTCACTTTCCAATGCAGATGATGCAGACTTGATCCCCTGGTTGGGGAACTAAAAATAGCTATGGTTTTTCCAGTAGTCATGTATGGATGTGAGAGTTGGACCATAAAGATACCTGAGCACAGAAGAATTTACGCTTTTGAACTGTGATGTTGGAGAACACTCTTGATAGTCCCTTGGACTGCAAGGAGATCAAACCAGTCCATCCTAAAGGAAATAAGTCCTGAATATTCATTGGAAGGACTGATGCTGAAGTTCGAATACTTTGGCCACCTGATGCAAAGATCTGACTCTGAAAAAGACACTGATGCTGGGAAAGATTGAAGGTAGGAGGAGAAGGGGATGACAGAGGATGAGATGGTTGGATGGCATCACCGACTCGATGGACATGAATTTGAGAAAGCTCTGGGAGTTAGTGATGGACAAGGAAGCCTGGTGTGCTGCAGTCCATGGGGTTGCAAAGAGTCAGACACAACTGAGCAACTGAACTGAATTGAACTGGGGAACTAAGATCCCACAGGCCGGACAGAGTGGCCAAATAAATAAATTAAATAAAAACAAAAGAGAGTCTAGGCTCAGTAAACCCCTATATCTCTTCTTTATCCAGACCTCTGGAGTCCAGAGATCTTGTAGCAGAGATTTTGGGAATGAGGTAATGGGAATTGAGGTTGAGGACTCTGATCACACACCTGTCACCAACAGATGTCATCAGCTTTTCACTTCTTGGGTAAAGTGGGCTCCTTAATTCAGTAGAAATAATGGGTTGGTTTGGGGGGCAGATGGCAAAAGGATTATTGATGGGAGGTGGGAGAATTTTATGGATGACCTCAGATAAGGAGAATTATAAAGGAGAAAGCCTCACCCAGGGCATATTTTTACCTGCTTCACCTTTGGGCTTCCCTGGTGGCTCAGTGGTAAAGAACCTGCCTGCCAATGTGGTTGAGATGCAGGTTCAATACCTGGGTCAGGAAGATCCCCTAGAGAAAGAAATGGTAACCTACTCCAGTATTCTTGCCTGGATAATCCCATGAAGAGGAGCCTGGTGGGGTTGCAAAAGAGTCAGACATGACTTAGTGACTAACACCACCACCACCTCTGGGAACTCAGAGAAAATATCACTCCTGTGGTCAGGGGCCACTTGTCCACAGCAGTTTTCATCCTTCTGGGATTTGGACCCAGATCTGAGCCTGTGGGGTGTGTGTGTGTGTGTGTGTGTGTGTGTGTGTACACGTACACGCACGTGTGTGTGTTTGAAGGGGGCATTTGGTGAGGGTGAGGAGTGATGCCTGCACGTGGAGTAAATTTGCTTTGCAGGGATGTAAATATTTAATTCAGGAGGAGGATATGGTGGAATAATACCGTGGAGATTTATTATTTTATTTCTTCTGGCACATCTTTCCTCTTCCCATTGGAGCAGATGGCCAGCTCTGAGCTCATCATCCCAGGAAGGGAAGTGACAGTGTAGGAAGAACCTCTCTAGAGTTGTGTTCCCAAACCCTAAATCCTTAGGGAATTAAGAGTATTTGGGGGTATCGACAAGATATTTAGAAGCCATAGGAGGAAGAGAGCAGGCTTCCCCTGAGATGAAAGAGAGATCCCTCAGCTGGAGGGTAGAAGGGGAACCGATTGAGCCTCAGAGAGGGGCCCGAAGCCCTGGTGCCTGAGTGCAGTTCTGGAAGAGTGGCCATGCGATGCCCGGCGAGTGGGGCCAAAACAGCCTCCCATGTGTTCCTGTGCGCCAGGGAGCCTTGAAGCAGCAGACAGGTTCTCACAAGTGGGCCCACACCTTGTCCTTCTTGTCCTGTGCTCGTCTGTCCGTGTGGTCTCTGCATTCTCTCCATTATTTACACTGAGCAGTTTCACAGCCCTTTGTGGTGAGGTAGTGCTCGCTTGAGTTTTTCTCTCTGCCAGGCTAGAGGAGTAGCTTGTGTACCATGCTAGAGACAGATGTCTGTTGGGGGCCTTCCTCAGTGTTTCTCAAGGTCAGTGTCTATTTGAGACCCTGATACCTCTCTGAGGTCTCACTCACTCTGATAACCAGGTGCTGGGACCTTCAGGTTCTTGGGTTCTTCCTCGTCAGCTTTCCTCCGTAGAAACCTCAGTGAGCCTCAGAGACACATGAGAACTTGCTAAAAGGGGGGAAAAGTTTTATGGGAATACAGTTTCCATGTTCTCTTACTTATACTGGGAATTCTCTGTGAGTCACCCTCACCCCCAAGCCCATGGATTCATAACAGTGAATTATGGCCAGAGGTCTCCAGGTACCTCTCTTTGTGGTGAACTTGAATTTTTTCACAGTAACAGCTCTTTGAGCAGTCCAAGGGAGTTTTTGGAGGCAAAGAGTTCCGGTTCTGAGACAGACAGGTTTTTTTCTACACTGTATCAAGATATGGCATTATCAAGCTCCACATCACTCCTCTTGTGGACTTAGTATGACCATGGTCTGCACCAGCCTGGTCACACAACACACAAAGGAAAGTCACATATTACTTTGGTTTGGTCATAAAATCAACATTTAAAGCAATAATTTACAGTGACAACTACCGTGAAACTTTCTCAAATATTCAGTTGAGTTTCATGTGAAGTAGATGACCCATATTTAGGGACAGTGTTGTACTTTAAAAGTTTCTTTAAATTCCGCAATCATGTTCAATGTGGTGCTCACATTATGAGAAGTAAATTAAGGGAAGAACACTTTACGTCTCAGATTAATCTCAATTTGGGCTGTAAATGAAATGGGGGCAAAGATGTACACATTATTTGCTACGTTTATTATAATTCTCTCTCTTGGTAGAGAAAGTACAGACAGTGTTAGATGTGGTTGAAAGTATAAAGAAATACCCACGAGCTTGATCTCAAGGGGTACACAGTTCTGCTCCTGAGATAATAGCAACTAAGAAGGGAAAGACAGTATAAAGGTCTCCAGTGGTCTTGAGCCATCTCTTGGCTTGGGGTCATTCACTGTGGCTTCATTCTTGGGGCTCGTGTATTGGAAATACGTCTACTAGTGCTCCAGGTCATGTCCTCCCACGTGGTGCCCAGTGGAATAGAGTTTGTCTTTGTTTGGCCGTTCAGAACATCTTGGGTTTCTCATTGGACCTTGTTGGTTCACATACTCATTCTAAGCTCATCACCACCACAAAGTGGAATGGATGGTAAGAGTAGAATGCAATTCCTTGATTGATTATGTTTTCATTTTATATTTTAATTCTAGAGTTGGGGTAGAGTTAACTCTACCTGTTCTGTCTGTAAGAAGACAGAATGAGGAAGAAGTTGGTTTCTCAGAGGAAAACTTTGATAATGCAATCTAGAAAAAGGTGAATGGATACTAGGGTAGAGAAATGACATTCTTTTTTAAAAATAGTATTTATTTTTAAAAAAGTTTTATTTATTTATCTTTTGGCCGTGCTGGGTCTTTGTTGCTGCGTGGGCTTTTCCTCTAGTTGTGGGGAGTGGGGGCTACTCTCCAGTTGTGGTGCATGGACTTCACACTGCAGTGACTTCTCTTGTTATGGAGCATGGGCTCTGGGGCATGTGGGCTTCAGTAGCTGTGGCTCCTGGGCTCAGCAGTTGTGGCTCCTGGGCTCAGTACTTGTGGCTCCTGGGCTCAGTGGTTGTGGCTCCTGGGCTCAGTACTTGTGGCTCCTGGGCTCAGTAGTTGTGGTTCCTGGGTTCTAGAGTACAGGCTCAGTAGTTGTGGCTCCTGGCTCAGTAGTTGTGGATCCTGGGCTGAGTACTTGTGGCTCCTGGGCTCTAGAGTACAGGCTCAGTAGTCTTGGTACATGGGCTTAGTTACCCTGGGGTATGTGGAATCTTCCCAGACCCGAAGTTAAACCCATGTCCCCTGCACTGGCAGGCGGATTCTTATCCACTGTACCACCAGGGAAATCCCTAAATATTTATTGATTGGTTGACTACTCTGGGTCTTAGTTGTGGCATTCAGGATTTTTTAATTGCAGCATGCAAACTCTTGTTCACATGTGAAATCTAGTTTCCTGGCCAGGGTTGAAGGTAGGCCCCCTGCATTAGAAGTGTGGAGTTTTATCCAGTGGATCACCAGGGAGGTCCTGAAAATTGACATTCTTAAAAAGCTTTGAAATGTTGGAAATTTCTAGGTGGAAGAATGATTGTAAAGCTTTAGACAGTTGGTGAAAGGGAAGTAGGATGGGAAGAAGCCAGTTCAAGAAGCAGGGGACTACACCCAGTGGGTTTAAGTTCAAGAAAGTAGGAGGAATTGCATCTTGGGTCATGTCTAGGAGTGATATGGATAAAACGTAGAATTCAGAGGTAGGCAATGAGGAATGAACTAATGGGTCCCTGTTTGAATTTTGGTGCAAAGTTGTTTCGTATTCCTCTTCCTAAGTCATTTCCCTTCCGGAGTGTTTCCAGAGGGCCTGAGACTTTAAGGGTATCTCACCAGAAGAGCTGGAATTTAGATGGATGGTTTTCCTTAAGCATGATAGAAGATAATTCCAGTTATTATTAGTAGGTTATAATGCTTTTACCTTACTCTTTTACTGTCTCTCTTTCTCCTAATTAGGGTGACTACTAGAAAACCATGTAAAACAAGGGCAAAATTAGGTCCTCAAAGATCATTGGAGCTTTTTCCTGCATTTTTTTTTTTTTTTTGCAACACAAAAATGAGATTAATTGGAAAATGACAAAATTGAAGACATATTTCACTTGCTTTGAGTAAAGACCAGCTTTGATATAGAGTATTTGTATCATTCATTCTGAAAACAGTATGAGCTCATTTATATGTTACTGAATTATTGTTTAAAACCATTAAATTATCCATTTGAGTTACTATAGAGCTTCTCAAAAAATGTATCAGATGAAAACAAGAACATTTAACATTCTGTATGTTATCAGGAGAAACAGTTTCATGGCACAATCTATACTATTATTGCCTTTAGAAACATGTATTACTGTGTTGGATTGTCAGCAACTTGGACTGAGGACATTTATAAGCAAAAATAAGAGGGGAAGCTCCTTTTCTGTGAGAGTGTTGGTTAGTCTTGCGTTTGTTTTGAAGATGTAATAGCTGCCATATGTTAGACCTATTAAATGAATGATGTAATTTAGGCTTCCTGTTGTCCTGCCAACTGCTCCATGCTGCCTCCTCACTTTTAGCGTGTGTTACTCCAATATGTCCATATATCACCCAGCAGTAGCTTCTTACACAATCACGCTAGTCCTTGGGCCCTTAACCCCATATATCACCTGTATAGGCTCCAGCTCCTTTTCTCCAGAATTAAAACTAATGAAAAATAATGGTAGACCTTGGCAAAGAGTGTGCTTGAAGGATGATAATCAACCCAATATTCTGGCTTGTGGGTAGAAAACTGAGGACAGGCTTGATGCTTAAGACAAAAAATACAATGTGAGATTAAGAGAATTCAGCCTTCTGCACAACATGAAAGATGGAAAATGCTTTATCTTTTGTGAAACATTAGATGGTCTGTTTCTCTACTTGAGTGAATGAGATGTTATAATGAAGACGATGAGAACAAAAATAAAATCATTTATAATATAGTGTATGGCCCTATTCTTGAGCCACCTCTGATAGCTCCTCTCCGGGAAGATAAAATGCTCAGTCTGAGTATATCAGATATTTATAGAGCTATAAACTACATATTTCCCATTTTTAATAAATGGGGAAACAGCCAAAATTGATTATTAACGTACCTCAAGTTGCCATTTATTTATCATTTATTAAAAGTAAACATATGTCTTTTAAAAATTATATTGGAAAAATCTATTATCAATTATTCTATATAGGTTTAACTGAAATCTACTTCTCAGCCTAAGTTGCAGTGTGCTACAAATACCTTAGGACTGTTTCTATTGCCATTTTCCAGTGAATAAATTGGTTACTTAGACTTTCTTAAGCCTTAGAAAGGAGTCTTAGAATTTGCCAAGCAGCTTCAAAGACTTACGTCTTTGTATTATGTCTTACGTATTAAAATGTTAGGACTGTTTATTTTAACTCAGTATCCTAATATATTTTCAACATGGCAGATATCTTTTTGCTACTTTGCATCTTTGTGTATTTCAATGTTTTTCTATGTTTTTTTCTTTAAACTTAGGAACAGATAATTTTCTTTAATTTACACCTTTTGAATTGTCCAGCAGGACCTAAATTAATTCTTTCCTTTGCTGGGAATGCCTAACAGTTGTACTCTTATGTAACCTGTTGGCTCCCACTTGTCATCTTAATGAACTTCCCCATTTCCTACTGTTTTACAATCTGTCCCATTGGCATCTTAAAACTTCCTGCACCCTTCTTCCTTTGGTAAGCATATTAGTTTGCTTGGGCTGCCATAACAGAATACCACCGATTAAGTGGCTCAAGCAGCAGAAATTAATTGTCTTACAGTGTTGGGCTTCCCTGATAGCTCCGTTGGTAAGGAATCCGCCTGCAATGCAGGAAACCTCGGTTGGATTCCTGGGTTGGGAAGATCCTCTGGAGAAGGGATAGGCTGCCCACTCCAGTATTGTGGCTTCCCTTTTTGGGGACCTGGGTTCAATCCCTGGGTTGGGAAGATCCCCTGGAGAAGGAAATGGCTACCCACTCCAGTATTCTGGCCTGGAGAATTCCATGGACTGTTTAGTCCATGGGGTAGCAAAGAGTTGGACACGAATGAAGGACTTTCACAGTTTTGGAGTCTTGAAGTACAAGGTCAAGGCGTCAGCAAAATTGCTTCCTTCTGATGACCATGAGGAAAGGATTTGTTCAAGGCCTTTCTCCTCAGCTTGTGGATGGCTATCATCTCCCTGTTTCTGTACATCATATTCCCTCTGTATGTGTATCCACGTTCCCTCCTCTTGTAAGGACACTGATCATATTGAATGGGGGCCTAATGTCATGACCTTATTTTAACTTAATTACCTTTATAAAGACCCTGTCTCCAAATATGGTCACATTCTGAGGTTAGGACTTCAATATATGAATTTTGGAGGGACACAATTCAGTCCATAACAGTGTGAAAGAAGAACACAGAAATATTCGATGTCACAAATACAGATCTAAATTATCAGACAAGAATCATATGGATATGCTGCATAGTGATACTAGTTTTCTAGCAGTCAAAAAGCTAACCTTGGTGAGGTTTACCCCCATGCTTGTCAAGAAAACAATGCAAGCAGAGTTAGCAAATGTGTGGAAAGTAGAGATCCTAAAACAGAAATGGGGAAGGAGAGCCTCCAGAGCCTTACATACCAAATGGTAGTGAAAGTTATTCTTTTTAATAATGTAGAGGCATTTTAATTCAGATTACAACACATTCATGTAAACCAGCTCTCGCCCATCACAGCATTTCAGCACAGTATTATATTGAATATATGCTACCATATGGGAGTCAACAGTGTAATTTCTCTATTTTTTCAAGTCTTTACATGTAGCAAGAGCTCTCTAATGCATTATAAATGGTCAAACAGGCCAAACCTATTTCTTTGGAATTGTTATGCAGATGAGATGAGACTGTCAATAGTTTTGACTTTTAATGCTGTGATCTCCTCCTCTGAATTAGAAGTTGTGATTGTACTAGAGATCTGAACTATTTTTCATCATGACCCAGTGAAATGACTTAGGGGAACCCTGGTGGGTGCTGAAATTTTAGAAATGGAAGTTAGCCTGGGGGTTTATCCTGGGGATTTTGACTCAATCAAATCTATTGCTACGATTGCTGGTCTTCCAGGTTAATTCTGGGGACAGCTCAGGGAGTGTGCTGAATGGGGGAAGTGAAGGGTGGAAGGGGATGTCCCAGCTGCTCCTTCATGAAAATTGACCTGGTTTCTTAAAGGATCACTCTGGATTAAGAATGCAGGACCAGTAGGATGAACCTGCTTCCATAGTGGTCATAGAGGAGGATACAAGGAAGGAAATGGGGACACCAATAGTTCCACTTAGCTGCTTCTATGACAGGTTCTCAGAAAGGCTGGCATGTCATATATTCAAATTTAAAATGTTTCCTAAAAAGTATACATTTCTGCATACTGACCATTTTGCTTCAGTTGGTTCTGGATATGGATTATATTACATTGGATGTTTTAGCAGGATCTTAGCATTTCTTTTATTAATCTGCTTGGTATTCTTTAGAAGTCACATTTTTGGAGTTGCACTTAAAATGGTGAATTTACCTTAGAAACAATGGGGATTACTGTCAAGTATTTTCTAAGCGGAACTTTCTTGAGCTATTATAAAGGACAGTAATCACTAATATGCCTAAACTAAGAAATTTCACTAATAGGTAAAAATTGGTTGGCTTATCTCTTTTCTCAGAAAGTATTGGTGATTTTCTGTAGCAGGAAAGAAGAAGATGAAAACCCTCCCTGAACTCTTCCCTGGTTTCCTGTTTTATTTTCTGTATCCTAAAGAGAAATGCATCCTGTTCGCCTTTCCCAGTTTTTCACTTCCTCTCTTATACTCAATCCCTGTACACCCACAGGGACTGATTCTCACTTCCACTGTTTTCGTTGTGCATTTCATTTATTTCTATAATCCCTCCACACAACTCAAAACAGTGTGTATATATATATATATATATATATATATATATATATATATATATGTATATGTATTCTTAGAGGTGTCATCTCACTTGTGTTTTAAATTATAACACCAAATGGAATTTTAATCAACCTTCCTAGGTCAGTTAAATAAAAAATTTTGGTACAAACCAAGAGTTGTAGTTACTGATATTTACTGAGTTTTCAATGATGGGAAAAAGATTATGATTGTACATGATAACTCTTCATCTTGCAGGTTATGGAGTAAAATGATCTGAAGGCTCTCTCCTGTCAGTTTTATCCATGATATGAAGAGATCAATTCGCTGTGTATATTCTTCAGATTCTCAAGCGTCTTCGCTCAGAGGAGGACCTGAGCTCCTTGTGCAAGTGTATTCTCAGTCCTTGGTTACGTGGTGAATATCTTGGACTCTTGTATTGACATTTTGAAGCCTTTTTTTCCTTTTCTTTTTAAAAGTAAGTTAGGCATATGCTAAAGTCAGTGGCTGTGTTAAGCTATATAGTTGGAGAGGAGAATCAGTAGTATTTGGAAAGGTCTTTTAATGAAAGCCTTAGGAAAGTATCTGCTTATTTATTAGAGTAGGGACTAAATGTATTAGCCAGAAGCTGGTTGGGAAAATTGGCATTTTTCTTCTGGATGCTTATGTGAGGGCAGAGGGCTGAAAGGAAAATATTTAAAGGCATGCTGATTGATCTGGGAATGAATGGAAAGCTTTGGTAAGGATAAACTGATTTTATTCAATGGTAACCATCCTCAAGATGATAAAAACATGAAGAAGATAGGAGACAATACAGCTTTCCTTTTTTTTTAAACGTATACTAATTATTTTTATTGAGAAATGCATTAAACATTGATACATCCAACCTCTGATTGAACCTTAAGACATCATATGTAGGAGCTATTGAAGATTTATTGCACAATATGAAATTAAGCATATACAGTAAACATGATAATAAATAACCTTTGCAGACAGGAGACTGCCACAGAGAAAAGTTGCTCAACAGAAGGGGGTTTGAAAAACATATTTAAAGACAATCAAAGATGAGTGATGGGAACTGAAACACATAAAGAGAAAAAATACTCTTCAATAAATAGATACACAGAAAATGTACTTTCTGAAATGAGTAGATGTTTTTAACATCTCTAATTCTTTTGTTATACAACAATCCATACTGAAGAACAGGTGTTTAACTCCAAACATATAAATATGCCTATTTAGTCATGCCAGTTTTGCAAAGTACTTACAAATATAAAAAGATCTGTTTAATCCATTAAAGGGTACAAATTGACAGAGCAATAAAGGCTCACATAAGGATAAATATGTGTCAGAAGGAAACACCCTATGATCTGAGAGGAGGTTGATTTCACTGTGAATTGAATTTAGCACATGCTTCATTTTCTTATAGGTCCATTCCTCTCTCCTCTTTCCTCTTGTGTTCTGTCTTGCCCTCTCCTCTCTTGCCTCCTCTTCCCCATTTCCTCTTTCCCTCCATCTCTCCTCCCTTTAAGTGGATTAGTGAATTGTCCATCAGCAACAGGCTTCTTGGTAATAAATACAAAAACACCTACTGCAGCTCAAATTTACTGGCATGATGACCTAATGAATCTTTAATTGGAATTGGGCAAAAAATATCTTGAAGCTTTAACATTGCTTGCTCAAGGAGTTTAAAGAAAAAAAGTTATATCAGATGGACAAAAAGCTGTATAAAAATATTTCAAGGTGATGACATATATTTTTTATGAATGAGAATACATCTATTGATTTTTGAAAGAAAAAACCTATACTTACTATCAGAAAACAATGTTAATAATGAGTCTGTCTAGAAGTGGAATCAATTTTTCTCAAGATTGTAGAGAAAATTCATATTTTAAAATCTATTTTCTACAGTATGTAAGTGAGTGGACGGCACTTGGAAGTTTTATTAAAACTTCTGAAACATAATTTCTTGATTTTTGTATAAGTTTATGTCATATTGTATGAATCTGTGGGGTGTTTTTCCCCTGTGTAAAAGAGAGGTACTCAGAGAGGCATATTAAGATTCTTGTCTTTCAAAAAGTGTTTCATTTTTTTTAAGGTAAAATATCTACAATCAACCATTTTCCTACCAATTTGGATTATTTTTTCTAAACAAATGATGCATTTGTAGTACTTTATTAATATTGGCATCAGATCAGATCAGATCAGTCGCTCAGTCGTGTCCGACTCTTTTCGACCCCATGAATCGCAGCACGCCAGGCCTCCCTGTCCATCACCAACTCCCGGAGTTCACTGAGACTCACGTCCATCGAGTCAGTGATGCCATCCAGCCATCTCATCCTCTGTCGTCCCCTTCTCCTCCTGCCCCCAATCCCTCCCAGCATCAGAGTCTTTTCCAATGAGTCAACTCTTCGCATGAGGTGGCCAAAGTATTGGAGTTTCAGCTTTAGCATCATTCCTTCCAAAGAAATCCCAGGGCTGATCTCCTTTAGAATGGACTTGCTAATATTATGTATACATTCCTGGAACATACAATGAAAAGACACTTCAGAATTCTAGAAAGTGCAAGTGAAAGTGGTCCATTAGGACTGTGAACCTGGAGTTGGGTCCAGCATGCAGTCTTACCATGATTGGTTGGGATGCAGCTATATCCCATGCTTAGCCAAGGAGGAGGTCTAGAAAGGGGGCGTGTAAACTGCAGCCCTTATTCCCATCGTGCTTCTGTGGAATATGGGAGCATGGCCACTTGGTTAGCATTCTTGAAACTGGAATTTTTTCATGATTATATTTGTTAAGCCTCATCAGTTTTTACCTGTAGAGAAAAACTGTTGCAAAGAAAAAAATGTCATTTGCTTATTTCAGAGACAGGCAGTATGGGAGACCTGGGATGGGAGAAATTGTCTGCATTGGGCTTCAGGTGAATCTGGGGACAGAGGTGTCTATGGCAGTGATTCTCAGTGTGGGAGTGAGATATTTTGCCCCAAGAAGAACACTTAGCATTATCTGGAGACATTTTTGATTGTTAGGACTGTAGGAGGGCATGGTACTGCCATCTCTTAGGGAGAAGCCAGAGATGCAGCTAGATATCCTACAGTGCACAGGATCCCCCAATCCGTTCCCCTTCCAGAAATTATTGGATTCAACATGACAGCAGAACAGAGGGTAAGAAACCTTGACCTAGAGGCAAGGAGATGATTTAGCTGAAAACAGCGTGGGGATTTCCCTGGTGGCTCAGTGGTAAAGAATCTGCCTGCCAATGCAGGAGACACAGGTTCAATCCCTGGCCCAGGAGATTACCACATGCCTTGGAGCATTCAAACCTGAGTGCCCCAAGTACTGAGCCTCTGCTCTATTGCCTAGGAACCACAGCAACTGAAGCCTGTGCCCCGGAACAAGAGAAGCCACCAAAATGAGACGTCTTTGCACCATAGTGAAGACTATCTCCCAGTCACCACAACTAGAGAAAGCCTGAACAGTAGTGAAGACCTAGCACAGCCAAAAAAGAGAGAGAGAGAAAAAAGCATGAGAAGTGAATCTTACCACGAGGCCTGGTACAGAAAAGGAGTGAACTGAGACCCTGTGGGTGGGAAACTGCTAGAAAGCAAATAGTGTCCCCAGGGTGGATGGGGGAAAGGATGGAATGGAGTGCGGTATATTTGGAGGAATGTCTGTTCCTTAACAAAAGTATCTAAAGCAGAAGCCAACATCTGTTACTTTAGAGAGGGAGTTAATTTTCTCCTGGTTCCTTTTCTGGAGGGATCTGTGGTCAGAACACTTCTTGCATATTTGTGCTCACTTTTTACTGTCTTCAGAACCAGAAGGAGATAAGATCTACCATCTCTTTTCAGTTCAGTTCAGTTCAGTTACTCAGTCATGTCTGATTCTTTGTGATCCCATAGACTGCAGCCTGCCAGGCCTCCCTGTCCATTGCCAACTACTGGAGTTTACTCAAACTCATGTTCATTGTGTTAGTGGTGCCGTCCAACCATCTCATCCTCTGTCGTCCCCTTCTCCTCCTGCATTCAGTCTTTCCCAGCATCAGGGTCTTTTCCAATGAGTCATATCTTTGCATCAGGTAACCAAAATATTGGCATTTCAGCTTCAGCATCAGTCCTTCCAATGAATATTCAGGACTGACTTCCTTTACGATGGACTGGTTGGATCTCTTTGCAGTCAGAGGGACTCTCAAGAGCCTTCTCCAACACCACAGTTTAAAAGCATCAATTCTTTGGCACTCAGCTTTCTTTACAATCCAATTTTCACATCCATACATGATTACTGGGAAAACCATAGCTTTGACAAGGCTGACCTTTGTTGGCAAAGTAATGTCTCTGCTTTTTCATATGCTGTCTAGGTTGGTCATAACTTTTCTTCCAAGGAGTAAGCGTCTTTTAATTTCATGACTGCAGTCACCATTTGCAGTGATTTTGGAGCCCAAGAAAATAAAGTCTGTCACTGTTTCCACTGTTTCCCCATCTATTTGCTATGAAGTGATGGGACCAGATGCCATGATCTTAGTTTTTTGAATCTTGAACTTTAAGCCAACTTTTTCACTCTCCTCTTACACTTTAATGAACAGGCTCTTTAGTTCTTCTTTGCTTTCTGCCATAAGGCTGGTGTCATCTACATATCTAAGGTTATTGATATTTCTCCTGGCAGTCTTGATTCCAGCTTGTGCTTCATCCAGCCCAGTGTTTCTCATGATGAATAAGCAGGGTGACAATATACAGCCTTGACGTGTGCCTTTCCCTATTTGGAACGAGTCCATTGTTTCATGTCCAGTTCTAACTATTGTTTCCTAATTTGCATACAGATTTCTCAGGAGGCAGGTCAGGTGGTCTGGTATTCCCATCTCTAAGAATTTTCCAGACTTTGTTGTGACCACACAGTCAAAGGGTTTGGCATCGTCAATAAAGAAGAAGTAATATTTTACTGGAGTTCCCTTGCTTTTTTGAAGATCCAATGGATGTTGGTAATTTGATCTCTGGTTCCTCTGCCTTTTCTAAATCCAGCTTGAAAATCTGGAAGTTCATGGTTCATGTATTGTTGAAATCTGGATTGGAGAATTTTGAGCATTACTTTACTAGTGTGTGAGATGAATGCAATTTTGTGGTACTTTGAGCATTCTTTGGCATTGCCTTTCTTTGGGATTGCAATGAAAACTGACCTTTTCCAGTCCTGTGGCCACTGCTGAGTTTTCCAAATTTGCTGGCACACTGAGTGCAGCACTTTCACAGCATCATCTTTTAGGATTTCAAATAGCCCAACTGGAATTCCATCACCTCCACTAGCTTTATTCGTAGTGATGCTTCCTAAGGCCCACTTGTCTTCACATTCCAGAATGTCTGGCTCTAGGTGAGTGATCACACCTTCATGATTATCTGGGTTGTGAAGATCTTTTTTGTATAGTTCTTCTGTGTATTCTTGCCACCTCTTCTTAATATCTTCTGCTTCTGTTAGGACCATACCATTTCTGTCCTTTATTGTGCCCATCTTTGCATGAAATGTTCCTTTGGTATCTCTCTCTCATTTTCTTGAAGAGATCTCTAGTCTTTCCCATTCTATTGTTTTCTCTGTTTCTTTGCATTGATCACTGAGGAAGGCTTTCTCATCTTTCCTTGCTATTCTTTGGGACTCTGCATTCAGATGGGTATATCTTTCCTTTTCTCCTATGCCGTTAGCTTCTATTCTTTTCTTGGCTATTTGTAAGGCCTCCTCAGACAACCATTTTGCCTTTTTGCACATCTTTTTCTTGAGGATTGTCTTGATCCCTGCCTCCTGTACAATGTCATGAACCTCTGTCCATAGTTCTTCAGGCACTCTGTCTATCAGATCTAATCCCTTGAATCTATTTGTCACTTCCACTGTATAACTGTAAGGGATTTGATTTAGGTCATACCTGAATGGCCTAGTGATTTTCCCTACTTTCTTCACTTAAATCTGAATTTGGCAATAAGGAGTTCATGATCTGAGCCACAGTCAGCTTCCAGTCTTGTTTTTGCTGACTGTATAGAGCTTCTCCATCTTTGGCTGCAAAGAATAGAATCAATCTGATTTCGGTATTGACCATCTGGTGATGTCCATGTGTAGAGTCTTCTCTTGTGTTGTTGGAAGAGGGTGTTTGCTATGACCAGTGTGTTCTCTTGGCAACTCTATTAGCCTTTGCTCTGCTTCTTTCTGTACTCCAAGGCCAAACTTGCCTGTTATTCCAGGTGTTTCTTTACTCCCTACTTTTGGTTTCCAGTCCCCTATAATGAAAAACCATCTCTCTTAGGTCTCATCTACATTGATGAAGACCTACAAGACCTTCTAGAACTAAGACCATAAGACCTTCTAGAGCTAACATCCAAAAAAGATTTCCTTTTGATCATAGGGGACTGGAATGCCAAAGTAGGGAGTCAAGAAATACCTGGAGTAATACAGTTTGGCCTTGGAGTGCAAAATGAAGCAGGCCAAATTCTAATAGAGTTTTGCCAAGAGAACACACTGGTCATTGTAAACACCGTCTTCCAGCAACACAAGAGAAAACTCTACACATGGACATCACCAGATGGTCAATACTGAAATCAGATTGATTCTATTCTTTGCAGCCAAAGATGGAGAAGCTCTATACAGTTAGCAAAAACAAGACTGGGAGCTGACTGTGGCTCAGATCATGAACTCCTTATTATTAAATTCAGACTTAAAGTGAAGAAAGTAGGGAAAACCACCAGACCATTCAGGTATGACCTAAATCAAATCCCTTACAGTTATACAGTGGAAATGACAAATAGATTCAAGTGATTAGATCCGATAGACAGAGTGCCTGAAGAACTATGGATGGAGGTTTCATGACATTGTACAGGAGGAAGGGATCAAGACCATACCCAAGAAAAAAGATGTGCAAAAAGGCAAAATGATTGTCTGAGGAGGCCTTACAAATAGCCAAGAAAAGAATAGAAGCTAACGGCATAGGAGAAAGGAAAGATATACCCATCTGAATGCAGAGTCCCAAAGAATAGCAAGGAAAGATGAGAAAGCCTTCCTCAGTGATCAATGCAAAGAAACAGAGAAAACAATAGAATGGGAAAGACTAGAGATTTCTTCAAGAAAATGAGAGATACCAAGGGAACATTTCATGCAGATATGGGCTCAATAAAGGACAGAAATGGTATGGTCCTAACAGAAGCAGAAGATATTAAGAAGAGGTGGCAAGAATACACAGAAGAACTATACAAAAAAGATCTTCACAACCCAGATAATCATGAAGGTGTGATCACTCACCTAGAGCCAGACATTCTGGAATGTGAAGACAAGTGGGCCTTAGGAAGCATCACTACGAATAAAGCTAGTGGAGGTGATGGAATTCCAGTTGAGCTATTTGAAATCCTAAAAGATGATGCTGTGAAAGTGCTGCACTCAGTGTGCCAGCAAATTTGGAAAACTCAGCAGTGGCCACAGGACTGGAAAAGGTCAGTTTTCATTGCAATCCCAAAGAAAGGCAATGCCAAACAATGTTCAACTTATCACACAGTTGCACTCATCTCACATGCTAGCAAAGTAATGCTCAAAATTCTCAGAGCCAGGCTTCAAAAGTATGTGAACCATGAACTTCCAGATGTTCAAGCTGGTTTTAGAAAAGGCAGAGGAACCAGAGATCAAATTACCAACATTCGTTATATCATAGATAAAGCAAGAGAGTTCCAGAAACACATCTACTTCTGCTTATTGATTACACCAATGCCTTTGGCTGTGTGGATCACAACAAACTGTGAAAAATTCTTCAAGAGATGGGAAGACCAGATCACCTTACCTGCCTTCTGAGAAATCTGTATGCAGGTCAAGAAGTGACAGTTAGAACTGGACAAGGAACAATAGACTTGTTCCAAATTGGGAAAGGACTATGTCATGGCTGTATATTGTCACCCTACTGATTTAACTTATATTCAGAGCACATCATGAGAAACGCTGGGCTGGAGGAAGCACAAGCTGGGATCAAAATTGCTGGGAGAAATACCAGTAACCTCAGATATGCAGATGATACCACTCTTATGGCAGAAAGTGAAGTGAAACTAAGGATCCTCTTGATGAAAGTTTAAAGAGAGTGAAAAAGTTGGATTAAAACTCAACATTCAATAAACTAAGATCATGGTATCTGGTCCCATCACTTCATGGCCAATAGATGGGGAAACAATGGATACAGTTGACAGACTTTATTTTGAGGGGCTCCAAAATCACTGCAGATGGTGACTGTAGCCATGAAATAAAAAGATGCTTGCTCCTTGGGAGAAAAGCTATGACCAACCTAGACAGCATATTAAAGAGCAGAGACATTACTTTGCCAACAAAGGTCTGTCTAGTCAAGGCTATGGTTTTTCCAGTGGTCAGTATGGATGTGAGAGTTGGACACGAAAGAAATTGAGTGCTAAAGAATTGATGCTTTTGAACTGTGGTGTTGGAGAAGATTCTTGAAAGTCCCTTGGACTGCAAGGAGATCAAACCAGTCAATCTTAAAGGAAATCAGTCCTGGATATTCATTGGAAGGACTGATGGTGAAGCTGAAACTCCAATATTTTGGCTACCTGATGCCAAATTGGAAAAGACTCTGATGCTGGGAAAGACTGAAGGCAGGACGATAATAGGGTGACAGAGAATGAGATGGTTTGATGGCATCACTGACTCAATGGAGTTGTGTTTGAGCAAGCTCTGGGAGTTGGTCATGGTCATGGAAGCCTGGTGTACTGCTGTCCATGGTGTCACAGAGTCAGACATGACTGAGTGACTGAACTGACCTTGAGAAAAGGTAGACAAGACCCAAGGTTTAAGTGTTAGTTGCTCAGTTCAGTTCAGTTCAGTCGCTCAATCTTGATCAACTCTTTGAGACCACAGGATCCTCTGTCCATGGGATTTTCTAGGCAAGAATACTGAAGTGGGCTGCCTTTTCCTTCTCCAGGGGATCTTGCCGACCCAGGGGTGGAAACCACTTCTCCTGCATTGCAGGTGGGTTATCCATTTTAAATATAGAAGTGTATAAGTGTCAATCACAAACTCCCCGACTATCCCTTCCTCCTACCCTTCCTGATAACCATAAGTTTGTTCTCTTTCTGCCATCACTGTTGTTCACAGTTTTTTTTTTTTTCTTGAAATTCTTTCCTCTCTTTATTATCTACACCCTTCTGGTTCCTCTTTTCATCCCTAAATCCCTTCTCTTGCCCCTTTTTTAGTTCAGTGCCTGCTCCTAATCTTCATAGCTACGCTCTCTGTCCTAGTTTCTTTAATGTATTTTGCTAGTGATGTTGCTTCTTCACGGTCTTCCATCAGTTTACTGTGGATCATTCTTTGATTTTAAATGACCAATCCAGTATTCTTTCTTAAGTTACTGACCCTTAGTGCCAACATACTGGACACTCCACTTCCTTTCCATGCTGTGTTTTTGTACAAAGCTGATCATCTTCTTTTTTATCAGCCAGAAAGTTGCATGATGCTTTTAATACACCCACAGAGCAAAAATCCTCTGACTTATCCCTGATTTGTTTCTTTGGAGTCTGGCTTTCTTTGTAGTTCCTGAATCAGCTTTGCTTCAAGACTTTGGATTTTTGGTCCAATCAGTTCAGTTCAGTTCAGTTCAGTCGCTCAGTAGTGTCTGACTCTTTGCGACCCCATGAACCACAGCATGCCAGGCCTCCCTGTCCATCACCCATTCCCGGAGTTCCCCCAAACCCATGTCCATCGAGTTGATGATGCCATCCAGCCATCTCATCCTCTGTTGTCCCCTTCTCCTCCTGCCCTCAATCTTTCCCAGCATCAGGGTCTTTTCCAATGAGTCAGCTCTTCACAACAGGTGGCCAAAGTATTGGAGTTTCAGCTTCAGCATCAGTCCCTCCAGTGAATTCCCGGGACTGATCTCCTTTAGGATGGACTGGTTGGATCTCCTTGCAGTCCAAGGGACTCTCAAGAGTCTTCTCCAACACCACAGTTCAAAAGCATCAATTCTTTGACACTCAGCTTTCTTATAGTCCAACTCTCATATCCATACATGACCACTGGAAAAACCATGGCCTTGACTAGATGGACCTTTGTTGGCAAAGTAATGTCTCTGCTTTTTAATAGGGGAAGAGTATTTTTCCCCAGTAAGTAAGTACCTGTACTCACTATGATACTTATCTACCAAGGTTCTAGTCTAATGACCCTGTGCCTGCCTCATTTCACTCATACAAATTTATTCTAGATGAAATTTTGACTAATAAATTTAGATTTTGCAGTCTCACACTCATGTGCCAAGCTCACAGTTCTTTTCCCTTCCACTTAAATCTTGCTAGTCTATTTCTCTTATATAATATTGGCATTTAGGCAAGAGTTCCTACTTCCGTGGTTCAAAAAGTAGAACCTATAGAAATTTCTGGCTCTAAGTTAGAAGTCAGTGGGCAAAAATTAGTCAAGGGGGTAGGTAAGGCTTTTGCAACTTTTAAAACTACCTGTTGCTGGCAGCTGCCACATGTAAGCTGGCATACTTAATGCCTCTTCTGTTTATGTCTTGCTGCTTCATATGGTAATTATCACCCTACAGAGCAGGGACAGTCAGGTCTGGAGACCTTGCAAATAAGAGTGAAGGAAAAGGATATTGGATGGAGAGAAACAGAAGGAAATTAAAGCAACTCCAAGGTTTCCTTGTTCTAGCTTTCAGGCAAATAATATAATAAGCCTGATGTGCTTTCCTTTAAATATACCTTTGAAAATTTGCATAAATGAATTTCTGCAAATGAAGTGCTATTTCCAACATACTGTTTAAAATTTGCTCTAGTATATTCCACTGGGTTACAAAGAATGGGCATAAAATTATGCATAAAACATAATTACACTTTAATTTCATAGAAGCTGTACTTTTTTAATATCAAGTTTTTTTTATTTATTCCACACTTGATTTTATAATCACATATCAAATAATTTCTTTCCTTCCACCAGTCAGTAGCTATATTAAACTGTTTTCCTGAAGCTGGCTCAAAGAGAAAAAATCGGATCTTTCTTTTGCTTGATTTTCTGTTGAAAGTCAGGATGAGCAGCTTATGCTTGAAGTGTACTCTGTAGCCTAAATCAGGCTGCTGCTGCTGCTAAGTCGAGTCAGTCGTGTCTGACTCTGTAACCCCATAGGCGGCAGCCCACCAGGCTCCCCCGTCCCTGGGATTTTCCAGGCAAGAATACTGGAGTGGGTTGCCATTTCCTTCTCCAATGCATGAAAGTGAAAAGTGAAAGTGAAGTCGCTCAGTCGTGTCCGACTCTTAGCCACCGCATGGCCTGCAGCCTACCATGCTCCTCCACCCATGGGATTTTCCAGGCAAGAGTACTGGAGTGGGGTGCCATTGCCTTCTCCAAGCCTAAATCAGGCACACTGCACCAAATCCTTAGTAGATTTTCACTTCTCTTTGTGCTGTTATGTATTGTTCTTTGATGCCATCCAATTTTGTCTCTTATCTTCAGGAAAAAACTTATTATAGGTTTTTCTTTTCTTTTCCCCCACCTTTTTAAAAAATTTCCCTATAAGGAAGGGAAATTAGTGAGGGTAATGCGAAGCATGCAGTATTGTATTTACACTACACTAGGTAGGCACCTACCTCGATGTTGACTGATTCACAAAGGAGGATATGAGCAAGATCAGAAACTCACTTAATTCAGAAAGATGCATGATTTTTTTTTTCTAGCATTTTAAGTACATTTCCTGAAGCATTACTTGTGGGAGAAGAATCAAACTAGGAATTACTAGTCATCAATAGCACCGGATATTCCTTAGTGTTGGCAGAAAAAATTCAGGAAAGATACCTTAAAGACCTATACTAATTCAGTTTTGTTGAAATTTTTACATTTTAGAACTTCAGATTAGATCCTGTTGTTTCTGTAGGTTAATATTTGGCAGAAAAACCCCCACCACATTTCAGCTAACAATGCAAAAATTAAAGTGTTTTGGTTTGGTCTGCTTGTTTTCTATTTCTGTGGCATACTGCTGTTAGAGATAACATTTAATCCATCTCTAAAAGTGCTATTTATAAGACAGGTGAAATTCTATTACTGCCAGTTTATAGAAGCATGAATTTCATAATGGCAAAAGCAGAGCTGAATGCAGCCAGCAGGTAGCCCTGTTTTCTGATTGTTTCATCTTGCAGGAAATGTCACCAAAGTATAAATTTGCTGTTTTGCTTAGAATTTATATGTTGTGCCTGGGTAAAGTCCATAGAGCATAACATAAAGGCTTGGAACAAATCACTGGGGTCTGGGAAACAAGTGAAAAGAAAATTCCATGTTATAATCTAACTCATCAGGATTCATTTACTCCTTTATTAATAATGATACTAGCGAATCTTTTATTAATATGACACTAGCAAATCTTTGGTTGCAAAATAGATATATGTTATTTTCATGTGACATAACATGAAAATGGTATGTAAACAATACAAGCCTCACTTTATGAGCTATTCTCAGGTCCACATGAAAACATCATGGGTAATTATTTGCAAAGTTCTGACAGATTTCCACGTTTCTCTCTTACATAGTCCATTCTCCTATGTAACCCCAAATAATCTTTTGAAAAAGTTACTTCAGGTCATATCATTTGCTGAAAAATCCTTCAATGGAGTTTAGTCTTGTTAAACTTGAAATAATATATATACCTCATACCATGACCTAAACCAGCATTCTCATTTATTTAGGTCTTGGGATCCCTTTGAACTCTTAAATATTATTGAGGATCCTCAAATGTCTTTATTTATGTGAGTTATAGCTATTTAGATTTATTGTATTAGGCATTAAAACAAAATTAAAAAATGGAAAAATGTTTATTTAAAAACAGTAGTAATACAAAATAGTACATATCACACTTTTAATGAAAATTGCTTTTTCAAAACAAAAAATTATTGGAAAGAGTGGCATTGCTTTACATTTTTGCAAATTTCTGTAATGTTTGGCTTAACAGAAGAAGGCTTAATTCTCATATCTGCTTTTTCATTTAAATTATTACAGTAGCACATATCCATTGCTCAGGCCCACTTCATTCTGGTCTCTGCAGAGGAGTCTTCTTTCTCCACCCACCTATGCAATCACCCTATATCCCATTACCTTGTTTTACTTTCCCCATAGCATTTAAAATTATAGAAAATTATATTATATATCTGTTTATTTTCTGTGTCTGTCCACTCATTTGTAAGCTGCACTTAGACAAGGTCTTCATTTGTGTTATAAACCATCATGTATTAATAATAGTTTTCTGTTGTTGCTTAACAAATTACCCCCACATCTAGCAGCTTAAAACAGCAAACATTTATTATGTTATAATTTCTGTGGGTCAGGATTTATCTGGGTGTGGTAGAGATGAGGGCTTCTTGCTCAAGATCTCTCTTGAGGTTGGGCTGAAGGGTCTGCTCTTGAGCTCACTCCTACTTCTCAACTAATTCATGTAGACCAGGGCCACCTCCCATACATGGCAAGTTGACTTTCCCTGGGATAACTGGTGGGGGAGAGAGAGACAGAGGAGAATATGAATGAACCCAAAACAGAAGCTACAGTATTTTCATAATTTAATTTTGGAAGTGACATCCAATCTCTTTTACCATTTTTAGTCATTAGAAAGAAGTCACTAGATCTAGTGACTCAAGGGAAGTGGGTTACACAGGATGGATAACAGGGAGTAGGGATTCTGGGTAAGCTAAGAGGCTGCCTACCATCAGCTGTATCCTCAGGGTCTAGTGTTATATCTGGCACATAATGGGTATTCAGTAAATACTTACTGAATGCCCATAGAGTACTCAGTCATATAGAAAAGGAAAGTGGTAGTCACTCAGTTGTGTCTGACTCTTTGCAACCCATTGACTGTAGCCTGCCAGGCTCCTCTGTCAATGGAATTCTTTTTTTTTTTTTTTTAATTTTTTAATTTTATTTTATTTTTAAACTTTACATAATTGTATTAGTTTTGCCAAATATCAAAATAAATCCACCACAGGTATACATGTGTTCCCCATCCTGAACCCTCCTCCCTCCTCCCTCCCCATTCCATCCCTCTGGGTCGTCCCAGTGCACCAGCCCCAAGCATCCAGTATCGTGCATCGAACCTGGACTGGGAACTCGTTTCATACATGATATTTTACATGTTTCAATGCCATTCTCCCAAATCTTCCCACCCTCTCCCTCTCTCACAGAGTCCATAAGACTGTTCTATACATCAGTGTCTCTTTTGCTGTCTCGTACACAGGGTTATTGTTACCATCTTTCTAAATTCCATATATATGCGTTAGTATACTGTATTGGTATTTCTCTTTCTGGCTTACTTCACTCTGTATAATAGGCTCCAGTTTCATCCACCTCATTAGAACTGGTTCAAATGTATTCTTTTTAATGGCTGAGTAATACTCCATTGTGTATATGTACCACAGCTTTCTTATCCATTCATCTGCTGATGGACATCTAGGTTGCTTCCATGTCCTGGCTATTATAAACAGTGCTGCGATGAACATTGGGGTACACGTGTCTCTTTCCCTTCTGGTTTCCTCAGTGTGTATGCCCAGCAGTGGGATTGCTGGATCATAAGGCAATTCTATTTCCAGTTTTTTAAGGAATCTCCACACTGTTCTCCATAGTGGCTGTACTAGTTTGCATTCCCACCAACAGTGCAATGGAATTCTTAAGTCAACAATACTGGAGTACGTAACCTGAGTAGGGAAGCCCACTCAGTCATACATGTATTGCCAAAGACTTTAGCTTTGTTTTCTTAGCAGAAGGGGCTTATTTGCCTTAGAAGGCTTTTAAAATCCATCCTATTGTGGGTAGATGACTCCTTTAGTTTGTTGTATTATTTAGGTAGTTGGTATAGGCCTACATTGGGGCTTCCCTGGTGGCTCAGATGGTAAAGAATCTGCCTGGCATGTGGCAGACCCTGGTTTGATCCCTGGGTTGGGAAGATTTCCTGGAGGAGGGCATGGCAACCCACTCCAGAATTCTTGCCTGGAAACCCCATAGACAGAAGAGCCTGGCAGGCTACAGTCCATGGGGTCGCAAAGAGTCTGCCAACACTGAGCAGCTAACACTTTCACTTTCATAGGCCTACATAGAAGGGAAAATATTAATTTCTTCTTTGGGATAAGAAGACTTGCTGGTATCTTCTGGGGCTTAAAATGAGAAATTGGGTGAATACATTAATCTGGGGACTTCGATGTATTCCTGCAGGGGAAATAGAACTTCCTGCCCAATAATGTATGTTTGCCCATTCTTCTTACATAAAATGTTGTCATTTAGAGAGATTCTGCTCTTGTGGGGCCATTGTTCTCTCGGTGTCTTCATTTGGCTTCTCTAGGGCAAGGAACACATGAGTTGTCTGGTTGGCTGTATTTTTTCTAAGATGCAGTAATTCCAAATTCACTAATTCTATCCATGAACAATTATAATCATTTTCTAAATAAATGTAATATGTTTAATTAATTAATTTATTAAATAGAATTTCTGTAGAATATCTCCACGTATCTATAAACTGTAGTACTATTACTATTTTATTTAGGTCTTTTGAAGGAAATTATAGCTAGTCTTCACTTTGAGTCATGGTATAATAACTTTGCTTTTACACTTGTTTCCAGGGCTGTGTACACTGGTTACATATTAGTATAAATCAGTCTTTTCAATCTTTAAAATTGTTTTCATGACACTTTGCTGAGACCACAGCAAGGGTAATTTCAACCAAGACTGGGAAGAGATACTCTGTCCACAAAGATTATGTAGGAAAATACATGTAAAACAAATGCCTGACATATATACTCAGTGTTCATATTTTTAACTCTCTTTCCTCAGCTTAAATTTGGTGGAACACCCCCATTTTCAGGTTAGAATGTTCTTTTTGTAGGCACATCCAGATTTTAATTCAGTCTCTATTTGCAACCTGGTAAGAGCTGTCCTTAAAACAAAGAAGATGATGAGATTTGGCTGTCATTCTATTAGCTACTTTCAATCTCCATATATTGAAAATATCCCTGGGGAGTTAAAAGTATGACAAAACTCATAAAATACCAGATTGTTCAGCATGTGTGGTCATCTGCACAAAGTTGCCATCAAACATCAAGATTTCTCACAAATTATGGAAGTATTTTGAACAAAGCCCCTGATTGTTGTGAAAGGAGAGGAAATCTTAGATAGTGAGAGTTATTAATGTATGGATAAGTTACTGAGGGTATTTGTAGAATCTTCAGGCTGAATCAATGATTCCTGTGAAACAATATTTTCCAGAAATATTATGGGCAATTGGTTAGTTTTTATGCTGCTTTTCAAAAAATATAATCATTCATAGTTTATAATTATGAATTATTTTGAATATACAAGTAATTATAATTGTCATATATTTACTAACCACACACTGAGATTTAAGAGATGTTCATATTTTGCATATTTTTTGTAGACTCTCTTTTTCTTTTTAATTAGGTTTTACTGTCATAGCTAAAACTTCAGGCTTATCACTTCTCCTTCCATTTCACTATTTTAAAATTATTCCATTTCCATTCATATTTTTATTCTTTATTATAAAGAATACATGGTTTTGCTTTGTGTTTATTAAAAAATTTTATATGAATGGTTTCGTATTATATATACTAGACTTGTTTTTATGCTCTTTTGCCATGTCCATGAGAGTGTGCCCTGGGTAATCTACCCAGCCCAGGACAAGGAAAAGCATAGACTTGGAACCTAGAATGGACTTGAAATCACACAGCTTTGTATCAAGCCTGGCCATGCTGGGCCTTTAGCTGAAGCCCAGATGACCCTGCAGACAAGTGAGCAAGCAATAAGTGCCATTTTTGTTTATTGCTGAGATTTTGTAGTTGTTTTCTATGCAGCAGAAACTGACATATATTTTTACTATATATTTTATTAGGTATAAAAGCATGCAGTGTATTCATCTATATTGTTCCATGTGGTTAAGTAGTTCATCCATTTTCATTCTTTTTTTTTTATGAGAGAGGTTTAAATTTCTTTACTTGATATATTTTTCATAATGTCTCTGGAAACTATTGTCTTTATATCATGGTATTTTATTTCTGTAAACCGAAAATATTTGTTCCCAAAAGCAGGTATTTAATGCTAGGTGCATTGTGATTCCTTTTACCAATGGACCCATAAAAATAAAAGACAGGATAGTTATGAGTTAGGAGGTGAGGATTGTCTCATATAATTCTTTAATTAAATACTTAACGATCTCGAGTATTGTTAATTCATGACATAGTTTACTTGGTATAAGAACCAGAACAGCAAAGAGAAGTTTACGGCTATATTATAAAATTACTAGTACGTTTAGGGCGGAGAAGGCAATGGCACCCCACTCCAGTACTTTTGCCTGGAGAATCCCATGGACGGCGGAGCCTGGTGGGCTGCAGTTCATGGGGTCTCTAGAGTCAGACACGACTGAGCGACTTCACTTTCACTTTTCACTTTCATGCATTGGAGAAGGAAATGGCAACCCACTCCAGTGTTCTTGCCTGGAGAATCCCAGGGACGGGAAGCCTGGTTGGCTGCCGTCTATGGGGTTGCACAGAGTCAGACGCGACTGAAGCAACGCAGCAGCAGCAGTACGTTTAGGGAGAAGGAAATGGCAACCCACTCCAGTACTCTTGCCTGGAGAATCCCATGGGTGGAGGAGCCTGGTAGGCTGCAGTCCATGGGATCGCTGAGAGTTGGACACGACTGAGAGACTTCACTTTCACTTTTCACTTTCATGCATTGGAGAAGGAAATGGCAACCCACTCCAGTGTTCTTGCCTGGAGAATCCCAGGGGCGGGAGAGCCTGGTGGGCTGACGTCTATGGGGTCACACAGAGTCGGACACGACTGAAGTGACTTAGCAGCAGCAGTACGTTTAGAAAAGCCATTCACTGTAATGTGTGGTTGGTGTGCCTTTGCAGAGAAAAAAGCACTTAGAAAAATTTTACTAATAAAAATATATCTTGTACCACACATGACAGTGTTTCTAAAATGTAAGAAGGCATTTCAAATATTGAGTTTCCTTCTCAGTATGGGTAACTGATGCTGTCTAGGAGGCTTACAGTATCAAAATTATGTTTGTTTTAATCACGCAGTTATTTTACATTTGAAACAACAGATACATAAGACCTACCACTCAGACCAAGATATGAGAAAGCAATTAGTGAAAAATGAAAAATGGACTGAAATGAGATTGGCCCCTTTTGGATTTCCATACTACAATTCATGGGAATAATAGAAACAAAATCCAGTGAATCAGAAGTCTTCTAGGAGGTATGCTTTAGGAAATCTCTCTGAAGGAAACATTCATACCTATAAATTTTTACCAGTAGATCATAACTTCTCAGAAAACTTTACGTTGGAAAGGGATGAAGCTGATCCTTGTTGTTTTTAGTTGTTTTCTCTAGTTGAGGAGGAGAATGGGAATTGGCTAGGTGACTGCCATCATTTCACTTTTTAGACTCTTGAACTGACAATAATAGTTTTCACATATTGACTACTTAGTGTGGCCCAGAAATTGTGCTGTTTTTTTTTTTTTTTTCTTTTAAAGTAAACTTCATCTTCAAAAGATCAAGGTAAGGATTGATGGGGCCCTTTTGCAAATAGTGAAACTGAGGCACAGAGAGGTAAAATGTCTGACCCAAGTCTATTGCTGGCAAGTGAAGAAGGTTATACTGAACTCACATCCGTCTGGCTCTCTGCTTCTAACTGTATACACATGCCCCCTTCTAGTGGACAACATGAACTGAGTGGCTGTTATATGTGGACAATTATGTACTATTATAAAGTGAACAGAGGAAAGCAATTCTGTTTTTAGGCCTTTTTCCTTATTTGAGAAAAGCTGTAGGATGTCACTGTCTACACCTTTGAATTATAATGAATCTCTCTCTCTCTCTCTCTCTCTCTCTCTTATAACTAGCAGTGTAGAAATATGCAAATACATCTTGTCTGAGATGAAAAAGCCTTGAGTTTAGTTAAATGACTCTGTAACTTTGAGGAGAATCAGAAATAGGTTTGCTAAAGGAGATTCCCTAACTTTTTATGTTAACTCTAGCAGAACTGTTGCCTGGCCCCAAACATTTTTTGCATCTTTTCCTCCAATTTTATTCAGGTTTGAGGTAGAGAAAATGAGTTTGAGGCAAAATAGGCCCATCCTTTGGCTTAAGAGTTCTTCTGTGTATTCTTGCCACCTCTTCTTAATATCTTCTGCTTCTGTTAGGTCCATACCATTTCTGTCCTTTATCAAGCCCATCTTGGCATGAAATGTTCCCGTGGTATCTCTAATTTTCTTGAAGAGATCTCTAGTCTTTCCCATTCTGTCGTTTTCCTCTATTTCTTTGCATTGATCTCTGAGGAAGGCTTTCTTATCTCTTCTTGCTATACTTTGGAACTCTGCATTCAGATGCTTATATCTTTCCTTTTCTCCTTTGCCTTTCACTTCTCTTCTTTTCACAGCTATTTGTAAGGCCTCCCCAGACAGCCATTTTGCTTTTTTGCATTTCTTTTCCATGGGGATGGTCTTGATCCCTGTCTCCTGTACAATGTCATGAGTCTCCATCCATAGTTCATCAGGCACTCTATCTATCAGATCTAGTCCCTTAAATCTATTTCTCACTTCCACTGTATAATCATAAGGGATTTGATTTAGGTCATACCTGAATGGTATAGTGGTTTTCCCTACTTTCTTCACTTTAAGTCTGAATTTAATAATAAGGAGTTCATGATCTGAGCTACAGTCAGCTCCCAGTCTTGTTTTTGCTAACTGTATAGAGCTTCTCCATCTTTGGCTGCAAAGACTGTACAAAAAAGATCTTCATGACCAAGATAATCATGATCTAGGTGTGATCACTCACCTAGAGCCAGACATCCTGGAATGTGAAGTCAAGTGGGCCTTAGAAAGCATCACTTCAAACAAAGCTAGTGGAGGTGATGGAATTCCAGTTGAGCGATTTCAAATCCTGAAAGATGATGCTGTGAAAGTGCTGCACTCAATATGCCAGCAAATTTGGAAAACTCAGCAGTGGCCACAGGACTGGAAAATGTCAGTTTTCATTCCAATCGCAAAGAAAGGCAATGCCAAAGAATGTTCAAACTACCGCACAATTGCACTCATCTCACATGCTAGAAAAGTAATGCTCAAAATTCTCCAAGCCAGGCTTCAGTAATACGTGAACCATGAACTTCCAGATGTTCAAGCTGGTTTTAGAAAAGACAGAGGAACCAGAGATCAAATTGTCAACATCTGCTGGATCATCAAAAAAGCAAGAGAGTTCCAGAAAAACATCTATTTCTGTTTTATTGACTATGCCAAAGCCTTTGACTGTGTGGATCACAATAAACTATGGAAAATTCTGAAAGAGATGGGAATACCGGACCACCTGACCTGCCTCTTGAGAGACCTGTATGGAGGTCAGGAAACAACAGTTAAAACTGGACATGGAACAACAGACTGGTTTGAAATAGGAAAAGGAGTACGTCAAGGCTGTATATTGTCACCGTGCTTATTTAACTTATATGAAGAATACATCATGAGAAATGCTGGGCTGGAAGAAGCACAAGCTGGAATCAAGATTGCTGGGAGAAATATCAATAACCTCAGATATGGAGATGACACCATCCTTATGGCAGAAAGTGAAGAGGAACTCAAAAACCTCTTGATGAAAGTGAAAGTGGAGAGTGAAAAAGTTGGCTTAAAGCTCAACATTCAGAAAACGAAGATCATGGCATCTGGTCCCATCACTTTATGGCAAATAGATGGGGAAACAGTGGAAACAGTGGCACACTTTATTTTTGGAGGCTCCAAAATCACTGCAGATGGTGACTGCAGCCATGAAATTAAAAGACACTTACTCCTTGGAAGGAAAGTTATGACCAACCTAGATAGCATATTCAAAAGCAGAGACATTACTTTGCCAACAAAGGTCTGTCTAGTCAAGGCTATGGTTTTTCCAGTGGTCATGTAAGGATGTGAGAGTTGGACTGTGAAGAAAGATGAGCACTGAAGAATTGATGCTTTTGAACTGTGGTGTTGGAGAAGACTCTTGAGAGTCCCTTGGACTGCAAGGAGATCCAACCAGTGCCTTCTAAAGGAGATTAGCCCTGGGTGTTCTTTGGAAAGAATGATGCTGAAGCTGAAACTCCAGTACTTTGGCCACCTCATGCAAAGAGTTGACTCATTGGAAAAGACTCTGATGCTGGGAGGGATTGGGGCAGGAGGAGAAGGGGACGACAGAGGATAGATAAGATGGCTGGATGGCATCACCGACTGGATGGACATGAGTTTGAGTGAACTCTGGGAATTGGTGATGGACAGGGAGGCCTGGCATGCTGCAGTTCATGGGGTCGCAAGAGTCGGACACGACTGAGCAACTGAACTGAACTTGGCTTAAGAGAGGTCATGAGACCTAGTTTTTGCCAGAGGACATGTGTTGGGGGCTCCTGGGAAACAATCCTTCTCCAATGAGAGAAAGCTACCTCTCCCCATGCTTTTTGTCTTTGATAATGAGGTGGAAATGTGATATTTGGAGCTTCTGTATTTACTGTGAGACCATGAAGAACAAGAGAACTATAGAGATGCAGCTTAAAGTTATCTGATTATCAACACTGAGAGCTGGAAGTGTAAGCTGCTGATTGAGTTGGCTCTTGAAGGTAATCATATATTTTATCATCTTTATTGTTGATAAAAAACTATACCTCAGCTCTTCTGTTTATTAGATGTTGATAAAAAAATCTCTAATTATATTAATTGAAATATCAAATTTTATATGTAAGTATAGTATTGACATATAAGTTTATGATAACCTTTTGCACAATAATCCAACTAAATATTTATTGGTGATCAGGTTACCAGATTCTTATCTTAGTGGTCTTTCCAGTCACTGTACAATTTTAAGTCATATCTAGTAATAAATCATTTAAATGTGAACTTTTCTACAGAGGCTGTGTGCTGTGCTGTGCTCTGCTTAGTTGCTCAGTTGTGTCCAACTCTTTACGGCCCCATGGACTGTAGCCTGCCAGGCTGTTCTGTCCAAGGGGATTCTCCAGGCAAAAGACTGGGGTGGGTTGCCATGCCCTCCTCCGGGGGATCTTCCCAATCCAGGCATCGAAGCCAGGTCTCCCGCATTGTAGGCAGGTTCTTTAGCACCTGAGCCATCAGGGAAGCGCTCTCCTACAGAGGCGCTGTGCTACAGCACTGCGGGTGCAGCCCTCAGCCCGTGGCCGCCACAGTCACCGCAGGCGGCGGTCCTGCCCAGCCGCTGGGCACAGCACTGGGCCCTCCCCCAGCGGCCAGCTGTCAAGGAGGGACCGTTAGTGGGTCCATTCAGCCGGCGGTGGGCGCAGTGGTGGTCCTCAGGGAGAGAGGGAGTGAGGTGAAAGAGGGATCCTGGTCTTCTCCTGAGGGCTCTCCAGTTCACCGGGCCTCCGGCCAGCAGGTGAGCTGGGGGGCAGGAGCAGGCTGGGGGCGGTGTCCTGCAGGGCTCCAGAGCCCTCGCCGAGGCCTTCCACCGACTGGACTGAGGCCAGTGAGGAGGCCCTGAACCTCCCTCTCGTGCCCCTCTACCTCTGCAGCCTGATGGCGGTGGCCCCTCTGCATGGGACGCAGCCTGCGAACCTGGTCCCCACCACCCCAGCGGCCTGAGGAGCCTGAGGGCTGCTGGGTCCTGGGCACCTGGCTCCTTCGGGGATGACAGTTGGGCAGGGTCTGGGGATTGGCCCCGAGGGAGCCGCCAGCTGAGACCTGTCTTTTAGCCAGGACCAGGACCTCAGAAGGGAGATTTATCCCTCGGGACCTCACCCTTTCTTGTCCAGAGGATGACTCTCCTTTTTTAATTTGTTTTTTATTGAAGGAATAATTGCCTTATACTGTTGTGTTGTTTTCTGCCGTACAACAGTGTGAATCAGCCATAAGTATATAGGTCCCCTCCTTTTCGAGCCTCCCTCCCCCGTCCCCATCCCACCCCTCTAAGTCGAGCTCCCTGTGCTATACAGCAACTTCCCACTAGCTAGCTCTTTTGTCTGTTGTTCAGTTGCTCAGTCATTTCCAGCTTGATCTGTTTCACATATGGTAATGTATATGTTTCAGTGCTACTCCCTCAATTTGTTCCACCCTCTCCTTCCCCCGTTGTATCAACATACCCCCAAAACATAGAGAGACTTGTGAGAATAACACTACTTTGGCAGAGATTTACAGGAACATCGTTACCTGACCATGACCTGACCTCTGGAACAAAGGATCTGACATCAAAAAGCTTGCAATAACCAATTACACCCCCTCCTTCACCTTTCCTAGAAAAGGGCTTTGCCAAAAGCTTTCTGGAAGTTTGGAGTTTTTAAGGCATGAGCCTCCTGGTTTGTTGCCTGGCCTGCAATAAATCTCTGTGCCAGGCTCTGACATTTTAGTGTTGCATGGCCTTGCTGTGAGTTGGGCATAGGAACTTGCATTTCAGTAACATCAGAAGTGTAATATTGTGGTGTTGAATAGTTGACCTTTAGTTGAATTTTGCATCTGGTTATATTCAGAATTGCCAACTACATTTTCCAATAGTCTTGATACTGCAGGAGCAAATAAATGTCAAGATTCTCTCTTGACCAACAGAGATCTCAGACCTATTTGGGACCCTTGGCCTTTTCAGGAACCTCTGCTTTTTTTTGATTGGTGAAATCCAGACAGTGGTCACTATTTACTAAACAAAGTTAAGCAGAAGTAAACCTAAAGTGAATTTATGGAAGGCATGGTTGTATTAGTGGAGTGGTGCATACTTATGAGAGAGAAACAGAAACAGAGGACGGGAGCCGAGAATTACTGTGTTAGATCACATTTGTTAAAAGAAGAGTTCAAGACAGAGACTGAGGTTTGTGTGGGTTGAGGAAGTGCTTTTCAGGACTAAGTAAAAGAAGCAGGATGAAGGAGGAATTGAGCAGTGATGAAGTCTTGGGTAAAGTCTCGCCTTAGTCTGATTCACAGGGTGCTCTGAATCTAGGTTCAGCCTAGAGCTGTCCTGCCTTGAGGCAAGAGGACCAGGCTTTGAACTCCATATTGACCAATCCTTGGCCATCCTCTGGGGTGGATATATTGGGGTGATTATGATTTAATTTCCAAGGCATCTCCTGCTGAGGCAGTGCTCTGCAGAAGTAGTTTTTCTTCACTTAATTTATTTAATCTTCCACTATTCTCTCCCCAAATACCCATCCAATGAGGTATAAAGTCACAAGTGTAAACTGTTAGCAATAGCAATTTCAGAGGTTTAGAGATGGGAATATTAATCAAGGAATTTATGAGAGGCACCCACAACATCTATTATTTTTTACTTTGGGGCAGGAACCTGAAGTTTGAGGAAAGAGTTAAATTCAATTCAAAACATACTTACGGAACACCTGCTACATGCCAGGCAATACACTAGGGCAAATGGGGTTACAGTGTAAATGATCCGTTGCCTCTGAGAAGTGCACTGCGTAAGAATTAACTAAACATACAAGCCGTATATCTATTCCTGAGATTGGCCTCTAGTTTCAGATTTGGTAAGTTATAAACTCTTTAGGGCATTCCCTGGTGGCTCAGATGGAAAAGTGTCTGCCTATAATGCGGGAGACCCAGGTTTGATCCCTGGGTAGGGAAGATCCTCTGGAGAAGGAAATGGCAACCCACTCCAGTACTCTTGCCTGGAAAACCCCATGAACGAGGGAACGTGGGTAGGCCACAGTCCATGGGGTCACAAAGAGTCGGAAGCATCACTACAAACAAAGCTAGTGGAGGTGATGGAATTCCAGTTGAGCTTTCAAATCCTAAAAGATAATGTTGTGAAAGTGCTGCACTCAATACACCAGCAAATTTGGAAAACTCAGCAATGGCCACAGGACTGGAAAAGTTCAGTTTTCATTCCAATCCCAAAGAAAGGCAGTGCCAAAGAATGCTCAAACTACCACAAAATTGTACTCATCTCACACGCTAGCAAAGTAATGCTCAAAATTCTCCAAGCCAAGCTTCAACAGTATGTGAACCATGAACTTCCAGATGTTTAAGCCAAATTTAGAAAAGACAGAGGAAACAAGAGATCAAATTGCCAACATCTGTTGGATCATCAAAAAAGCAAGAGAGTTCCAGAAAAACATCTACTTCTGCTTTATTGACTATGCCAAAGCCTTTGACTGTGTGGAACAACAAACTGTGGAAAACTCTTAAAGAGATGAAATACCAGACCACCTGACCTGCCTCTTGAGAAATCTGTATGCAGGTCAAGAAGCAACACTTAGAACTGGACATGGAACAACAGACTGGTTTCAAATAGGAAAAGGAATACGTCAAGGCTGTATATTGTCACCCTGCTTATTTAACTTATATGCAGAGTGCATCATGAGAAACGTTGGGCTGGATGAAGCACAGCTGGAATCAAGATTGCTGGGAGAAATATCAATAACCTCAGATATGCAGATGATACCACCCTTATGGCAGAAATGAAGAAGAACTAAAGAGCCTGTTGATGAAAGTGAAAGAGGAGAGTAAAAAAGTTGAATTAAAGCTCAACATTCAGAAAACTAAGATCATGGCATCTGGTCCCATCACTTCATAGCAAATAGATGGGGAAACAATGGAAACAGTGGCAGACTTTATTTTTTTGGGCTCCAAAAATCACTGCAGATGGTGACTGCAGCCATGAAATTAAAAGACACTTACTCCTAAGAAGAAAAGTTATGACCAACCTAGACAGCATATTAAAAAGCAGAGACATTACTTTGCCAACAAAGGTCTGTCTAGTCAAAGGTATGGTTTTTCCAGTAGTCATGTATGGATGTGAGAGTTGGACTATAAAGAAAGCTGAGCGCTGAAGAATTGATGCTTTTGAACTGTGGTGTTGGAGAAGACTCTTGAGAGTCCCTTGGACTGCAAGGAGATCTAACCAGTCCATCCTAAAGGAAATCAGTCCTGAATATTCATTGGAAGGACTGATGCTGAAGCTGAAATTCTAATACTTTGGACATCTGATGCAAAGAACTGACTGATTGGAAAAGACCCTGATGCTGGGAAAGATTGAAGGTGGGAGGAGAAGGGGACGACAGAGGATGAAATGGCTGGATGGCATCACTGACTCGATGGACGTGAGTCTCAGTGAACTCCAGGAGTTGGTGATGGACAGGGAGGCCTGGTGTGCTGCAATCCATGGGGTCCCAAAGAGTTGGACATGACTGAGCGACTAAACTGAACTGAAGTTCCTATAAGGTTACTTTCTATATTGTAGTATTCCTATAAAGGTGGTCAAGTGAATTTGAAAATGTCTACTTTAAAATTAGATACAGATAAATTCTCACTCAGATTATGTTTAAAAACTATAGCCTATTAATCAATATTAGTACAAAAAACTGAGTTTACCCTTCAAAAGTTTAGATATTTCCACTCATGTGAGAAGAACAAAATGACATACTTTTGGAAGTTTGGCATTTTTATAGTTCATTTCTTTTTCATTTTGTTCCACTGAGTGAGAAGAAGTAATTGGCCTTTACTTGTTTCTCAGAGAAATCTGCTTTACTTTATTCTCTCCATTGTGTATACAAAACATGTTTCTGCTTGGCTGCTGCATCAGATATCCTGATGGTTATATAGAAGACCTTTCTTAAATTGAAAAAACTGATTAGTGGTTTTCTGGAAGCATTCTGACTGGTTGTCTAACCTTGAGGTGGAAAGGTACGGTGTATATACAAGGAATTTTTCCAAACTGTAGAAAATTTAGTATTTATTCTATGACATCAGGCAATAATAAACCGTTGTATTCCCTTCATTTTTCCAGGTCAGATATTCTCCCACCCTGATGCACTGCCAAGGAATTAAATCTCAGTCATTACTAAGGTTCTTTCCCTGCCACCTTGTTCACCCAAAGGTTTTAAGGGTTCTTTACAGTTCAGAACATTATATTCCTCAGTCTTTGTATGTGTGCATGCTCAGTCGGTTCAGTTGTGTCCAACTCTTTGTGACTCTATGGACTGTAGCCTGATGGGCTCTTCTGCCCAATGGATTCTCCAGGCAAGAATACTGGAGTGGGTTGCCATGCCCTCCTCCAGGGGATCTTCCAGACCCAGGAATTGAATGCACATCTCTTGTGTCTCCTTCACTGCAGATAGATTTTCAACGAATGAGCCAAGGAAGCCTCATTCCTCAGTCTTTAGTCTTTTTAAATTTGCTTTTTATTTTATATTAGAATATAGTTGATTTACAATGTTGTGTTAGTTTCAAGTATATAGCAAAGTGATTTAGTTATGCATATACATTTATCCATTCTTTTTCAGATTCTTTTCCCATATAAGTTTTTTTTTAAATTTTTAATTGGAGGCTACTTACTTTACAATATTGTGGTGGTTTTGGCCATACATTCACATGAATCAGCCATGGGTATACCTGTGTTCCCCATCCCATCCCTCAGGGTCATCCCAGTGTACCAGCCCTGAGCACCCTGTGTCATGCATCGAACCTGGACTGGCGATCTGTTTCATATATGATAATATACATGTTTCAGTGCTCTTCTCTCAAATCATCCTACCCTTGCCTTCTCCCACGGAGTTCAACAGTCTGTTCTTTACATTTGTGTCTCTTTTTCTGTCTCACATATAGGGTCATCGTTACCATCTTTCTAAATTCCATATATATATACGTTAATATACTGTATTGGTGTTTTTTTTCTGACTTCGCTCTGTATAATAGGCTCCAGTTTCATCCATCTCATTAGAAGTGATTCAAATGCATTCTTTTTAATAGCTACATAACATTCCATTGTGTATACGTACCACAGCTTTTTTGTCCATTCGTCTGCCAGTGGACATCTAGGTTGCTTCCGTGTCCTGGCTATTGTAAACAGTGCTGTGATGAACATTGGGGTACAAGTTCTGGTTTCTGGTTTCCTCAGTGTGTATGCCCAGCAGTGAGATTGCTGGGTCGTAAGTTCTATTTCCAGTTTTTTAAGGAATTTCCACACTCTTCTCCATAGTGGCTCTACTAGTTTGCATTCCCACTAACAGTGTAAGAACGTTCCCTTTTCTCCACACCCTCTCCAGCATTTATTGTTTGTAGACTTTTTGATAGCAGCCATTCTGACCGGCATGAGATGGTACCTCATTGTGGTTTTGATTTGCATTTCTCTGATAATGAGTGATGTTGAGCATCTTTTCATGTACTTGTTAGCCATTTGTATGTCTTCTTTGGAGAAATGTCTGTTTAGTTCTTTGACCCATTTTTTGATTGGGTCGCTTATTTTTCTGGAATTGAGCTGCAGGAGTTGCTTGTATATTTTTGAGATTAATTCTTTGTCAGCTGCTTCATTTGCTATTATTTTCTCCCATTCTGAAGGCTGTCTTTTCACCTTGCTTATAGTTTCCTTTGTAGTGCAGAAGCTTTTAAGTTTAATTATGTCCCATTTGTTTATTTTTGCTTTTATTTCCAATATTCTGGGAGGTGGGTCATAGAGGATCCTGCTGTGATTTATGTCAGAGAGTGTTTTGCCTATGTTTTCCTCTAGGAGTTTTATAGTTTCTGGTATTGCATTTAGATCTTTAATCCATTTTGAGTTTATTTTTGTGTATGGTGTTAGAAAGTATTCTAATTTCATTCTTTTACTAGTGGTTGACCAGTTTTCCCAGCAACACTTGTTAAAGAGACTGTCTTTTCTCCATTGTATATCTTTGCCTCCTTTGTCAAAGATAAGGTGTCCCATGTAGGTTTTTAAAGAATATTGAGTAGAGTTACAAGTAGGTCCTTGTTAATTATCTCTTTTATATATGTATGCTTCCCTGGTAGCTCAGCTGGTAAAGAAGACCTGAGTTCGATCCCTGGGTTGGGAAGATTTCCTGAAGAAGGGAATGGCTACCCACTCCAGTATTCTGGCCTGGAAAATCCCATGGACAGAGAAGCCTGATGGGCTACAGTCCATGGGGTCACAGAATCAAACATATTTGAGCGACTCTCACTTTCATTTTTTCACTGGGTGGCTCAGATGGTAGAGTCTGCCTGCAATGCAGGAGACCTGGGTTCGATCCCTGGGTTGGGAAGATCCCCTGGAGAAGGAAATGACAACCCACACCAGTATTCTTGCCTGGAAAATCCCATGGACAGAGGAGCCTGTGGGCTACAGTCCATGGGGTCGCACAGAATCTGACACGACTGAATGACTAACACTTTCATTTTCACATATGTGTGTGCATGCTAAGTTGCTTCAGTTGTGTCTCACTCTTGGCAACACTATGGGCTGTAGCCCGCCAGCCTCCTCTGTCCATGAGATTCTCCAGGCAAGAACACTGGAGTGGGTTGCCATGCCCTCCTTCAGGGGATCTTCCCAACCCAGAGACTGAAAACACATCTCATGTCTCCTGCTTTGGCAGGTGGGTTCTTTACCACTATGCCACCAGGAGTGTGCATATGTTAATCCCAAACTCCTAATTTATCTTCCCCTGACACATTTCCCCTTTGGTAACCATAAGCTTGCTTTTGAAGTCTGGGAGTCTGTTTCTGTTTTGCAAATAAGTTCATTTGTATCATTTTTTTTTTTTTTTAGATTTCACATATGTGATATCATGTGATATTTATTTTTGTCTGACTTCACTTAGTATGACACTCTAGATCCATCCATGTTGCTACAGATAGCGTTATTTCATTCTTTTTATAGCCCTCAATCTTTAGTCTCAACTACTCATGTCCTGACCTGCATATAGATTTCTCAAGAGGCAGGTGAGGTGGTCTGGTATTCCCATCTCTTGAAGAATTTTCCACAGTTTATTGTGATCCACACAGTCAAAGGCTTTGGCATAGTCAATAAAGCAGAAATAGATGTTTTTCTGGAACTCTCTGGCTTTTTCGATGATCCAGCGGATGTTGGCAATTTGATCTCTGGTTCCTCTGCCTTTTCTAAAACCAGCTTGAACATCTGGAAGTTTACGGTTCACATATTGCTGAAGCCTGGGTTGGAGAATTTTGAGCATTACTTTACTAGCGTGTGAGATGACTGCAATTGTGCAGTAGTTAGAGCATTCTTTGGTGTTGCCTTTCTTTGGGATTGGAATGAAAACTGACCTTTTCCAGTCCTGTGGCCACTGCTGAGTTTTCCAAATGTGCTGGCATATTGAGTGCAGCACTTTCACAGCATCATCTTTCAGGATTTGAAACAGCTCAACTGGAATTCCATCACCTCCACTAGCTTTCTTCATAGTGATGCTTTCTAAGGCCCGTTACTAGTCCCTTGGACTGTAAGGAGATCCAACCAGTCCATCCTAAAGGAGATCAGTCCTGGGTGTTCATTAGAAGGACTGATGCTAAAGCTGAAACTCCAGTACTTTGGCCACCTCATGCGAAGAGTTGACTCATTGGAAAAGACTCTGATGCTGGGAGGGATTGGGGGCAGGAAGAGAAGGGGATGGCATCACTGACTCGATGGACGTGAGTCTGAGTGAACTCCGGGAGTTGGTGATGGACAGGGAGGCCTGGCGTGCTGCGATTCATGGGGTCGCAAGAGTCGGACATGACTGAGTGACTGAACTGACTGAACTGAACTGACTGAACTTAACTGACTCATGTCCTAAGCTACATAATAGCATTGTCGCTTCTGTGCCAAGACTAGACATAAGACCTTTCCCCAGAGTTTCCATGGAGATGATTCTTTCTATTCTACGCCCATTGCTGTTTCACAGGTTGCCTTTAAGAGTCCTCAAAAAGAGGATGCTTGGATCATATTTGTGGAGGTGAGCTGTGGTCCCCCAACTCTTTAAAAGAAGCTCTCCTACTTCTTCCTCCCTCTACCTCAAAGTCCTCAACTTTCTCTTCAATTATTCCTTCTATGAGTTTGATTTTGCATATAAAGTTCAAGAGGAGGTGTTGTTTTCTGGACACCCAAGCTTCCATTTTATATTTGGACACAAAAACATTTGCGTCAAGGCAAGGGAACAAATAAGCTTAGAAAACCTCCTTGGGATGGAGAGAGGAAAATACCTGTGGATGGGAGAATAAAAAAGCACATACTGATATTTAGATAAATTATTCAGCCTCTTTATTATTATTCTTTTTATTTAAGAACTTATTATTTTTTGAGTAATTTTAGTTTTAAAATAAAATTGAGACAGAGGTAGAGAAAATTACCCATTATACTCCCTTACCACACACATGTATAGCTTCCACCAGTATCAATATTCTTCACTAGAATGGTACACATTTTTTTCTTTTTTACCACATATAACCCTACATTATAGAGGACTGGAATGCAAACATAAGGAGTCAAGAAACACCAGGAGTAACAGGCAAATTTGGCCTTGGAGTACAGAATGAAGCAGGGTAAAGTCTAATAGAGTTTTGCCAAGAGAATGCACTGGTCATAGCAAACACCCTCTTCCAACAACACAAGAGAAGACTCTACACATGGACATCACCAGATGGTCAACACCAAAATCAGATTGTTTATATTCTTTGCAGCCAAAGATGGAGAAGCTCTATAGAGTCAGAAAAACAAGACTGGGAGCAGACTGTGGCTCAGATCATGAACTCCTATTGCCAAATTCAGACTTAAATTGAAGAAAGGGAAAACCACTACACCATTCAGGTATTACCTAAACCAAATCTCTTATGATTATACAGTAGAAGTGACAAATAGATTCAAGGGATTAGATCTGATAGCAGAGTGCCTATTGAACTATGGACAGAGGTTCGTGACATTGTACAGGAGACAGGGATCAAGACCATCCCCAAGGAAAAGAAATGCAAAAAAGCAAATAGCTGTGTGAGGAGGCCTTACAAATAGCTGTGAAAAGAGAAGTGAGAAAAGGAAAAAAGGAAATACATACCCATTTGAATGCAGAGTTCCAAAGAATAGCAAGGAGAGATAAGAAAGTCTTCCTCAGTGATCAATACAAAGAAATAGAGGAAAACAATAGAATGGGAAAGAAAAGAGCTCTTCAAGAAAATTAGAGATACCAAGGGAATATTTCATGCAAAGATGGGATCAAGAGACGACAGAAATTGTATGGACCTAACAGAAGCAGAAGATATTAAGAAGAGGTGGCAAGAATACACAGAAGAGCTGTACAAAAAAGATCTTCATGATCCAAATAACCATGATGGTGTGATCACTCAACTAGAGCCAGACATCCTGGAATGTGAAGTCGGGTGGACCTTAGGAAACATTACTATGAAGAAAGCTAGTGGAGGTGATGGAATTCCAGTTGAGCTGTTTCAAATCCTGAAAGATGATGCTGTGAAAGTGCTGCACTCAGTATGCCAGCAAATTTGGAAAAGTCAGCAGTGGCCACAGGACTGGAAAAGGTCAGTTTTCATTCCAATCCCTAAGAAAGGCAACACCAAAGAATGCTCAAACTACTGAACAATTGCACTCATCTCACACACTACTAAAGTAATGCTCAAAATTCTCCAAGCCAGGCTTCAGCAATATGTGAACTGTGAACTTCCAGATGTTCAAGCTGGTTTTAGACAGGCAGAGGAACTAGAGATCAAATTGCCAACATCCGCTGGGTCATGGAAAAAGCAAGGGAGTTCCAGAAAAACATCTATTTCTGCTTTATTGACTATGCCAAAGCCTTTGACTGTGTGGATCACAACAAACTGTGGAAAATTCTTAGAGATGGGAATACCAGACCACCTGACCTGCCTCTTGAGAAATCTGTATGCGGGTCAGGAAGCAACAGTTAGAACTAGACATCGAACTGGTTCCAAATAGGGAAAGGAGTACATCAAGGCTGTATATTGTCACCCTGCTTATTTAACTTATATACAGAGTACATCATGAGAAAGGCTGGGCTGGATGAAGCACAAGCTGGAATCAAGATTGGTGGGCAAAATACCAATAACCTCAGATATGCAGATGACACCACCCTTATGGCAGAAAGTGAAGAGGAACTCAAAAGCCTCTTGATGAAAGTGAAAGAGGAGAGTGAAAAAGTTGGCTTAAAGCTCAATATTCAAAAAATGAAGATCATGGCATCTGGTCCCATCACTTCATGGCAAATAGATGGGGAAACAGAAGAAACAGTGGCAGACTTTATTTTGGGGGGCTCCAAAATCACTGCAGATGGTGATTGCAGCCATGAAATTAAAAGACGCTTACTCCTTGGAAGAAAAGTTATGACCAACCTAGACAGCATATTGAAAAGCAGAGACATTACTTTGCCAACAAATGAACGTCTAGTCAAGACTATGGTTTTTCCAGTAGTCATGTATGTATGTGAAAACTGGACTATAAAGAAAGCTGAGTGCCAAACAGTTGATGCTTTTGAACAATTGATGCTTTTTTTGGAGTAGACTCTTGAGGGTCCCTTGATCTGCAAGGAGTACCAACCAGTCCATCCTAAAGAAATCAGTCCTAAATATTCATTGAAAGGACTGATGCTGAAGCTGAAACTCCAATACTTTGGCCACCTAATGTGAAGGGCTGACTCATTTGAAAAGACCCTGATGCTGAGAAAGATCGAAGGCGGGAGGAGAAGGGGATGACAGAGGATGAGATGGCTGGATGGCATCACCAACTCAATGGACATGAGTTTAAGTAAACTCTGGGAGTTGGTGATGGACAGGGAAGCCATGCAGCACAGGGAGGTGTGCTGCAGTCCATGGGATTGCAAACATTTGGACACGACTGAGCGACTGAACTGATAACCCTACATTGACCCACCTCAATTGCCCTAAGTTGATAGTTTACCTTAGGGTTCACCTTTGGCCTTCAACATCCTATCGTTTGGACAAATGTATATATATATATGTAAATATATCCATAATTATAATATCACATAGAATATTTTACTGTCCTGAAAATCTTCTGTTCTCTGCCTATTCACCCCTCACCACCAAGAACCACAGATATTTTTACTATCTCCATACTTTTTTTTTTCTAGAATGTCATAAAGTTGGAATCATACTGTAATAGCTTCTCATATTGGCCTTACTCACTTTGTAATATGTATTTAACTTTCCTCCATATCTTTTTATACCTGAATATCACTTTTCTTTTTAATTCCATTGCCTGAATGTTCCACATTTATCCATTCACATACTAAAGGACATTTTGGTTGCTTCCAAGTTTTGGTAATTAGAGTAAAGCTGCTATAAACATCCATGTGCAGGACATGGATGTTTTTGTGTGGACATAGGTTTTTAGTTCCTTTGGTTAGATATTAAGGGACATAACAGCTGGGCCAAGTGGTAAAAGTATGTTTAGTTTTGTAAGAAATAGCCAAACTGTCTTTCAAAGTATCTGTACTATTTTGCGTTCTTGTCAACAATGAACAAGAGTTCCCACTGCTCCACATTCTCACCAGCATCTGATGCTGTCAGTGTTCCAGAGTTTGGTCATTCTAATAGGTATGTAGTTGAATCTCATTGTTGTTTTAATTTGCTTTTCCTGATGACTTATGACGTGGAGCATTTTTTCATATGCTTATTTTTCATCTGTATATCTTCTTTGGTGAGGTGTTTGTTAATGTCTTGGACCATATTTTAGTAGTTTGTTTTCTTATTCTTGTATTATTTTTCTTCTTAAAAGAGTAAAAAAACAAAAGGCATATTGATGTTTGATGTTTCATTGTTGGTATTTATTCTTTCAAAATACATTAGGAATCAAAGGTAACTTTGTTCTAGTCAAATGTCCTAAGCAGAAGAAAGTTCTTATTTATATAACTTCTTTTCCAAAGAAGGTTAGAGAAGTTGAGCTAATAAATCAACTCAAGGTAGAAATAAAAAGAAGCTCTGTCTTGAGGATGTGCGACCTTGTAGAAGCAGGATCAGTCACAGGCAGACCTATCGTGTATGCTGCAATGGGCTCCTGGCAGGAGTGGCGATGTGAACTGGCAGAAGCAGAAATGGCTCAACTCTGACACAGGCCTGGACCGCTGTGTTGGCCCTCTATCCTGTTTAGGTAATTCCATTGGCTTTCAGTGACGCGTGTTTGCAGAAAAAGGACATAACCTGGAAACCCAAGAGAGAATTTGCCTTTGAAAGGAATTTAAGGATATTATGAGACAATCATTAAAAAAAATCAGATGACTTCTAAAGCTTCTGTGAAGTCTGTAGATGACTATAATCTCAGATGGATAAGGTATGCAGAGTTAAATTTATTCTTTAGTTCTAGATGTTTTTGACATACCATGCTACTCCTTCATTGCCAAATTAAAGAACTAGAGAAATCTGAATCTTAATAATTTTCTCTTGATTCCTAACATCCATTTTTGCTGAAAGATATGAAAACCTTTGGGTAAAAATTGAGATCTAATTACAATATACAGATTGTTTACATATATTTAAAAGAAAAATATCACCACACAGCTAGATGATTAGAACTTCTTATCATGTATTTTCTCATTTTCCTTGTGAGTTAAAGTGCCTTGAAGAATGTGTATTATTAAAATAATGAATTCTGTTTACTGATTTCATGTTCAGTATCTATCAGGCCTTCCTAGTAGATGTGATTTCAGTTTTTCTTACCAGATTAAACAGCTGCTCTGCTTATCACAAAGCAGTGTGTTTATATTCCAAGATTTGTGATTTGATAACTTGACTAGTCTTGTACCATTCTGTTGTTGCTAACTAGTTGCTTATACAGTTGTTGTATTTTGCAGTGTAAAACTGGAATTGGGACTTTAAGAAGTCTCTAATTCAGTGGTTCCCTTAAAATTTTCTATAGTTCCTTTAAAAGTATTCAGATGTTTATATTCAAATATTCAATTTTGAATCAGAATCTCCAGGAACCCAATAATCTTGTCCCTCACTACTCTTTCAGAAATGGTAGAACTGGACATGGAACAACAGACTGGTTCCAAATAGGAAAAGGAGTGCGTCAAGGCTGTATATTGTCACCCTGCTTATTTAACTTATATGCAGAGTACATCATGAGAAACGCTGGACTGGAAGAAGCACAAGCTGGAATCAGGATTGCTGGGAGAAATATCAATAACCTCAGATATGCAGATGACACCACTCTTATGGCAGAAAGTGACAAGGAACTAAAAAGCCTCTTGATGAAAGTGAAAGTGGAGAGTGAAAAAGTTGGCTTAAAGCTCAACATTCAGAAAACGAAGATCATGGCATCTGGTCCCATCACTTCATGGCAAATAGATGGGGAAACAGTGGAAACAGTGTCAAACTTTATTTTTCAGGGCTCCAAAATCACTGCAGATGGTGACTGCAGCCATGAAATTAAAAGACACTTACTCCTTGGAAGAAAAGTTATGCCTAACCTAGATAGCATATTGAAAAGCAGAGACATTACTTGGCCAACAAAGGTCCATCTAGTCAAGGCTGTGGTTTTTCCAGTGGTCATGTATGGATGCGAGAGTTGGACTGTGAAGAAAGCTGAGCACCGAAGAATTGATGCTTTTGAACTGTGGTGCTGGAGAAGACTCTTGAGAGTCCCTTGGACTGCAAGGAGATCCAACCAGTCCATTCTAAAGGAGATCAGCCCTGGGTGTTCTTCGGAAGGAATGATGCTAAAGCTGAAACTCCAGTATTTTGGCCACCTCATGCGAAGAGTTGACTCATTGGAAAAGACTCTGATGCTGGGAGGGATTGGGGGCAGGAGGAAAAGGGGATGACAGAGGATGAGATGGCTGGATGGCATCACCGACTCGATGGACGTGAGTTTGAGTGAACTTCAGGAGTTGGTGATGGACAGGGAGGACTGGTGTGCTGCGATTCATGGGGTCGCAAAGAGTCAGACACGACTGAGCGACTGAAGTGAACTGAAGTGAAATCATCTTATAAACCACATTAGTAAATTGATAAGTATGGGGATACTGTACCTTTATTTCTCAATTAACTGTACTTTTAAATATATGAGCAGAGAATAGTAAAATGAGAAAATGGTCTCAAAATAAGACAGTTTAGTTTGAAAGGTTTTCAACTTCATAACCTCTTCCTATTTGAAACAGATCTTAACATGTTATGAGGTTCTATGAAATCCTTCATGACTAATTGGAATAAAAATGCGGTTGTCCTCAATTGCAGTTTCATAAGAGTGCCATCAATCACCACAGGATAAAATATAGACTTACCCTTTTGTTTATGATATTTAGTGGATGTTTTGTAATGTTTAGTATTTATGCATCCTTTATGTTGACATTTCTGTCAAGAGGTTTTTTTTTTTAAATTTTAAACTTTCTTTGAATAAGATTTTGGTAAAATAAAGTGCAGAATGAAGATAAAGATATTGATATCTATTTTTAGAGGAGAGGGCTTCTTTCACAGCAAAATAATCTTAAAGTTTAAAAATATTAAATTTTATAGTATGGACAAATTATTAACCATAACATTGATTTTTTACCCCCTCTAAGTGGGTAATCAGATTAGAAAAGATATTTTGTTTAGTTTTTGAATTCTATACATGTAATCATTTTATGCATTTCTGTACCTTCCTTTTACTGTTCAGTGATAGGGTTTTGAAATTCTTCTTTATTTATCCCCTAGTATACACCTCACTCCTTTCCATTGCCATAGGCATGGCAGAGTGTAAATATTCAACTTTATCTATCTGTTCTACTGTTGATGGAAATTTGGATTATTGTCAAAATAATGTATTGTTACAAACACGATTGCTGTGACTATTTAAAAAATATTTATTAGTGTATAAATACCATAAAATTCACTCATTTAAAGTGTATATACAGTTCAATGATTTTTATTATATTTATAAAATTGTGAAAGTCTCACTAAAATTTAATTTTAGAATGTTTCATCGTGCTAGATAGAAACCCAGTACCTGTTAATAGTCACTTCCCACCCCCACCTCAGCTCTCCCTCAGTCCCTGGAAACTGCTAATCTGTTTGCTTTGTATTTCTATAGATTTGCCTATTCTGGACATTTCGTGTAAATGGAATCATGTGATATGTGACCTTTTGTGTTTGACTTCCTTCATGTAACACATTTGTTTTCACTATTCTTCCTTACTGTATGTGTCAGTACTTCATCCTGTTGCTGCATTGGACAGACCACATTTTGTCTATCTTTTCCTCAGTGGATGGATATTTGGGTTTCTGCTATTTGTGTACAAGTTTTTATAGGGACATAATTTTTCAAGTTTCACATGTAGATACCTAGGAGTGAAATTTCTGGGTTACATAGTAACTCCATGTATCATATTTTGAGGTACTGCCAGACTGTTTTGAGAGTGTCGGTATCATTTTGTATTCCTATTAGCAATGTATGAGAGTTCAGTTTCTTCACCTCCTTGCCAACACTTATGATTGTATATCTTTGAACTGGTATCTCACTGTGTTATTTCCCAAATGACTAATGATGTTGAGCACTTTTCCGTGTGCTTATTGGTCATTCATATATCTGAAGAAAGTATATTCAAACTCTTCTCACATTTTAAAATTTGACATTTGCTTTTTATTGTTGAGTTGCAAGAATTCTATATATATATTATATATTTTTTTCTGGAAACAAATCCCTAATCAGTCATATAATTTGAAAATGTTTTCTCTCATTCTGTGGGTTGGCATTTCACTTTCTTGATGGTGTCCTTTGAAGCATAAACATTTAAAATTTTAATACAGTCCAACTTATCTATTTTTTTATTGCTTATACTTTTAGTGTTACATGTAATAAACCAAAGATTTCTTAATTCAGAGTCTCCTAAACAATTTTAAAGTTCCAAAGAATTATACCTAGGTTTTCTTCTAAAAACTTTATAGTTTTAACTTTCACATTTAAGTTAATCTTTGTATGTGATATGAGATAGGGTCCACCTTCATCTTTTGTATATAGAAATGTGGTTATCCCAGCATCATTTGTTGAAAAACCCCACTGAATTGTCCTGGTACCTTTGTTGAAACCAATTGAACATAAATTTAAGGGCTTATTCTAGTTTCTCAATTCTATTCCATTGATTTATATGTCTATTCTTGTGCCAATATCATATTTTAATTACTGTAGTTTGAAATCAGCATATATTCCCTTTATCTTTCCACATTAGATTTAATAAACCTTGGGACTTCCCTGGTGGCTCAGCTGATAAAGAATCTGCTTGCAATGTGGGAGACCTGGGTTCCATCCCTGGGCTGGGAAGATTCCCTGTAGAAGGGCATGGTGACCCACTCCAATGTTCTTGCCTGGAGAATTCCCATGGACAGAGGAGCCTGGCAGGCTACAGTCGACGGGGTTGCAAAAAGTAGGACACGACTGAGCGACTAAACACATGGTAAACCTTATTTCATCTCAAATGTTTTAAATTTTAGCAGTATAAAATTAGGAAATTAGTAAATAAATAAAAAATGAATGATGCTTATAATACAATCAACCAGAGTCCTTACTTTAGGACATCACTTTGGTCTCTTTTTAAGCAATATTGTAAATTTAGTTTTCAGTTGATCCACATGCAGTGTGATAAGCGGTGACCATATTTTTCTTCCAACATAATTTTCATGAAGTTCTTGTGTAATATTTAAGCTTTTATATTTTAAAAACATAGATATAATTGAAACACATAAATGTCTATTAATGACAAAGTGAGCTTTCTATTTGCAACTTATTTTTATGGTCTTCAATTCTGTTTACAGGGGGAGACAGTCTCTAGTAACCTCTAAGCCATAATTTTCTTATGGAGTGAAATAACTCCATCAGAGACAAAATCAATACTTTCAAAGTACACACTAATATTCTTTGAAATTAGAAATTGACCTTTTTTTTTGCTTTCTTTTTGCTTTTAAAGAATAAATACAAGCTGGTTTAGAAATTTGGAGTATATATGACATTTGAAATACAAATCTTCTGATCTCTGCTGAAAAATCATGTGTGGTGTTGTATGTCTTCTTCCTTATTTATAATAGGTTAAAACTATAAATAAAAACTTTTTTTATATAAAATATGGTTAAAAATTAAGGCAATTTTTGTTTTAATATTTAGCAGCATATGTTGTTCAAATTACAACTTGAATAGAAATGAAATATTTTTAAATTAAATACTAAGCAATTAAAAAGTTAAGACTGTTTTCTCCCACAATGCTTATGCTTAAAATTCATACTAACTTGGAGTGACTATGCATGTGAGACCTATTATATAATTTCTTTTTTCCACAGAGAACAAATTGCTGACTAAAAATCAAGCTGCTGTACTAACTCTATGAAGTAGCTGTGAAAACATCGCAGATTTTTAAGAGTTTTTTAAATTTTTTCTCTAGTTTTATTGAGAAGCAATTGATATATGTCACTATATAAGTTGAAGACATATCGAGTGATTACTTGATTTACATGTATTGTGAAACGATTTTTGTATAAGTTCTTGTTAAGATTATTCGGTTACACTTATTGCATTCAAGCCATTTGGCAAGTTATTGTTCTATCTGGGGTTGCTTGATAGGAAAGGTGGATGTTCCACATAAAATAGTACAGAAGGTTCTAACTAATTCCATGGGATCTATCTGCAGATTGTTGGATTAGCACATATTCAAGATATTTGCCACTTTTTAGTTTCTATCACTATAGTCTTTTCCACATTTGTTGCCATGGAGGGTGTATAGTATATTATATAATTAAGGCATTGGCTCTGAAGCCTGCTGCTACTGCTAAGTCACTTCAGTAGTGTCCAACTCTGTGTCACCCCATAGACGGCAGCCCACCAGGCTCCCCCATCCCTGGGACTCTCCAAGCAAGAACACTGGAGTGGGTTGCCATTTCCTTCTCCAATGCATGAAAGTGAAAAGTGAAAGTGAAGTCGCTCAGTCGTGTCTGACTCTTAGCGACCCCATGGACTGTAGCCCACCAGGCTCCTCCGTCCATGGGATTCTCCAAAGCCTGTAGGAACTCAAATCCTAGCTCCTCCAGTTGTTAGTAATGTGTTAGTATTGGGCAAAGTATCAACTTTTGTGTTACACAATTTCTTTTCATCAGTAAGATGGATATTTTTTAAAAGTTCTCATGGGTCTCATGAGAAGATAAAATGAGATATTGCAGGCAAAGCACTTAGCTATTTCCAGTGGGCAATAAGGCACAGCTCTCAGAAGTTTTTTGCTGACACTTTATCTTTTTCTACTCGTAAGTGATCTTAGCTTTGAAAAATGGAAGGAAATACCTTCTTCCCCAGATCATGGACATGGAGCCTGAGATCTACTTGATTCTTAGGAACAGTGGGCTTGTACAGTCTTGTAAAGTGAGGAGACGTTAAGGGAAAAATGGAAGAGATGTATTACAACGCTAGGAATATTCAACCCAGAGAAGGAATATATGGATTCATGAGGAGTTACCTTTAGGGAAACAGCATCAATGTGAGCCTGACATTTCCCCTATTCTGGTTCTTATCTGGTTCACCTTCTGCCTTGATTTAAGATGCTCTACGCTTTCGTTCGGAGAAGGCAATGGCAACCCACTCCAGTATTCTTGCCTGGAAAATCCCATGGACGGAGGAGCCTGGTAGGCTGCAGTCCATGAGGTCGCTAAGAGTCGGGCACGACTGAGCAACTTCACTTTGACTTTTCACTTTCATGCATTGGAGAAGGAAATGACAACCCACTCCAGTGTTCTTGCCTGGAGAATCCCAGGTACGGGGGAGCCTAGTGGGCTGCCGTCTATGGGGTCGCACAGAGTCAGACATGACTGAAGCGACTTAGCAACAGCAGCAACGCTTTTGTTCAACAGTTGACCCTTGAAGTATGTGGAGGTTAGGGTCATGGAGCCCCCCAGAACCAGTCAAAAATCCATGTAAAACTTTACAGTCATTCTCCTGTATCTGCAGTTCCACATCTGCAGATTCAACCACTGAATCATGTAGTACTGTAGTATTTACTGTTGAAGAACATCTGTGTGTGAGTGGACTTGTGCAATTCAAACTCATTTTGTTCAAGGTCAACTGTACTTTGCTGGTTTTTTTCCCCCTTACTCCTGAAAGTTTACATGTTAGCTGGTAATTAAGGATTTTACAACTGTGAAATTGTAGGTTCCCTTAATCAGAATTCTTACGTGAATGTTCGTAATTGGAATCAGCTCTTCTTTGGGAAATATCATCTTCTACAATTATGCCTCTGTGTTTTTGTCATTTCCTTTACACTATAGGCAGTGACTATCAATCCAGAGAAAGATGCTCTGGGTAGATAGCCTGAGATAATTACTTAGCATGGAACTTAAGGAAAAGTGTGTCATTGTGGGATATTTGGATATTTAACCACTTTGTGAAAATATCATATAGTTTAAAAATTTACAAATATTTCTAAGTGCCTCAGCTAGGCCACAGCAGGAGGCAGACAGTGAAATTCAGACCAGTGAACAAGATCAACCCAACAGTAATAAAGTGCTCACAAAGCACTTTATTAAAACCATAAAGTACATATCCCATTGTATTATCAGTATTTTCACAATTCCTTAAGATTGAGGGCTCCTTGTAGGAAACTGTAGAATCTTATTTGAATTTGGATTTCTTTTTTTTTTTTTTAATTTTAATTTTAGTTTTCTTTTGCCTGGAGAATTCCATGGACAAAGGAGCCTGGGGGGCCACAGTCCATGGGGTTGCAAAGAGTCAGACACGACTGAGTGACTAACACACACACAGACCTGGTTTTTAATTGGACTGCTTTACAACATTGCATTGTTTCTGCCATACATCAGCATGAATCAGCCATAGGTATACATAATGTCCGCAGCACAGAAAACTGTAAACAAGGTGAAAAGGCTGCCCTCAGGATGGGAGAAAATAATAGCAAATGAAACAACCGACAAAGGATTAATTTCTAAAATAAACAAACAACTCATGTAGCTCAATACCGGAATTTGGATTTCTAATGCTCAGTACATGTGTGCTGTGTGAAGGAATGAATGAATGAGCAGACTTAAGTCAGTTTGGCACCACGTGTCTCTGAAGAAAGTGTATGCTGGTGACGTAGTAAGTCAAGAGTCACTTGAGTCTTACCTCGTAGTTTATGCTGTTCACTTGGAAAGCTCTGATGCTACTTTAACTCCTGAATCAACATTAGATATATTGAGGAATGCCATTATTTAATGCACACCTTTCCTAGTGATTGCTCTCTAGATAAGATTCAGGGTTTTTCATGAATTGCTACTTTAAAGTCAATCTTTATCTTGATTGAATTGAAATATGCAGTTCTAAAACTAAATTCTACATACCTGTGATAATGTAAATTACTTTCCAAAAATAATTTACTTACATCAACCCCAACTGATCCTTTCCATACTGAGAATCACACTACAGAAGGTTTTTAATTTTCAACTCAGTGGCTTCAGACTTGGCCATGTAACATGCTTTAGCCAATAACGTGAATGCAAGTGATAGGCGCCACTTCTCAGCAGAGACTTTAAGAGCCATAATATGGTTCTGCCATTATTCTTTCCTTCTACTACAAAATTCTTGTGTCTCAGCTAGAGTCTGATCTTCAGCCTTGATCTTGTAATATGAGAAGAGATACCCATAGTGACCATAAAGAGGAAGTAATTCCATTCATGTTGTTGCCCACCACTGAGATTTTAGGGCTATTTGTTATCATAGAATAACTTAGCTAAGCTGTTTGATACAATGGCTTTTAATTAAAGTGACTATATGATTCATTGTCACACCTGGACATTTTTGAGAGTTAAAAGAGATTTTATGACCAACTTGTATAAACTGGTACTGTCTCAGCAAACAGAGGCTGTACAGTCATCCTATTTGTATGGAAAACAGTGATGGATGGGATAATTCTGTACCTTTCTTTGACACTCTTACTCTCCTTTGATGCAGTCTCTTTGTTGGAGCTTACAATGAACACATTTTGCTTTCTTGACTGACTCCCCTTTTTTGCTGAAGCATATCCTTCAAAAAGGTTCATGAGATATTCATTAAAAAAACTTTTAGAGTCTAAACTGACTCTATTTTTAATTTTCACACTTCCTTTGTAGTTTGGCTTGGACAAAATTTTAAGTAAAAAAAATATTTTCCCTTAGATTTTGAAACATCGCTGTACTCCACTGTCATTAGCGTTCAATATTGCTGTTGTGAAATTTGATATCATTCTCATTTTCATTCTTTTATGTTGACAGGCTTTCTCTCTCTGGAAACTTCTTCTCATTATCTTTGGCATTCTGAAATTTTGAAATGATGCATATTCTTTCATTGCTCTAGTCACTCAGCAGACTCTTTCAATCTATAAATTTTTGCTGTATAATTCTGGAAAAATGTCTTGTGCTCCTTCTTGGAGCTGTTTCTCTCCATTGTCTCTGCTCCCTCATTTTCATACTCCTTTCATTCACTGGCCATCCTAGATCAACTCAAAGAGGGTTTTTGTGTGTTATTTTTAACCATTGTTTTTATATTTTCTGACTTTTTAGTTTTTTATTCTGGCTTCTTGGTGATATCTTCTATTTTAACTTTCAACTATTTGATTTCTTTATTTTGGATATTTTATGATGGCTAATTCCCAAGGGCTCTTTCTTACCCTCTGATCATTGTGTAGGCTACTCATATTGTTTTATGAGTGCAATAACTTGTATTATGTCACTGGAGATATTATTTATAACATTTGAATTTTGCTCTGCATCTGGCTTGTGTGTCTCTTCTGTTTTTCCTTTCAGCTTTTTTTTTTTAATAGTTTATTTATTTTTGGCCATTCTGGGTCTTTGCCGATGCATGGGCTTTTCTCTCCTTGTGGAGAGCAGGGCCACTCTCCAGGTGTGGTGCGCGGGCCTCTCACTGAGGTGGCCTTTCCTGCTGCGGAGCACGGCCCTTAGGCACCTGGGCTTCAGTAGTTGCCACGCGAGGGCTCAGTTGCTGCGGTTTCCTGGGCTGTAGAGCGCGGACTCAAATAGTTGTGGTGTGTGGGCCTATGGCTCTGCTGCAAGCGGGGTCCTCCTGGACCAGAGACCCAACCTGTGTCTCATGCGCTGGCAGGTGGATTCCCCACTGAGCCACCCTCAGCTCTTTATCTTTTTTCTTTAATTATGGAGGCAGATTGATCAGGAAAGGATTGACTTAGCACACCTGAGGTAAACCCAACACATTTCACAGAAAGTCCTACCTTCAGAACTGTCCCTTGGCTGGCTCTTGGAGGATAAATTCTGAGCCCCTGGAATATCCTACTTGATAAAATTGATTTTGTATGCTTGAGACCTTGGGCCACACTGAACCAATGTGATCCAATGGTTTGTGCTAAAAAAGTGATTTATGTTGACTGCCTGGTTTTGTACTGGAGGAGGGAGGCTGAAAGGTCAGTAGCTGAGGTTATTCATACAGGTTCTGCTTGCCTACATGACTGACTCCCAGTAAAAACCCTGGATACCCAGGCTCCAGTGAGCTTCCCTGGTTGGCACAACTTTACATGTGCCACATATCATTGCTGGGAGAGTTAGTTGTATCCCTATATGACTCCACTGGGATGGGAAGCCTGGAAACTTATACCTGGCTTTTCTTGGATTTCATCCCATGTACCTTTTCTCTTCACTGAATTTAATCTGTGTTCTTTTATTGTAATAAAATATAGCTATGAGTATAACAGCTTTTCTAGTACTCTAAGTCCCTCTAGTGAATCACTGAGCCTGAGGGTCATCCTGGAAAACCCCAGCACAAAAGTGATTCTTACTTAACTCTGCATATTTTTAAGTAAGTGACTAAAATGCCCAAAGAGTTCTCAGATCATAAAGACAGGTTTGTTCATTTGGTTATAAGGTAGTGGTTCTCAAAGTGTTGTTTAAGGACTCCTGAGATCTCAGAGAAATTTGCAAGGAGTTCATGAGGTCAAAATTATTTTCATATTAAATATCAGAGAGCTGTTTGCTTTTTCACTGTGTTAACATTCACACAGATGGTGCAAAGCACTGGTGGATAAAACTGCTGAAACCTCTTGCCATGAATAAAGGTAATGGCACCGAGCCATGCCAGTATTATTCACCACCACAAGCTATTGTATAACATGCTAGTTTCACTGAAGGTTAGCCTTGGTGAAATAGTAAAATTTATGAATTGAGTACACATTTTTTAACATTCTGTGCAAGAAAATGGCAAGTCTGCCTAGGACATTTCTGCTACACACTGTATACAGTGGCTGTCTCAAGGAAAATCATTAGTGCCCTTGTCTGAGTTGAAAGTTGAAGTGATTTTTTTTTTTCATGAAAACCATTTTTATTTACAAGAGTGAATGATAGACAAGCTATGATCATTTAGAGTTGGATACGTACCAGACATTTTCTTAAAAATCAATAAAGTGAGCATGTCACTTTAAGGAAAACAACTCATAATATTTTTTGCCAATGATAAAATTCAAGCTTTCAAGAAATATAAAAGTTTGAAACATTTAAATTGGCCATGGGGAACTTGACAGCTTACCAATACTTGTAGAGTTTGCTGATGAAATCTGTGGTAATATTAACAAATGTGATTTTTTGGGATATTGTATAATGAAATGTGTCAACATTTGGAAGACCTCTGTAACTCAGTGAGCAAAGATTTTTCTAAATGATAAATGCATGATGTTACAAAATCAAAAGATACGTTCAAAGTGCAAGATAGACCAATGGACTTTAATGGAACAGAGTACAAAAAGTTCACTGGTACAATTTCAGATTCTGCCTAAAGACAACCTTTAGAAACTACTGATTTTCAAGTTTTGGTGGAGTTTCAGTCTTCACTTATCCAAAAAGGGTACTAAAATACTTTTTCCATTTTCCAACTATATATATTAGTGTGAGGCTACAGTTTCTTCATATACTTCAACCAGAACGTTGCAACAGGTTAAATGCAGGAGCAGATATGAGAGCCCAGATGTATTTTATTACAACAGACTTTAAAGAGATTGTTCAAACTACCACTCTTCCACTAAATGTTTTTTGTTTTAAATAATTATTTTTCATTAAAAATGTTACTTATGTTATATGGTAGATTTGTTATTGTTATTTTGAAATAAATTAATAAGTATTTTTAAATTCCCAATTTAATTTCTAGAATGTTACAATTTGATACCTGTAATTTGCATACTTTGGAGCTATCAGTAATTTTTGTGACTATAAGGAGGTACAGGCACCAGAATTTGAGATGTGCTGCTATAGGTCTTAGAAGGAAGACCTGGTCTTTTCATTGGAATGCTCCTAAATGTTATTACTCGTAGATGCATTTTTCTGAAATTGTTCATTTTCTTCCAGAGAGGAATTCCTCATTTCTTTGACTTTGGGCTATATGGTGGCATTTTGGGAGTGGGTCAGAGAAAGGGGGTTGCATATCCCTTTGTTCACTAGTGTACCTTGTCATCCTCTGGTTTTATCCTTTGCCACACCTCTCTCCTCCATTCTGTTTGGTGGCGATAACTGTGAGGCCTTTTTGCCTTTATTTCTCCAGAGAATAACCTCTGCTTTCCTGTCAGGTTGGGAGAAAGACAGTATATAAATGCAGTGATAAATAACTTTTTGTTAATATTCTTTCTTCCTTAAGGTTTTCCACAGTGATTGCATCACTTTACATTCCCACCAACAGTGTGAAAATGTTCCCTTTTCTCTGCATCTTCATGAACATTTGTTATTTGTGGTTATTTGTGTTCTTTTTAATGATAGCCACTTTGACATTTGAGGTGATAGCTGATTGTAGTTTTGATTTGCATTTCTCTGATGATTAGCAATGTTGAGCTGCTTCATCTACTTTAATCATCTAAAAAAGTCCTTTCTTAGATGCTGTTGATCCCTCTCCTCATATCTTTTTAGGCATATAGTAGGGTAAATAATGGCCCCCTCAAAAGATATCCATGTCCTAGTCTCTGGAAACTCTGAGTGTTCCCTTACATGGTAAAGACTTTGCAGGTGTGGTTAAGTTAAAGATCTTGAAATGGGAGACCATCCTGGATATCCAGGTGGGCCCTAGATATAACCACAAATGTCCATTTAAGAATGAGGCAGAGGGAGATTTGTTACAGACAGGAGAAAGGGATGTGATTATGGGGGCAGAAATTAAGATGATGCAGCCATAAGCCAAGGAATTGTGGCAGCCATCCAAACTGGAGGAGGCAGGAAGAGCTTCTTCTCTAGGGTCTCCAGAGGCTGTGCCAACACCCTGATTTCTACCCAGTGATACTGATTTCATATCTCTAGATTCTAGAATCATAAGGGAATCAATTTCTTTTAAGTCACTGAGTTTGTGGTAGTTTGTTATTGCAGCTTCAGGAGGCTAAGGTAAGACATAGCTGTTTAAGTTGGCTTAAAACTCAACATTCAGAAAACTAAGATCATGGCATCCAGTCCCATCACTTCATGGCAAATTGATGGGGAAACAGTGACAGACTTTATTTTCTTAGGCTCCAAAATCACTGCAGATGGTGACTGCAGCCATGAAATGAAAAGACACTTGCTTCTTGGAAAAAAAGCTATGACAAACCTAGACAGCATATTAAAAAGCAGAGACATTACTTTACCAACAAAGGTCCATCTAGTCAAAGGTATGGTTTCTCCAGTAGTCATGTATGGATGTGAGAGTTGGACTGTGAAGAAAGCTGAGCACCGAAGAATTGTTGCTTTTGAACTGTGGTGTTGGAGAAGACTCTTGAGAGTCCCTTGCACTGCAAGGAGATCCAACTAATCCATCCTAAAGGAAATCAGTCCTGAATATTCATTGGAAGGACTGATGCTGAAGCTGAAACTCCAATACTTTGGCCACCTGATGCAAAGAACTGACTCACTGGAAAAGACCCTGATGCTGGGAAAGATTGAAGGCAGGAGGAGAAGGAGACAACAGAGGATTGAAAGGTTGTTGCTGAGCCACAAAAGAGGCCTGGATTCTTGGCCTCCAGAGGAGAAGAATTCAATCCAGGGCCAGAGACAAGGCTTGATCGCTCGGAGCTTTTGTGCAATAGAGTTTCATTAAGTATAAAAAGGATAGGGAATGCTTCTGACATAGAAGGGGGCAGAAAGAGTACCCCCTTGCAAGTGTTAGCAATGGAGTTATATACTTTTAATTAGTTATTACAATGAATCAAAAGAATGTTTCAAGTTTGTGAAAATTTTACCAGACCCACTCTCACAGTTTACATTTTAGGATAAGAAGATTAGAATTTAACAATAGAAAGATCTTCCAGACCCACTCCCATAATATACATGCGACGGGCGCGCTAAGCGCGGCCAAGAGGAGCCACCCCACGTCCGAGGTCAGGGGCAGAAGCCGGGAGGACCCCATGCCCGAAGGGCGGCAGCCAAGAGGAGTTACCCCACGTCCGAGGTCAGGGGCAGCGGCTGAGAGTACCAGACTGAGACGGTGCAGGAACCGCCGAGAGGTGCTACCCCGCATCCGAGGTCGGGGGTGGGGGGGCGGCCGAGAGGAGATACCCAGCATCCAAGGTCAGGGGCAGCGACGAGAGGAGTTACCCCGTGTCCGAGGTCAGGGGCGGCGGCGGGGAGGATATACCCCACGCCCCAAGCCCAAGGCCAGGGGCGGCGAGTGGGAGGAGCTACCCCGCGCCCCTAAGCCCGAGGCCAGAGGCGGCGGGAGGGAGGAGCTACTCCATGCCCCCATGCCCAAGGCCAAGGGCGGCAGCCGGGAGGAGCAACCCCACGCCCGAGGCCAGGTGCAGTGGCCAGGAGGACCAACCCCACGTCCAAGGAGCCTTGGCTGCGTGGGCGCAGGAGGACGTAGAAGAGCTATCCCACGTTGAAGGTCAGGAAGGGCAGCAGTGAGGAGATACCCCTTGTCCAAGGTAAGGAGCAATGGCTACGCTTTGCTGGAGCAGCCGTGAAGAGATACCCCACACCCAAGGTAAGAGAAACCCAAGTAAGGTGGTAGGTGTTGCAAGAGGGCATCAGAGGGCAAACACACTGAAACCATACTCACAGAAAACTAGTCAATCTAATCACACTAGGACCACAGCCTTGTCTAACTCAATGAAACTAAGCCATGCCCATGGGGCAACCCAAGACAAGCCGGTCATGGTGGAGAGATCTGACAGAATGTGGTCCACTGGAGAAGGGAATGGCAAACCACTTCAGTATTCTTGCCTTGAGAACCCCATGAACAGTATGAAAAGGCAAAATGATAGGATACTGAAAGAGAAACTCCCCAGGTCAGTAGGTGCCCAATATGCTACTGGAGATCAGTGGAGAAATAACTCCAGAAAGAATGAAGGGATGCAGACAAAGCAAAAAGAATACCCAGCTGTGGATGTGACTGGTGATAGAAGCAAGGTCTGATGCTATAAAGGGCAATATTGCATAGGAACCTGGAATGTCAGGTCCATGAATCAAGGCAAATTGGAAGTGGTCAAACAAGAGATGGCAAGAGTGAATGTCGACATTCTAGGAATCAGCGAACTGAAATGGACTGCAATGGGTGAATTTAACTCAGATGACCATTATATCTACTACTGTGGGCAGGAATCCCTCAGAAGAAATGGAGTGGCCATCATGGTCAACAAAAGAGTCCAAAATGCAGTACTTGGATGCAATCTCAAAGACGACAGAATGATCTCTGTTCGTTTCCAAGGCAAATCATTCAATATCACGGTAATCCAAGTCTATGCCCCAACCAGTAACACTGAAGAAGCTGAAGTTGAACAGTTCTATGAAGACCTACAAGACCTTTTAGAACTAACACCAAAAAAAGATGCCCTTTTCATTATAGGGGACTGGAATGCAAAAGTAGGAAGTCAAGAAACACCTGGAGTAACAGGCAAATTTGGCCTTGGAATACGGAATGAAGCAGGGCAAAGACTAATCGAGTTTTGCCAAGAAAATACACTGGTCATAACAAACACCCTCTTCCACAACACAAGAGAAGACTCTATACATGGACATCACCAGATGATCAACACTGAAATCAGATTGATTATATTCTTTGCAGCCAAGATGGAGAGGCTCTATACAGTCAACTAAAACAAGACCAGGAGCTGACTGTGGCTTAGACCATGAACTCCTTATTGCCAAATTTAGACTTAAATTGAAGATAGTAGAGAAAACCACTAGACCATTCAGGTATGACCTAAATCAAATCCCTTATGATTATACAGTGGAAGTGAGAAATAGATTTAAGGGCCTACATCTGATAGATAGAGTGCCTGATGAACTATGGAATGAGGTTCGTGACATTGTACAGGAGACAGGGATCAAGACCATTCCCATGGAAAAGAAATGCAAAAACAAAATGGCTGTCTGGGGAGGCCTTACAAATAGCTGTGAAAAGAAGAGAAGGGAAAAGCAAAGGAGTAAAGGAAAGATATAAACATCTGAATGCAGAGTTCCAAACAATAGCGAGTAGAGATAAGAAAGCCTTCTTCAACGATCAATGCAAAGAAATAGAGGAAAACAACAGAATGGGAAAGACTAGGGATCTCTTCAACAAAATCAGAGATACCAAGGGAACATTTCATGCAAAGATGGGCTCAATAAAGGACAGAAATGGTATGGACCTAACAGAAACAGAAGATATTAAGAAGAGGTGGCAAGAATACACAGAAGAACTGTACAAAAAAGATCTTCACGACCCAGATAATCACAATGGTGTGATCACAGACCTAGAGCCAGACATCCTGGAATGTGAAGTCAAGTGGGCCTTAGAAAGCATCACTATGAACAAAGCTAGTGGAGGTGATGAAATTCCAGTTGAGCTATTCCAAATCCTGAAACATAATGCTGTGAAAGTGCTGCACTCAATATGCCAGCAAATTTGGAAAACTCAGCAGTGGCCACAGGACTGGAAAAGGTCAGTTTTCATTCCAATCCCAAAGAAAGGCAATGACAAAGAATGCTCAAACTACCGCACAATTGCACTCATCTCACACGCTAGTAAAGTAATGCTCAAAATTCTCCAAGCCAGGCTTCAGCAATATGTGAAGATGTTGAACCAGATGTTCAAGCTGGTTTTAGAAAAGGCAGAGGAACCAGAGATCAAATTGCCAACATCCGCTGGATCATGGAAAAAGCAAGAGAGTTCCGGAAAAGCATTTATTTCTGCTTTATTGACTATGCCAAAGCCTTTGACTGTGTGGATCACAATAAACTGTGGAAAATTCTGAAAGAGATGGGAATACCAGACCACCTGACCTGCCTCTTGAGAAATTTGTATGAGGGTCAGGAAGCAACAGTTAGAACTGGACATGGAACAACAGACTGGTTCCAAATAGGAAAAGAAGTACTTCAAGGCTGTATATTATCATCCTGTTTATTTAACTTCTATGCAGAGTACATCATGAGAAACGCTGGACTGGAAGAAACACAAGCTGGAATCAAGATTGCCGGAAGAAATATCAATAACCTCAGATATGCAGATGACACCACCCTTATGGCAGAAAGTGAAGAGGAACTAAAAAGCCTCTTGATGAAAGTCAAAGTGGAGAATGAAAAAGTTGGCTTAAAGCTCAACATTCAGAAAACAAAGATCATGGCATCCGGTCCCATCACTTCATGGGAAATAGATCGGGAAACAGTGTCAGACTTTATTTTTCTGGGCTCCAAAATCACTACAGATGGTGACTGCAGCCATGAAATTAAAAGACGCTTACTCCTTGGAAGAAAAGTTATGACCAACCTAGGTAGCATATTCAAAAGCAGAGACATTACTTTGCCAACAAAGGTTCGTCTAGTCAAGGCTATGGTTTTTCCAGTGGTCATGTATGGATGTGAGAGTTGGACTGTGAAGAAGGCTGAGCACCAAAGAATTGATGCTTTTGAACTGTGGTGTTGGAGAAGACTCTTGAGAGTCCCTTGGACTGCAAGGAGATCCAACCAATCCATTCTGAAGGAGATCAGCCCTGGGATTTCTTTGGAAGGAATGATGCTAAAGCTGAAACTCCAGTACTTTGGCCACCTCATGCGAAGAGTTGTCATTGGAAAAGACTCTAATGCTGCGAGGGATTGGGGGCAAGAGGAGAAGGGGACGACAGAGGATGAGATGGCTGGATGGCATCACTTACTCGATGGACGTGAGTCTCAGTGAACTCCAGGAGTTGGTGATGAACAGGGAGGCCTGACGTGCTGCGATTCATGGGGTCGCAAAGAGTCGGACACGACTGAGCGACTGATGTGATCTGAAGATATCAGGATTAGTCAGAAGGTTTTCAGGAAGGAGAAACTGTCCTCCAGCTAGATACGTTGTTTTTGTATAATCCCTAGTACAGTTTAAACTGAGTTGTGTAATTGACTAAGACTAAGGAATGCAGAGGAAAAAAAAAAAAGTTTGTCCTTTTCTCCTCCTTGAGAATTCCAGACCCCCAATCTCCACTTTGAGAGCCCCAGACCCCTTTCTCTTCCTTGGGGACCCCCAGACTTCTTATCAACCTACCTAGGAATTGACTCTCTCAGGATGAGATGGTTGGATGGTGTCACCGACTCATGGACATGAGTTTGAGTAAGCTCCGGGAGTTGGTGATAGACAGGGAGGCCTTGTGTGCTGCAGTCCATGCGGTCACAAAGAGTCAGACACGACTGAGTGACTGAACTGAACTGATGTCATTTTAATGGGATTATGCAAGTTAGGCTAGGTAAATGCATGTGGTCTTCAGCTATAACCAGAAGCTTTGCAATAAGTTTCTAACTGCCATAAAGATGAAGCAAGCAGGGGAGGATTGAAATTTTGCCAGACTAGATAACTTTCTGATGTTTTGGAATGACTCAACTGCCTCCAGGGGTAGGGTTGGGAGTTGGTCCTTAGATTTCAGTCGCTTGTTTTTTTGGATTCTCAAGAAAGGAAGCACATCCAAATGACTGTAACGAATCTGGGATTTTTTTAATAGCCAACAACAGGCATGAATTCTTGATCCAGCCCTAGAACTAGGAAGCCTTTGGAATATAATCAGGTTGGAGTAGGGGAATGAATTACATTTCACATTTTCTGTTGCCTGGATGTGAGAACTTCTACAACTCTCCATTGAGACATATTACTTCTTTCTACGTGACTACCTTGTGAGCCTTTATGCAGTTTAAATAAAGAAAGGGAGTGCAGCTTCCTCGCCTTTCCCTGTATTTGATGTTAATGATGCATCCCATTACATTGTCTGCATATGAGCCAAACAGCACAGAAAACTGGAAGGGAATAGTCATCAGGGAAGGTGAGAGCTGTGGCAGCAAGTGTAAGCATCCTGAGGTCAGTGAAGGGGCTGAATGGTGGACGGGGCCCTGGAAGCGGTACCTTCTTTTCACAGTCAACAGGTATTTAGGTAGCACTCACAGAATATAAAAATCTCAATGAAACAGCCTCTTTGGAAGCAAATAGTAACCTTCACCTTATCTGTGGCTCTTATTTTACTTGGGTAATCACAACACATAATGTAATGCATTAGTATGGTAGGTACCTGAAGGAGTAATTTCCAAATTACCTGAGTTTCTGGACATAATGAGAAAGCAAAAACTTTAGCATCCAGAATTTACAACATTAAAACCTATGAAAAGACTGTTATTCAAATTGTCTTGATACATGATTAAAGAAATAAATCGCAGAATTTATAGCAAAGTTGGGACTCAGATATTTTGTACAAATTAGATTTTTATTTTCTTCACATGATTAGAATTGCTTGGGAATTTTAGTGATAGATATAGGTCTTTAAAGAATAACGATGAATAAAAGATGACAAATAAAACCTAAATTGACAGGGTAAGCCAAATAAACAGAATTATATTAGACAGAAGCCAAAACATGACCATTTTAGGCAGCATGCCCACTGGGCTGTAATTAGGTTTAATGCTGTTTTTTTTCTGGTACTTCAAATGCTGCTGGTGGTCAGTGAAAGTTTAAAATAATCAGAGACATATTCTGCAGTAATAAAGTTTATTTTTGCTGTACAGAGACATAAACACAGATAGTCAACTCATTTGCTTAGTTGTGTCTGACTCTTTGTGACCCCATGGACTGCAGGACTCCAGGCTTCCCTGTCCTTCACTATGTCCTGAAGTTTGGTCAAACTCATGTCCATCGAGTCAGTGATGCCATCCAACCATCTTGTCCTCAGTTGTCCCCTTTTCCGCCTGCCTTCAATCTTTCCCAGCACCAGGGTCTTTTCCAATGAGTCAGTTCTTTGCATCAGGTGGCCAAAGTATTGGAGTTCTAGCTTCAGCATCAGTCCTTTCAATGAATATTCAGGACTGATTTCCTTTAAGATGGGCTGGTTGGATCTCCTTGCAGTCCAAGGGACTCTCAAGAGTCTTCTCCAACACCACAGTTCAAAAGCATCAATTCTTCAGCACTCAGCTTTCTTTATGCTCCAATTCTCACATCCATACATGACCACTGGAAACATCATAGCTTTGAATAGACCCACCTTTGTTGGCAAAATAATGTCTCTGCTTTTTAATATGCTGTCTAGGTTGGTCATAACTTTTCTTCCAAAGAGCAAATGTCTTTTCATTTCAGAGCTGCATTCACCATCTGCAGTGATTTTGGAGCCCAAGAAAATAAAGTCTGTCACTATTTCCATTGCTTCCCCATCTATTTGCCATGAACTGATGGGGCCGGATGCCATGATCTTAGTTTTCTGAATATTGAGTTTTAAGCCAACATTTTCACTGTCCTCTTTCACTTTCATCAACAGGCTCTTTAGTTCTTCTTTGCTTTCTACCATAAGGGTGGTATCATCTACATACCTGAGGTTATTGATATTTCTCCTGGCAATCTTGATTCCAGCTTGTGCTTCATCCAGCCTGGCATTTCACATAATGTACTCTCACATAAATTAAATAAGCAGGGTGACAATATACAGCCTTGAAGTACTCCTTTCCCGATTTGTAACCAGTCTGTTGTTCCATGTCCAGTTCTAACTGTTGCTTCCTGACCTGCATACATATTTTTCAGGAGGCAGGTCAGGTGGTCTGGTATTCCCATCTCTTGAAGAATTTTCCACAGTTTGTTGTTCCACACAGTCAAAGGATTTGCTGTAGTCAATAAAGCAGAAATATATGTTTTTCTGGAACTCTTTTGCTTTTTCGATGATCCAGTGGATGTTGGCAATTTGATCTCTGGTTCCTCTGCCTTTTCTAAAACTAGCTTGAACATCTGGAAGTTTATGGTTTCATGTACTGCTGAAGCCTGGCTTGGAGAATTTTGAGCATTACTTTGCTGGCATGTGAGATGAGTACAATTATGCAGTAGTTTGAGCATTCTTTGGCATTGCTTTTCTTTGGGATTGGAATGAAAACTGACCTTTTCCAGTCCTGTGGCCATTGCTGAGTTTTCCAAATTTGCTGGCACATGGAGTGCAGCATTTTCACAGCATCATATTTCAGGATTTGAAATAGCCCAACTGGAATTCTATCACCTCCACTAGCTTTGTTCGTAGTGATGCTTCCTAAGGCCCACCCGACTTCACATTCCAGGATGTCTGGCTCTAGGTGAGTGATCACACCATCGTGGTTTTCTGGGCCATGAAGATCGTTTTTGTATAGTTCTTCTGTGTATTCTTGCCACCTCTTAACATCTTCTGCTTCTGTTAGTATTATCTGAAATATAGATAATACTGCCTAGTAATTAAAAAAACTGCTTCCCCCAAACAAATGACTCCCCTTAACTAATATGTCCCAGTTTCTTGACAACATTCAAAGAATTACCTAATATCAAGAACTGCATTGTTTGAAAACTTACCAAACATTGGATAAGCTGGATAGTGTTCCTGATGAAAGTAGGGAAGAAAGATCGAAACTTCAGGGTTGGGGGATTGCGGTTGAATAGTGAGTGGAGTAATGAGGGCACACATTAACAGACGACTAGGGTACTGAGTCCTTGACTTAGAGAATCCAGGGCTTCTTTCTTCTGCTGCCTTCTTGTTACAGAGCGGTCTTATGTTTCCAAATAGTGCTCTCTGTGTGTAGGACCGTATGACAGTTGTGGGGGAGGGATGGCGAGAGAGAAAGAGATGGGGGAAAATGAGAACAAGAGAAAGCAAAATGATACAATTTTAAAGGAAATGAGAAGTGAGCAACACAAAAGCATGGATATTAAAATGGAACAAGAAATAACATTAATAATAATAATAATTTAAAAGTCAACCAGAAAGGTCTACAAAGGCCCTTATATTTATGTCTGATATTTTAAAAGCTATTCATAAAAGAGGCCGGTTGTACATAAGTTGCAAACATTTGTGACTCCAGAGGTACAGATATATCCTTGAGGTTGGGGACAGGCAGGAGAAGATTTAATGGAGATGGCATCTTGTGATGTAATGAATGATATTCTCAGCAGAGTTCTGTGGTACTCTGATACATTTCTCAGGGTTGTTAATTATCAGTGGCTTCATATCCAACAGCAATTCAGCAAAATGACTCCTATCAAGGGCTGTTACACTACAAACCATGTATACAACTAGATAGAAGAACCAGAATCTGCTTCTGAAGCCACTGTGCTCTGGAAAGAAAGACAGAGACAGATGAGCCTGCTCTGCTTTTGTGGCCATCTGGGCTTCTTCGGTGCTTAAGAGTGACGAAGGAACTAAATGTATTTACTTATATGGAGAAGGAATGACTTTCTGCATAAGAGGAAGAAAAATGGAAAATGCTCATTATATACATTTAAGCAACCTAGAACTTCCTCTTTCTTCTTCATTAGTTATATTATTCCAGATGTGGACTAGACTGGAGTCTTTTTCCTCTGGATGAGTGGCTCATAGAGTATGGATAAAATATAAATACTTTTTATGATCCATCTTGTGCTCCCAAGACAAGACCCGGTGGTCCAGAGCCACCATATTGCACAACTCCACAGGGCATGGCCTCATCTAAATGGAGGTTGTGTGAATCACGTCCAGTTGTGCTCCTTAGATGCACTAGGAGGACCTTTGTCAAAGAAAGAGTAGGTGTAAAGGTTAATGTTTTTCTCCATTTCAAGCAGGGTATAAAGCACATTGGAGAAGGAAATGGCAACCCACTCCAGTATTCTTGCCTGAAGAATCCCATGGACAGAGGAGCCTGGGGTCTCAAGAGTCAGACACGACTTAGCGACTAAACCATAAGGCACATGGGTGTCAGGTGAGGAATTATGGCGCCTGCCTAAGTAAATTTGTCAAGAGAAGAGGCAGCACCTCCATGAATCGGTAGTAGAGGTGGGACAGCAGCACAGACAGGGGCAAGCCCCATTGCTACAGGCTTTGTTAGAGTGATGGCTGTTGGAACTTCCTGTAAACACAGGTTTTGAATTTAAAAGTGTAACTTATAGAAATAGAAATTACTTGTCAACAATTTCACTTAACTTATCAAATAATGAAGGAACCAGTAAGAGGAAAGCTTGATTACAATAACACTTTGAGAAAGTCGGCATTTATAGGAAATTCAGTAAGAGAATCTTAGAATGAGAATGGTGAGTGCAGTTGGAAACTGGTTAATGGTCTCAAAGGCAATACACATATGAGTTATTTTTTCTACCAGGAAGAAATAATTTGGATAAAATTTTTTAATATTCCTTTTACAGAATCAGCTGGATATAGTCTTAACCTTTATCAGGAATTGCAAGGTGCCCTAATCACAGTGGAGCTGATTTAAGGTTGGATGCTGTTAGGTTTTTAATACTAGCTTTTTAAAATTTTGTCCTAAATGCATACATAAAGTATTGTGGGTATGAGAGAGAGTTCTTAAGCACATCAACTCCTGTTGTCCCAGAACTTACCGCTGGTGTGATGTAATAAAAGTAAGGACAAGTGTACTACTTGAGTGGCTGAACACTCCATAGGTGAGAGACAGGGAAAATGATTTTTCTCTGTTTACAAGGGGGAAGGAGACAGCTATCCCCCTCCTCTCCTGAAAATGTCTCCTTGGAAACATAACGGGCCTAAATCCTTACTTCAACTCTTTCGTTTATAAATAAAATCTCTCCAGGAGCCAGAATGCCCTGTGTTCTTGGCTTTTACCACCCAAGAAGTATCTCCAAGTTTTGGGGCTCATTCCTCCTTGACATTTAAATACCTCAGAAGGTAACACTCCAGGTTGGGCAGTAACCATTTGGGGTCTTTTTGGTACAGACAAGTTAACTCCATCATTAGGGAGACAAATAGTTGCAGATCTATGTGAAAAATGTTTCTAGGACAAATGAAAGCAATTTTTTCTTCCTAAGATTTTTCTGTCTTTATTTTGTATACATTCCTGTATCTCAGGAAGATGGAGCTATTTGCAAGATAAATACTTTAGAACAGTGGTTCTTAAAATGTGGTCCCTGGACCAGCAACATCAGCCTCACTGGGAAATATTTTAGAAATTAAAAAAGTTCAGACATGAGATTACACCAGACTTACTGAATTAGAAGTACTGGGTCCAGTAATCTGTTGAGTGAGCCCTCCAGGTAACTGATGCAGGCCTCGGTTTGAGAACTGCTGCTGTGCACCCTGTGCTTATGAGCTAGTCCCAGCCTTCCTCTTTATTTCCTACAGCTGACTCTGCTCCCTACATGCATTACTAATTCTTTACCAATTTATGAAGTCCATCTACTGCCGTGTTAAGGTCTACTCAGCATAGTGAGTGTAACGGTGACCCGAAGAGCAGATTTCCATGTAGGAGGCACTTCGGCGTCATGAGAAGGTTATGAGATCCCTGTTTCAGAAAGGGTTTAAAAACTGGATAAGCAACCACCTATTTTGGGTGATTTAAATACAGATACCAGCAGCGGAGGGCTGGCCAAAATGACTGAAATTTTTCAGTTTCCTCAAGGCAAACTATTTGAGAGACCAACTAATAAAAGAATTTCCTGATTGAAGAGTAATTTAGCAGGATTATCCCTTGAAGATTTAGCATGCAGAAATATGCTGAAACATATTTTATTTTATATTGCATGTTGTATCACTAGTACATTTAGGAAATAATAATGGCTACTTATGTATGCTTCATAGATATTTTTATGCTTTTAATTGGTTGGAATTCTGGTGTCATATATCTATCTTGATTCCAGAATTGCTTAAGGTGTTCCGTGGTGTCTGCCACTTGCCTCCTACTGTCTTCATAAGGGTGACATCAGAATTCCCGTTATCTGTCAGCAGTGTATTCTCTCACTCAAAAGTGGGTTCAGTCTTACAAGTGAGAACTCAAGGGGCCTAACAGAAACTACCCATTTGCTCGGAAATCTGTCCTTGTGGAAAATTAGCAAATGATATCAGATCATTTAAAATTCAGTTTCTAAAATCCCCACATGATCTCTTGAAATTCCCTTTCCAGCTTTATGAATCTAAGCAAACAGAACATGTGGGACCCATTACCAGCATTCCCAAAAGTTTTGTTATAGTTCCATGAACGTAAATCTGATTTGCTTGGCTTTCGTGAGAAAGATCATAAGACTTAACCCACAATAGAGATGCATAGTAAGGAAAATATAATTGTCAGCACGTGTGCTTTTGGGCTGCACCATTAATGTTGACCCCAAAACACATGTGCCATAAGAAAAATGTGACAAAGAAAAAAAAGAGACCTAAATTTAGATAGCACTCATGCAGATGCTCAGTGGCTCAGCTATGTCCTACTCTTTGCGACCCCATGGATAGTAGCCCAGCAGGCTCCTCTGTCCATTTTCCAGGATTTTCCAGGCAAGAATACTGGATGAGTTGTCAATTCCTCCTGCAGGGGATCTTCCTAATCCAGGGATCGAACCTGTGTCTCCTGTGTCTCCTGCATTGGCAGGCAGATTCTTTATCACTGAGCCACCTGCAAAGCACTATATTGCCTAAAATTAAAGAGGGAATAATCCAGGTTAGTATAAATACTAACACATGAACCATAAATGCTTTGTGAAAATGTTTCCTATTTCTCGCAATACTTGCGAATCACTCACTTTCATTAAGCAGAATTGTTTTTATGGACTGCTGAATTATTCCTTGCAGTACCATATTTTGTTGCTTCTGAGATTGGTTTGGAAGGGAGCAGTCATTATCTTAAATATTACCAGTGTTTATCCAGGTTTCTGTGGTAATTTTGTTGAGATTTTTCAAAAGCTGTTCAAAATATGAATATCCAAATATGTGCAAAGTACACAATTTTTTTTTCCTTTTCTCCATAAAGGCTTGCTCTTGGGAGGGCTATTAAAGAAAACTTCTATTAGGGGAAACTTTTCAGTTATCATTTCTCCTATTCACTTTCCAATTCTGGTATCCATGCTGTTTTGATTTTGAGACTGTTCAACATATCAAGTTGTGGAGAATTACTTTAGCTCTTTAGTTTAAGGGAGCTTTTAGTTTGGCTTGGTAGGCATGCAATACCAGAGAAGAATAAATGCAATGATATTGCTACTGATCATCTTAGTTGGGAGAAGTGGTCTGGTCATATCTCCATTAAAATATGGATAAAGATTTTTGTGTGACATGACCTTGCTAGTTAGGTACCCTTGCTGTGGCGTGGTGCTTTGCTGCTGCTGCTGCTAAGTCGCTTCAGTCGTGTCTGACTCTGTGCGACCTCATAGACAGCAGCCCACCAGACTCCCCTGTCCCTGGGATTCTCCAGGCAAGAACACTGGAGTGGGTTGCCATTTCCTTCTCCAGTGCATGAAAGTGAAAAGTGAAAGTGAAGGTGCTCAGTCGTGTCTGACTCTTCGTGACCCCATGGACTGCAGCCCACCAGGCTCCTCCGTCCATGGGATTTTCCAGGCAAGAGTACTGGAGTGGGGTGCCATCACCTTCTCCGGCATGGTGCTTTACCTAGATGCAAATCCTTTAGTGTCCTTTGGATCATGACATGTGATGCAAAGGTCTTGTCACTCACTCCAGCCTGGCTCAGATCTGCTCCCAGGGCTCTGGTGTTCTTTTCTGAAGGTCATTCTTTATAAGTGAACCTGGAAACCTTCCTGGTTGGATGATGCTACGATACACTTCTTGTGTATGTGTGTGTGTTTCCTCTTTCCATGATCCTGGCTGAGGACTCAGATGCAGCTCTTTGAGAACTCCTTTGCTTTCTATACCCAAAGACAGAACACAGGATCTTTTTTATTTTAATGGTTTAAGAACTAATCATCACAAGGGGGAAAGAAATGAGATAATGCCATGAACAAACTCCAAGAAGTTGGAAGTATTTAAGAAATCTGATGAAGTTTCTTGGCTCCTGTAGGCCCTTTTGTAATTCTTTATTTTTCTTTGTCCATCTTGAAAACCAATTCTATGACAGCAAGTTTGTGTATATCTTATGTATTAAGAACCCAGAAAACAATCATGATATAGCAAAGGAACAAAAGATGTTGGTTACAGAATACATTTTACTAAAAACAAGCTGAACCAAAGGGCAGAGGGCTCACAGATTTGGCTATCAAATTAATATGTAGAAATCAAGTCTCTATGTAGTAAGATTTCTTAATTAAAGCAGAGCCTAGAAAATGTAAAACAAAACCCATTTCTTACTGAAACTGAGCAGAATGTAACCTCGGTTGGTAGCTAAAAATAAAAAGGCATGAGGTGATGACCGAGGGTGTCTTTGTCCATTTCAGTGCCATCATAACTAAGATTTACAAACACCACATTCTATATTGCCCCAAGGAAACCAGGATTATCCTCTTCCTGTCTGTTCCATTGTCCTTCTGACTTGTGTAATTTGTATACTTGTCTACTGTACTTATCTATCCTTTCTCTCCAGCCAGTACAGTTTCAATGGCTCCTGGAAGGAAATATATTTCTCTGTGACTGTCTGGCAGTATGTCCTTAAAGCCTCATACTATGTTCTTCCTTAGGAAGAAAACTAATAATGCTAACTATAAAGTCAACTATAGCACAGTAAACCATTGACATTTATGGTTCTGAGTTTTTATTCTTGGCAGTTGAAATATGCTTGGTAGTTAATTTTACATCAGGCTGCATCCCAAGAGTTTGTGTGTGACAGCTTTAAATAAAGAAAATGAGTATTTTTAAAACAGCCCAGCAACTATTGGTATGAATCAAGTAATTTTGGGATACAAATGGATAGTGAATAAAATCTGTTCTATAATTTTGTTGAAACTACCTGCATCTGACATGAAAAGTTGGCACTAAATCTGGAACACATTTTCCTTGGCTCTGAGGATGCCAGTGGGACCTTTTCCTCACTAAAGGATACACTGCACTAAGCTTTTCTTTGGATTCCTAAAATCACCCTACTTCCCAAGGTAGTGAAGCAGGAGGAGGCACCAAAGACTAATTTGACTTCCTGATCTGGGCATAAAAATAGAAGCTAGCCTGTAAGGAGTTGTTTGGATTAAAGGAGAAGTGTGTATAAAACACACCACAGAGCTGGAGCAGCCTACTTCGCAATTGTCCTAGACATGCTTGTACCAGCGCTGTCCTTGGGCCATTTATGTAAAGTTTCTGAGTCTCAGTTCTTTACCTGTAAGATTTAAAATGTGTGAATCATACTGAATCATTAGGTTTTAAGGACAAAGGGCCCACATTGAGTCAAAGTGCTGTCAGTCCTCACCATCTATTAATTCCTCCAGTCCCAGAGAGTGTAGCTCTTCTGTGCTGGTTCCAGAAATGTTACCATTCAACCATTTCATTGGTAGGATAACAGAAGCAACTTCATTTCATTATGTATTTTCACCTTGTCTTCCTGTCCTTTTTGTCTTCCCTCCCTTTTCCACCCCAGGAAACTCCCTAGGACAGATCTCATCATTTTCATTCAGAAATTAAAGACAGTCTCATTTTCAGCCATTAGAAAGTCCAATCTTGTCTAAATGCAAACATCTATCTCTCACTCTGAGAAACTTGTATGCAAGTCAAGAAGCAACAGTTAGAACTGGACATGGAACAATGGACTGGCTCCAAATTGAGAAAGGAATACATCAAGGCTGTATATTGTCACCCTGCTTTTTTAACACATGCAGGTACAGCATGCAAAATTCTGGGCTAGATGAAGCATAATCTGGAATCAAGATTGCTGGGAAAAATATCAGTAACCTCAGATATGCAGATGACACCACCCTTATGGCAGAAAACAAAGAGGACTAAAGAGCCTCTTGATGAAGGTCAAAGAGGAATGTGAAAAAGCTGGCTTAAAACTCAATATTCAGAAAACTATCATAAGGCATCCGGTCCCATCCCTTCATGGCAAATAGATGGGGAAACAATGGAAACAGTGACAGACTTTACTTTCTTGGGCTCCAAAATCACTGCAGATGGTGACTGCAGGCATGAAATTTAGACACTTGCTCCTTGAAAGAAAAACTATGACAAGCTAGACAGCATATTACAAAGCAGAGACATTACTTTGTCAACAAAGGTCCATCTAGTCAAAGCTGTGGTTTTTCCAGTAGTCATGTATGGATGTGAGAGTTGGACTATAAAGAAAGCTGAGTGCTGCAGAATTGATGCTTTTGAACTGTGGTGTTGGAGAAGACTCTTGAGAGTCCCTTGGACTGCAAGGAGATCCAACTAGTCCATCCTAAAGGAGAGATTAGTCCTGAGTGTTCATTGGAAGGACTGATGCTGAAGCTGAAGCTCCAATTCTTTGGTCACCTGATGCAAAGAGTTGATTCTTTGGAAAAGACCCTAACGGTAGGAAAAATTGAGGGAAGGAAGAGAAGGGGCAACAGAGGATGAGATGTTGGATGGCATGATCGACTCAATGGACATGAGTTTGAGTAAACTCTGGGAGACAGTGCAGGACAGGGAAGCCTGGTCTGCTGCAGTCCATGGAGTTGCAATGAGATGGGACACGACTGAGCGAGTGAACAACATCAATCTCTCAGTCAATTAAAAAGTTTCCCCTTTCACAGCTTGCTCTTGTGAAACCTATAGTAGGCAAGGGGAGCACAGTTTGACCAATAAGGTTACGCTTCCTCAGCTTTCCACAGGTTTATCCCTGTCCTCAAAGCTGTTTGTGCTTCTTCCCCTGTGAGGGGGGAGGATGGGAATGGACACGGAATCTGAAGGGCCAGAGCTGCAGGCGCTCCTCCTCTCCCGTCACCCTGGGGAGTTCTTCGGAAGCCTCACCGCAGGGGATCTTCCCTCTGCACTTCCTTGGTGCAGGGGGGCGGGTTTTCTTGCTGATGCTTTTAGGTTCCCCTCAGGTCCAGTCCTTGGGGGTCCTCTGCAGCCTCCTTTTGGTATAGCACCTGCCGCCACTGGTGCCTGCTCCCGTCAGCGGCTTTGCTCACCCTCAGTCGGGGCCAGCTGACGTCCTCAGGTGAGAGTGGTCATCCCAGCTCTGACCCCCTGGCTCTGCGGAGGATAGCCAGATTCTCTCACAAGCTCCTTCCCACATGCTGTGCTGGAGGCCTGTGCTGGAGCCCGTGGGGCCTCTTGACCCCGGTGCCGCGACCCTGTGGTCCTCACCTTCCCGCATAGACTGGTGGAAGGAAGGTGGTGGGGGCGTGGCTGATCGGGGATTACAGAGCCCCGATAGCTCTGTTTAAGTATATCAACTCTTAACACTCTGAATTATAATTCTGATTAATGTTCTTCTTTTAAGTTACATAGTTTTCTTAGCAGCTTTATTTGCTCTGGGAGGTCACAATTAGATCTGTTTTGTGCTTATGTCTCCTAGTATGTTTTCAGTGTCCAAAGGGGTAGTAGTATATACTTTTTCTCTTTTTTCCCTCAATAGCTTTGTATTGGATTTGACCTAGATCTTTTTCTGTTGCTCATATATACGTGAAACTAATTTTTCTAAGCTTTTAGAAGTTATAGCTCTATTACTCAAGGTAGTTTTCTTAATTTTTAGTGCTCCCTTTAGTTTTATATTTTTGGAGTGTTAGGGCATATACTCACTTACTCTCTAGTTTTATGTTTTTGGAGTGTTAGGGCATATATTCACTTACTCTTTGAGGTTTCCTGGCTCTGTTTCCCTTTCCGTACTTACCTGGGTCCTCTCTTCCATGTTTCTACAGTGCCCAAATTTTTCTGAATTTTCACTTTATTCCAAGAAGTTTCTGCCTACTGTGGGACTTTCTCTCAGAGGGAAATTTTGGCTGTTTGATCTTGACAATTCATGTGACCCATACTGCTTGTCTTTTTCAGACTTTACTGTAGGGTTTCTTGCAGCAATCAACAGCCATTTAAGTTTTTTTTGTTGCTTTTTTTTTTTACTGCTCTGTATCTTTGTTGTAGCACATGGGCTTAGTTGCCCCACGGCATGTGGGATCTTAATCGCCTGATCAGGGATAGAACCTGCATCCTCTGTATTGGAAGGCAGATCCTTATTGGAAGGCAGAACCACTGGACCACCAGCGAAGTTCCCATCCACTGTTGAGTTGGTCAAAAAGCTTCCAGTTTTGGATGCTGTTTTCAAATTGGCGGGTCTTGCTCCCCAGGGAATACCTGTACACTGTTTTGATCTTTCATTTTTTGGACCCACAGACACCCCATTTCTTCTCTCTGTCTTCTCCCCACAGACACTGATGACATGCAGATCTTGTGGATGCTGTCACTTTGCTGTTGCTGCTTTATTTAGGGATGTGGGGGTCTTGTGTGTGAGTCTTTTTTGTGGTTTTGTTGCAAAGTTGTCTTGTTCTGCCATCTAGTTGATTGCTCGTTTTACTTGAAGACTCTTTACAAAAGTAGTTTACTATATAAACATGAAATGATAGCCCTAGTAAAATAACAAGTTGGATTCTTTTATGAACAATGTTATGTTATTCTTCTGTCTTTAAAATCAAGTGTTGTGATTCAATGAAAGGGATAATGTTAAATTATTTATTCCCCAGTTCAGTAGCCAGTAAGAACCAATGCCTAAATGTTTCTTTCATTAAGTCTGTTCTATTATAGAATTATGTAAGTTGTCAAGAGCAGTGCAGGAGCCTGCAGCTAGGAATGGTGGAGCTGTTACCATCCCTAGGCTGGAAACTACAATAGCAAGCTGTGTGTGTTGCGGGGGGCGGGGGGCGGTTGGGGGGGAGTGGGTATTAATACTTCCTTGAGAGAACCAATGACTTTCTTTTGAGAGACACAGACAAGTTGAGGTGATTTTCCAAGGAGAGAATTAGGGACATAATATCCTGACCATATTGTCTTTTCTTTTCATTTTCTGCTTGAGCATCCTTATTGGCTGAACACAAAATGTATAAGTGCTTGTGGGGTAAGACTAGGGTGAAAGGAGAGATAAGGTGCCTGTATTAAACAAATATAAAATAACCAGTATACTATTTGTCTCATTGAGTAGAACTGTCTCAGGCTAAACTTGCATTTGTGGCTTATAAATATGTCATGTTGATTTAACAATGTATCTTCCCACTACTGAAACAGAAAGAAATCACTCTTCTTGCCTGTATACTTGGCTGTTAACTATTAATAGATGAGGGTAAATTTATATTTTTAGCCCCATCTTCTCTCTCCTTCAAATATTATTCATTAAAAAATAAACCAAGGTATTTGAAAATAAAAGGCAAATTCAGAAAACCCAATTATTAGTTTATGAAAATTTTAAAGATCTTTTTATCCACCAATTTATATACATGCTAATTTATGTGCATAGCCAACTATGTCATGAACTTATTCTAGTATTGAAATGATAATACTTTACCCCAGCTCATCTTTGTTGACCATAATGATGACATCAAAAAGACCTTTCATCTGTTACCATGATGATTGCTTAAGTATATTTATTTCTCAAGACAAGTTGGGTTATGCAGATGGTACCAGATCGCTCAAATCTCAGGGGCTTAAAACAGGAATACACCCAATGAGGTCCAGCAGTAGACCTCTGCTCTTCACAGTTATTCACGCTTCCAAAGTAAAGAGTGCACTACCATCTCATGATACTTTCATTTCATAATGTGTTTATCTAGTCAGCACAGCAGGTGGAGAACTCTGAAGGGTCTCGTGCCAATAATTAAATATTCCTGCCTGGAAAAAGGCATGAACACTTCCACTCATAACATTGTCTAGAATTAGTTTTTAGACTCTGCCTGACTCGATGGACATGAGTGTGAGTAAGCTCCGGGAGTTGGTGATGGATAGGGAAGCCTTTGCAGTCCATAGGGCTGCAAAGAGTCAGACACGAGTGAGCAACTGAACTGAACTGAACTGAATCCCAAGTATGCCTGGAGGTACAGTATTATGTGTCCAGGAGGAAGACCTGGATACTAATGAGCATTGATAATGTCTATCAAAGTATGAGGTTCCCTTGTGTTTCAGGAGATCAAGACACCTTGTGAATTGCCATTTTTTTTTTTTTTTTTGGTACATTCTCATTGGACACTCAGCCTCTAATCTTAACCCTTTAACATCTGGTACCAAATTTCTTTCATCCCCAGGTCAGCTATGGTGGAGCTTTATTCAGAGAGCATCCTAAATTCTGAATCTGTCTTAAGATGATCACATACTTCAACATGAAGACTAAACTTGAAACATACTACAAAAGACAAGGACTCCTTTACCCTAAACACATAAGTGAGGTTTGAATGAAAATGACTGTGAAGTACGGTAATCTAGCAACTATGAGAAATGTCACCCAGAAGATGAGAATGATTTAGAGATGCAACATGTTGCTCTTCTTCATAGAGGACACAGAGGATCATCCAAGGTATGCATTCAATACACACACCCCTAGGAGGAGGAGGAGGAGGAGGAGTGGAGATGCATGCTCAATCATGTCTGACTCTTTTTATGACCTCATGGATTGCAGCCCACAAGGTTCCTCTTTCCATGGAATTTTCCAGGCAAGAATACTGGAGTGGGTTGCCATTTCCTTCTCTAGGGGATCTTCCTGACCCAGGGATGGAACCCACAACTTCTGTGTTGCCTTCATTGGCAGGTGAATTCTTTACCACCGCACCACCTGGGAAGCCCCTTATACACACCCCTAAACGATCTCCAAATTACAGAAAATGGGTTGTTGTTAACTTCAGTTTCTTTGAGTCATCACTGTGCTTCTCAGTACGAAGAAAATTAGATCCTTAAGGAACTTTGACTCTGTCTCTGAAATAATTTGTGTGTTGATTGGGAGAATTGGTTACTGTATTATTCCAAGTTCCTTTCATCATTTTTATTATTCCCTAGGCTGTGAAAATATTAATATGAAGGGACATGAAAATTAATATGTATAAATCTATTTAATATATTGTTTATTATGTAGAAGTCAATACTAAATTGGATTTTTTTGGTACTGAATCAATGCTTGGAAAGATTCAAAAATTTTAGGGCAAAAGGTGAAAATCCTCCTCTTCATTCCACTGAGCAGGGATACTAATTCCTAGGAAACCTTTTGGTGATAAGACATTTCCAAAGTGTTAATTAAGGAGAAGGCCCATCCAAGTAAGTTCTTTGATTTTCAGTTGTATTGGAAACATCACAAACTATCTTGATGAAAACAACTTTCTTTTGCTTCCCCAACAGAATTCTTAGATTTCTGACTTGGCAAAGTGCAATCATTTTCATTACTTTCAGATCATTATTTATATAATTCTGTGCTAGCTTTCCAGCATTTCTTGCCTAATGGTTCTTAAAGTCAACAATCTGAGCAATTTGGGGAAATATGTGTCAGTGTTGTGTGTTGAGGAATTAAGCTTTGATTAAGACCATTCCATTCTCTATTTTTGCAGTACATGAACAGAGAGAGTGGAATGGTCACTACTAGGGTAGAAATCGGAAATTTTATCTATAGGAGATCTAGATAGGTGCTTGGTGAGAAAAAGCTAGCAACAAAATCAATATAAAGGAAATGCTATCTTTCTAAGCTTGCTTGCAATTTCATTTTGCTTTTGAAATATTAGATTTCAAAACTAATATTTTCTTATTATTAAAAAGTTAAGTGCTATGCAAATATTTAACAGTAAGTGAAATTCCCATACCAACTCACCCTTCAGAAGTAACTGTCATTAATAGTTTGTCTGTATTCTTTATACTCTTCCAGAATTTAGTTTTTATTTTTTATGAGATTCTTCTCCTCTTCCCTCTCCTCTGATATCCTCCTCTTCTCCTCTTTTTCCTCTTCCTTCTCCTCTCCTTAGTCCTCTTCCCTATTTCCCCCATTCTCATTCCCCACTCCTCTTCTTCTCTTTCTGTCCTCTGAATTAATACCTGTAGTATTGCTGGTTCAAAGATTCTGAACTTTCAGAATTTTAGTAGATTGTCTGTAAATGTTTTTCCAATTGATATATTATTAATTACTCTGCCACGTAAAGTTGTATTCATTAATACTGTCTATAATCTATCATTGGTCTTTATTACCCTTTGTTAATTCTGTTTTACTTTAAATTTCTTTAATTGTTTGGTTCAGCTCCTTTTTATAAGTTTATTGGCCCACAGAATTTTTCCTACAAGTTGCCTGTTGATATGTATCTTTTCCCTATTTGGTTATTTGTCTTTTTAAATACAGACTTGTATATAATGTTAATAGGCTTCCTAGGTGGCGCTAGTGGTAAAGAATCTGCCTACCAGTGTAGGAGACACAAGAGACACAGATTCAATCCCTGGGTCAGGAAGATACCCTCGAGTAGGGAATGGCAACCCATTCCAGGAATCTTGCCTGGAAAACTCCATAGACAGAGGAACCTGGTGGGCTACAGCCCATGGGGTTACAAAGAGTCTGACAAGACTGAGCACACAATATATATATATATATATTAATTTGTTAATTAATATATTAACAAATACATTATTATATATCACATATATATTATATATCATATTAATCTGTTAATATATGATATATTAACATATATGATATATAAATATGTTACATATATTAATACATATTAGAGATGTTAGACTTTTGTCTTTTCTGTGTGTTGTCTGTACTTTTCTCTGATCACTCTGTCTTCTTTCTTTTGTTATGGTATATTTTGCCTTGCAGAAGTTTCAAATTTTCATGTGAACATATGTATCTATTATTTCATTGCTTCTAGATATCATATCATGCTTGGAAATACCTCCTGAATTCTAAGTTTATGACACATATTAGCCATTGCTTTCTTTAGTTTTTTGTGAATTTACTTTTTTGCCTTGTATGTAAATTATGGATATAAGTCATGGATTCACTTTTCCAATTTGCTGTCCTTTTCCAGATGACTGGTTCATTGTACAAGCCTCTTCTTTCAGTAGTCCATTTTTCTCTCCACTAATTTGAAATACCATCCTTATCAAATACATTTACATATACTTGAGTCTATTTTCTTTTATTCTGTCTATTGCTGTGCTGATCCTGGGATGTTTTATTATTGTAGCTTGAATATAGTTGAATATTTAAAGGGCCTTCCACTTTCCTTTGTTCAAGTTATAGACCCAAATTTAAAAGTACAATAGGAATATTGATTTTTATAACACTGATTTATAGATTAATTTGATAAAAAAGATACCTTTAAGTAAGTGAATCTTTTTACCCCCAAACAAAATGAAACTCATTTTTCAAGTCTTCTTTTATGGCCTTCATTGGAATTTTATACTCTTTTTCTCATCAGTTCAGTTCACTTCAGTTGCTCAGTCATGTCTGACTCTCTGCAACCCCATGGACTACAGCATGCCAGGCCCCACTGTCCATTACCAACTCCCGGAGTTTACTCAAACTCATATCCATTGAGTCGGTGATGCCATCCAACCATCTCATCCTCTGTCGTCCCCTTCTCCTCCTGCCCTCAATCTTTCCCAGTATCAGGGTCTTTTTAAATGAGTTAGCTCTTCGCATCAGGTGGGCAAAGTATTGGAGTTTCAGCTTCAACATCACTCCTTCCAATAAACATTCAGGACTGATTTCCTTTAGGATGGACTGGTTGGATCTCCTGGCAGTCCAAGGGACTCTCAAGAGTCTTCTCCAACACCACAGTTCAAAACCATCAATTCTTTAGCACTCAGCTTTCTTTATACTCCAATTCTCACATCCATACATGACTACTGGAAAAACCATAGTTTTGACTAGACTGACCTTTGTTGGCAAAGTAATATCTCTGCTTTTTAATATGCTGTCTAGGTTGGTCATAACTTTTCTTCCAAGGAGCAAGTGTCTTCATTTCACAGCTGCAGTCAACATCTGCAGTGATTTTGGAGCCCCTAAAATAAATTCTGTCACCGTTTCCACTATTTCCACTGTTTCCCCATCTATTTGTCATGAAGTGATAGGACCGATGCCATGATCTTAGTTTTCTGAATGTTGAGTTTTAAGCCAACTTTTTCACTGTCCTCTTTCACTTTCATCAAGAGGCTCTTTAGTTCTTCTTGACTTTCTGCCATAAGTATGGTATCATCTGCATATCTGAGGTTATTGATATTTTCCCCAGCAATCTTGACTCCAGTTTGTGCTTCATCCAGAAAAATCCAACAGAAAATAGGATTAAAGATTTACTGAGCATGGCCCCACCCATCAGAACAAGACCCAATTTCCCCCTCAGTCAGTCTCTCCCATCAGGAAGCTTCTATAAGCCTCTTAGCCTTCTTCATCAGAGGGCAGACAGACTGAAAACCACAATCACAGAAAACTAATGAATCTGATCACATGGACAGCCTTGTCTAACTCAATGAAACAATGAGCCATGCTGTGTAGGGCCACCCAAAAGGGACACGTTATAGTGGAGAGGTCTGGCAAAACGTGGTCCAGTGGAGAAGGGAATGGCAAACCCCTTCAGTATTCTTGCCTTGAGAACCCCATGAGCAGTACGAAAAGGCAAAAAGATTGGACACTGAAAGATGAACTCCCCCGGACAGTAGGTGCCCAATACGTTACTGGAGATCAGTGGAGAACTAACTGCAGAAAGAATGAAGAGATGGAGCCAAAGTAAAAACACTTAGTTATGGATGTGACTGGTGATGGAAGTAAAGTCTGATGCTGTAAAGAGCAGTACAGCATGGGAACCTGTAATTCATGATCCATGAATCAAGGTAAATTGGAAGTGGTCAAACAGGAGATGGCAAGAGTGAACATTGACATTTTAGGAATCTGCAAACTAAAATGGACTGGAATGGGTAAATTTAACTCAGATGACCATTACATCTACTACTGTGGGCAAGAATTCCTTAGAAGAAATGGAGTAGCCATCATAATCAACAAAACAGTCCGAAATGCAGTACTTGGATGCAATCTCAAAAACAACAGAATGATCTCTGTTCATTTCCAAGGCAAACCATTCAATATCACAGTAATCCGAGTCTATGCCCCCACCAATAACGCTGAAGAACCTGAAGTTGAATGGGTCTATTAAGACCTATAAGACCTTCTAGGACTAACATCCAAAAAAGATGTCCTTTCATTATAGAGGACTGGTATGCAAAAGTAGGAAGTCAAGAAATACCTGGAGTAACAGGCAAATTTGGGCTTGGCGTACAGAATGAAGCAAGGCAAAGGCTAACAGAGTTTTGCCAAGAGAATGTATTGGTCATGGCAAACACCCTCTTCCAACAGCACAAGAGAAGACTCTACACATGGACATTACCAGATGGTCAACACTGAAATCAGATCGATTATATTCTTTGCAGCCAAAGATGGAGAAGCTCTATACAGTCAGCAAAAACAAGACCAGGAGCTGACTGTGGCTCAGATCATGAACTCCTTATTGCAAAATTCAGACTTAAGTTGAAGAAAGTAGGGAAAACCACTAGACCATTCAGGTATGACCTAAATCAAATCCCTTACAATTATATAGTGGGAGTGATAAATAGATTCAAGGGATTAGATCTGATAGACAGAGTGCCTGAAGAACTATGGATGGAGGTTCATGACATTGTTCAGGAGGCAATGATCAAGACCATCCCTAAGAAAAAGAAATGCAAAAAGGCAAAATGGTTGTGTGAGGAGGCCTTACAAACAGCTATGAAAAGAAGAGAAGTGGAAAGCAAAGAAGAAAAGGAAAAATATACCCTTCTGAATGTAGAGTTCCGAAGAATAGCAAGGAGAGACAAGAAAGACTTCCTCAGTGATCAGTACAAAGAAATAGAGGAAAACAATGGAATGGGAAAGACTAGAGATCTCTTCAAGAAAATTAGAGATACCAAGGGAACATTTCATGCAAAGATGGGCTCAATAAAGGACAGAAATTGTATGGACCTAACAGAAGCAGAAGATATTAAGAAGAGGTGGCAAGAACACACAGAAGAACTATACAAAAAAGATCTTCATGACCAAGATAATCACGAGGGTGTGATCACTCCCCTAGAGCCAGCCGTCCTGGAATGTGAAGTCAAGTGGGCCTTAGGAAGCATCACTACAAACAAAGCTAGTGGAGGTAATGGAATTCCAGTTGAGCTATTTCAAATCCTAAAAGATGATGCCGTGAAAGTGCTGTACTCAATATGCCAGCAAATTTGGAAAAGTCAGCAGTGGCCACAGGACTGGAAAAGGTCTGTTTTCATTCCAATCCCAAAGAAAGGCAATGCCAAAGAATACTCAAACTACCGCACAATTGCACTCATCTCACACGCTAGTAAACTAATGCTCAAAATTCTCCAAACCAGGCTTCAACAATATGTGAAACCGTGAACTTCCAGATGCTCAAGCTGGTTTTAGAAAAGGCAGAGGAACCAGAGATCAAATTGCCAACATCTGTTGGATCATCAAAAGAGCAAGAGCGTTCCAGAAAAACATCTACTTCTGCTTTATTGACTATGCCAAAGCCTTTGACTGTGTGGATCACAGCAAACTGTGGAAAATTCTTCAAGAGATGGGAATACCAGACCACTTGACCTGCCTCCTGAATGTGCAGGTCAAGACGCAACATTTAGAACTGGACATGAAACAACAGACTGGTTCCAAATTGGGAAAAGAGTACATCAAGGCTGTATATTGTCACCCTGCTTATTTAACTTTTTCTCATAGGGACTATGTATTTCTGATCAATATTCCCAGGATATTTTGTATTTTTTGTTTCTAATATACATATTTTCATTATGTTTTATAAGAATATATCAAATTATTGATTTTTGTATATTAATTTTTAATCCAGCTCTATGCTGAATATTTTGTTTCCTGCTATACTTTTAAAGTTGCTTCCCTTTCACTTTCCAGAGAGACAGATACCTGTAAATAGTAATGACTTGCCTTTTTTTTTCTATTGGTGAATCTTAGTCTAGTGCTCTGTTTTCAGAGTTTTTCCAGTACAAAGTACAGCTGTTGTGGTAATGTTAGGCATCTTTTTACCCTGCTGCTTACTTTAATATTTCTGTTTCTAGTACCTAAATTAAGCATAATACTGTCTTTTGAGTTGTATGTGTATCATTTAATTAAATAACTATGAATGTTTACTTTATTGAATTTTTTTAATATAAAAAGGGATTGATTTAAATCCAACTTTTATAAATAATTAAATTGTATCCAATGCCTTTTTGCTATCTACTTAGATAAGGGCTTCCCTCATGGCTTAGCTGGTAAATAATCTGCCTGGAATGTGGGAGACCTGGGTTCCATCCCTAGGTTGGGAAGATCCCTTGGAGAAGGGAAAGGCTACCCACTCCAGTATTCTGGTGTAGAGAATTCCATGGACTGTACAAAGAGTCGGACATGACTGAACAACTTTCACTCACTCACTAGATAAGTGTATGGTGAATATTATTAATAGAATTCTTAATATTGATCCATCCCTGCCCTTCTGGAACGGATATAACTAGATAAGTGAAATTAACCTATATTTTCTTTCTTTCTTTCTTTTTATTATTTATTTATTTTTTTTTTACTTTACAATATTGTATTGGTTTTGCCATACATCAACATGCATCTGCCACGGGTGTACATATTTTCTTTTTTAAAGGTCTCTTTGTACCTTTACATGATTACAGTAGCAATGCTATCTAATTTTATAAATGATCTGGGAAGCATTTCTTTTTTTTTTCTACTGCATTCCAATGTCGCTTAAATAGGAATTTTATTTCTTAGAAATTTGAAGGAATTTATTTCTGAAATTATTGGGCCTTGGTCACATTTAGGGAAGTAACTGTATAAAATTAAAATAACCAGTAATCATGGACTACGTTAAATAATCTTTTAATTTCTTCTTGGACTTATCATCATGATTTTTGTTAATTTTTAATGGATTTGAACTGTCCATTTTATCTTGAGCTATTTCCTTGTGAAAGTCAGAAAGCTGCTGTGGTAACAGGTGACAAATGCAAGACTGGCAATTGGGAAAATGTGGTAGTAGAAATTTATAAATGTTGTCCTAATTTTCATTGTGAAGTTGGAAGCAAAATTATAATCAAGAGTGAGGATGCAGGAGATGTTGGGAGTTTGAGGAGAAATAAGAAAAAGTAAAATGAATTTCTAGCAGAGTAGAAAATGAATAGGCTGTAGAAGTGTAGGATGATAGTAAGAGAGCATTAGGGGATTGATTGAGGTTTATGATCATGAATTCAAAGTGATGCCAATCGAGGTAGTTATGTGGGTTTTTTAAAAGCCATATCCAGCTGCAGAGGTGCAGACATGTGGTGGTTGAAAGGTTAGATATAACCAGGTTTAGACATTTCCTAAGTATTTATAATGATGAAAGAGAAGGACGAGAGAGCTAAGGATTATGAAAGTAAAGCTAGTTAAAGAAGGGAGAGAAATGACAATAAGGTGAGATACAGTGGAAACTGATAACACTGGAGTCCTGGAGGGGCCAACGGGTTGTTGCAGTTTGTGAGCCAGATCGAGTGAAAAGAACAAAAGAAGGTGGTTATCCAATAGTAAAATAGGTGAAATAATGAATATGGAGAGGCTAAAGTTATAATAACATCTATGTTATTATGTTATGTTTTATAATAATAAAATCTATGGAAGTAGAGGCTAAAATAATGTGGAAAACAGTATCACCAGAGGAGAGAGGTTCAGGGAACTGAGAAGCTTGGGACTTGAAAAGATTATCTACATGTATGTTGAACTCTCCAAAAATTAAGAAAGGTGTAGTCTGGAGAGAAGGACAATGAGTCAGATGTGAAAGTCTTGAGATACAAGAGTGAATAATGTAGTGGAAGACCTGTAGACAGAGCAGAATTGAGGGGTAGGAGATAACATAATCTGATGTCATGAAACATACAGCTGAAAGTTTTTAGATGGAAGTGAGGAAGGAATAAGCAACAGAGAGGCTATCCATGCTCAGTCCCATGCTCAGGGACATAAGGACTGAGGGAGAAGATCAGTTTCTTCCTGCACGGTCATGACAAAGGGCTCTGCAGGAAGAAATGCCTTTAGGGCAACGCTGACTGTGCTCCGTTTGCGCATGCTCAGTCGTGTCCAACTCTTTGTGACCCCATGGGCCGTAGCCTGCCAGGCTCCTCTGTCCACGGAATTCTCCAGGTAAGAATACTGGAGTGGGTTGCCATTTCCTCCTCCAGGGAATCTTCCTGACTTAGAGACGGAACCTGCGTCTCCTGTGTCTCTTGCATTGGCAGATGGCTTCTTTAATGCCGAGCCACAGGGGAAGCCTTTCCTTTGGAGTAAGAAGATAAGAGAATCAGAGAAGGGGTTGGGGATGTTTGGGATCGTGCCAATAATAGAGTCCCAAAACTCTAGTTAGTAAAAAGATTCCTGGAGGGTTGGCAGAAGAGAATAGATGAGGAGCTAGCAGAACCTTATGGGGTTTCAGAGGTAGGAGATGAGGGTGTACCTAGCCATCTGGGGCTGCAGAGATAACATATACAAAGCTAAAGGCTATAGTGAGATTCACCCTTATTATATGATTCAAGGCAGAAAATGGTAGCAGCCTGAGTGTTTTGGGCAGGAACAATTGGGTGCTTGAAGCTCCCTCTTGATCCTGTTGACAGAGGCAACAGGAAATAAGAAAGTGGATCTTTTGCCCTATATCATAGGATTGCATTCCCCTGAACTAGAGCAGTCTGATCTTGATGGGAGAGGCTCTGCTTTGAACTTTGAATCTAAGTGGAATTGGCATACTGGGGGAGCTTGTTGTTATTTAATGTTGAAAGACAGCCACTCCCCCACCCCAGCATCACTGGTAATCTAGGTCTCAGGCTCTGTGAACAGCCCTCCTTGATGCCTGATGTGGGGATAGGGTAATAAATGACTCTAAATCCTCTGTTTGTCAGAGAGTAGGTAAGATCTTCATCATGCTTATATAGGCATTGTTTAAATTGTCCCCTGAAGACTTAAATGGAAGGTAAGATTTCATGTGTGTGTGTGGTGGGGTGGGGTGGAGGGCAGTGATGTGTGAGCTCGGATAGCAGGCAGTCTGTAGCTTTAGTTCAAATATGTTGTTTCTACACACTTTCCAGAAATGATAAATCATCTGTCAAGGTTTAACCTGACACTGGTATTTACACTTTTTACTTAAGGGATGTTATCTTGTAAAACAAAAACTGATCAAGATTATGGATACGGATTTCAGTTCTCAACATTTCCCTGTGGTTGTGTCCAAATTTCACTGTTTATGAGTAGATATTATTGGAAGTCTTTATTTTGGATTGTGGTAGTACCCTAGTATTATTGTAGATGAGACTTTTGTAGCTAACTCAGGTTCATTTTATTTATTTTAATAGACTTCAAGGAGGGGGGTTCTATACACATTTTCTGGTGGTGCCATCTTCTAGCAAGTCCTTGCTCGCGTGTCTTGTTCCTGGCTGTGTAACTGAGTGTTGTGATTTCATTTGTGTCACTAGAGTATGTGTTGACTAAAATAATTGTATCAATGTCAGTAAAGAACACGAATAACTAGGTGATATTGATGTTTGCACCTATTTGTGCTGCACACACACATTTTTAATTGAAGTTCAAAACCTTTTAGTGCATAGCATCATGAATACTGTGACTGATTTGAAATATTGAAAGTATTTTGAGGGCAAAATATTTTGCAGTTTTCTGCTGCTGTGTAACAAATGACTACAAGAAGCTTGAAATGATGTCATACTTTACCATTTACCGTATAATAGCTTACCATTCTGTGGGTTAGAAGTCCAGTATGAAATGCCTGGATTCTGTGCTTAGAGTATCACATGATGTTGGCCTGAATGACTTATCTTCTGGAAACTCTGGAAACATCTGTTTCTAAACTCATTTTTGTTGGCAATTTTTTTTTTTTTTTAGACTGTGCTGTGGGGCTTGTAGAATCTTAGTTCCCTGACCAGGGATCAAACCCAGGCTTCCTGCAGTCGAAATGTAGACTCCTAACCATTGGACTGCCAGGGAAGTCCTGGCAGAATTCTGTTCCTTGCAGTTGTAGACTTGAGGTCCTCCTTTCCTTGCTGGCTGTCAGCTGTGGACCACCTCTTTCATCTTCAGAGCCAAAGTGGTAGGTGGAATAATGTGCCCCATCCTCCTCCCCAGCCCCAAAGATCTCCATATCCTAATCCCTGAAACCTATGAATATGTTACCTTATAGACAAAAGGAACTATGCAGATGTGATTAAATTAAGGTCTTGAGATGGGAGACTATCCTCACCTGTCTGGGTAAATTTGAGTAATCACAAAGGTCCTAATAGGAGAGAAGGCAATCAGAAGGCAGAGGCAGAGATAGGAGTAATACAGCCAGGAACCAAGGGATGCTGAAGCCTCTAGAACTAGAAGAGCAAGGGACAAATTCTCCCTTGGAACAGACCAGCTGCTGACACCGTAATTTAAGCCTCTTCAGACTTATCCTAGATTTCTGACCTCCAGAAATAGATGTGCATTGTTTTAAATTGCTAAATTTCTTATGATTTGTTACAGCAGCAGTAAGAAATGAATATAACCTGCAATGGGAAATTTCACCTCATTCACTCTCACTCACAATTTGAAGTTCTTTAACTTCCTCTTCTGATACCAGTGGATGAAAACTCTAGTTGTAAAAGGGGTTCACATGATTAGCTCCAACCCACCCATATAATCTCTTAAATTTAAAGGTTAACTTATTTGGGACCTTAATTATCTGCAAAATTATCTGCAAAAAAAAGAGCAGAATTTAGATTAGTGTTTGATTGAATAACTGGGAAAGGATGTGTGTACACCAAATGCCAGGAATCTTGGGGGACTGTCTTAGAGTTCTGCCTACCACAGAGATTAAAAACTTTAAAATATTTGAAGTATTTAAAGTATTTGAATCCTTCTGAGAATCTGTCTTTTCTTACTTTAAGTTTTTTTTTTTTTTTTTTTCCTGATCACAAAGCCTATTGCTTTCCAATGCAATAATATTTTTTAAAAAGTTTCCATGGCACTAATTTAGTCAAAGGACACATGCAATGAATTTACTCTGGAGACCTGCCTCTGGAATTTTTCATGACTACTCTTTCCCTCAGGGCAGAACTCTTGATTCCTTCATGTGTTTTTCTGCTCTAGTCATTATTTAAATTTCTCAGAGTTACTACAACCTGTAATCTCCACTTCCTTGATTTATTTAAGTTTCTAATGAAGTACATAGTGTATTGTTGATGTTTATTGAATGAATAGCAGTCTCTGTTCCACTTTGTCTTGTGGCTATTTAGTGGGGTGTTTTGGCCTTTTCACAGTCATTTTAACTCTCAGCTATCTCAGCAAATAGAATTCTTTGTCTCTGCCTACTTCTATCACTTATCTATCCTAAATCATTTTTTTCTAATTATCTTAAAAATTAAATTCCTTTTTTGGTTTGTGATTGTTAATAAGCATTGTTTCATCTTCTTTGTTTACTATTTTGCATTTTTTCCTATTCCAGTGAACTTTTGTGAATGGCAGGGAGTGTCCAATGAGAGGAAAATTACCTTCATTAGATGTTCCATCATAATTTATAAACAATGTTTATCTCATAAACTAACATTTTATTACGAAAAACAAAATCTTGTGCCCTATGAAAAGTTAAAAATGAATTACACTTCTTTAAGAGACTCTTTTTATAAATATCTTCTTAATAGTCACCGTATAGTATTTTCAGTTTTCCACCTGGGACCAATGGAGGGACTCAGGTTAAAAGAAAAACATCATAAGGTTTTCTGAAATGTGCCAGATGCTTTCCTTTAAACTTCTTCAATATTTCATGAGGAAAATTTCACAAAAAAAATATGATATTGATTTATCAGCTCTGTCTGGGGCCTAAAAACATGAAGATTAAGAATAGAAATGTCTGAATGGTAGAATATAGTGAGGAGGTTTACTTAAATTAGTTCCCTCTACCCAGGCCATCAGTGATCCTGCTCTGATGGAGTACTTAAGCAGAAACACATTTCATTTAATGTGAAACCTAATCTTGCTAATTCGCCAAAAGAAAATGTCGGATTAGTGACTAATTTGCTTTCATCAAAATGTTTATTAGAACCTCATTATATCAGGATATATGTAGCAAATATCATGGTTTCTGTATTTTTTTAACATCCCAGTAGTACATCCTTGCATATCTCACCAGTTATACTAATAGATAAATGATAGTGTGAATTTCCATTTTACACATTTGAGAATTTTTAGTACTAAATCTGTAACTGAATAAGAAAATATATAAAGAAAAAGCTAATTTATTATTGATGGTTAGCTTTCTAAGTATTTTTATAAATCATACTTTGAGAGAATTCTGGGTCAGTTGATTGCAATGTGTGTATTGAATTAATCCTTTATTACCACAATAATGCTGCATAAATACTCCAGCACTTCACGACTTATACAACAAGATGAAATTATTCTCATCTCAAACGTTTATATTTGACTGCAGAGAGGTCCAGCCCAGAACAGCTGGGCAACCCTTCTTAAGGTGCTAATTGCAGTTATATCAGTTTTATGAGCTTTTCACTGTTCTTGGACCAGTTTCTGCTCAGAGCACTTTCCTGTGGCAAAGAGCAGAAACTCTACAAGCATCATCCTCTGAGGTTCCTTTGGTCAAGGTCAGTCTCATGGCCAAGCCTGGAATCCATGGATATAACAAACCCACGGAGGAGTGGGAAGGATAGGAGTGAATATTTACTGAAGAGTAATCCAAACTATCTTGTAATTTTTTATTCTTTATGAGAAATGATATGTATGAGAAATGACATGTGAGATGGAAAGGATCCCGATTTGTGAAATCATATACAGATACACTGAATCACTAAATATTATCCCTTCTTTTTCATGGCATTCTATAAGCTTAAGAGTAAATTTAAGTATAAATTTTCAAGTCCTTATTTTAGGACCTGAGATAAACTTTTTAGCAGCTCTTTGCTTCATTTTTGTTTGTTTATTTACAGATGTAGGTATATCTGGTGGCTCAATAGAGCCCATATATATATATATTTTTTTTTGTCTTATTTTTTTCTCTAAGAATGAACGTATCTCAAGCAGGAGAGAAGAAATGGAAGACTGGCTGCTTCACTCAACTGCTGTGCTAGGGCGGAATCCACGTCTGTCTCTATTCCCTGCTGTGTCTCTACACTCAGCCCAGTACTTCGCTCTTTGTAGCCTCTCAATAAATGTTAAACTGCTTACTAACTTACAAGAAAGTCCTCTTGTGTCTAACCTCTGTTTCTACTTGATTTTTTGATAATATGTACACTCCCTGAGAATACAAGTGATGTTTTCTTTATTGTGGTAAAATATACATATCACACAGTTCACCATTTTAACCATGTTAAAATATACAATTCAAGGTTATTAAGTACATTTTATGAGAAGAATTTCACAAAAATGATGACATCCATTTATGAGCCCTGCAATTACCATCGCCACGATCTAGTTCCAATACTTTTTCATCACCTTAAATGGAAATGCTATTCACATCAAGCAGTTACTCCCCATCCTTCTTCCTCAAAGTCCCTGGTAAGATCAAATCTGTCTCTGTCTCTATGGATGTGCCTGTTTTGACCTCTCATACAAATGGACTCCTACAATATGTGGCTTTTTGTGTCTAGCTCCCTTCACTCAACATAATGTTTCAAGGTTTATCTATGGTATGTGTCAGTACTTCACTCCTTTTTGTGGCTTTTCTGTTGTATGGCTATACCATATTTTGTTTATCCATTCATCAGTTATGGAATTTAGGCAAATAATATTTTATATACATGCTAATTGATTCTAGATGTTAGATGAAGTCTAATAGGGTAACGGTCTCTTATTTTTCTCCATAGAATATATGGGGAGGAATTCTTTTGCAGAACTTATTTGGAAAGGGAAGAAGAAAAAACTGGAAGACTTCTAGAAAAATGATGCGAACACTGTATAGAGTGAATTCATGCCCAATTAAACTGTGATTTTTTTTTTTAACTTCAATCTAGATTACTATGATCAGATATCATAGTCATCTGACAGCAATTTGGTAGGAAATCAGGAATAAGCAGCTGGTTATTTTAATTGTGACTTTAATCTTGCATTTTTCCTTATTTGCTGTGACGTATCCCTTAATTTTCTCTGTAATAAAATAATAACAATATTCAAATAGTACTTTCTTGCCTCTTCCCATGCTTTCTGTGCCAGTGTTTCCAGCTTCCTCCTGCTCTCCAAAAATGTTTTAAACCCCAAATCATGTGAGATTCTGATTTAAGTTTAAAAACTTCACTCCTTGAAGGTTTATTACTCAATTAGAATCTGAAAGGGACTGCATGACTATTTGATTATCCATAGAGTCCAAGAGGCATTTAAAAGCTTGGGAAAAATAAGATATATGAATAAAATGAAAGGAATTGGCATTCTGTAACTCAGAAAACTAAGATCATGGCATCTGGTCCCATCACTTCATGGGAAATAGATGGAGAAACAGTGGAAACAGTGTCAGACTTTGTTTTCTTGGGCTCCAAAATCACTGCAGATGGTGATTGGATCCATGAAATTAAGACACTTACTCCTTGGAAGGAAAGTTATGACCAACCTAGACAGCATATTCAAAAGCAGAGACATTACTTTGCCAACAAAGGTCCATCTAGTCAAGGCTATGGTTTTTCCAGTGGTCATGTATGGATGTGAGAGTTGCACTGTGAAGAAGGCTGAGCACCGAAGAATTGATGCTTTTGAACTGTGTGTTGGAGAAGACTCTTGAGAGTCCCTTGGACTGCAAGGAGATCCAACCAGTCCATTCTAAAGGAGATCAGTCCTGGGTGTTCATTGGAAGGACTGATGCTGAAGCTGAAACTCCAGTACTTTGGCCACCTCATATGAAGAGTTGACTCATTGGAAAAGACTCTGATGCTGGGAGGGATTGGGGGCAGGAGGAGAAGGGGACGACAGAGGATGAGATGGCTGGATGGCATCACTGACTCGATGGACATGAGTTTGGGTAAACTCTAGGAGTTGGTGATGGACAGGGAGGCCTGGCGTGCTACGGTTCATGGGGCTGCAAAGAATCGGACACGACTGAGGGACTGAACTGAACTGAACTGAACCTGGAGAAATGAAGACTGAAATCTTTAATACATGAAGGACTATTATATAGAGGAGGATAAGTGATTTTTCTCTGTCTTCCATGAGAACAGAATAAGAGGAAATAGATTTAAGCTATAGCACACAGGATTTAGATTTGAAATAAAAAGCTTTCTAACTCTAGGGAATGTAAGGCATTTTATCAGTGTCCTTGTTAAATCCCAAAAGGGATTTAAGGAAAAGAAAGTGGAAGGATTACTTTTATTGTTAACATTGTTTATTAAGAGATATTCCCTGTGAATGTTTAGAGGAGGATAGAGACCTGCTTATTTTGAGCCAAGTGGTCTTGGCTCCTAAAGAAAATAGAAAGCACCATACTGTCATTTTTCTTCCCTATAGCAGTGTCAAGCACAGTGCTCTGCAGGCAGGACTTCTTAATAAAATGTAGTGAAATGTATACACCCTCTTCTTAAAGATCAGAAAACAAAGGTAGTATAATAATTCTATGCCCTAAGATCAAGCAGCTGGCTGCTATTAGGGTCAAATTTACACAGTTATTTAAGACAAAATGTAGATTTGAGCCAGAAAATAGATTTTGACCTTTTTTATACCTAGAACATTGGATGAACATCCCTGAACTACAGACTCAGGCATACACTCTCCCTGCTATATCCTGGGTGCTTGTACTATTTCTAGATGAACAATTCAGGAAGCTATGAATTGGTTAGGTGAGTCTGTGATTTGGTTCTAGACCGCAGTATGCATATAATACTGAGAAGTTTCTTTAAAAAAGGATTAAAAATAATATATTCAGTAATTCATTGAGCTCCTATAGCATATGAGGAGTCGGACACTGAAGCAACTTAGCATGCACACATGCATTGGAGAAGGAAATGGCAACCCGCTCCAGTATTCTTGCCTGGAGAATCCCAGGGACAGAGGAGCCTGGTTAGCTGCTGTCTATGGGGTCGCACAGAGTCGGACGTGACTGAAAAGACTTAGCAGCAGCAGCAGTATATAGGGCATTACACTAAGTCCTAGGCAGTACATAAATGGAGAAGATGTTTGTGAAATAATGTGGAGATAAGCTGTCCCTTAATTTTTTCCAATGACTTAAACAGAGATTGTTTCCTAATTTAATTCTTTTTGTAACCTGATGAATGCCCGATTATACCACCCTGAACACACCTGAGCATCTGCCAGTATAAAGGCTCAATATCAGGAGAGGGTAGATAGGAAAAAAGAAATGGGAGCAGCTTTATGTTTTCTCTGAAGTTTTGGGTGCAGGTTTATAAACCCCACATCTGTTCCCTGTCTGGCATCTGCCTCTTCTTTTTTTCACCCACCCTTGGGGACCAACCTGCTCTTCCACCCCTGCCCTGTACACTGCTTCCCTCATGCACGTGCTGAATTGCCAGCTCCTGCACAGGCTCACAACCTACATTTTCATTCTCTTGTCTGTTCAGTTAGCATAACTCCTGGGGTCCTAAATGGAGAGTAATTTAATGGCGTTTGAAGGCCTCCTGTGATGGTGTAGAGTGGGCAAGGCACTTCAGGGCAGAGTTCCTCAGACTAGAGCCTGGCACCTAAATTTGAGGTATCAAGTCCAGAATTTTGTTTTACCTTCTATGACAGAAGTAAAGTGATAATAATTAAAATCTGCTATAGAATGAGGAAAACTTTCAAGTAACACCAACAGCAGGCACTGAGAAATAAAAGAGAAAAAAATTGTTAAAAATGCTAGTTACAATAAATGTATAAACCAATCATCAATTATGTATAATTGCCAATAACATAAAAACACAATAGCAATGATTCATCATTAAATATGCCAGATTAATTTGCATAGATTTCAATTCATGTGATTCAGTTTTCAAAAGTTCTTGGTTGTGTAGCACGATCTTCTGTCTGTTCAGAGCATATAAGACAATAGATAAGATGGTACCCGCCCGTGGAGTACCCACCGATATATAATTATTCACACTGTTTGGTTACTATTGCATAAGTAATGCTGGTTAAAAAAACCAACCAGCATATTTTTCTGATTGCCTTAGCTGCCTTTCCTGAAGGAAACATACTGGTTTTCAAGGCTGGCTAATCTTGGCTTAATAATAAATTGTTGTTAATGTTGAGAGAAATTTAATCAGATTACCTTCATTTGAGCAATTTCAGGATTTCTAGGTTCTACCTCCTGCCTCCCCAGCAAAAACTGAACAGAGAATATTGGATTCTCTGCTCATTAGATACTTTGCCCAAACATTACATTTTTTTTTCCAAATAAGATTTAACCAAAAGATAATCAGAGATAGCTTCTCCCTTACCCATCCTCCTGCTTCGTCAGGCATTGTTTTTAACTTTGATAAAAGTAATATTAAGTCTGTATTTTGATTTTAAGATTAAAAAATTAATATAGGCACTAAAGGAATCACACAAAATAAAACTTTTGTTTTTTGAATTAACTTTTATGATTAAGGAAAGAAAAAAAGCAATTAATGGCTTGACTATCAGCTAGGTCCTTGCTGACCCAATTAATGCAATTTCTTTAACCTACTAGTCTCTTTTATCTGTATTGAGCTGTGATTTTTTGTCTGTCATCAATTTAATTTCTTTTCCTTTCCCTTGAAGGAGTTATTCCAGATTCTTAGCAGCCTTGCTGAACTACAGGGGAACCAAGGGCTTTTATGTATTCAAATTCTTATTTGTAAACATTGTGACAAGCATTGGCAAACTGATTTGGCAGAATTGGTGTGACGTCATAGAAAAGAATTTCTTTTGTTTTATTTAAAAGTGGTTTCCAAGTTTTTCCCCAGTAAGTCTGGCTTCTATCTTGAGCTCTAAGAGAGCCCTTTACCAGATGTCAGAACCAAGACATCATCTTTGACTTCTAAGGACTTTATCCAAGCTGACCTGGATTACTCCCCTTCATGAATTGAACACAAACTTCTTAAATAACACTCCATTTCTCCAGGCTAATGTTCTCCCTTTTTGTCCCATTTATCTTGCCCTATCTATCCTCATCCTTTGTCTTAGGCAGAACTTTCTCATCTCAGTTCCCTCAGCATAAAAGTGACTCTCAAACACTATTATCTCCCTAAAATATTTTCAAAAAGAGGTATTGCTTCCCATCCTAATATCACCCTCTGTAAGCAGGCAAGTTACAGGCTGATGAATCTGCTGTAAGTTATTGGGAAAATACTTAAACAGAATATTAAATAAGTGGTTTGTTAGCACTTAGGGAAAAAAGCCAGTGATAAACTGTGAGGGTATTCATGAATTTTCTAAGAACGAATGGCAAACTAATCTCTCCCTTACATAGGTTCCCTGCATTGGGAGGTCAGAGAACCTGTAGAGAGCATTTTGATTCCAGCAAGATGCTTGAAGTAGTTGCTCAAGATGGCTTCATGGACGAGATGTAGAAAACAGAACTGGGGGAAATGGCCCAGTCTGTCAGAACTGCTATGGCTACTCCATGAAATTATCTAATTTAGGAGGTGATTTTTAGAGATGTGCCACAAGACTCTTAGTTGGTGTAACTTCAATAAGCATTTTGATTTACAGTTTGGGTGAGTCATGGAAGGACCTTTTCTATTTCCTGTTTGATTGTCTATTTGATCTTCAAAGCCCCACCTCAGAAGGCTTCTGTCACCCCCCAATTTGGTTCAGAGATCTCCCTTCTGTATCACTATAGTAGTTTTTCATAGAATTTTCCATATTATTCTGTAATTCCTTGCTTTCTTGACTGTTTCCTTTGGGAGGCTGTGAAATTCTTGAGGTAAAAGACCAATCTTATTTAACTTTATATCCCACAGCATCTGGTACTCAGTAAAGTATTTTTGAGTAAGTGAATTTAATGTCAAATTTAGTATTACTTTCCTGTAATACAAAAAAGGAAGTAATATAGTTAACAACAGGATTAAGATTCAAAAAGAGTTGAGTGGCTAAAAAAACGGCTCCACTTAATAAAGTTCAGTACCTTGAGTCCATTGATTTTACGGACCACTTTTGATTGTCTCTTACCCTCTTGCTGTTCTGTGTTTCCTCCCACAAAGCTTAATTTCATGGTTGATCATCACTCCCTTGCCCGTCTTTTGCCTTGTCCTTTACAAAACCACAGCCATGGGTAAATCTGGCTCTCTGCATGAATCCGTGGATAAGCAGGACTGCAGACTAGCCTCACTCTTGATGGCACTGATCTTTTTGTGTGTCCCTAACCTCTTCCCTCTCCAAGTCTGTCACATGATTATTTTGGACTTTTTCTCTCTCCTCAAACACTATCACCTCCCCCATTCATAGTCTCAGCTGATGACCTTCCTTCTTGTTCACTAAAAAAATGTAAGTAGACTGATGAGGATGTTCAAATCACTCATCATGTCCTGTGCACCCACATCCTTTGTCTTCCTTTATGTTCCTAGAGAGATAAACTGTTACAATTAGACATAAAACCATCATATACACTGTCTTCCACCTCTTTCATTTACTGAAGAAAATCATCCCAGGAATTCTGGGATTTCTTTCAATGTGTTTTCTTTATTTATTTTTCTATTATGTCACATTCACAAGAATATAAACATAGTCAGATGTAAATACAAGACACTTATCCTCTGATTGCTAAACAAGTTAAGCATTAGGTTGTGTTAATAGTAAGTAAAAGGAAGTAACCATTTTTCTATTTGTTTTACAAATATTTATTAAGTACCTCTTAAATATATACTAGTAACTGTCATAGTTTCTGGAACTACAACAGTGAACAAAATGTAAAAATCCTTGACCTCATGGAGTTATATTCTAGTGTGTTTTATTATACATTGTGTGTATACATATAGCTGACTCACTTTTGTTGTGCAACAGAAACTAATACAACCTTGTAAAGCAATTATACTTTAAGTTTAAAAAATGGATTCAGATAAGAAACATTAAAAAAAAAAAAAAAAGAGGGCTTCTGTAGTGGCTCAGTGGTTAAGAATCTACCTGCCAATGCAGGAGACCTGGGTTCGACCTCTGATCTGGAAAGATCCCACATGCTGCCGAGCAACTGAGCCCGGGAGCCACGATTACTGAGCCCATGAGCCCAGGGAGCCATGATTACTGAGCCCGGGAGCCACGATTACTGAGCCCATGAGCCCGGGGAGCCATGATTACTGAGCCCGGGAGCCACGATTACCAAGCCCGGGAGCCACAACTACTGAAGCCTGCACAGCCTAGAGCACGTGCTCCCAAAGGAGAAGCCACCACAGTGAGAAGTCCACAACCAGAGAGTAGCCTCACAACCAGAGAAAGCGTGTTTGCAGCAAGGAAGACCCAGCAAAGCCAAAAGCAAATATTGTTTTTTAAAAAAGAGCATATGCTTTGGAATCAGAGAGGCAAGAATTTGAATCTTGGCTTACTTTGACCTTACTTATTTTCTTTGAGCCCCATTTTCCCCATCAATAAAGTATGGGCACTAATACCTACATTAAAAGATCATTTACTTAGACTGTCGGGACCTGACTCATTCCAGGTTAATATTTCTTACTTTAGATATCTTAATTCCAAAAGAGCACAGTGATTTACCAAAGCCATTTTAGTCTGATAGTTTTGGTATATAATATGAGATGTCAACTATGATATGAAATAAATTTAATATGCATTGATGTCTTACAGAATCACTTTTATGAGTTAAATACCATGCAAATTACTAAAGAATTCTGTGTATCTGTAGATGATGCAAATGAAAATATTTGTTTACCTGTGAAAGGAAAATATGTATCACATAAAATATAAAGATTGAATGATATAAACATTGTATGTATAATCAATATATTTTGCCCATCACACTTTCATTACAAAATCAGAATTTATAAACCATATTCATTTCCTTAAAAAATGGCTTAAAAAAGCACCTGGAAATTTTTTAGGCACAAGATTTATTTTAAAAACATACAATTTGTTCCTAATCTGCAGAAAGAAGTTTCATAAGATTACTAATCACTAGAATTTGCTTTTTCTGTACCAGCCACAGGAGAGGACGATACAATAGGTCTTTGAAATAGGCAGGACCCACTGTGTACTTGTACTTTCCTTCATTTTCAAACTTCTCTCCCTTCCTATGCATTTGGAGTAACTTCTGCTCACCAGTGAATATATTTTGTTCCATGGGATCTATGAAATTTCTAACCTTTCTTTGTGTTCTGCACTGCCTTGTCCATTTCATCATCACCTTCCTGTTGTTTACCACCTTGAAGCAGATTGTTTACTATTGAGCCACCAGGGAAACCCATAAATAAACAAAAAAACAACTTAGCTCAGCAAAGCACATTATAGCAAAGTGATCTGTTGTTATACAGCGTGACTAAAAATGGGCAATCATGAAAAACATTCTTTTAAAATATAAATTATTATTTGAATGCTTACAGCCTTTAAACTTTCAAAGAAATTATCTTCAGTTATACCATGTACAGTTGACATGAGGAGTTCAGGAAATAGTAATGGATATAGAGACTCCACACAATGTATTGTTTTTCAGTCACTAAGTCTCTACTCTTTGCAGCCCCATGGACCACAGCACTCGAGGCCTCCTTGTTCATCACCAACTCCTGGAGTTCACTCAAACTCATGTCCATTGAGTCAGTGATGCCATCCAGCCATCTCATCCTCTGTCGTCCCCTTCTCCTCCTGCCTTCAATCTTTCCCAGCATCAGGGTCTTTTCCAATGAATCAGCTCTTCGTACCACACAGTGTATAGAGCACAAGATAATTGCTTAATAAATTAATTATTATTCTTGTAAAAGCAAATTAGTGTATATTTAGAGGAAAATTCCTAGGATTATAAAGGGATCAGTATAATATGAGGATTTTTTAAAAAGCTATCTTAACTATATGCATACAGTTGTACAGTCATATTTCCTTTAGAGTTCCCCATACATTATACATGTTAACTGATGAGCTGCTAGTTGATAAGAACCATGCCAGTTTAACTTGTTTTTTTCCAGTCTCTAATCAAGCACTAAGAATTTTGTAGGTGCATTCTGTTTGTACTGGATAAACCTAATTTAATAGTTTCCTTTCAGCTGAAGAAGATTGGGAGCTTCCAATGATTCTTGAAAATTATTAAATTAGGATTAATGATTATCTATACAGAGAATCTTGATGAAAGTGAAACTCTTGATGAAATCTCTTGATGAAAGTGAAAGTGGAGACTGAAAAAGTTGGCTTAAAGCTCAACATTCAGAAAACAAAGATCATGACATCCGGTCCCATCACTTCATGGGAAATTGATGGGGAAACAGTGGAAACAGTGTCAGACTTTATTTTTCTGGGCTCCAAAATCACTGCAGATGGTGACTGCAGCCATGAAATTAAAAGACGCTTACTCCTTGGAAGGAAAGTTATGACCAACCTAGACAGCATATTCAAAAGCAGAGACATTACTTTGCCAACAAAGGTCCATCTAGTTAAGGCTATGGTTTTTCCTGTGGTCATGTATGGATGTGAGAGTTGGACTGTGAAGAAGGCTGAGCACCGAAGAATTGATGCTTTTGAACTGTGGTGTTGGAGAAGACTCTTAAGAGTCCCTTGGACTGCAAGGAGGTCCAACCAGTCCATCCGAAAGGACATCAGCCCTGGGATTTCTTTGGAAGGAATGATGCTAAAGCTGAAACTCCAGTACTTTGGCCACCTCATGAGAAGAGTTGACTCATTGGAAAAGACTCTGATGCTGGGAGGGATTGGGGGCAAGAGGAGAAGGGGATGACAGAGGATGAGATGGCTGGATGGCATCACTGACTTGATGGATGTGAGTCTCAGTGAACTCCGGGAGTTGGTGGTGGACAGGGAGGCCTGGCGTGCTGTGATTCATGGGGTCGCAAAGAGTCGGACACGACTGAGCGACTGATCTGATCTGATACAGAGAATCTATATTGCATGGATTAATATTAGACAAGTTCAGGGATCTATAGTATTCATTCATATATTCAGTCTGTCATCTTCAAATCACTCAATAAACATTTATGGAGCATTTCTCACTCCTTATTAAGTATACTAGGTTTTTAAAAATTTTTAAAAATAGCTTTTAGGCTCTCATATATATTTGTGTTGGAAGATTATATGTGAGACATGTGTGGGGAGTTTAGTTTATATGATCTAAGGAAGGAGACTAGATTATTTTTAGTTCAAGTAATAGGAAACCCAATCCAAACTGGCTTTAGCAAAAAAGGGAACTTAATTGGCTCATATATCTGAAAAGCCAAGGGTATGTATTGCTTAAATTCCACTAGATCTGATGTATTGATGTAATCAGAATCAAATCACTCTTTTAATCTTTGTTTTGCATCCATTTGGAAGTTGACTTCTCCCTCAGGTAGACTTTCTCTTAGAGCTGACCTTTAGAAGCTCATCCTTAAATCTTTTGTGTTGCAGAAAGAAAAGAATTCTCACCAGTGCCCAGGGCCAAAGGCCTGGAACCTTCTAATGTGGACATATTTTCTTTGCTTAACCAATTACTGTGTTTGGGGTAGGTTGATGATGTTCTGGATGGTCCCTCAAGGATCAAATGTCCACCTCTAGACTTGAGGATGAAGTTGGTTCCATCTGAACCATTTGGTCTGAGAGTTGATAAGTACCTGGGCCCGTTACTCAAGGAAGCGGGAATGCATGATGTGGAGTCACACAAGGGTCCACAGCACAGATCCTGTGACAGGTGTCCAGTCTGATGGGGTTGATAAGAGAGGAGGATGAGCTTCAGATTAACATTAATCTTAAATATTTTGCCATTTACATTGGTGATCAGACACCCTGTCTAGAAAAATTATCACTATGCTTTTACTTTCTTTCACTGTATTAGAAACATTTCCTATTTTCAGTGTTTCAGGGGAAATTATTTTAAATTCTTATCATTAGGGATTTTCCTATTTGCAAGTTATTTATATTGATGCAAGATCCCTTTCCAGAAGCTCCAGATAGACATCGAGGTTTCAGTATGCACACCTGAATGAAAAGTGTGCCTCTAAACATTCTTGTTCTTTGTGTAGACAAATGTGTCACTATCCATGAATGTTCATTTCAGACAAAGAATTTTCCCACTTTTATAGTATCCATGGTCCCAAATCTCTCTTGAAACTGCTAAAATAGTAATTACAATAAGAGCAAAAGCAACACAACAGAAGTCTCCATCTACGTTTAAAGATGTATTGTGAAGATGCACATTTGGTTACTTTTGAAAGGAAAGAAATGTATACTTGAATTCAACATTATGTAAGAATCCTATGCATACATTGTAGGCACCTTCACTCTACTAGATACTTTGATTTTACAAACTCATATGATTTTTACAATGGCACCCCAGTCCAGTACTCTTGCCTGGAAAATCCCATGGGTGGAGGAGCCTGGTAGGCTGCAGTCCATGGGATCGCTGAGAGTTGGACATGACTGAGAGACTTCACTTTCACTTTTCACTTTCATGCATTGGAAAAGGAAATGGCAACCCACTCCAGTGTTCTTGCCTGGAGAATCCCAGGGACGGGGGATCCTGTTGGGCTGCTGTTTATGGGGTCGCACAGTGTTGGACATGACTGAAGCAACTTAGCAGCAGCAGCATGATTTTCACAAAGCCCAGCAAGGTCGATCTGACCTCTATCTTTCTCAAATCTCTGATTGCTCTTGACTATGTTTATATTTGTGAAAGACGCAGTAAAATACTGATTGGCATTGGTGTATTTGGGTGGATCTTACCAACTGGTGGATACCATGAATATGGTCAGCAGGATTTTCCCTTGGACGTGAAATTCTGTTGATTTTTATTCTGCAACAGTTCTTCTCAGAAAGAGGATCTTTCTGTTTCTTGCCTGGAGGAGGCTAAATCTAGGAGTACTAAATACTACTAAATCTGGGAGGCAGAAGAGCTTGGGAGTTTCACTGTTTATTATGCAGATAGAATGTCATCCTCCAGTTTCCAGCAAGGCACCACATCTCTCCCTCCTCTGTGCCTGATGTTCCAGTCAAGGGCCCTCTGGTTCAGTAATTTGTTGGAGGTGGGAGATAGTAGAAACTTTCCAACTGACTTCTGTGATTTCTACCTCCAATTCCTAAAACTTTTCAAGATTCTAAGATAAAAGTGGCTTGCTTCTCATTTGTACCATGCTGTTGTAGACTGAATCTTCCCACCACCACCTGCTGAATCATTTCACCATTTCTCTATCCGCTTTCTGTTTTCATATACTAATTGGTTCAGGATTATAGAGATCCTCAATTGTAATGAAGTTAAAGGTTTTTTTTTTTTTCTGTTTTTTTGTTACCTATGTTTTTTGAGAGTGACTTTTAAAAGAAGAGGACAAAAATATTTTTACTATTTTGAAGACAGATTTCATCGAATTTATAACTCTGTTGACCTCAGTGTCCTCATCTATAAAATGAGCTAGATGGCTTCTAAAGATGTAATTCCATCATTATTATTGTTTTTATATTAATATAAGTGTGTGCATATTAGTTGAATTTCTAGTTTATTGATTTAGGATAAATTTTTGTTGAGGAGGCCTGAAAAATGAAAACATCCTATATGTTAACTAATTTTACTTCAGATGTATTTATTAATACAGTTGATTCCACTATGTTGTAGGATGTCCTGTATAAAAGCAATTAGTTAATTGAAGCTTATTTTTTTCTTTATTTTTAATTGGAGGATAATTGCTTGACAATATTGTATTGGTTTCTGCCATGCAACGCAGATCAGTCATAGTTTTATATATATTTCTGTATCCCCTCCCTCCTGAGGCTCCTTCCCCCCTCCCATCCCCGCCTAGATCATCACGGAGTGCGAGACTGGGCTTCCTGTGTCACACGGCAGCTCCCCGCTAGCTGTCTGCTTTACACGTGGTAGTCTGTATACGTCAGTGCTGCTCTCTCAACTCATCCCAGCCTCACATTCCCCTCCCCTCTACCCGCAAGTCCATTCTCTATGTCTGCATCTCCGTTTCTTCCCTGTAAAATAGGTTCATCAATACTGTTTTTCTAGATTCCATATTTGTGTGTTAATATATGATATTTGTTTTTCTCTGACTTACTTCACTCTGTGTCACAAACCCTAGGTTCATCCACCTCACTACAACTGACCTAATTTCATTCCTTTTTATGACCAAGTAATATTCCACTGTACATATGTACCACGTCTTATTTATCCATTCATCTATCAGAGGACATCCCGGTTGCATCCATGTTGTAGCTATTGTACATAGTGCTGCAATGAACAGTGGGTACAGGCGTCGTTTTGAATTGTGCTTTTCTCAGGGTATATGCCCAGTAGCCTGGTTGCTGGCTCATAGGGTAGTTCTGTTCCTAGTTTGTTGATGAACCTCCATACTGTTCTGTATAGTGGCTGTATCAATCTACATTCCCACCAGCAGTGCAGTAGGGTTCCCTTTTTTCCACATCTTCTCCAGCATTTATCATTTGTAGTTTTTTTTTTTTTTTTTTTTTTTTTTTTGTGATGGCCATTCTGATTGATGTGAGGTGAATACCTCATTGTAGTTTTGATTTGCATTTCTCCAATAATGAGCAATATTGAGCATCTTTTCATGTGTTTATTGGCCATCTATATGTCTTCTTTGGAGCAATGTCTGTTTAGTTCTTCTGCCCGCTTTTTGATTGGGCTATTTTGTTTTTCTAATATAAGCCATATGAGCTGCTTACATATTTTGGAGATTAATCCTTTGTTAGTTGTGAAGCATATTTTTTAAATGGAACATCATCAACAAAGCAGATCAAAGCATACAAAAAGGGACTGTGATTGTTTACTAATTGCTCTAGCATAAGATCCTTAGAGCTTTGAAGGAAGTGACTTTCCAAAATGCTAAACTTAATTTTAGATGATAAAAAAGACTTCATTTTAAAATAGTTCAAAAATACTAACTTTATATGAAGCTCTAACATTATTTTTAGGTGAGCCATTTATTCTATGATTCACATGCTAACTCATGAGTTAGAGAAACAGTGATTTTTAAACCAATTTTTAAAAGTTCTGTGTTCTTCCATTGTTGAATCTTGGCATGTAACAGGTTCATTTTGGAAATTTACTCTTAATAAACCAATTACAAAAATAATACAATTTAAAACAAATTTCAACCTATATTTGGAATTTGAGTACAATGCATTACTCTGATGCATAAGCCCAAAGGGACACATTTCTCATTTATATGCTTCTATTCTCTTTTCTCTGCTCTCCTCCCTCCATTTTTCCCCTTCTCTTACCAAATGCCGTTAGTTCTATTTTGTCACTAAGAAAAAATTTCTACATATTTGGGCAAAGGCCAAAGGTGAATGCCAAGCAGACTGAGTCACCTCTTTGAGGATTAATGATGAGGTTTTTACCCAGCATGCTCTAGGTTTGCAGTGTTCGTTTTGCCAAGATAAATCTCTGGGCAACCCAGTGCTGTTTGGAAGAGGACTTAAGAAAAGTTTAATCATTTGTGGAGTTGGTTTTTTGACAGGTCATCAGAAAACTGCTTTATTTAATTCAGATTAATGTGTTTAAGTAAGACTAAGGAAATAAAGAGAATTGGCTTTGGCAACAGGTTTGGGCAACAGGCAAATACAGGGAATTCTTGAGAGACCCAGCAATAAGCATGTGCATCTCTGGGGAAAAAAAACTCCATGAACGTACAGAGAAGCCATTTCTTCACTTATAGGGATGTCAAGTGTTAACTGTTTCCAGACACAGTTGGATACAGAGGGGAAAACTGGGACCTGGCCTAGTTTTGCTTTAACTTTTTATTTTGTATAGGGATAGAACTGATTAAGTGTTGGGGTAGTTTCTGGTGAGCAGAGAAGGGACTCAGCCATACATATACATGTGTCCATTCTTCCCCAAATTCCCTCCCATCAGGGCCTGGCCAAGTTTTATCATTTGACCATAATCTCCAATAGCAATAACATCAATAAAACTAGGTTCACAGAAAACCCTTCTAGAACCTTTAGTGACAACCTTGGAGTAAAAGAGTAAAAGTAGAAATCAAATTACATGCACTAGGGCTGGAGGAATAAAAATTGAAATGCAGGTACTTACCGAAAGCTAAACGGAGATGAAGGAAATGGAAACTTTTAAAATGTTTTGAATGGACATGTGCTCCTGCATGCTATGTCATCTAAAAGAGAGGCCAGCTAAATTTGGTCATCTTTTAATGTTCCAATGACTTATATTTCCCAGGAGTGACCAGGCCCTGAGAATCTGACTCATGCTTACCAAAATACTTTGCATGACTGAGGTAGACCCAGAATGATGGTTTATTTATTAACAAAGGAAAATATAACTACTACGTGGCCTGGGCATACACGTGAAAACATGATTAATGCAGTCTTTCCCTGTAGACAGACCTTCTTAAGATGCTTCAAACCATGGGAAAAAATACAGTGATTTCAGGAAAACAGTTATATCATCAATCTGTTCTTTGCCTAAAGTTAAACAACTTCAGAATCAGAGTTTCTTGGTGATCCCGGACTCAGAAGAGGGAGCTTTAAATAAACTCAGTGCACAGTGGCACCAGTCCAGGCATATGTGATGTCTCCATCTCTTGAGAAGAATGGTTTTGCCAGATGGACCAGGGCAGTCATGGTCTTATGGAAAATGCTTCCAAGATCTGCTCAGCAACAGAGCTGCTTTGCAATTGGACTGAAATAAGTATAAGTAGACTTCTTTTCAGTTTACTTGGATTTTCAGAACTGCTCAAACCTCATCCTTAAATGTACTTCTATTTAATAATGGAGTGCTTCTGGTAATAGTTGTGCTTCTCCCACTATTACTCTCTAGCACCCATCCATCTCTTTCTTCAACCAACCAAGCTGGAGAATTAAATGGCAGTGTGGCTCAGACAGTAAAGAATCTGCCTGCAATGCAGGAGACCTGGGTTTGGTCCCTGGGTCAGGAAGAGCCTCTGGAGAAGGAAATGGCAACCCACAGCAGTATTCTTGCCTGGAAAATCCCATGGACAGAGGAACTTGGCAGGCTACAGTCCACAGGGTTGCAAAGAGTTGGACATGACTGAGTTACTAACATACACACACAGAGTAGAAGCCACCACCATACATTTCAGATCTTCACTGATGTTACCACACTGGCCAGTCCTCAGAATTGCAGTATGGCTTGGTTGAATATAGGAATAGATGTTCCAGGATATTTCATTTGTTAGTTAGTCCTTATTCTTCACTCTGTAAATCAGAAAGGTATCATGATTGGTGGTGGTGGGGGTGGGGGGTGGGCGGCACTCTATGATTAACGATATCTGTTCTTCATCTCTTGAGTCTGTATTTGTTTGTAATTCAGGGTCTTTGTAAACCCATTTTGAGGCTATCAGCACTCCATTTTAATCGGAATCCTCCATATCCTCCCTCTGATCAGTACTCGAGAGTGATATTCTTGGTCCTCAGGAATTAGTGTTAGCTCAGAGACATAGTGCAGTTGTGCAAAAAGTTTGAGATTCACATTCCCAGTTAATGCTATATATTTCTGTATAGAACTATAAGATAATAGGAAGAGATGACATTTATTGAGCACTTATTATGTATCAGACACTATTCTAATTCTTGTTTCTAAATATTCTAGATGTAGTACCTCTTTCATAAAGAAGGTATCAAAAAGCCAACCTTTGGCATAAAGAATATTTTTGTAGGCCCACCCAGGGGCACATAGAGGGGATGGGCAAGTCACATGTTAAATCTACCAAGTATTCCTATCTTGTGAAAAGAGAATTCCCTTCAGATAAAAAATGAGTCTGCAGGCTGAATGGCCAAAAGCAAAACAAAATATAGAGACCTGCATACACATAGGTCTGCCTCATTTCTTTAGCTGCTGCATGGTGTTCTATTGGTTTGATATTTCAAGTTTATTCACTACTGTTCCATTAACAGATATGGTTTCCTTATTTATTGCTGTTTCAAATGATACTTCATAAATATTTTTATATATCTCTGAGCATGTGTGGGGCACCTACTGACCTGGGGAGTTCCTCTTTCAGTATCCTATCATTTTGCCTTTTCATACTGTTCATGGGGTTCTCAAGGCAAGAATACTGAAGTGGTTTGCCATTCCCCTCTCCAGTGGACCTCATTCTATCAGACCTCTCCACCATGACCTGCCCGTCTTGGGTGGCCCCACGGGCATGGCTTAGTTTCATTGAGATAGACAAGGCTGTGGTCCTAGTGTGAGTATATTGACTAGTTTTCTGTGAGTATGGTTTCAGTGTGTCTGCCCTCTGGTGCCCTCTTGCAACACCTACAGTCTTACTTGGGTTTCTCTTACCTTGGATGTGGGGTATCTCTTCACGGCTGCTCCAGCAAAGCACAGCTGCTGCTCCTTACCTTGGACGAGGGGTATCTCCTCACAGCCGCCCCTTCTGACCTTGGGGAGGCCTTACAAATAGCTGTGAAAAGAAGAGAAGCGAAAAGCAAAGGAGAAAAGGAAAGACATAAGCATCTGAATGCAGAGTTCCAAAGAATAGCAAGAAGAGATAAGAAAGCCTTCCTCAGTGATCAATGCAAAGAAATAGAGGAAAACAATAGAATGGGAAAGACTAGAGATCTCTTCAAGAAAATTAGAGATACCAAGGGAACATTTCATGCAAAGACGGGCTCGATAAAGGACAGAAATGGTATGGACCTAACAGAAGCAGAAGATATTAAGAAGAGGTGGCAAGAAGACACAGAAGAACTGTACAAAAAAGATCTTCATGACCCCGATAATCACGATGGTGTGATCACTCATCTAGAGCCAGACATCCTGGAATGTGAAGTCAAGTGGGCCTTAGAAAGCATCACTACGAACAAAGCTAGGGGAGGTGATGGAATTCCAGTTGAGCGATTTCAAATCCTGAAAGATGATGCTGTGAAAGTGCTGCACTAAATATGCCAGCAAATTTGGAAAAGTCAGCAGTGGCCACAGGACCGGAAAAGGTCAGTTTTCATTCCAATCCCAAAGAAAGGCAATGCCAAAGAATGATCAAACTACCGCACAATTGCACTCATCTCACATGCTAGTAAAGTAATGCTCAAAATCCTCCAAGCCAGGATTCAGCAATATGTGAACCATGAACTTCCAGATGTTCAAGCTGGTTTTAGAAAAGGCGGAGGAACCAGAGACCAAATTGCCAACATCCGCTGGATCATGGAAAAAGCAAGAGAGTTCCAGAAAAACATCTATTTCTGCTTTATTGACTATGCCAAAGCCTTTGACTGTGTGGATCACAATAAACTGTGGAAAATTCTGAATGAGATGGGAATACCAGACCACCTGACCTGCCTCTTGAGAAACCTATATGCAGGTCAAGAAGCAACAGTTAGAACTGGACATGGAACAACAGACTGGTTCTAAATAGGAAAAGGAGTTCGTCAAGGCTGTATATTGTCACCCTGCTTATTTAACTTATATGCAGAGTACATCATGAGAAACGCTGGACTGGAAGAAGCACAAGCTGGAATCAAGATTGCCGGGAGAAATATCAATAACCTCAGATATGCAGATGACACCACCCTGATGGCAGAAAGTGAAGAGGAACTAAAAAGCCTCTTGATGAAGGTGAAAGAGGAGAGTGAAAAAGTTGGCTTAAAACTCAGCAATCAGTTAACAAAGATCATGGCATCTGGTCCCATCACTTCATGGGAAACAGATGGAAAAACAGTAGAAACAGTATCAGACTTTATTTTTCTGGGCTCCAAAATCACTGCAGATGGTGACTGCATCCATGAAATTAAAAGACACTTACTCCTTGGAAGAAAAGTTATGACCAACCTAGATAGCATATTGAAAAGTAGAGACATTACTTTGCCAACAAAGGTCCATCAAGTCAAGGCTATGCTTTTTTCAGTGGTCTGGTATGGATGTGAGCGTTGGACTGTGAAGAAAGCTGAGCACTGAAGAATTGATGCCTTTGAACTGTGGTGTTGGAGAAGACTCTTGAGAGTCCCTTGGACTGCAAGGAGATCCAACCAGTCCATTCTGAAGGAGATCAGCCCTGGGATTTCTTTGGAAGGAATGATGCTAAAGCTGAAACTCCAGTACTTTGGCCACCTCATGTGAAGAGTTGACTCATTGGAAAAGACTCTGATGCTGGGAGGGATTGGGGGCAGGAGGAGAAAGGGATGACAGAGGATGAGCTGGCTGGATGGCATCACTGACTCAATGGACATGAGTCTTAGTGAACTCCGGGAGTTGGTGATAGACAGGGAGGCCTGGCATGCTGTGATTCATGGGGTCACAAAGAGTCGGACACGACTGAGAGACTGAACTGAACTGAACTGAGCATGTGTGAAGATTTTTCTAGAATTTGTATTAAAAGAAAGTTTTCATTATCAAATTTGTTCATATTTCTCCTCTATGTTGGAGAGTCTGAGACCCCACATCTTTTCCTACCTAAAGAAAAGATTCAAAGTAACCATAGTTATGAACTGTGGCAAGCAGAGACAGGGCTGTTCAGGAAAAATCAATGAATGGAAAATGAAACTCCTCCAAATAAATAAATGAATAAAAAACAACATGAGAAAACAGCAACAAAAGCAAACATCTTAACCAACAGCCTTGTTCTATTAGTGAGTATCAATGTCATATAGATATCAGAAAACTAAAAAAAGCTAGAATAGACAGATAATGTCCCCTAGAATCTGAGTAGGGAAAAATTAAAAATAGACTCCCAACTTTTAAAATACAGATTAAAAACCTTAGCTTTCTAAGCCAAGTATATATAGTATATGGTTTTATATGGCCAATGCCCTCATCTCTCTCTTTTTCCCCCCTCTGAGAGTACAGGAAAACACTGTGTTTATTTCTGAAAGCTGTTTCAGCTCCAGTGTTGTTTGTTAGCAGTAGATACAAGGATTGATAAAAGAGATGTTCAGTGAGTCTGCAGCACAAGAGCTAAAACAGGTCACCTCGCAAGGTAAATCAAGCAGGTCTCAGCATCGCCCCTTAGGGTTTTGAAGCTGTGACTGAGAGTCAGAAAGGAGAATGTGTGTTCTCCCAGAAACACCAGTGTTTTTGACTTCTTTCAACCTAGACTGCGTGGTAGCATTCCCAGACTGCTGGTGAGGTCTGGAGGGGAGAGTATAAGGCTGAAGTCAAAAACCCTACTGAAGTGAATTTGTTATACCTTTTCATTTTAAATGCATGGATGTTTCATGGTGAAAAATTTGAAATGGAAGATGTTAGCATAAGGTGATATCCTAGTCCTCACTTGTATCTTAGCAGGTCTGCCTGATTTTTCAGTAAGTGTCAAAATGCCAGGAAATTTCATGTTACTCTTATTCATACTCATTTCTTATCAATGATATTCTTAAAAAAAAAAACTAAAAAAGCCAAATACCCCAATTAAAAAATCTCATCCTAATAATGAACATCAATTGCTATATAGATAGCAGAAAACTGAAAAAAAAAATAGGTTAGATAATAATAATTTGATATCTCATATTATAGTAATACCACAAACACTTTATCATATTTTCCAGTAAAGGAGCTTTATACCTAATTAATTTTGATCTCATCCTAAATAATCCTAGATTGTCTGTTCACATTGCAATTAATAATGTTTCTCTAATTTTTTTGATGAATCTATACCTTTGTATATTATTGTTATTAATATGAATTTGTAAGGTCCATATTCAAGAACCACTGTATCTCCTTCAAGTTGCCACTGCTTCTTTTCTTGTTAGGAAAATCTAAATTTTTTTCCTTCATCTAGTGTGGGCTCTTGCTTGACATTTAATTCAGTTGTATAGGCTCTGGTGAACTTATTATTTAGAGTTCAATGTTAAGATTCCCTTGTTCCCACCCCTGCCCTCCTTCCTTCATCCATTAATTGTTGCTCTCTTTACAAAAATACCTAGCAAAAATAGCATGTATTATGGGCTGAATCATGTCCCCTCAAAAACATGTTTGAAGTCCTAACTGCCAGTACCTCAGAATGAGACCATATTTAAAGACAGAGTCTTACAGAGGTAATTAAATTAAACTAAGGCTATTAGGGTGGGCCCTGATCCAGTATGGCTGGTGTCCTTATAGAGAAGGAAATTTGGACACAGACAGGTACAAAGGAAATGCAGCCCTAGAAAGCTAATGCAGCACAGATGCTTAATTCCCCAGACTCTCCTGCCCCAAACTCCTCACACATTCAGTCAATTTAGTTCAGTCACTCAGTCATGTTCGACTCTTTGCGGCCCCATGAACTGCAGCACACCAGGCCTCCCTGTCCATCACCAACTCCCGGAGTCCACCCTAACCCATGTCCATCCAGTCGATGATGCCATCCAACCATCTCATCCTCTGTCGTCCCCTTCTCCTCCTGCCCTCAATCTTTCCCAGCATCAGGGTCTTTTCAAATGAGTCAGCTCTGCACATCAGGTGGCCAAAGTATTGAACTTTCAATTTCAACATCAGTCCTTCCAATGAACACCCAGGACTGATCTCCTTTAGGATGGACTAGTTGGATCTCCCTGCAGTCCAAGGGACTCTCAAGAGTCTTCTCCAACACCACAGTTCAAAAGCATCAATTCTTTGGTGCTCAGCTTTCTTTATAGTCCAACCCTCACATCCATACATGACTACTGGAAAAAACATGGCCTTGACCAAAGGGGCCTTTGTTGACAAAGTAATGTCTCTGCTTTTTAATATGGTATCTAGGTTGGTCATAACTTTTCTTCCAAGGAGTAAGCGTCTTTTAATTTAATGGCTGTAATCACCATCTGCAGTAATTTTGGAGCCCCCCAAAATAAAGTCTGACACTGTTTCCACTGTTTCCCTGTCTATTTGCCATAAAGTGATGGGACCAAATGCCATAATCTTCGTTTTCTGAATGTTGAGCTTTAAGCCAACTTTTTCACTCTCCTCTTTCATTTCCATCAAGAGGCTCTTTAGTTCTTCACTTTCTGCCATAAGGGTGGTGTCATTTGCATATCTGAGGTTATTGATATTTCTCTTGGCAATCTTGATTCTAGCTTGTGCTTCATCCAGCCCAGCGTTTCTCATGATGTACTCTGCATATAAGTTAAATAAGCAGGGTGACAATATACAGTCTTGACATACTCCTTTTCCTATTTGCAACCAGTCTGTTGTTCCATGTCCAGTTCTAACTGTTGCGTCTTGACCTGCATACAGGTTTCTCAAGAGACAGGTCAGGTGGTCTGGTATTTCCATCTCCTTCAGAATTTTCCACAGTTATTGTGATCCACACAGTAAAAGGCTTTGGCACAGTCAATAAGGCAGAAATTGATGTTTTTCTGGAACTCTCTTGCTTTTTCCATGATCCAGCGGGTGTTGGCAATTTGATCCCAGGTTCCTCCACCTTTTCGAAAACCAGCTTGAACATCTGGAAGTTCATGGTTCACGTGGTGCTGAAGCCTGGCTTGGAGAATTTTGAGCATTACTTTACTAGCATGTGAGATGAGTGCAACTGTGTGGTAGTTTGAGCATTCTTTGTCATTGCCTTTCTTAGGGATTGGAATGAAAACTGACCTTTTCCAGTCCTGTGGCCACTGCTGACTTTTCCAAATTTGCTGGCATATTGAGTGTAGCACTTTCACGGCATCATCTTTTAGAATTTGAAATAGCTCAACTGGAATTCCATCACCTCCACTAGCATTGTTCATAGTGATGCTTTCTAAGGCCCACTTGACTTCACATTCCAGGATGTCTGGCTCTAGATGAGTGATCACACCATCGTGATTATCGGGGTCATGAAGATCTTTTTTGTACAGTTCTTCTGTGTCTTCTTGCCACCTCTTCTTAATATCTTCTGCTTCTGTATGGTCCATACCATTTCTGTCCTTTATCGAGCCCGTCTTTGCATGAAATGTTCCCTTGGTATCTCTAATTTTCTTGAAGCGATCTCTAGTCTTTCCCATTCTGTTGTTTTCCTCTATTTCTTTGCACTGATCACTGAGGAAGGCCTTTTTATCTCTTTTTGCTATTCTTTGGAACTCTGCATTCAGATGCTTATATCTTTCCTTTTCTCCTTTGCTCTTCTCTTCTCTTCTTTTCACAGCTATTTGTAAAGCCTCCTCAGACAGCCATTTTGCTTTTCTGCATTTCGTTTTCTTGGGGATGGTCTTGATTCCTGTCTCCTGTCCAATACATTTTTATGCACAGATAAAAGTTATAGTATAATTATTTCTCTTTCCAAACTCAACATAACATGTCACACAGTCTTCACTGTAATGTATTTTAAACTTAGGCCATCAAAATGAAATTGTCTTTATGTATCATTTTAATACCGTCAGATCCCTGACCCTCTGGGACCCAAGGCAGGTTTTGCCTCCATATGTACTACAGGGTCTTCTGCTAGCATGAACATTCACTTTCTTCAGATTCTTTCTTTTCTACTGTAGTGGTAGCTTGCTATTTATTCATACTTTTGAGGGAAGCCTAGTATGACATGGCTGATTTGAGAATGTCTCTAAATTCACAGGGAAAAGATAATCACAACTATTGTCACTACCGATACAGCTCTATTTACATCTCTTGATATTTAAAAATACTTTACACTTATTCTCATGGCCTTTTGGCCACTGGTTAATCTTATAGTTTGCTACTCTGGGCAGTCCGGACAACTTACCTTTAATATCAAAGCTGTTTGCTTTTCCCTGTTTATATTTTTGTCCATGTAGCATGTCATGTCCCATCAACTCCAGACCAATTTGAGTGCATGAATATATGACAGACAAGTTCTTGTTACAGGTCATTTTTTTTGTGCCATATTTACCATCTAGATGTGAACTGAAAATAGGATAAGGAGATTCTAAAGCCCTTAGTTTTTGAGTTTACATCACAACTGGATTACACACACACACACACACACACACACACACACACACACACTTATGATTAATGCGGTGAGCACATAGAATTTTGGTATGTGACTTATGAGTGATTACTGATTCTTCACTATGGGAAGATGGAAGATAGCATGTTCCTGAGTGATATTTGCAAATATCAAATTATATGATTTCAAAATTTAATCTCTAACAGAAGCATGTATGCAGATTAATAGGATTTATAACCCTCTGCAACTGGGTCTGTGTTTTGGCAAGAAACAGTTTCCTTGTGTAACTAGTAACTGCAGATGGTCAATAACCATCCAAGAGATTGAGAATTATTAACATAGATTTTCACAGTACCTTGTAGGTATCATTCGTGTTATAAATTTGTATGATACAATAGGCCACGATGGTAGGTTCACTTCAGGCTTCTCTTGGACTAAATATTTTGAAAATGATAGAAACTGTTATATGTAGTCAAGTATGCTTTATCAACTTGAGCAGTACTTCTGTTTACCCAAGAAGATACCTTGTCAGGTAGAACTTCTTTTGTTGAAAATGAAAATTAATAAAAAAAAGAAAGGTCAAATATAAAATATAATTCATCTATTTATATTTTCATGAAGAAACAGATGTCATTAGCCTGTGAGTTTTGTAAGCTTTTTACTCACTGGTTTCTTATGTATTTTACGAAAGATGTGGTTTAATGTTTGTGTTTGTGCCTGGAGTTGAATGTATCTGTGATTTAATATGGGAGAAATCTAAGAGAATTATTGTAGGAGGAGATCAAACTGAAAACATCTGAATTTCCTCTTGTCTTGACTCCCTTATATGGCTGAATGTGTATATATATAAAATATATGTGTATATTTCAGATCAGTGTTGGAAAAGGAGGAAGAATGTCATCAGCAGGCAGAAAATTTTGAGGATTTTTCAAATTGGAGAGAATGCAGTCCTGAGATCCTGCAAGTTGAGAATGACCTAACATAAAGGAGAGTGAGCTGAAGGAATTGCCCTTGTAATAATTAAATAGGAGCTAAATCTGAACAACGGAGCAATTCAGTCCTTTCACTTACCCCACTAAAACTAAATGACAGGCACAGGTGAAATTCAGTGTCAGGGTAAGCCTGAAATGTATTTTCAAAAACAGCCTTCAGGGGTCTGAGTGAAAAGGAGAGCAGATCATGTGGTGACATGAGACACATACAGGCACAGAGGGAAAAAACAGAACAGACTGCTCTGCCAGGAGTTTCAAGCTCTGAAGTGCTTCTCTGCCAAAGTACACATCTTCCTAAGTTGGCGGGGGGTACAGCAGATGGATACCCAGCCTGCCTGCCCGCCCATGCCCAGGGAGCCTTGAGGGGTGTTGTCTGCTTGACCCGCCCTAACCGTTTATGTGAAAACTAAAAGCAGTCTTTTCAATCAAAGTTGAGGCCTGCTGGAACATTGGAACTACATCACTGCAGAAGTGACCCATGCCAGCTATTCATCGACAACCACCCATCACCAGACAGTTGATGAAAAACAATAGAACGAATAAGATGAATTAGCTGAACTACTGATCTACGGTTATAAAATAAATATTTCAAGAAATAGATGAAAACTTAATAAGAAACACTTAAAAATATCTTTTAGAGAAAGTCAAATGGCTATTATCCATTAAAAGAAAAGCAAAGAAGGGGGAAGATGAGGAGGGGAGAAGGAGGGAAAGGAAAAGATTGTTATGAAGATGAATAATAAGAAAACACAAATTGGTCCTAGAAATTAAAAATCTCAAAGGCAAAGCTGAAAAAAAATGCAAGAATTGAAAAACAGTGAAGGCCTAAATTAGTGTTCTGGACAATAAAATATTCTAAAATTTGGAGAGAAAAGAGGAAAAAATGAGAACAAAAATGAGTTAAAAGTTAAAACACAAGAATTTTAATTCTTAATGTTAAATACTTATAAAATAGGTGCTTTAGGAAAAGAGAACATAGGAAATGGAAGTGATGAAAAGGAACTAGAGGAATTTCCCTTGAGCTGAAGGTTTGGGGTCTTTAGATTAATAGAGTACCTTTAAATAGCTGCATCGTAATAAAGTTTCTGGTCTCCAAATTCAGTTTCTAGAGAAGATCAGTCAGTCAATCAGTTACACAAACAAATGGTTAAGAAAGGAGTAAGAGTCAAATTGTAATCAGATTTCTAGTTAGCAGCATTGGATGGTGGAGCAGTAGTTTAAGGTGGCTTTTTTTTTTCTGTCTGTGAGTAGATGGAGAACTCCTATACCCCTTTTATGCCTACTTAGAATAATTTTAGTCTAGCCCTATTTCCCAAAATTTACTGATCATCCAGTCACCTGGGAAACTTCTGAAAAATTCAGATCCATAAGCATTCCAAGAAATATGGGTGAAATAGATCCAAGACAGGCGGGTCATGGTGGAGAGGTCTGACAGAACGTGGTCCACTGGAGAAGAGAATGGCAAACCACTTCAGTATTCTTGCCTTGAGAACCCCATGAACAGTGTGAACATGAACAGTATGAAGTAGATCCAGGGAGTGGTTTATGTGTCTGTATTGTAAAAAGCTTCTCAGTTGGGAAATAATTGGCTGAGCCCCTAGACACTGATGACTCAGCTCCATTAGCTGTTTGGTCCACGTGGGACTCGACTCCATGGACATGAAGTCCAATCGAGGGCTAATTCGTCCTTATTCTAGACCACAATGCTGACTCATTGTATTCTGTCTGAGGTCATATGTGTCTCATGTGGCCAGAACCCAGGCCACAATAGTAATATTCATGGCTTCTGCTTTATTTTAGACTAAACATGCCCTAGATGACAAATTAACCAAAAATGTGAAATATTTTTATAAATGCAACTCTATTAGAAACTTTATTGTTCATTTCTGACCCACCAATCATTGTTTGAAGGTTTAAGTTTCATAGATAGGATGAAGACAGTTAAACTGTAGCTGTTCAACTCACGTGTATTTAATTAGGTCCAATTAAATTAAAAATTAAAGATTTATCAGTTAACACTGCAGAATTTTTTCTTATTCATAGAGAAGTCCCTAGAGTTGCCTTTTACTTCTGTCGAATTTTGCATTAAGACACAGTGTCTTACACTGGCCATATCATCAAAAGTCACAGTAAGTGACTTCTAGTCACTTACTAGAGTGAAGTAGCTTCTAGTATGTGGTACATGACATGAGAACTGAGAAGTAGGGTCAGGTACACTGAGGAATCAGAAATCCATAAGCTTGTCAGATCACTACAGTTTTAGTAGATCTTATTCACACTGTGGATGATTGAATCCACCACTCTACTCTCATGTTTAAACACAGCAAGCAGATTCTCTGCAGAGAGCTGCTAAGAGAAGGTATGCCATTCCTACAGTTGAATGCTGCAGTATTAGGTGGTATGAAACTCAAGTAATTTTTTTTAATGTATTTATTTTTAATTGAAGGATTATTACTTTACAATATTGTATTGGTTTCTGCCATACATCTACATTAATTTTTTTTCACTTCAAAGAGTTATTGTGAGGATTAGGAAAGAAAATATGTGTGGGCAAAAGTGCACTGTGTGGTCCAAACACAAATCAGATGAGAACTATTTATAGTAGCATTATTTTTATTGTTATTGAAGTACTGGAGGACTTCTGAAGCCTCTCTCTTTTCTTTCCTGTTTTAATTTATTTTCTTATGACACTCTAATACATGACATAAATCCATCAAAAATTTTCATCATATTCCCCTGCTATGGCTCATTTTCCACCCTGTGACTTCCCTCCAGTGTGTTTCTTTTTTCTTCTTCCAGTCTCCTTTTAAAGCTTCTTTTTCTGACTTTGTTCAATATTAAAGGATAAGGAAAAGTACAAAAATTGAAACATTTATGTAAGTCAATTTTATTGCTAACTGTTTTCCATTATGGCTGAACTGAGCCTGTCATTAGTTTATGAGGGTCCTGCCTAGATGGCAATATTTTCCCTGGAAGGTACAGATAGCCACTCATTTCTTTGATACACCTAATGATTAAACATTTTTTAAAATTTTCATTTCTAATCAGGAAAGAGGGCTAAAATAAAATTAGGCTCCAAAGAAATCTCTGGGTTCAGCTAAGCCTATGTTGGAATTTCCAAAAAATCATACTCCTCTTAGGTCTGATAAGTTAGAGGGAAATTTTTATTACAGAGGCTGGAACTTGTGGTGAATGTGATTAAAAACTGATTAAAGATCTATCAAAAGATCTAATTTAGATACTGGCTGTGATTTTAGAACTTAATAAAAATCATGACCTCGGTGTTGCTGATTTTCTTTCAAAAAGTAAGGAATATATTTGCTTTACCGCAGGGGGAAAAAAGAGCAAATAACAATGTAGTTTATTTGAGAACTTCAGCGACAGTCCCAGTGATCAGCTCCTGATGACTCTGTGTCCAGAGAACAGGAGGCTAAGTGATCCTACTTTAAGCTTTTAACCTTTAACCTTTTATGGTATTTATTTTATATATCAAAAAAGGTTAGCATGAAATTGTTCCTTTTCCTTTAAATTGAAGATACATTGAGTGCCATCAGTATACTATAGGAATAGAATACTAATTTTATTAGAGAAAGAGGTAACATTTACTGGGTCTTCATTTAGAGAATAGTTTTGTAAATTATTCTTTTTAAAAGGGCAGGAGATGTCAGGTTTTCCTGATAAATTTCAAGTTAGATCAACACATTGGCTCATCACCAAGAGATAAATTTGCATTGCATCCTATATATATTTATTTTATTATTTTTAAGAGAAAACTATTAAAAAATAGTCTGGTCACACCTTCCAGGTAATGAATGGTCACCTTGACTTAACTCTTGGCAGTTTTGTCATTTGACCTCTTGTATTTGAAAAATGTGTGGAACTGGCAACATCACTGGTGTGCAGCTCACTCTGCATTTCCATAAACTTATCAGAAGTGGCTTTGATGTCCACAGACATGTTAGAAGGAGTTTTTAAACTGTAGTATCATGGTAGCTTCATGATAGAAGCAAAATGATGGTGAAACCTAAAGTAAGAATAGTAGCATAAATCAGGAGATGGAGGAGGGAAGGAAATCAGACTGAGCCTGAGTCTTTAAGGATCAGGAACATTTCCACAGGCTAAGAAGGAGGCGGAGGAAACGTGAAGTTCCAGCTAAGCCGGAAACAGCGCTACCCAAACAGGAACTAGAAATCAGTTGAATAGGGGTGGGAAATGGAAGAGAAGTGGGTGTGGTTGTAAAAGGGTGACGGAACACTTGAAGTGATGGCATTGTTAATAGCTTGATTGTGTTGGTGGATATAGGAACCTACATAAGTGATTATATTGTGTAGAACTAAACACACACATACTAGTGAAACTGGGAAAATCTGAATAAGGATTGGATTGGGTCAATATAAATATTCTGGTTTGATACACTATAGTTTTGTAGTATCTAAGACTGGAGGAAATGAAGCAAAGTGTGTGAGAGATTTCTCTGTATTATGTCTTTTAACACTGCAAACATTGCATATGAATCCACAATGATCTCAATGATGCTGAAGCAAAAACAGTCTAATTATGTGGGGCTGAAAATTGGTTTACATGGCCATATACTTGAGGGCAAATACAATGTCATATATTTTTGCACTCCTAACCTCTAATGTGGAGAAGGCAATGGCACCCCACTCCAGTACTCTTGCCTGGAAAATCCCATGGACAGAGGAGCCTGGTAGGCTGCAATCCATGGGGTGGCTAAGAGTCGGACATGACTGAGCGACTTCACTTTCACTTTTCACTTTCATGCATTGGAGAAGGAAATGGCAGCCCACTCCAGTGTTCTTGCCTGGAGAATCCCAGGGACGGGGGAGTCTGGTGGGCTGCCGTCTATGGGGTCGCACAGAGTCGGACACGACTGAAGTGACTTAGCATAGCAACCTCTAATGTGGTGACAGACTTATGATAGGTGCCCAATAAATTATTGTTAAATTAATTAATGTGGGGAACAGAGAGTAAGGAGTCAAAGATGGTTGACATTTCTGGACTGAAATACTGGGAAGATGGTGATACTTACAAAGACATATAAAGAATACAAGGTACAGATTTGAGTTAAGGTCTCACTCTCTTACACTTTGACTTTCTCTCTCCCTTTTCTTCATGCATTGTATTTGAAATTTTAGTGGGATATCCAAGTAGAAATACCTAGAAAGCTGTTTCAAATATTTTTATTCTTTGTAGTGTTCTTATTAAACAACAAATGTTCTAGATGTAAGCTCTATGCTTCGGGGTTATATGTATCTCATTACATTTCCAGAAAGGCACTGAATTCAGCTTTCATATTTCTTTTTCTAGTCTGTAATACTGCATATTCAACCTGAAAACTCAAATTAAAATGTAGTTGATTATCACATTCCAAATAGTCCTCTCATTTTATAGCTGTAATCTATTTATTGGTAATAATCTTAATCCAGGGGCTTCCCAGGTGACTCAATGGTAAAGAATCCACCTGCCAATGCAGGAGATGTGGGTTCTATCCTTGGGTCAAGAATATCTCCTGGAGAAGGAAATGGCAACCTACTCTGGTATTCTTGAAAGAAAACTTCCATGGACAGAGGAACCTGGTGGGCTACAGTGCATGGGGTTGCAAAGAGTTGGACATGACTTAGTGACTGAGCACACACACAATCTTGATCCAGAGTTTAAATTCTTAACCCTGTGTCAGAAGGCTTATCAGATGTTTTCCCTTAAATTTAAGGAGTTAAGTATTGCTTTTAATTAAATCAGCTAAAAAATGGACATAAGAATATTTTGCCATGAAATTGCAATATTAATCAATCAATTCAGTTCAGTCACTTAGTCATGTCCGATTCTTTGCAACCCCATGGACCTCAGCACACCAGGCCTCCCTGTCCATCACCAACTCCTGGAGTTTACTCAAACTCATGTCCATTGAGTTGGTGATGCCATTCAGCCATCTCATCCTCTGTCATCCCTTTCTCCTCCTGCCTTCAATCTTTCCCAGCATCAGGGTCTTTTCAAATGAGTCAGCTCTTCGCATTGGGTGGCCAAAGTTTTGGAGTTTCAGCTTCAGCATCAGTCCTTTCAATGAATATTCAGGACTGATTTCCTTTAGGATGGACTGGTTGGATCTCCTTGCAGTGGACAAGTATAAATCTAGTTATATATACTTTGGTTATATATTAATTTTAACACCACTTGAAGGAAACTATTGATTGTAAAACTAAGGTACAGGCTCTAGTATCACAGTCTAGAAAGGAACTTCAGTAATCATCTAGTTCTATGATCATAACAATCATAACAATTATAACAATCTTGAATAGCAGTCAGTATTAGTCACAAGTATTATTCTTGACAATCTCTAGGCGTTTATATTACATATGCTCCTTCAGCCAGTTCTTGAGTTTTATCACCTGATTGGTCAAAGGAGTTCTTTCTTATATTGAAATGCAGTGACTTCTATTGGCAGAGACATATGTAATTCATCTTTGTGCTTCTGCAACCTCCTATTGCGTTAGGCAATGAGGCAGTGGCCCACACTCTGTGTGTTTATTGTGTTTTATTTAGACCAGTGTCTAAATAAATGCTTTGATTTTATCCTATTTCTTCTATGTCTGGGTCTTTTTTTTTTTTTTTTTGGTTGCCCTGGGTCTTCATTGCTGCATGGGAGTTTCTCTAGTTTCGGAGAGCGAGCGCTACTCGTTATCGTGGTGCACTGGCTTCTTGTTGAAGTAGCTTCTCTTGTTGCAGAACAGAGGCTTTAGGCACCTAGGCTTCAGCGGTTGCAGCTTACAGGCACTAGAATGCAGGCTCAGTAGTTGTGGCCCATGGGCTTATTTGCTTGGCAGCATGTGGAATCTTCCCAGACCAGGATTGAACCCTGCATTGGCAGGCAGATTCTTATCCACTGTATCACCAGGGAAGTCTGTGTCCAGGTCTTTTAGGGAAAAAAAAACATAAAATCTGTCCTGATCATAAAGATAATAATCAAGTCAGCCCTTAGCCTTCTTCAAGTTAAAGCTGGAATTAATTTAACTTTTCCTCATAGAACCTAATTTCCTTTCCTAATTAATCATCCTTTCCATTTTCCTCTGGGTCTGCTTTAGCCTTCACAGATCCTTAAAAATTTGTCACCAGTTGGACATTCTATTCCAATAAGAACCTCATGAATTTAAAACACATCAGCTTGATTATTTCACGGCATATGAACATTATTCATCTTCCTCCATTTTTGTTAGGCCACACAGCCCTGTGACTCTGCCAGATTGTAGACTCGTAAAAATATTTGCTGAAGGACTGAATTTGCTAAGGGTTTGGTTGCATTAACAGACGGTTCTCTGTGACAGACTAGGGCCGGCCCATGGCCCTGTCTGGTCTCACATCCTGTTGGTGTTGGTGGGAACAGTTCCTTCTGCTGTTACACAAAGGGTAAAGGAGACTTCTAATGGGTAGACACGGCTGTCAGAGTCACCCGCCGCTGACAGAAGTGCATCTCTACCAGGCCAGGCTTACCTACATAATCATGTCTTCTTAGCAAGAGATGCCTATGGTTGGATTCCTGGTAAGCCTATTACATAAAGCGTGTGGAATATGATCAGGTACCTCAGAATTCTGGGCTTCCCAGGTGGCTCTGGTGTTAAAGAACCTACATGCTGGAGATGTAAGAGGAGCAGGTTCCATCCCTAGGTCGAGCAGATCCCCTGGAGGAGGGCATGGCAGCCCGCTGCAGTGTTGTTGCCTAGAGAATCCCATGGAGAGGAGCCTGGCCAGCTGCGGTCCATGGGGTCTCAAAAAGTCAGACATGACTGAAGTGACAGCAAGCACATCCGAATTCTCATAGTGAGTGCTGGACTAACTCTAATACCTTTGTGCCGTATTATAATATCATGTTAACTTTTTCGTTTTAAGCAAAGGTATTATTTAGATTTTTAAATTTCCTGAAAAGCAGGAATTGTGTTCCACTAACCTTGGCCCTTACACATGACACGCATATAGTAGGCACTGAAGTATTTATTGAACTAAAGGCTAAGGAATGATGTTTTTAACTTATGATAGTTTTATGAAAGTGGCATATTTTAAATTTACTAATAAGAGCAAACAATAAATATTTGCCCACTGATTTTTAAGGTTTTTATGCTATTGATATAGCAATTTTGGAAAATCATTATTTTAGCATTCCTGGGTTCTATTTATCTTATAGTCTGTCATTACACCAAATAGATTTTCAATATTTTCCCAGTGTTTTTTTACACTAGGAGCTGGTTGACCCATACCGAGTTCATGGACTGTTCTCAGGAAGTCATAGCATCTGTAGGCCAGTGCTCTGGGCAGTGTTTGGAGAAGAGGCACTAAACTGTGGGTGACCCAGCATTCTTTACCTTCAGCCTCCCCTTGGGCACTTTCTCCTTTCAGATTTGATGTGATACTATGGGGGAGACCAAAGCTACTGCAGAATCTGTATGATGAAAACCAAACTTATTTTTCTGTGGACAGTTGATATGAGTCATGGAAAACCCAGGGGAGTTCGCAGGATGAAAAAGTTTAAGAAGTCATGAGGTGACCTCAGGCTGATGCTCACTGAATCCCCTTGACAAAAGATCCTTAAATAATATAGAGCAGTTAGCTGTTTTTAAATGAGTTCAGGGAAAACAATTTTCCCAGGATGTTTCATTGGAGACCAAAAGGTCACTCACATTCTGTGGTTACTAGTCATGTGCAAATCAATCTTTAGTTTAAGTGAGGACTCAATCCAGGGAATCTGGAATTAGAAGGGCTGGATTTGTCCTGTTTTATTAGTTGGAAACTAATTTTATCATCAAGGTTTAAAGTATGTCAAGTAAAGCATTCAAATTTCTATTATCTTTAGCAGAAGCTCAGGATAATTCTTGGAGAAGGAAATGGCAACCCACTCCAGTGTTCTTGCCTGGAGAATCCCAGGGACGGGGGAGCCTGGTGGGCTGCCGTCTATGGGGTCGCACAGAGTCAGACACGACTGAAGCAACTTAGCAGTAGTAGCAGCAGGATAATTCTAAACATCTACAATCTATTAACAGTTGGTAGCAGACTTGATTTGTATTTGTTGTATGCTTTTCTCTGTATTTTACATATCTCACAGAACAGCTTCACCCAGACTCATGATCTCCACCATCCTCATAGTTAGAGTTTTCTCCTGACTTAGTTTATGCCTATTCCTTGAGGAAATTATTAGTAGCCTCCTGCCTATCATTCTCAAAAATGTTTTATAAAGAATACCTATTTGAATTCTAGACTGATGAGTCTTTTTGTTGAAATAACATAGACATTTTACCCTCAATGTGCCTAATATTGAACCAATTGTACTCTCAGAACTCCTTTCTTTCCTGTATTCCTTACACTTGTAACACTCCCTATCTCCTGTGATCTCCATCTGTGTGTTCTTTCTTCCTTGAAGTTCATGGCCCTCTACTCTTCTCTGAGTTGTTGCTCAGAAGCGTTCTGAGTACTTCTCCCCATTCTTTGAGGATTTTGGGGGGATCCTTGCTCATTGTCTCTTCCACATTAGTCCCACCATCTATCTGAAATACTTTAACGTCCATGTATGTTGTTCTTATTGTTCAGTTGCTAAGTCGTGTACCCATAGACTCGTGACCTCATGGACTGTAGCACACTAGGCTCCCTTGTCTTTCACTCTCTCCCAGAGTTTGTTCAAATTCTTGTCCATTGAGTTGGTGATGCTGTGTAACCATTTCATCCTCTGCTGTCCATTTCTCTTTTTGCCTTCAATCTTTCCCAGCATCAGGATCTTTTCCAGTGAGTTGGCTCTCTGCATCAGGTGGCCAAAGTATTGGAGCTTCAGCTTCAGCATCTGTCCTTCAATGAATATTCAGGGTTGATTTCCTTTAAGATTGACTGATTTGATCTCCTTGCTGTCCAAGGGACTTTCAAGAGCATTTTCCAGCATCACAGTTCAAAAGCATCAATTCTTCAGTGCTCAGCCTTCTTTATGGTCCAACTCTCACCTCCATATATGACTACTGGAAAAACCATAGCTTTGATTATACATGTATATAACTGTGGCAAACACTGTTGGTTGCCTGTCCCAAACCATCAACTATTCCATCATCTTCCTAGAAAAATGAATTCTGCTTTTGTTTATGTGGAAGTATGCTTAGCTCCAGGAAAGAAATTATGATTAGTGTAACTAGTGATTTTCATTCCTGGTTACCTGTTGGGATCTTCTTGGGAGTTAAAGAAAAATGCCACTGCTAGGAACAGTTTCAGAGTTTCTGACATAATTGGTCTGAGACAGGGCGCAGATGTTAGTGTTTCTAATTTGCTGTTTACTCTGCAGGTAATTCTAATATGCAACCAGGCAAGACAGCCATGGCTCCAAACCCATTTTCTATCGGTCCAAGGCTATGCACATAGCCAAATATGGGAATTTCTGCTAATGTTTCCTGGAAAAGCTTTGCTTTCATGATTAAAAAAAAGAATTCAAAGTCTCCTTTGCCCTTTACTTTCCATCTTTCTTGGATGCTCTCCTGTGAGGACGCTTGTAGTTGTTAGCCATCTGGACATGCTGAACTGGTAAGTCAGCCTGCTGAGGATGGCAGAGGGGAAAACGATAAAGAACCTGGGTCTCTGATGTCACTGTTGAATCTATGAACCAACTAGAATCTGACAGACTCTAGACTTTAGGTTAAGAAAGCGATAAACATTCTTAAGTTAAAGTCACTGTCAGTTCTTATGTATTTCGTTGAAAGCATGCTTGTGATAGAGTGCCCCATCTAACCACCTAGACCAGGAGTCAAAACTTTTTTCTGTAAAAGGCCAGATGGTAAAAATTTTTAGCACTGTGGGCCAGTAGTGTCTGTTGCAACTACTCATTGCTGCTCTTGTAGCACAAAAGCAGCCACAGACAATATATGAACAAATGAATGTGGTTGTGTTGCAAAGAAAAGTACTTATACGAACAAGCAGATAACCAAATTTGAACTGTGAGCTACAGTTTGGGGATTCCTGCCCTAAATCATCATTAAGAAATGAGAGGGTATCAGCTTCTAGAGGGCTAACTGCATCTTTGATATTTTTCTGGCAAGATAAGATTAGCTCCCCTTTGTGGGGCAGCATAGGAAATAACTGCAGAATTTGTAACTGAGTACAAGGGAGGCAAACAAAGTTGAATTATTAACAGCCAGACTCAGAATGTAAAAGAGAGCACCATTTGGAGGCAAGAATCTGAGAGAGGATTACCATGGAAGTTTTAGATGGTCACTAATAATTCTAGATGTTTTGTGTCATGGATGTAAAGAGAAGGAGACATTACCTCCATCAACAAAACACTTATAGGACTTTTTGAAGCCTCAAAATCTATTTTGACTCAGAATTTCAACATTTTTTATATGGAGAAAGAAAAATTTGCTAGAGTATGTAAATGATGGTGGGCTTCCCTGGTGGATCAAGTGATAAAGAATCCACCTGCAATGTGGGAGACCTGGGTTTGATCCCTGGGTTGGGAAGATCCCCTGGAGGAGGGCATGGCAACCCACTCCAGTATTCTTGGCTGCAGAATCCCCTTGGACAGAGGAGCCTGGTGGGCTAGAGTCCATGGGGTTTCAGAGAGTCAGACATGACTGAGCACACATAACAGCAGATTAAAATAATGGGGCAGTTTTTGCCATGAAATCTGTTCTTTCTTTGAAAGAGGCACAAGCTAGCTTTAACTCATCAATTTACAACTGTTAGTTGTAAACAAATTATTTCATCCCTTTATGCTTCTATTTCCTTATCTGTAAGATGGAGATTAATGTAGAGCATATTCAGAGTGTTGTTGTAAGGCTTAAGTGAAGTCACATGGTGAAGGCTTTAGCATGGTGGCTAGCAACTATTTAATACATGTTAGCTATGATTTAAACCATTATTGGTTTTAAGCCCTATATATCTGCTACTGCATATCTGCCCCTGGATTGCCCCATAGGTACTTCAAACTCCTGGTGCTTGCTGTCTCTCTCCTTCCTACCATATGCTCTTCGTTTTTGCTAATTAGGAAAATGCCTTGGGCATAGCATAAAGACATGTGGTGTGCTGTGTGAAACTGTGTATTTGGGCTTGGACAGACTTAATTCACAGAATAAGCTGTGTGTTGTCTCGTTATCCAAGGAACCAAATAAAAACTGATCCCAACATATTGATTAAATTTGATATTGATAAAATGCAGACTTTTATCTGTATCAATATCTACCTATTGATAAAAATGCAGACATTTTTATCCTTTTGCACTGTGATTATTATCAGGTAATTATATAATTGATAATTACTATCAATTATTCTGATAGTCCAGAACAATTCTTTTGCTAGTATTTTCTGATAGAAGGAATTACTCTTCCAGTCAGTGCAATCATGCTATTTATCAAAAGAAACTTTGGATAATCAGAATGGACTTCAGAGCTGTGTCCTGAGCCATCTGGCCAACACTGAGCAAGAAACTTCTTTGTCCTTTAGAGACTGAACTTTATCCCCAAGCACTAACAGAATTGGAATAAATGGAGTTGGAATTACTCAGCTTTGGTATGTGAAGAATAACTTTCTGTTTATGCACATGAAGGGACATTTTAAAGAAAGGAAGCAAGTATAAGCTGTTTGCTCCCTACCTCACTGACCTCTTCATTTTAACCTTGCTCTTTTTAGTTGGGGGATGTTTTTACTCTGTTTATTGATTTGTGTCCATGAATTCAAACCCTTGATGTAATTCATTCATTTATTCAATATTGACTGAATGCCAATGGTCCTGTCACCATTTCAGGTGCTAGAATAGAAAGACATTTTTGCCCCAGTGGAGGCTGAGCCCTGGCCTTGAGATATGTTGAGGAGGAAGAAATTTTTGTCCTAGGAATTGTCATGAGATAGATTAGCAGGAGAAAGTCAAGCAGAAGTTAAATAATATGTATACATGGGAAAGACCCAGAAACAAGAAGTAACTCACCAAAGTGGCTGAAACCCTGAGCTTAAATACAGTCTTCAGCTAAAGACAAAAGAGGATATTGGGAGTAGTGGTTTGAGACTTTCAAAGGAGAGGAAGGCAGTTCACATGGATATGAAAAGCTGATATTTGGTAAACAAATGTTTTCTGGGCCACATATGTAGACACATGAAACACAGAGATGAATTGTAACAAATATATTTTGCTTCATTCCTCCCTATCACATTCAAACTATAGTGATCCTGGAACAGGTCCTCCATCTACATTCTTTTGGGCAGTTAGGGTGAAGGTGAAAAGAAAGACTTCCTGAGTCTTCAGCTTCTTAAAAATAATCAACCTAGGGACTTCCCTGGTGGTCCATGGTTAAGAATCCACCTTGCAATGCAAGGGATGCAAATTCAGTCCCTCACCTGGGAACTAAGACCCCACGTGCTGCGGAGCAACTAAGCCCATGCACAACTAATACCCAAGGCGGCCGAGATGAGTAAGTAAAATAAATAAATAGTTTTAAAAAATAATCAACCTAAATTAGTCCTTGTGCCAAAGAGATGCATTTTAGGGTGGCACATTGTGCTCCCCTACTGGTATATGGAAGAACAATCTGAGTTGAAGGCACTGGGGTGCCCCACAGAGTAATGAGGCAGGAAAAAAGTTATTTCAAAGGGAAAACTTGATGTAGAATCTACATTTCTTTTCCTTTTTTTGTTTTGCTTTCCAAAGCAAGTCACATATTTTTATTGAGTGCTCCCTAGTGCAAAGAACTAGCAATAGTGAAATATATTATGTAATTTAGTATGGAGACTGTGGCGTGTGTGTGCGCGCGCGCGCATGTACGCGCGTGCTCTATTACTCAGTCCTGCCCAACTCTTTGCAAGCCCATGAACTGGAGCCTGCCAGGCTTCTCTGTCAGTGGGATTTCCCAGACAAGAATACTGGAATGGGTTGCCATTTCCTTCTCCAGAGAATCTTGTCAGACCAGGGATGGAACCCTTATCCCCTGCATTGGCAGTCAGATTCTTTACCACTGAGCCACCCGGGAAATGCATGTCCATGAAAATGCAGGGCAAGGGGAGAGTGGCTGATTCTTGTTGATGTATGACAGAAAACCACAAAATTATGTAAAGCAATTATCCTTCAATTAAAAAAATAAATAAAGTGGCAAAAAAGAGAGGGGAGGGGAAATTCTACTGAGGATCTGTAAGAATGTATTCTGGAAGGCATTCTTCTTTCCAGCTCTGGAAATATAAACATGTCAGACATAGATGTGGAATTGTTTCAATAGGACTATAATCTACATTTCTTAAGTCAAGAATGCCATAAAACAAATATCAGTTTTTCTATTATGCTTCTAACACTTTTCACTATAGCATTGAAATATTCACAGCACCTATTTAACTCAGAAGCTATTATGCAGTCTTTTCTGAATGAAGGCAGTAATGATTCCTTATAATAGAGTTTATTATATGAAATTAGTAAATTCTTAGACCTCAAAACATACTATGTACCATAAAATCATGATATAACATAGTTAATCTACATTTTGAGGTTAGCTCAGTTCCCCTCAATTATCATTATAAAAAGGTTTCTCCTTGAATAAAAAGCAGCTTAATTTGTAAAACAGTCTATATGCTGCCTAACTTAAACAAAGACAGGAAAACAAGAGGATGGAATGTGGCTTTGATGAAAGCCTGGCACAGAATACAAAGCAGCAGTGAGTCCTAAAGATAATTGCATTTCATCTAATAATTACAGGTGATATTAACTGTTTTAGGAAAGAATAACAGGAATGAATCAAGCCTGTCTCAGGCTAGCATTCTGATGTGAGTTTTTAAGCATTTTTAATTCCAAGTTAAGGAACACAAAATGTGGTATTTTTGGTTTTTGGCATGAATGCGTATGTTTATGGATATTATTTCCATATGTAACATGTATATATTTGTAGTATAACCATTTTCCTTTTCAAACACTATTAAACCACCTTCCTTTCCTTACATTAATCGTTAGGCTTCCAGATCTCCTGATCCCGTACCCTGGCCAGTCACTGTCTTTCTCAGGAATTTTAGAAACGGGAACGAAGACCATTCTCCTTCTCTCATTCTGAATCGCTGAGGCTGTAAGATGTGTACTGAGAGAGTGTTGGCATCCATGTTTCTTATCATGTAGAAGATGAAACATGAGCCAAAGAGGAAAAGAAGACAGACAAGCGTCCTTGGTTCCAGTTGTCCTCAGGTTCTCTGCCAGATTTCTGTTCTTGGATTGTGTAAGACACCCTGCAATCCTGATTTCCTCTTTTTGGTTCAACTGGTTTGAGTTTCTATCACATGCAGCCAAGCAATTTCTGACTATTGTAATCCTCACTACTACCCTATGTGACCCCTTCCATGACTTCAGGCTCTTCACTCAACTTCCTGAGCTTTGTTTATGTTTCTTCCCTCACACCTCTGCACAGGGACCTTCACCAGTCTCTCCTTTTATGAGGGTCAATCCTTACTAGCACCCAGCTCAAGCTCCACTTGCCATATATATCTTTTCCTAGTTACCTGGGCATCCATTGTATTATAGGCACTTTTTTTCTCAGTAAATGCTCACTGATATTTTTCCTCTAGCTGGATTTTAAATTCCTTGAGACCTGAGACAATATAACCTACGTTTGTGTCTCTCCAGTGCCTTAACCATTATATGTGCTTGATTTTGATAAAAATGATGTTGCCAACTGTTGTTTTATAGTTCTAGGAGAATTTTGAAAATACAATTTAAATGGAAAATGAACTTAAATATAATGAACTCATGTTTGCTGAGTATAATTATTTTACTATTAGATTAAATTAAATAGCAATAGTTCTTACAGGGATGTGCTTTATATAAAGATACTACTGTATGATGTATGCACACACTGTTTAGCAAGGAGGGTGAGTTTTGGGAAACAGGACTGCCAGCAATGTCATATAAGGTTGTGTAGCCCAGCTGTCAACACTGTGAGTCCCTAGCATTTTATGTTGACAATACTTTTTCCATTCTCTTAAAATGACTTGAAGTCAAGACTGCTTCGGGGCCTGTTTTCTTTGACGTGTCTTTTTCAACAATGACAGATCAGTTATCCCAAACCACAGAGATGTTTATATCGCCATTCTTAATGTCTCTGTATTTCCACCAATCTCTGAATTGTCTGCCTAGCTTCATCCTGTGTTTCCACATCTATTGCTTTGAGGGTAACATCTGCTGCCTTACAACTTAAATAAATACAGCATCCAGCATGATACTTTCCTTGCTGTCCTTGGGGAAGTCCAACTGTATCACTTTCACACATTTTGTGAGCCAGTAAGAGTAAAAATCTTGACCAGACCCAAAATAATTGGTTTAAATAAAGACTGTGGAAAGAGGAAACCATGCAGAATGTACTAGCTACAGGAAAGCAAGAAGTAGACTCAGGTAAGGGTTTTTTCAGTATGTCAGTTGTTTAGTTGCTAAATCATGTGGGTCCAACTCTTGGGACCCCATGGACTGTAACCCACCAGACTCCTCTGTCCATAAGACTTCCCAAGGAAGAATGCTGGAGTGGGTTGCCATTTCCTTCTCCAAGAGATCTTTCCCACCCAGGAATCGAACCTATGTCTTCTGCATTGCTGAAGTGAATTATTTTACCACTGAGTCACCAGGGAAGTATGTCAGTGTGTGTCTCAATTCTTGTTGGCTTAGAGCCTGTGTAGATAATACTCAGAGCATGGGGAAAATGTTCAGTGATAGAGAACTGAAATAGTGTACATATATTGATATATGTGCATGTGATCTGGGAAAGTATTTCAGAAACAATTTGCCTTATTACAAATTAAGTGTGGATAAATAGCACTAAACCTGGTAACTTGAATAGAAAAAAGGAGAAATTAAAAGTAAATATACACTCAATAACTTACAAGTTTGGCCTTTTTTGTTAAATGCAAACGGAAGATTCAAAACTCAGGAGGTTGCTTTAGGCTTGTGTAAAGAAATGAAAGATGTTCAACATTGTGAATCATCAGAGAAAGGAAAACAAAAAATCACAACGAGATACTATCTCACACCTATAAGAATGGCTATCATCAAAAAGACCACAAGTAAAACTGCTAGCAAGAATGTGGAGAAAAGGCAACCCTGGTACACTGTTAGTGGGGATGTAAATTGGTGTAACCACTATGCAAAACAGTATGGAAGTTTCTCAGAAAACTCAAAGTGGAACTACCATGTGATCCAGCAATTCAACTCCTGGATATAGATGCAAAGAAAACAAAAACACTAACTTGAAAAGATACATGCACCCCAGTGTTCATAGCAGCATTATTTACAATTGCAAAGATATGGAAGCAGCCTAGGCGTCCATCAAAAGATAAAGTGGTAAGAAGATTGGTCTTTTTACATACACACACACGAATATTACTCAGCTAAAAAATTTTTTCAAAAACACAGATGGACCTGGAGGATATTGTGCTTAGTGAAATAAGTCAGAGAAAGACAAATACTGTGTGTTATCACTTATATGTGGAATCTAAAAAATAAAACAAATGAATATAACAAAGCAGAAATAAACTTATAGATAAAGAGAACCAACTAGTGGTTACCAGTGGGGACAGAGACAGTGGGAAGTTACAAGATAGGTGTTGAAGATTAACACGTACAAACTTCCAGAATGAATGGTGAAAGTGTTAGTTGTTCAGTCTTGTCCAACTCTTTGCTAATCCATGGACTGTAGCCCACAAGGTTCCTAGGTCCATGGGATTCTCCAAGCAAGAATACTGGAGTGGTTTGACATTCCCTTCTCCAGGGGATCTTCCTGACCCAGGGATAGAACCCAGGTCTTCTGCATTGCAGGCTGACTCTTTACTGTCTAAGCCACCAGGGAAGTGACTTACAAACTTCTATGTATAAAATAATGTACAAACTTCTATGTATAAAATAAATAAGCTGGCTGCCATCACCAATCTAGATCAGGTCCTGGCCCCAGCAGCCCACTCCATGTCTCACAGCATCCTGGACTGTCCCAGAAGTGAATAAATAGCTGTAAGAATATATTGTATTGCACAAGGAATATAGCCAATATTTTATAATAACTTTAAGTGAAATATAATGTATAAAAATTTAAAAGCATTGTGCTGTACACTGGGGCATATACACTGAGTGTTGCTCTGTGTGCAGTCTCATTGCTGGGACCGTCCAGGATGATGTGAGACCTGGAGTGGGCCGCTGAGACTAGGACCTGGTCTAGATTGGTGGTGACAGCCAGCAGTGCAGCCTTGGGAAGCCTGTAGGACTGAGACTGGGCCGGGACCCCAGCTTGGGTGTTTGTCTTAGGAGCTCATCCCTAGGGCTTTAGCGTAAGTGTCAATCCTCTGGATGGAATGCTGATATAGGAATTGCCGGCACTTAGGTGCATTTTGCTAATACCTACAGAATAAAAGTGTACACATGCACCTTGAGATAAAGCGTGATAGGAAATTACTATCATTTTTTTCAAAGAGTTTAGAATCCATGGGTTTAAAAGCTGTTACAACATTGCAAACAGAGAGCTACAGGCTTAGAAATACAAATTAACTCTAATGATTGCCCCAGTGGATGGAAAAAAACATTGTTTTCATATGTAGCATCAGATGAACCAATTACTAATAAGGATGACAAGGCTAAGATTGACTTTTCTTTTTAATTTAAAATATGATAGGGTATATAAGCAAGTATTCTGAATTATCTGCAAATTCAAAACCACTTTTGGTTTCTTGTACAACCTCCATTTCTGGAACTCTTAGAGGAAATACCATTCAATATCACAGTAATCCAAGCCTATGCCCCAACCAGAAATGCTAAAGAAGCTGAATGGTTCTATGAAGACCTACAAGACCTTTTAGAACTAACACCCCCAAAAAGATGTCCTTTTCATTATAGGGGACTGGAATGCAAAAGTAGGAAGTCAAGAAACACCTGGGGTAACAGGCAAATTTGGCCTTGGAATATGGAATGAAGCAGGGCAAAGACTAATAGTTTTGCCAAGAGAATGCACTGGTCATAGCAAACACCCTCTTCCAACAACACAGGAGAAGACTCTACACATGGACATCACCAGATGGTCAACACCGAAATCAGACTGATTATATTCTTTGCAGCCAAAGATGGAGAAGCTCTATACAGTCAGCAAAAACAAGACTGGGAGCAGACTGTGGCTCAGATCATGAACTCCTTATTGCCAAATTCAGACTTAAATTGAAGAAAGTAAGGAAAACCACTAGACCATTCAGGTATGACCTAAATCAAATCCCTTATGATTATACAGTGGAAATAAGAAATAGATTTAAGGGCCTAGATATGATAGATAGAGTGCCTGATGAACTATGGACGGAGGTTCGTGACATTGTATAGGAGACAGGGATCAAGACCATCCCCATGGAAAAGAAATGCAAAAAAGCAAAATGGCAGTCTGAGGAGGCCTTACAAATAGCTGTGAAAAGAAAAGAAGTGAAAAAGCAAAGGAGAAAAGGAAAGATATAAGCATCTGAATGCAGAGTTCCAAAGAATAGCAAGGAGAGATAAGAAAGCCTTCCTCAGTGATCAGTGCAAAGAAATAGAGGAAAACAACAGAATGGGAAAGACTAGAGATCTCTTCAAGAAAATTAGAGATACCAAGGGAACATTTCATGCAAAGATGGGCTCAATAAAGGACAGAAATGGTATGGACCTAACAGAAGCAGAAGATATTAAGAAGAGGTGGCAAGAATACACAGAACTGTACAAAAAAGATCTCTATGACCCAGATAATCACATGATGGTGTTATCACTGACCTAGAGTCAGATGTCCTGGAATGTGAAGTCAAGTGGGCCTTAGAAAGCATCACTACGAGCAAAGCTAGTGGAGGTGATGGAATTCCAGTTGAGCCATTTCAAATCCTGAAAGATGATGCTGTGAAAGTGCTGCACTCAATATGCCAGCAAATTTGGAAAACTCGGCCAAAGGAGTGGCCACAGGACTGGAAAAGGTCCGTTTTCATTCTAATCCCAAAGAAAGGCAATACCAAAGAATGCTCAAACTACCGCACAATTGCACTCATCTCACACGCTAGTAAAGTAATGCTCAAAATTCTCCAAGCCAGGCTTCAGCAATATGTGAACCGTGAACTTCCTGATGTTCAAGCTGGTTTTAGGAAAGGCAGAGGAACCAGAGATCAAATTGCCAACATCCGCTGGATCATGGAAAAAGCCAGAGAGTTCCAGAAAAACATCTATTTCTGCTTTATTGCCTATGCCAAAGCCTTTGACTGTGTGGACCACAATAAACTGCAGAAAATCCTGAAAGAGATGAGAATACCAGACCACCTGACGTGTCTCTTGAGAAACCTATATGCAGGTCAGGAAGCAACAGTTAGAACTGGACATGGAACAACAGACTGGTTCCAAATAGGAAAAGGAGTATGTCAAGGCTGTATATTGTCACCCTACTTATTTAACTTATATGTAGAGTACATCATGAGAAACGCTGGGCTGGAAGAAGCACAAGCCGGAATCAAGATTGCCGGGAAAAATATCAATAACCTCAGATATACAGATGACACCATGCTTATGGCAGAAAGTGAAGAGGAACTAAAAAGCCTCTTGATGAAAGTGAGAGGAGAGTGAAAAAGTTGGCTTAAAGCTCAACATTCAGAAAACTAAGATTATGGCATCTGGTCCCATCACTTCATGGCAAATAGATGGGGAAACAGTGGAAACAGTGTCAGACTTTATTTTTTTGGGCTCCAAAATCACTGCAGATGGTAATTGCAGCCATGAAATTAAGACGCTTACTCCTTGGAAGGAAAGTTATAACCAACTTAGATAGCATATTAAAAAGCAGAGATATTATTTTGTCAACAAAGGTCCGTCTAGTCAAGGCTATAGTTTTTCCAGTGGTCATGTATGGATGTGAGAGTTGGACTGTGAAGAAAGCTGAGCGCCAAAGAATTGATGCTTCTGAACTGTGGTGTTGGAGAAGACCCTTGGACTGCACGAGGTCCAACCAGTCCATCCTAAAGGAGACCAGTCCTGGGTGTTCATTGGAAGGACTGATGCTGAAACTGAAACTCCAATACTTTGGCCACGTCATGCGGAGTTGACTCATTGGAGAAGACCCTGATGCTGAGAGGGATTGGGGGCAGGAGGAGAAGTGGACGACAGAGAATGAGATGGCTGGATGGCATCACCGACTCCATGCTCATGAGTTTGAGTGAACTCTGGGAGTTTGTGATGGACAGGGATGCCTGGTGTGCTGCAATTCATCGGGTCGCAACGAGTCGGAAAAGACTGAGCGACTGAACTGAACTGAATAAACAAGTATTCTGAATTATTTGCAAATTCAAAACCACTTTTGGTTTCTTATACAACCTCCATTTCCGGAACTCTTAGAGGAAATACTTAAATGCCATTGCACTAATTTATTTTATAATTAAACTCAAATGCATAAAACTTATTTGCATGAAGAATTAAATCTTTTTTTTTTTAATTGGGTTTGCCTTTTTGAAAAATATACCTTTTAAAAACGTATTTGTTTAGGTCCGGCAGACAGCGCAGCCAGAAGCGGATTGTGGCCTTCTACCTGAGGGCCCTGCAGACCCTCCGGCCTCTGGTCAGTCGGTGAATCACGGGCCGGGCCAGTCTTGGTGTGCTCTGCAGCGCGCTCGCCGAGGCCCCCGGTCGGCGGGGCCCAGGACCAGAAGCAGTCACGAACCTCTCCATGCCCCCACCCGCACCGCCGCGACTTAATGGCGGCGGCCCCTTCTAGCCGGGATCCTGCTGACCGCTGGGTGTCTTCACAATGCGCGGCAGAGTTTGGCCTCAGGCGAAACCTCCTTCCGGCCTCTGAGAACGTGGCGCCTCTGGTCGTCGGGCGTGGCGGGACTAGAAGAATGGCGGCTGCTCCAAGTCCGCGGAGGCCCATTAGAGCCCGGGCCGAGGACTGTGGCGCTGGCGCGTCCACCCAGAGGCCTTGGGGCCGCGCGGATCCGCGGCCTGAGGTGACCGCTGCGTCCCGGTTGGATGAGACCTCACCTCGTCCGGACAGTGAGGGACAAAGGCCTTAGCGGGCCCAGAGGTGAGCAGGGCCGCGGTCCCTGACAAGCGGAGCGTTAGCGGGCCATGGGACGGTGAGCGTCGTTCTGCCAAGCCCTTGATGTCAGAAGACAGAAATGGCAGAGTAACGTCCCCCTGCGGCCGGCAGAAAGTGCCCATCGCCCAGCGGGAGGATTTACTGGCCGCTGACAGAAGGCCTGTGTATATAATACGGAAAAGCTGCTCCCAACTCCCCCGCCACCCCAACCTTTCAGAAGAAAACTTTCGCTGCATCTAGGCCTCCTAGATGTAAAGCGGTTGCCGACGTATGATAAAATGATTAGAAAAATCACGTCTTGTAAATACCCATTTGTTAAAACAAAACAAAACTATAGAAAAGAAATGTCTTCTGGAAATGACTGTTCGAAATGGAGTTGTTTGATTACCTCTAGAAGCAACTTCCGGAGCCACCGAAGTCCCCGTGTGTTCAGTGGGTTGGAGGACATGGAATGGAAGATGTTGGGGAGGAAGAATAGAAAGTTCTATGCCAGACTGGTCATACTTAGACGACATTTTCATATACGCATTGTTTTGTGTGTGCATTTCATTCCTCACTACTGTATATATAGTTGACAATAAGTAATTTTTGGAAATATCCTTCTAGATGTTCTGAAGTGCCTGATACATGTTAAAAGTCGAGATAGTAAAAAGACATTCTGTAAATACCTTTTTGTTAAAATTCATATGAAATGTTGGGGGACGGGGGGATTGGCCAGACCACGTGTTTTGTGCACTGGTTGGAGGTCAGGGGTGGTGGCCGCGAGGGGAGGGTAGTGCAGACCTCTGTGCCAGTGTTTATAGCGAGGCAAGATTAACCGTTGTCTTTTCTGTTAGTGCATTTTGTTTCACTTTGCTATGCATATAGTGTATATAATGGACAAATGAATCCTAATTTACAACATCTGGTCTTTCTAGATGTTAAAGAGGTTAAAGACAAAAATAGTTATTAAACAATACATTTTGTGTTAAAAGTTTCTAGGAAAGGTTGTCTTCTGAAAATCTAAGCATTACAGCCCCCTGGGTATGGTGGAGAGGGGAGAGAAGGGAAGGGTCTTAGGCTAGAATACTCATATTTTGAAGACAATTTCAGATTATAACCATTTTTTGTGGCAGTTTATTCAAGACTGCTCTGTATATAGTGGACAAATTAAGTCCTTATTTAAAACATCTAGTCCACCTAGATGTTTAGAAGTGCCCCGTGTTAAATGTAGAGGTAGTGAAATATCACTTTGTAAATATCTTTTTGCTTAACTTCATAGGAATTGAGAATGTGAATGTTAATGTCTTTGGGAATGTTAAATGTTAAACCAGCTCTGTGAGCAGTATACTGTTGTCTTTACTTGTTCAGTGGTTTGAAGGAAGTGGGAGGGTAAGAATTACAAAAGGTAATAGCAAGTTGTTTGTACCTGGACATTTTCAGATGAAATCATTTTTTGTATGCTATGTGCATTTTGTTTTGGTGTGTATCTAGTATATATCATGGACAAATGAGTCCTAATTTTGTGACCTCTAGTCTCTAGATGTTAAAGAGGTTGCCAGCGTATGACAAAGTAGTAAAATTAGCACATTTTGTATACTTTGTGTTGAAATTCATAGGAATGCTTGTTTTTTGTAAATGATTGTCGATATGAATTTATTCAAACACCTCTAAGCATTACACATGCCTGTACTTGTCTCCTGGATTGGTGATGGAGAGAAGGAGGTGAGGGAGGGAATGGTTCAGGCCAAAATGGTCGTATTTAGAAGATACTTCAAATTATTATTATTTTTTTAAGTGTGTTTGTTTATTTTTGGCCATGCTGGGTCTTTGTTGCTGCTCAGGCTGCTCTCTAGGTGTGGCGCTCAGGCTTTTCATTGTGGTGGCTGCTTTTGTTGTGGAGCACGGGCTCTAGAGCTCATGTGGGCTCAGCAGTGGTGACTCCCGGGCTCTAGGGCACAGGCTCAGTTGTTGTGCATGGGCTTAGTTACTCTGCGGCGTGTTGGCTCCTCTCGGACCAGGGACTGAACCTCTGTCTCCTGCTCTGGCAGGCGGATTCTTTGCCGCTGAGCCACCAGGGAAGCTCTGAAATTAAATCTTTTAAAGATTTTCTTCTGCAAGAACCATTGGCTCTAGATATACTAACCTTTACATTTCAAAACAATTTTTTTATCCCAATTTTGACACAGTCTATGAAATACTCTTAATAGCTCTAATAACAGTTATGTGAGCTGAGAGATCCGTCTCACAATTAAATATTGAAAAAAGTGATTTGTCATCTTTTATTTGCCAGGAACACTTTCAGTTCAGTTCAGTTCAGTCGCTCAGTCGTGTCTGACTCTTTGCGACCCCATGAATCGCAGCACGCCAGGCCTCCCTGTCCATCACCAGCTCCCGGAGTTCACTCAAACTTATGTGCATGGAGTTGGTGATGCCATCCAGCTATCTCATCCTCTGTCGTCCCCTTCTCCTCCTGCCCCCAATCCCTCCCAGCATCAGGGTCTTTTCCAATGAGTCAACTCTTCGCATGAGGTGGCCAAAGTATTGGAGTTTCAGCTTTAGCATCAGTCCTTCCAATGAACACCCAGGACTGGTCTCCTTTAGGATGGACTGGTTGGACCTCCTTGCAGTCCAAGGGACTCTCAAGAGTCTTCTCCAATACCACAGTTCCAAAGCATCAATTCTTCAGCGCTCAGCTTTCTTCACAGTCCAACTCTCACATCCGTACATGAATATGGAAAACCATAACCTTGACTAGACAGACCTTTGTTGACAAAGTAATATCTCTGCTTTTTAATATGCTATCTAAGTTGGTCATGACTTTTCTTCCAAGCAGTAAGCGTCTTTTAATTTCATGGCTGCAATCACCATCTGCAATGATTTTGGAGCCCAAAAAATAAAGTTTGACACTGTTTCCACTGTTTCCCCATCTATTTCTCATGAAGTGATGGGACCAGATGCCATGATCTTCGTTTTCTGAATGTTGAGCTTTAGGCTAACTTTTTCTCTCTTCTCTTTCACTTTCATCAAGAGGCTTTTTAGTTCCTCTTCACTTTCTGCCATAAGCGTGGTGTCATCTGCATATCTGAGGTTATTGATATTTCTCCCAGCAATCTTGATTCCAGCTTGTGCATCCTCCAGCCCAGCGTTGCTCATGATGTACTCTGCATATAAGTTAAATAAGCAGGAACACTTTATGTGACTTTAATTGTATCAGTTGAAAATAAAGTATTCTGATGACCTGATAAATAAGTTTGCACAAAAATGATCCAGCAAATTTTGTAATGAATCAAGATATTACATTAATAAAATAGTATTATAAAATTATGTACCAAAATATAATTTTTGTACAATTTGTAAGTTAATGTTACTCATCTATTACCTTATCCTTATTATGTTTATAAATAATAAGATAGTTTTAAAGGAAATAGCTTTATATTTTAGTAACTTGACACTTTCTTCCTTCGTTTTGAACAAGGGACCCTGCATCTTTATTTTGCACTGGGTTCCACAAATTTGGGAGCTAACCTTGCTCCCGAGAGTGATGACTCCTCTAGTTCAGTATACTCAACCTCTCCTGCCTTTAGGACAATCCTTGCTTTGAACACAAAGGATTGAAGATGCTTTGGCTTAACTCCCTAAGACTCAGTATTAGGCCACTTTGTTTGTTAGTCTTTCTTTGATGACAACTTCTAATTTCTTTTGAACATTGTCTCCTCTGTACCTCAGTACAGGTACCTGCATTTTTCTGCTCTTTTCTCTAGGCTCACTCCTAACCACTTTCCTATCACTGCCCCTCCAGGACAAAGGAAAGAAAATTGAGACAGTCAAATGTTGCTATGAAGTTGCTTATAGCAAATGTGGCAGTTTTAGAGAGACTCAACTTTGAAGTAGAGTTGAGTCTGGTTGAGTGGAACAGGTTCTGAAAAGGCAGATTAATTATTTTGCTGTAGAAATCTCAGAATTACTTGGCTTTGTCCCCAAATATATGTTTCCTAGTTGTTTACCATGGTGTTATTCCTGTTTTTCATCATAATAGACTTTTGAGCTGGAAGTACAGCTGCCCAAAATAAGGACTACATTTTCCAGCTTCCTTTGCAACTATGTGTATCTCTGGTACCAGGTCTGATCAATGAGATGTATGCTAAGATTTTGGCAGCACCAGGTAAATTTAGCAGGACTAGATAACTGGTACATACTTCTTGGCCCTTCATCTAGGATTCTGCTTGAAAAGTGAGTGTGACTTCTGGAAATCTAACTTAGCAGGAGGATGAAGGGATAATAAGCAGAAAGCTAGACTGTTCTGCCATCAGCCCATAAAAGCAAGTTTTTGTGATTTAGAAAAAAGCATCCATTCTGTTAAGTCCTGTATTGCCACATGCAGGAAAACTGTCATAATAAATTCACAAATCCTTTTTGAATATTATGTGAATGGTATCCTAGAGTTGTGCAGTGTGCATTTTGCATGACAAAACACAGCAGCTTGGTCAAGAAGGAACCTGGATCCCTGAGGACCACCACAGAGAAGAAAGTTATAGTATCTGCCCTAATATACCTACAGGTGGACTTTTATGTGCTGTATGTAGCACATTTGCTTCTCAAATCTTAGTGTTGATATAAATCACCTGGCTATCCTATTGGAGTGCAGCTTCTGATCCAGTGGGTGTGGGGTGAGATTTCTAACAAGCTCCATACAGATCACCATTTAAATAGCAGATAGTCTTGAAACTACATTTATTGCTCTCTCTTTTTGGGTGAAGGAGACATGTTTTAACCAGTCGTTGGTGTAAAAATGTAGACCATCAACAAATTTTCTCAGGCCTGATGAGAAAAATACCACATAGTACATTGCTTCATTTCCATTTAGAATCCTTGGGAGAATATTTCTCCATGTGTAATCTGTTGACCTTCTGTATTAAAAAAAAAAAAAAAAAAAAACACCTTTATAGGGTAAGTTGAATTTGTTAGAATGGTCATACTTGTCTCAAGGCAGCTATTAAATCAGAACACCTGAGGATGAGATCTTGGGATCCATATTTTTAAACTAGCTATACAGGTGATTTTGAAGCATTCTAAATTTGAGAGCTCTCAGTTCAAGAGAAAGGAAAAGCAGGCAAATGAAGCTATAAGAGATCTGGCCAGCAAGACTTCTAGATGTATTTATTGCCTTGAAGAAATGCCATGAAGAAGTGGGAATAGAAACTAAATGCATACTAGAGGCCAGGAAGTCCCTTGGAGCCAGAGAGAATGAGCATGTCTATGGAATGTTGATACAAAACCAGCACAGGTAAATCCCAAAGGAATGTTGGCCAAATGCTTGTCACTCACGTTGAGAACTAAAATACTCAGACCGAAACCATCATTTTGACATTGATGTAAGGAGACCCATGTGTGCTGACAGATAGGTTTATTTTACTTGATATCTTGGGAACACAAAAGAAACTAAAACAAAAATAAATTTAGAACTGCAAATTTTAATTCCAAGTAACAGATTTATTCTACAGTTTGTTGTTGGGCTTCACTTATTACAGTTGAAAAATTACTCCTGGAAAATGCCTAACAAGTCTACATTGTACACAGTTTATAAAAGAGATTTTGAAGATCAGGTTTAGGAAGAGGAAACATTTTGAAGTTTTTACAAAACATAAAATGGAAAGAGAATTTTCTCTGTAATTCTATTAGGCTTTGTTTCTAATGAGTGTGGAAGTGCAATTCATCTCTAGTGAAACTTAAATGAGAGACAGTAGGAGTTTTGCTTTATGCTTTTTCTGCTGCTGCTGCTGCATCGCTTCAGTCGTGTCCGACTCTGTGCGACCCCGAAGATGGCAGCCCACCAGGCTCCCCCCATCCCTGGGATTCTCCAGGCAAGAACACTGGAGTGGGTTGCCATTTCCTTCTCCAATGCATGAAAATGAAAAGGGAAAGTGAAGTCGCTCAGTTGTGTCTGACTCTTAGCGACCCCATGGACTGCTGCCTACCAGGCTCCTCCATCCATGGGATTTTCCAGGCAAGAGTACTGGAGTGGGGTGCCATTGCCTTCTCCAGTATGGAGCAATTTTCCTTCACTAATCCCTACTCTGTCCAATCCACCATCAGCTTTACCCAATGACCCCCTAGTGAATGAGGTAGATATTTTGAACTGTCTCATTCACTCCAGTCACTTCTCCAGAACTTGAATCCAACCTACAGCATGTATAAAACTGGTCCAGTCTGGTAATAGAGACCTTATTCCTTCCCATGGATATTTTCACTGTTAGGAAGAAGATCCAAATTTATCTCCTCATATATTTTACCCATTGTATGTCAAACTTCTGAGAGCTGCTTCTACATGACACCCCTTTAAATATTTAAAGAGAGCAATCAATCTACCTTCTTTCTTCAGGCTAAATATCACCAGTACCTTTGCATTTAGGTTGTAGAGAACAGAGGAACATTTATCTCCTTTATATAGCTACTGTATGTCTATTAATACAACTCAAGGTCATATTAGTTCCTTTTTGGAGGGAGAGTCACATGTTGACTTATATTAAGTTTGCAGTTGAGTAAAATATTTATGCCTTTTCTACAAATGGTTCTGGAATATCACTGTCTCACTGTCTTGTTCTTTTGCAGTTTGCTTTCTGAATTGGTTGAATTTCATCTTCTTTTCCATCCAGCATTCTGACCTTCTAGCTTTTTGCCTCTTATTTCTGCCATTCCCTGTATTTGCTTCCCTTCTCAGCACCATGGTCTGTAGATGTGATGAACAGGAGTTCCATATTTTTAAACATGTCACTGGACAAGCAACATTCTGTATTCTACCATTGGAAATCTCTTTTTAAGGCTAGTAATCATCCATTAATTAGTTTCTGATGTCACTTTTCTAGTTATAGATTCTCCTGAATGTCCTAGTATCTGGCTCACATTTCTCTAACTTGACTTAAAAAATCTTAGGGGAAACTTTATTAAATTCCTTTATACTATCTGAATGCATTTTCTATCCATAACATTTCCCCAAGTCATTCCTTTGAGCCCATCAAAATGTTTTTTCTAAAAAAAAAAATTAATAAATAACAATGAATTTTTTAAAAATGGACTTGTTTTACATCAAAATCTTTACTTTTCCACCAGGGTGGAGGAGTGGTTGATGGTGGTGTGCAGATTGTGAAGGGCCCTGTGACTCTTGCTAAATTTTTATGGCTGTTTCGGACACAGCAGGGGACTTCTGCTGTTGAGCAAAGGAGGAGCATAATTATGGAGCTGGTCAAAAAACCCGAATCAACTTTTTGGTCAACCCAGTACATCTAAGTATGATGTATGGGGCTGGTGGCTGCCCAAACCCTCAGAGAAGCTGGGTAACCAAGGATCTGAAGGCATGAAGCTGCATGTGTCGTGTCCATAAAACACAAGGAGGGAATGCTGACGCCCAGCCCATCAGTTGTTTGTTAGGGCATATTTTCCTAACTAAAGTGATGGTATTGAAACATTCAGGAAGCTCCTTGAATATCAGAGTGGAGGCAAGTCTTCATTCTTATATTAAGTCAAAATCTCACTCCTTGCAACTGCCTCATTTATTCTACTGCTCTCATTGTGAGCAACTTTGAAAGTTCATCTATCCCCCTTTCTGTGTAATAAATTCTTAGATATTTTAAAATAGTTTTCATGTTTTATTCAGGCTGAGCATTTCCAATATCTGTACTAGAAATGTTGACTTAGTGTTATCAGAAATAAGAGAGTAAGTCTCTTCTGCAATAGAGTTTATTTTTAAAAATGTGAATTCAATTTTCATATTTTATTTTCATCTCATTTTTTGAGTCACTAGATTTCAATATATTAAAAAATTTTCCCCAAAAGGATAATTTTTAAAATTAAAAAAACAACAAATTTAAAAAGTGTGAATGATATCTCCTTAAATTTCCTTTCTTCTGAACACAGATTTTCATGAAACAAAATCTCCATTAATTAAACCAGTGGAAAATGAAAAAATTATGATTATGTTACTAAAACAAGCTTGTGTCTGCTTGCTCACCTCACAGCAGAACTCTTCTACTAACACCAGGTTGTAATGGAGGAAATTAGAGGTTTTTTGCAGGTACCAAGCAAGGAGTACAGGTGGCTCACACTCAAAGGACCAAAACTTCTCAATGGTTTTCAGAGAGGATTTTTAAAGGCAACATTTGGGGTGAGGGTTGAAAGGAAGCATGACTTTCTTCTGATTGGTTGGTGGTAGCCTAACAGAGTGGTATTTCAGGCATCTTAATCAGCCTTCTAATTCCAACCAGTCTGGGATCTGTGTGCTTGTGTTCAGCCTCTAGTCACCATCCTCTCCCTGGGTGGAGGTCTTGGTTCTTGCAGAATGATTAAAAGATATGCATCCAATTGTTACACATATCCTTTGAGGAGGAACTAGTGTCATTAATTTTCTTGCTTAACTGCTTTTCCTTTGTTTCTGCATTCCCTCACTTATCCAATTAGTAGTTACTTGAGTCGGCTTTTTGGAACTCTGGGAAGGCCTCGAAGACTAAAGCCTTGTTCTACAAATGACAGACAGGGGACACAGAGGAACTTTTGTACTTAGGAGGGCCCCACAGTCTTGCTTGGTTTCAGTTCCCTATTTCTTTGATAGTCCTCAACCTGAGGGAAACAGGGGGCAGGACAAAGGAGAATAAATCATAAATTTGGCAAGGGAACTTGATTTTAGGGGGACTCAGTTTCAATTAATTAAAATTGTTTTTGCATCAAAATATATTTTGTTTCAGCCTTAGTTTTCTGACATAGAATATTAGAAGGAAAATGTGTGCATGCCCAGAACTCAGTTGTGTCTGACTCTTTGCAAGCCTATGGATGGTAGCCTGCCAGGCTCCTCTGTCCATGAAAATTTCCAGGCAAGAATACCGGAGTGGGCTGCCATTTCCTCTCCAGGGGATCTTCCCAACACAGGGATCAAATCTGTGTCTCCTGCATCTTCTGCATTGGCAGGTGGAGTCTGGAAAAAGTCATAGAAAAAGCCTTTTCAACACACAGATTTTGTAGTAGATTCCACTATTGTCCCACTTACCACAAGGGAAGTAACTAAAAATCTGCAAAGATGGGCACAAGAAAGGACAGAAATTGTATGGACCTAACAGAAGCAGAAGATATTAAGAAAAGGTGGCAAGAATATAAGAAGAACTATACAAAAAAGATCTTCATGACCCAGATAACTACGATGGTGTGACCACTCACCTAGAGCCACAAATCTTGAAATGAGAAGTCAGGTGGGCCTTAGGAAGCATCACTACGAACAAAGCTAGGGGAGGTGATGGAATTTCAGTTATTTCAAATCCTAAAAGATGATGCTGTGAAAGTGCTGCACTCAATATGCCAGCAAATTTGGAAAACTCAGCAGTGGCCGCAGGACTGGAAAAGGTCAGCTTTCATTCCAATCCCAAAGAAAGGCAATGCCAAAGAATTCTCAAACTGGTACGCAATTGCACTCATCTCACACGCTAGCAAAGTAATGCTCAAAATTCTCCAAGCCAGGCTTCAACAGAACGTGAACCATGAACTTCCAGATGTTCAAATTGGATTTAGAAAAGGCAGAGGAACCAGAGATCAAATTGCCAACATCCGTTGGATCATAGAAAAAGTGACAGAGTTCCAGAAAGACATTTCCTTGTGCTTTATTGACTACACCAAAGCCTTTGACTATGTGGATCACAGTAGACTGTGGAAAATTCTTAAAGAAATGGGAATACCAGATCACCTTACCTGCTTCCTAAGAAATCTGTATGCAGATCAAGAAGCAACAGTTAGAACTGGACATGGAACAAGAGACTGGTTCCAAATCAGGAAAGGAGTACGTCAAGGCTGTATATTGTCACCCCGCTTATTTAACTTATATGCACAGTGCATCATGAGAAATGCTGGACTGGATGAAGGACAAGCTGGAATCAAGCTTGCAGATGATATCACGTTTATGGCAGAAAGCAAAGAAAAACTAAAGAGCCTCTTGATGAAACTGAAAGAGGAGAGTGAAAAAGTTAGCTTAAAACTCAACATTCAGAAAACTAAGATCATGGCATCCGGTCCCATCAATTCATGGCAAATAGATGGGAAAACAATGGAAACAGTGAGAGACTTTTTTAGGGGGGGCTCCAAAATCACTGCAGATGGTGACTGCAGCCATGAAATTAAAAGACGCTTGCTCCTTGGAAGAAAAGCTATGTTCAACCTAGACAGCATATTAAAAAACAGAGACATTACTCAGCCAACAAAGGTCCATCTAGTCAAAGGTATGGTTTCTCCAGTAGTCATGTATGGATGTGAGAGTTGGACTATAAAGAAAGCTGAGCACCGAAGAATTGATGCTTTTGAACTGTGATATTGGAGAAGACTCTTGAGAGTCCCTTGGACTGCAAGGAGATCCAACAAGTCCATCCTAAAGGAGAGCAGTCCTAAATATTCATTGGAAGGACTGATGCTGAAGCTGAAACTCCAATACTTTGGCCACCTGATATGAAGAGCTGACTCATTGGAAAAGACCCTGATGCCTGGAAAGAGTGAAGGAGGGAGGAGAAGGGGACAACAGAGGATGAGATGGTTGAATGGCATCACCAACTCAATGCACATGAGTTTGAGCAAGCTCCGGGAGTTGGTGATGGACAGGGAGGGCTGGCGTGCTGCAGTCCATGGGGTCGCAAAGAGTCGGACATGACTGAGTGACTGAATTGACTGAACTAAAAAATATGTCCGGTTTTTGAAAGTATTCTTTACCAAAGTTTTTAACCAACCTGGAGGCAGGTTGAACAGGTGAAGGAGATAAGAGGGAGAAAGGCCTTTTGATGTCTTGGCTGGAGAAAAGGATCTGTGAAGATTTAAGGTGAGTTTACAAAAGTGAAGAATTAGCCATTGATGGATGATGAGTCTGTTGGCAGGAAGAGGAATTAGCTTTGACATCATAGACAAAACAGAAACTCCTGCCATTCTTAGGTGAGAGGGGTCAATTATAATGTCAGAAAAATTAGACATCTGTGAGCTCGTATCAAAGTGAGCCATAAAATCATTTGGGAGCTTGCAGTAAACTGGAATTGATCTGTTAAAGCACGTATTTTGATTGTGCTGAGGGTAACAACAGGGAAAGAAAATTGTAGGGAAAGAATTTGTTGGACAAAGGGGAGAGAAGTCCTTCTGTATATGTTAATGGTGCATGATGGGCTGGTGCCTTGGAATTGTTCTACATCGTTGTCCACTAGATCTGGGATTCTCAAACTGGTCCTGTTGACATATTGTGCTGAGTGATTCTTTACTGGGGGAAGGGAGCATCTTGTACATAGTAGGATGTTTAGCAGCAGCCTGGGCCTCTGTCCACTCATTGAACATAGTACCTCTCCGTTATTGAAACCAACATAGACAGAACATCTCCATGCATTGCCAATTCTCCCCCTGAAGGGCGAAATTACCATCATTGAGAACCACTGTCGTATTCCTTTTTTAAATATAAATTTAAAAAATTTACTTATTTTTAAATTGAAGGATAATTGCTTTACAGAATTTTGTTGTTTTCTGTCAAACCTCAACATGAATCAGCCATAGGTATACATATATCCCCTCCCTCTTGAATCCTCTCCCATCTCCCTCCCCACCCCACCCCTCTAGGTTGATACAGAGCCCCTGTTTGAATTTCTGAGACATACAGCAAATTCCCATTGGCTATCTATTTTACAACCAGTCCATCCTAAAGGAGATCAGTCCAGAGTGATCATTGAAAGGACTGATGCTGAAGCTGAAACTCCAATACTTTGGCCACCCAATGCAAAGAGCTGACTCATTTGAAAAGACCCTGATGCTGGGAAAGACTGAAGGCGGGAGGAGAAGGGGACGACAGAGGATGAGATGGTTGGATGGCATCACCAACTTAATGGAGATGAGTTTGAGTAAACTCTGGGAATTGGTGATGGACAGGGAGGCCTGGCATGCTGCAGGCCATGGGGTCGCAAAGAGTTGGACACAACTGAGCGACTGAACTGAACTGATCTATTTTACACATGGTAATGTAAGTTTCCATGTTACTCTCTCCATACATCTCACCCTCTCCTCCCCTCTCCCCATGTCCATAGTCTGTTCTTTATGTCTGTTTCTCCATTGCTGCCCTGCAAATAAATTCTTCAGTACCATCTTTCTAGATTTCGTATATATGCATTAGTATATGATATTTGCCTTTCTCTTTCTGACTCACTTCACTCTGTATAATAGGCTGTAGGTTTATTCAGCATAGCCATCTTGCCATGCCCAGTTCCTGGAGAAGCTGTGCTGATAGTAAACATTTTTTTCCTGCTCTTCGAACCACTACCTCTGACCTGTGACTGTTAGAAGAAAAATGGGTTGGAAAAGTAGAGACGGGGGATAGTAAACTTAAAAAGTTTTGTTTTATTTTTTTAAAATAGTCAATCCCTTGCTTTAGCCCATGTTTTCTGCTTAATTATTCTACTTTCCTTTTTTCATTTCTTGAATTTTCCCCTTATTCTTCTTTGATGTTTTTCCAGTCTTATCAATCTATATATTTTATTTTGTTACTGCAAATCATTTTTAGAAGCAGAGAGGTATTAATAAATAGCACCATAAAATCTCATTAGCACTATATCACTTCTCCTTCGGTTAGCAGTTTATCTCAACACCACATTTTTTAAAAATCACAATTTCAAATTTAATACCAATCATTTCAAGTATTTACAACCTAATTGTAAAATCTAAGTGTAGATTAAAAGTGAAATTGATTACAAAGAAGTGATGACTTGAAGTCACTATATTTTATACTTTTATTTTAATCAATAGGTATCATTCACCAGGGAATTACACATTTCTAGTCTTTTACCACCTTTATTAATCTTTTGCTAACAGTTGATTTCTTAAAAACAAATTGTAGCTGTAGTGACATTAGCATTAATTCCATGTTCTTTCTCACCCAATTTTTAATGATGCTCATTTCTTCATGATATGCTTTTCCTAAGAATCTGGATCCTTAGTATTTTTTTCCCCTTTGAGTGAAAGAGGTCTTCTAGACTGTGACCTGCACATTTCTAGGTGTGATCACTGACCATGGTCCATGGGTTGGTCTTTTAGGGAGACTTTCAGAGCCTGGTTGAGGTTTATTAGCTTGGGAGCTCCAGCCTGTACTCACATTACCTCAACTGACCATCCTCCTCATTTACAAAACCCTGACTTTTTTTCAAGAATACCTGGTCCTGCTTAGGAGACTTATCAATAATTGGAATGTTTGGGCCTTATTTGGATCTCAATTCAAACTCTCTAAATACACGACCTACACACACGGACATAAATACACTTACTGATACATATTTATGAGGTAGTTGGAAATATTTGAATACTAGCAGGATATTTGTTGTATTAGTTCAGTTCAGTCGCTCAGTGTGTCTGACTCTTTGCAACCCCATGAACCACAGAACACCAGGCCTTCCTGTCCATCGCCAACTCCCAGAGTCCACCCAAACCCATGTCCATTGAGTTGATGATGCCATCCAACCATCTCATCCTCTATCATCCCCTTCTCCTCCCACCTTCAATCTTTCCCAGCATCAGAGTCTTTTCCAACGAGTCAGATCTTCACATCAGTTGGCCAAAGTATTAAAGTTTCAGCTTCAACATCAGTCCTACCAATGAACACCCAGGACTGATCTCCTTTAGGATGGACTGGTTGGATCTCCTTGAAGTCTAAGGGACTCTCAAGAGTCTTCTCCAACACCACAGTTCAAAAACATCAGTTCTCTGGTGCTCATCTTTCTTTATAGTCCAATTCCCACATCGATACATGACCACTGGGAAAACCATAGCCTTGACTAGACAAACCTTTGTTGACAAAATAACGTCTCTGCTTTTTAATATGCTGTCTAGGTTGGTCATAACTTTCCTTCCAAGGAGTAGGCGTCGTTTAATTTCATGGCTCCAGTCACCATTCTGCAGTGATTTTGGAGGTCAAAAAAATAAAGTCTCTCACTGTTTCCCCATCTATTTGCCATGAAGTGATGGGCCATCATCTTAGTTTTCTGAATGTTGAGCTTTAAGCCAATTTTTTCACTCTCCTCTTTCACTTTCATCAAGAGGCATTTTAGTTTTTCTTCGCTTTCTGCCATAAAGGTGGTGTCATCTTTGTATTTGAGGTTATTGATATTTCTCCTAGCAACCTTGATTCCAGCTTGTGCTTCATCCAGCCCAGCCTTTCTCATGATGTACTCTGCATATAAATTAAATAAGCAGGGTGACAATATACAGCCTTGGCGTACTCCTTTAAACTATTTGGAACCAGTCTGTTGTTCCATGTCCAGTTCTAACTGTTGCTTCCTGACCTGCATACAGGTTTCTCAAGAGGCAGGTCAGGTGGTCTGGTATTCCCATCTCTTTCAGAATTTTCCACAGTTTATTGTGATCCACACAGTCAAAGGCTTTGGCATAGTCAATAAAGCAGAAATAGACGTTTTTCTGGAATTCTCTTGCTTTTCCGATGATCCAGCAGATGTTGGCAATTTGATCTCTGGTTCCTCTGCCTTTTCTAAAACCAGCTTGAACATCTGGAATTTCATGGTTCACGTATTGCTGAAGCCTGGCTTGGAGAATTTTGAGCATTACTTTGCTAACGTGTAAGATGAGTGCAATTCTGCGGTAGTTTGAGCATTCTTTGGCATTGCCTTTCTTTGGGATTGGAATGAAAACGGACTTTTCCAGTCCTGTGGCCTCTGCTGAGTTTTCCAAATTTGCTGGCATATTTAGTGCAGCACTTTCATAGCATCATCTTTCAGGATTTGAAATAGCTCAACTGGAATTCCATCACCTCCCCTAGCTTTGTTTGTAGTGATGCTTTCTAAGGCCCACTTGACTTCACATTCCTGGATGTCTGGCTCTAGGTGAGTGATCACTCCATCGTGATTATCTGAGTCATTAAGATCTTTTTTGTACAGTTCTTCTGTGTATTCTTGCCGCCTCTTCTTAATATCTTCTGCTTGTATTAGGAAACTTCTTTTTTCAATTTGTGATAATTGCATTGTGGCTTTGTTTTTAAAGAAGTCTTAAAAAGACTTATATTGGTAAATAGTTTTGCTTCCCTGGTGTCTCAGTGGTAAAGAATCTGCCTGCCAGTGCAGGAGACTTGGGTTCAATCCCTGGGTCAGGAAGATCCCCTGAAGAAGGAAGTGGCAACCCACTCCAGTATTCTTGTCTGGGAAATCCTATGGACAGAGGAGCCTGGTGGACTACAGTCCCATGGGGTTGCAAAGAGTCAAACACAACTGCGAGACTAAACAGCAACTGATATATTTATAGATGTAATAACATGAGAGCTGGATTCAGACACGACTGAGCGACTTCACTTTCACTTTTCACTTTCATGCATTGGAGAAGGAAATGGCAGCCCACTCCAGTGTTCTTGCCTGGAGAATCCCAAGGATGGCAGAGCCTGGTGAGCTGCCGTCTATGGGGTCACACAGAATCAGACACGACTGAAGTGACTTAGCAGCAGCAGCAACCAAAGAAGGAATGGGGGAATGGATGGGGTACAGATGAAAGGAGACTGGGCATGAGTTAATAGTGAAGCTCGGAACTGGTTTCATGGAATGGGGTTTAGGTTTATTATTCTTTTCACTGTGTTCTTATATAGGTTTAAAATTACACGTTCCACAGTAAACAAATATATGTCATTATGTTTAACAATAGTAAAATTTAAGAGAATAAAGATAAAGCATACAACATCATTCCCATGGCAAAGTGCTCAGGGCCAGGGTCTCTCACCGGCCTCTGAGAGTTTGTATTGAACAACTTACCTTGATTGACATAGATGAGTTTTATTTGTCTTTTTAGTGATTGATTTCGGTAGAACAAGTGATATAATCATTAACTATGAGGTGAGAGAAAGTTTGCTGAGGGCTCCAAGGAAAGGCTGTGTTACACTTAAGAGAGAAACACTGGAGAAATGGCCCCTTCTCCCTCTGGATGTGATCGTGGTTGGATATGTTGTCTGGAGCTGTTGTGGCTTCTTGTGATTATGAAGGACCTGGCCTGAGAACAAAGTGGGACAGAGATCAAGGATGAGAGCAGAAGATGAAATTGCCTAGGTCCTTGATGATGCTGTTAAGTACTGAAACAGACAACATTGGACTTTACTTATGCCTTAATTCCTTGTTATGCAAAATAGTAAGTGTTCTTATTGTTTGAGCCATTTTTAATTAGTTACATTTTTTTTCCTGCTGAAAGTGTTCTAAGAGACTATGTGCATACTCTACAGCATAGAAATTGCACTCTATACAGATATATAACCTAAAGATTAAAAAAAAATGACATACTCATGTAGCGAAATATTAAATAGCAATGAAATGAGCAAATTATAGCTCTACACATCAGCTTAGTTGAATCTTGCAAATGTACAATGAGTGAAAGATGTCAGATATAAAAATTTCCATATAATGATTTGATTCCACTAAATAAAAAAACTAAAAATATGTTATTTAGGTACAGATGCCTGAGTAGAAAGAGTATAAAGTAAAGCACTTGTAGGAGAGCCTGGCTTCCTTTGCAGGGAGGGAAGAGGGAGCAATAAGAGGGTCATGTGAGGGCTTCCAAAAGACTGGCAGTGTCCTGATTCTTTGCCTGGGTGGTGCTTTCACAAGTTCCAGCTTTATTATTATTGTTTTTTTTAAATGTACATTTAATTAATTTACTTTCCTGTATGTATTGATAATGGGGCTTCCCTTGTGGCTGAGCTGGTAAAGAATCCACCTGCAATGAGGGAGACCTGGGTTCGAACCCTGGGTTGGGAAGATCCCCTGGAGAAAGGAAAGGCCACCCACTCCAGTATTCTGGCCTGGAGAAGTCCATAGGGTCACAAAGAGTAGGACACAACTGAGCAACTTCACTTTCATTTTCATGCATTGATAATACTTCAAAAGGATTTTTTAGAAAGACTTTATGAATGGTGGTAGTGTAGTAGAAAATAAACAAGATTGCTACTCATCTTATTTGAGTATGTCATTCCAAGGACTCAAGTTTCTATTTCTATAAAATGAGAGAATTGAACCTCGAGTCATTTCTTACTGTAATTTTCTATTTTTCTATGATATGTCACTTCATTCTATGTTTTCTTCTTTCAAGCTTATTGGCTGTTGGTCTTGACTACAGACCATGTGAAACTTGTGAATTTCAAGGTGCCATAGAAACTTCTGTAGTAAATTTAGGTGTGAAAACTACATAGTCTGTTAGAAAAGTGTCAACTACATCTCTGGACAGGGCTAGAGGGAGGAAGTTCAGTCTTGTTTAATTGACTGCCTTCAGTTCTCAAATTGCTTTCTCTGTTTCATGCTATTCTGAACTGGGTTTTGATGATCCATTAAAAAAAAAAAAATCTCTTGTTCTGTGTTTTCTTGGCAGGATGACATTTTGGCACAATCTTATAGCGTCTGTTCCAGAGAGTTTCTCTGAGATGCTGTCACTCTCTGAGAGAGTCACTGAATATTTAGGGGAACATTTGCTAAAGAAGAAAAGAAAGAGTACTTGACAATGTCTTCTGTAATACTGATTTTTTAGCAGGGTGGATTACAGGGTTGAGAACTGGAAAATGTGAGCAATGTTCTGAGTGCATCAGTTTTACTACATGGATTACATTTCATTGGCTCATCCACCCATATCAGTAATTTCTTTTTTAAGGATTCAGGTTTAGGATAGTCTCCTCTTGCTGTGCTGTGCTTAGTTGCTCAGTTGTGTCCTATTCTTTGTGACCCCATGGATTGTAGCCCCGCCAGGCCTCCCTGTCCATCACCAACTTCCGGAGTTCACTCAGACTCACGTCCATCAAGTCAGCGATGCCATCCAGCCGTCTCATCCTCTGTCGTCCCCTTCTCCTCCTACCCCCAATCCCTCCCAGCATCAGAGTCTTTTCCAATGAGTCAACTCTTCGCATGAGGTGGCCAAAGTACTGGAGTTTCAGCTTCAGCATCATTCCTTCCAAAGAAATCCCAGGGCTGATCTCCTTCAGAATGGACTGGTTGGATCTCCTTGCAGTCCAAGGGACTCTCAAGAGTCTTCTCCAACACCACAGTTCAAAAGCATCATGGGGTCGCAAAGAGTCGGACACGACTGAGCGACTGATCTGATCTGATCTGATCTGAGGCTTCTCTGTCCATGGGATTCTCCAGGCAACAATACTGGAGTGGGTAGCCATGCCCTCCTCCAGAGGATCTTCCCAACCCAGGGATCGATCCCAGGTCTCATGCATTGCAGGCAGATTCTTTACAATCTGAGCTACCAGGGAAGCCCAGTCTCCTCTTAGCTAATGATAAAGAACGAAGAGGTTTTACAGGTGAAATAAGGTAAAAGAAAAGAACTTCAGTTGGTTAAAAAACAACAACAACAACAAAACTTTGTTCATCGTTAGTCCTGGTATTGACATGAAAAGAGCACTGGACTACTGAGGCAACTTGAGCTTTGTCATTATGGAGGCTGTTATACCTTCCCTGAGATCTGACTATACCCTTGACTGGAGCCCTGACTCACAGAAAGCAGGGTCTTTGTTTCTAATGGACCCTCTCAGTTTCTCTCCCCTTCTTCTTTAGAGTTTTATCTAATTGCTCACTGATATTCTAACACTCCTGTTAAAATTCTACATGTTTTCAAAATCCATGTGGAGCAAAAACAAAGACATGAACCTGTTCACCAAATCCTCATCACTCCAAATTGTCACTTCACACATTTATGTTATTGCTTAGTCCCTAAAAGCGTTCAGATTTGGAATCTCTAGCTTATAGAATCAGAAGACAGTAGGGTAATAGCAGTATTTGGCACTTCTTAAAGTATAGAGCACTGGAGAATTGATGCTTTTGAACTGTGGTGTTGGAGAAGACTCTTGAGAGTCCCTTGGACTGCAAGGAGATCCAACCAGTCCATCCTAAAGGACGTCAGTCCTGAGTGTTTATTGGAAGGACTGATGTTGAAGTTGAAACTCCAAAAAATACTTTGGCCACTTGATGCAAAGAGCTGACTCATTTGAAAAGACCCTGATGCTGGGAAAGATTGAAGGTGGGAGGAGAAGGGGACATGAGAAGAGCATGAGATGGTTGGATGGCATCACTGACTCAATGGAGATGAGTTTGAGTAAACTCCGGGAGCTGGTGATGGACAGGGAAGCCTGGCGTGCTGTGGTTCATGGGGTCGCAAAGAGTCAGAAGCAACTGAGTGACTGAACTGAACTGAAAGTATAGAATTGGCAAACAGTAGAAATTATACATGGAAACTATAGGGCTACTTAAAAATTATAAATATAGAGTAAATAAAAGGAAGTGGTTTTCATGCTAGAAATAGACTCACAGCTCTAAAATGACATAACTCTTTAAAGTTGGGCTAAATGAACAGAAAATACTATAGTTGAAATTATAATATTTTTAGCATATTTTTACCATTTGTTTCTCATCAAATGTTTCATTCAACTGTCAGATTAAGAAAGCTCTCCTAACTGGACCATAGATCAATGGAACATAGCACTTATTATTTTCTTTTGGACAAAATTATAGCATTTTGTTGCTGATTATTAACATTCATTTTCCTTTTCAAACTTAAATCCAGTGAGCATTGGTTGCTGGATGGGTAAAGTGCACACCTAAGTGGGTATAATTTCCATCCAAAGTGGTACCGCTAGGGGAGCACTGGACTAAGAGCCAAGGGGCTTGATTCTGAACTAACTGCCTGTGTAAAAGTCATTCCACCTCTTTGAGCCTCAGCTTCTTAACTGCAATGTGGGGAAAGACTGAGATAAATGATCTCTGGGTTTATAGTTGGAAGTGGATAGGAACTTGTCAATGAGTAGAAGTCTAAACTGACTAAGCCAGAACTACTGCCATATGAGTGCTTACGGGTAACATTTTATGACGCAGACTCCAGTATTCTTCGGAGAAGGCACTGGCTCCCCACTCCAGTACTCCTGCCTGGAAAATCCCGTGGACCGAGGAGCCTGGTGGGCTGCAGTCCATGGGGTCGCTGAGGGTCGGACACGACTGAGCGACTTCACTTTCACTTTTCACTTTCACTTTTCACTTTCATGCATTAGAGAAGGAAATGGCAACCCACTCCAGTGTTCTTGCCTGGAGAATCCCAGGGACGGGGGAGCCTGGTGGGCTGCCGCCTATGGGGTCACACAGAGTCAGACACGACTGAAGTGACTTAGCAGCAACTTAGCAGCCAGTATTCTTGCCTGGAGAATCTCATGGACAAAGGAGCCTTAGTGGGCTACAGTCCATGGGGTCGCAAAGAGTCAGACATGACTGAGCGACTAACACAACACACACAAAATATTTAATATTTAAATTGGTAATGCTGGAGGTTATTTGGCTTAAACTGATTTTTAAAATCACTTTTCATTGTTTATATAGCTGAAGGATCAGTTTTTCATCTTCTACGCTTTATAGATCCCTAACTGCTTGGCATTTTTTAGATAAAACTTGTAAAACATTTAAACTTTCAAACAGTCTATAGACATCTATTTCTAAACTGTAAGCAAATTTAGATACAGTGAGGGTAAGTCAGAGTGGATTGTAAATTCCACCTCAGGATCCAGCCTCACTCCGTCTCTGTTTCTCACAGCCACTCCAGTAGGCTACTTCAAGTGGGTGCTAGGCCTGTATTGTTCTTTGATCCTCAGCATTCTTGTCTATTCAGATCACTAGCAGTGTGCTCATATGAGATCATATTTAAATAAAGATGAAGGTTTTGACCTGTTCGCTGGATTGTTTTTCACAGCGATGATGGATTTGCAATAATCCATCCACCTCCATTGCCATGCCCTAGTGAACAATGGCGCACATGTTTTAAAGGCTTTGTTGTGGAATTAAATCAAGCTAACTGACCTTTATGCCTCCGTCCCCTCAACATCCACTCACTGAATGTGCTAAAGAATGAGTGCATGGTTAGTTCAGTAGTTACAGCACGAAAGGCTCAGACTGTGACTCTGATCTGCTTGAAACTGCTGAGGTATGGAGTAGAATAGTGATTCCCAGACTTTGGAATGTCAGAGATCAGTGATATTTAGAGGGAAAAAAGTTGGTGATGCACACAGGTCTGCCAACTTTTAGTTTTGCTTGATGCAAACATTAAAAAATCCACAGACAATATTAATATTGAGTCACTATAATCTATGATAGAAAGAACTTTTCTGTACTAAAAAGTTTTAACAACAGTCTCAGAATTAAAATATTACATTATCTGGTTAGCTTTGTGAAAAACTTGACATTTTTGTTTCTTCGTTTGATTCAGTGAAAAGCATGTCTTGGATTGACTGCTATCCATGCATAGCATTTTCATGTCCAAATATTTTATTGTTTTTATATTTCATGGAAAAAAAAAACCAACCTTGTTATAAAGCATGAAGTTGATTTAAGAACCCACTTCATGAGTCACAACAAACAGTTTGAAATGGTGTTTGGGCAAAAGTTGAATTACTGAGTTTAAGGTATATGAACTTTTAATTTCAACAGTTCAGTTCAATTCAGTCACTCAGTTGTGTCTGACTCTTTGTGACCCCATAGACTGCAGCACGCCAGGCCTCCCTGTCCATCACCAACTCCTGGAATTTACTCAAACTTATGTCCATCAAGTCAGTGATGCCATCCAACTATCTCATCCTCTGTCGTCCCCTTCTCTTCCCACCTTCAATCTTTCCCCAAATTAGGGTCTTTTCCAGTGAATCAGTGCTTTGCATCAGATGGCCAAAGTATTGGAGTTTCAGCTTCAACATCAGTCCTTCCAATGAATATTCAGGACTGATTTTCTTTAGAATGGACTGGTTGGATCTCCTTGCAGTCCAAGGGACTCTCAAGGGTCTTCTCCAACACCATAGTTCAAAAGCATCGATTCTTCAGTGCTCAGCTTTCTTTATAGTCCAACTCTTATATCCATACAGTATGAATTCAATAGAAATGACACTAAATTGTTCTTCAGTATGTCAAGCAAGTTATTTTTTCACTGATTTCACATGAGAATATAGTTTTATCCACTCCTTTGTTAACTCTTGATATTTGAAGTCTTAAAAGTTCTTGTCAATGCTATAGGTTAAAAAGAATGGAATATTGATTTGCTTTTGTGAGTTTTTACAAAAATATATACTCTGGATACTCAGTTTCTTTGATATCTAATACAAATGCCCCCCCCAATACTGTTTGCATTTTAATCATGTTTAGATATCCGTGTTTATTTAAAATTTTAAATTTAGTTAATATACATAAAGAAATGTGTACACATATGTGCAGCCTGATATCTTTTCAAAAAGTGTAATCATCATCCAAATCAGAAGCAAAAACTTCATCAGCACTCAGAGGCCCCCTTTATAAACCTCTCCAATTATTACCCACACATCCCTTCCTCAAAGTGAAAGTCATTCAGTTGTGTCTGACTCTTTGCGACCCCAGGGACTAGTCCATGGAATTCTCCAAGCCGGAATATTGGAGTAGGTAGCCTTTCCCTGCTCCAGGGGATCTTCCCAACTCAGGGATCAAACCCAATTTACCACACTGCAGGTAGTTTCTTTATCAGCTGAGTCACATGGGAAGCCCAAAGAATACTGGAGTGGGTAGCCTATCCTTTCTCCAGTGGATCTTCCCGACCCAGGAATCAAATTGGGGTCTCCTGCATTGCAGGTGGATTCTTTACCAACTGAACTACCAGGGAAGCCCCCCTTTCTCAAAGGTAACCGCTATTCTGATTTCAGTCACCATAGACTAGTTTTTAACATTTACATAAATGAACTTATGGAGTAAGTTTCAATATATTTTGATGTTTAGCCACTATATATTTTATTTAGTCAGATATGTTCATCTTTCCTTTATGTCTTTGTAACTTGTTCAAGAAAACTTCTCATCTGAAACTCAAGTTGTCTTTTAAATAGATTTGCAGTTTGAATTTCCACTTAGTTCCCTAACCCGTCTGATCTTTTCCTTGTATGAAGTAGGAATATAGTTTTTTCCTTTCTGAAAAGTAAAATGTATCTGAAGTGCCTTGAAAAGTGCCCTTCCCCAATGATTCATCACATGCCATAGGACTACCTATTCTGTACTGTTATTTATTTGTATACCCTTGTTGAAAGAACATGCTTTTATTATTTTTAGTGTTTTGATAGATGTAGCACCAAGTTCTCTCCTAGCACTGTCCTTTAAAAAAAAATCTTGATATTTTTCCAAAGCTTTCCAAAGTGAATCTTGTAGTTAGCTTATCAAGTTCTTTGTGAATTCTTCTTGGGATTTTTTATTGGAATTACAGGCTTCCCAGGTGGCTCAGTGGTGAAAAACCTGCCTCCCTACACAAGAGACACGGGTTCAATCTCTGGGTCAGAAAGATCCCCTGCAGTAGGAAATGGCAACCCATTCCAATATTCTTTCCTGGAAAATTCCATGGAAAGAGGAGCCTGGCAGGCTGCAGTCCATGCACACATAGATTTATAAATTATTTAGGGAGAGAAAAATATTTTTTGAAATGTTGAATCATAACCATGAGTTGGTTTGTTTTTCTAATAACTTAATCCTAGGCATTTCTCATTGTCTTACTCTTTGCTCTGAGTTATATGTGTTGTCTTTTCTCTGGATGCAGGCATTCCCATGTGCTGTGTCTTTCTTGTCTGTGAGTTCACTCTCCTGGATCATCACCCTTTCTCTGACCCCTCACGTATACCCTCTGTTGTGGACGTTTCCCCCTGTAGCCTTACCTAGGCACTGTCACTGTCTCTGAGCAAGTTCTTATGTTTGTGTTTTGTCTCTGTTTTTTTTGTTTTTTTTTTTTTTTTTGGATTTAAATATTGTAACTAGGCAATGATATGACACAGATCCAAGATTCTGGAATTCAATGGGAAGCTATTTCCAACCATGGCTTGAGTGGACAATTTGCTTACCAGGTCCTATATTCTCACAGGAAGCCCAACTTTGGGCCTAGGTGTAGTTAAGAATTACATCACTTTGGTTTTCCACCACAGGGATGAGATCTTTAACTTTTAACACTAATCCTCATGTTGATGTTGAAATACAGACTCCATGGTTCTGTTTACTCCCAGGATCTGCCAAGATCTCCCAGGATACCATGAGTTGCCAGAACTCAGCCTAAAATCACTACATTTCTGGCACCTGGGTATTTCTCATTATTCCTTTCATCCAGCTCATTTACATAAAATAAATATAGTTTATATATTTTATTTAGTATTTTATTATTGGAATGGAAGTGAGGACTTAAATCCTTCAGTTCAGTTCATTTCAGTTCAGTCTGACTCTTTGCAACCCCATGAATCACAGCACACCAGGCCTCCCTGTCCATCACCAACTCCCAGAGTCCACTCAAACTCATGTCCATTGAGTCAGTGATGCCATCCAGCCATCTCATCCTCTGTCATCCCCTTCTCCTCCTGCCCCCAATCCCTCCCAGCATCAGAGTCTTTTCCAATGAGTCAACTCTTCGCATGAGGTGGCCAAAGTACTGGAGCTTCAGCTTCAGCATCATTCCTTCCAAAGAACACCCAGGACTGATCTCCTTTAGAATGGACTGGTTGGATCTCCTTGCAGTCCAAGGGACTCTCAAGAGTCTTCTCCAACACCATAGTTCAAAAGCATCAATTCTCCGGTGCTTAGCTTTCTTCACAGTCCAACTCTACTTAATATGTCATCTTGACTTAAAAATACCTATGGCTGATTCACGTTGCGGTTTGACAGAAAATGACAAAATTCTGTAAAGCCATTGTCCTTCAATAAAAAAATAAATTAAAAATAAATAAATAAACATTTCCTGAACCCCCCCCCCACCCCGAAAAAAAAGTCTCCACAGTGTTCCCCTCATACAGACATGGAAAGAAATTACTTACAGGATCTCTACATAAGAACACATTGTGTTTCTTACCAGAAGTCTTGTAACTGAAAGTTTTTTCTTGGTATAGGTAGATTATGGCCCAATTTGTCTCTCATTTCTAGCATCTCTAGATACAGCATCTTGGATGTCCTGCAGTTAGTGAAAATATTCCTTTTTTTGGTCTCTCTTAACTATTAATCTTTTTTGAAGTGACTCAACTATTAATTTTATATTTCTGCATTATATAAATGTTTTGGTAGAATGAAGTGGCATATAAATAAATGTTCATAATTATTATTTTATTAGCATGTCTACCAATAATAACAGAAGGCAATGGCACCCCACTCCAGTACTCTTGCCTGGAAAATCCCATTGACAGAGGAGCCTGGTGGGCTGCAGTCCATGGGGTCGCTAAGAGTCAGACATGACTGAGCGACTTCACTTTCACTCTTCACTTTCATGCATTGGAGAAGGAAATGGCAACCCACTCCAGTGTTCTTGCCTTGAGAATCCCAGGAACAGGGGAGCCTGATGGGCTGCCGTCTATGGGATCGCACAGAGTTGGACATGACTGAAGTGACTTAGCAGCAGCAGCAGCAGCATGACCTGAAGAAATATAAAACTGGTATTCCTCTTTGAATGTGTACAGAATGTGATAGCTTTTTGACTGTAGCTGCTGCTTAAAAAGTGCTAGTTGAGTGAAGAATTAAGCATGGGGACTGTGACTTTCTCCACAACCCTTTACTTATTCTTCCCTGTTTCATCTATATGTCAGGCAGGCCAAGGGTAAGTGTTATTGTAGAGGATAATATCATGTGAAGCTACATTTTCCTTACTAGAGCAAACAAAAAATCTGGACTCACTGTCAATTTCATTTAGCCTTCTTCCTCATGTATTTCCATTAGAAACCTGATTTGTTTTTTGTCACTTATTTTAAAACATTTCTCAAAAAACTTATTACATGCTCAAACACTATTGTGGGCCTTGAGTACACAAAATGAACAAGACATAGTCCTTGTCTCAAGGAGCTTTTGGGTTAGTGGTGGAAGAACACGTGTTGGCAGGTAGTTTAAGCTTTACTGGGCAGCTGTGCTGGCAGGAGTGGTCCCCGGAGAGGCCTGAAAGCACACAGATGGAAGGGCAGGGGACAAGGACAGCAGCACTCAAGTCACTGTGTAGGAAAGGGTCACCCTGGGCCAGTGAGAGTTCAGGGGGAGCGGGTCTTTGTGTTAGAAACTGACAGGTACCTGGCCCATGAACAGAGTTCGGAGTTCCAAGGGGGAGAGTTGAAAAACTGCATAGAAAGTCAATAAAGGAATAGTTATTTTGACAAAATCTATAAGACGATAGTAGAGTGTTGGAGGTCAGCAAGATGCCACAGGACATGCAAGGTAGAGGCTAGAGAAAATCTTTGGAACAGTAATGCCGGCACTACTCTCTTTGGTCTGGGCCTGTCTCCCTGTCTGTTACACACTGTCATGGACTGAACTGTGTCCCTGAAAAAAATCATATGTTGAAGCTGTAAACCTGCAGTGTGACAGTATTTGGAGATAGGGCCTTTAAGGAGGTGGTTAAGATTGAGGCCATCAGGGTGGGGCTCTAATTCAACAGGACTGATATCCTTGTAAGAATAGAAAGAGACGCAGGAATGTGCACACAGGATATTTCATGTGAGGACGTGGAGAGAAGGTGGTCGCCCGGAAGCCAAAGAGAAAGACATGAGACCATCCTGTTAACACCTTGATCTTGGCTTCCAGATTCCAGAATTGTGGGAAAATAAATTTCTGTTGTTTAAATGACTCGAGTCTATGATGTTTTGTTATGGCAATCTTAGCAGACTAGTATATATATGCTGTCTGCCTTTTTCTTCTTAAAATAATTAATCTGTAGGTTAGTCCTTAATATCATCTGCAACATCTTGCACTTAGTCTTTTGTATTGGTTACCAATAATCATCAAAATGTATTTTTCAAAAAGTCATTTAACATCCTATTCTTGCCCTCTCTTTGCTCCTACCAGAAGGTGTGTACAGAATGGTCTGAGAGCAGGGTCCCAGACAGTCTGGGGACCCAGCTTCTTACCCTGTGCAAACACTGGAGGCATTTAACTGCTTAGATCTCCCTGCCCTCACGGTAACATGGAAAGAACCTGTCGCTTTCCACTTCACATATGTATTATTTCTCATTTTGCATTTCTATTCTCTACCTTTCTTTATCCTTCTATTTATTTCTCCTTTTTATTTTCTAAATATATCTTTGTGAGCAAAGGAGAAAGTCGTATTCTCCAATCTAACAATGGATACTTTAAAGTGTAGAGAAATTGTCATTTGTTAGAGCAAGTCATTTAAATGATATGAAAATACATCTATTTGGGACTCTAAAAAATGCCGTTCTTTGACAGTGTTGTGAAGTCAGAAAAAAAAATCAAATAAAACATATCCCTGCTTAAAGCTTTGATAACATTGACAGCTTCTGCCAAATCAATACACAATGAAAAACACACACAATGAAACAGTTCCTTTCCCCATTAACATAATTATTTTGTATTAGTAGGTTGTTAATAATGAATTAGGCACTGCCTAGAAGTGTCTTTTTTTTCTCCTGACCCTAACCAGTAATGTTTCCCTGTAACTTTAATGTATTATTTCTAGCTCTTTCTCTGGATCTGGGCATAAAATATGAAATCCAGCTTCCACCTGACACTTCTTCTAATGTCTGAAGATGATTGCATGATGTACCAAATGTGCCGTCACAGAGCCTGTGTTTTCCATCTTGGCTAGAATGTCATGAGAGAGTTAATCGTGTGCTTGGCTGAAACTTATATATCCATTGACTTTAATTAAATTCACATTAGTGAGCTGTGTAGGGCCCCAGAGAACGAAGTCCCAGTCCCTTGGCTGGTGCGTGCCTCACTCTCCTGCCCTCATCCATCTGACACTTGCTGGAGCTTCCGTTAGTAGCGCATGCTCCTACTTCAAGGACACGCGGCTAGGACTTCCCACCCCCTAGAGCAGTTATTTAAAAACTATTTCCCCTAAACATGCCATGTATTTCCACATCAGTGTGCCTTTGCATCTGTTGGCCCTCCTACCTGGACTATCCTTCTCCTCTTTCGCCATTATTTTTCACAACACAACTCAAATTTTCTGAAAATATACCTCAATTCTCTGAGGGAGAGTTTATTTCTCTCTGCTCCCAGATCTTGACCCTTAGTTCACGTCCTCCTCCTTTCCACTCTGTAATGTGACTTAGTATCTGAAATTTCTGAAGGCAGGAACCATGTCTTCTTTAATCTTTGTTTTCCTCATTTATTGAGTTGGCCCTCAGTAAATACTTTTTGGACACATGTTGCCTAGAGAATGAGAGCAAGCTCAGACAAAGCTTAAAAACCAGACATTTTTAGAAGACAGCTAGTCCGATAGAAAGAAAAAAAAAAAGGAAATAGTGGAAGAAGTTGCCAGTAATGCAGGAGAAAATGTTTGGGAACATAACTAATGGTCTCAGATGATTCTATACCCATGCACAGAGCGTTCAAAGGAAATCCACTGAATCATTCCCAAGGTGTAATTTAGCCATGAGCATGTCCACTGCCAAGTGGCCTCCCTGCATACCAATGCCTGCTTGCTCATTACCCCTCTGGGAAGCACAAGCTTGACAAGGCTTGGAGCTATGCTGCTCTGAATCACTCACCCCATGGTGGGAAGTCCCTGTCTCCTGTCCCTAAGTATTAGCACATGTGCCTGTATTATGATAGCCCAACTTGGACCTCACCGTAGCTGGAACTGTGCTAATCATTACGTGTCATATACATTATTGATAGCTCTCTTCAACTTCTCTTCATGCTGATTTTCTCTTGTTTCATCATGATTCCTGTCTTGTTTCTCTCACACAATTTTCTCTCTTCCCTTTTATCTGCCTTTCCCTCCTTAAATTCACCTAGATCAACAGCCTGACTGTAAAACTGAGGTGCTATTTGGCATTTCAGGGCTCTGAGAATGTGTCAATAACTGACTCGTATAAACTTCTTCCCTTACTTCTTGCCCTTCCCTTGCTGCCCCCTTGTCACATGTACCTACTCAGGTTATAGGAATATCCATGAGGAGGAGCATTTCCCTTACCATAGCCAACTGAGTAAATGAAAAGACAATAACCTAGACTCTTGTAAAGCAGTACCTGTGTTCCAGAATAAAATCAAAGGCCTTGGGAAGATAAAAAGCTGATTTACTTCCATCAAAGAGTTTGATCAAAGCTGGATAATCCAGAGGCACCTAGACAGTGAACCTCATCTCCAGAGTAGCCAGAGGCACAGAAGAGTCCTTCCTCCTTTCAACATATTCTTACAGCTGCCTGTCTGGTTGGCCTCATGTGTAGGTGGTAGAAACTGCACTATGATGATGCCATGTGGAGACCTGGTATCCCACACTGAAAGAGTAGGACTTCTCTCTTCATTCAGGAAAACCACCAGGGTCCTGTTTCACAGTGCAATTTATCTGTGAATGGAAGGAGTAGAAAGCTGTATTCAGCAGGTAGCAAATGAACTCTAGAACTTGGTACACATGATCCAGATGCATAGGTCCTTAGAGCGTACCTGGGGTTGAGGTGCCAGGAAAGAGAACAGGATATAGTGTTTGCAAGGAGGAACTTAAGGTGGAAACAGATAAGGAGATATCCTTCAGCACTTTTGTGCCTCAGCCTGACCTTGGGATGGAGTTAGACCATTGTCTACCATTGAAATTATTGCCCTGAAACATGACCCACAAATATAGATGTGCGCCATTATAATACAAATCCAGGATATCTGAAATGAAACCACAAGACAACTAGACAAGATTCGCAAGTTTTTGAGATTTCAAGTGCTAGTAAGGTTGAGGAACAAGGAGAATGGAGTTGTTTTTACATTATTGAAGAGAATGTAAATTGGCACATTACTTTGGGAGGCATCTGGCAATATTTGGTAAAATTGAATATTTATGTAGTCTTCAATCCAAGAAGGAAATGGCAGCCCACTCCAGTATTCTTGCCTGGAAAATCCCATGGACCGTGGAGCCTGATAGGCTACCATCCATGGGGTCGCAAAGAGTCGGACACGACTGAGCGACTTCACTTTCACTCAGTCCAAACATGTCACTGCTAAGCTTCTACCCTAAAGTAGTGGTTGGCAAATTTTACTATAAAAGATCAGATAAATACTTTCAGTTTCACATGCCACATATTATCTGTCACAGCTACTCAGCTCTGCAACTGTAGTGTGAAGGCAACCATTCATTGTTGTTGCTCAGCTGCTAAGTTACGTCCAGCTCTTTGCGACCCCATGGACTATAGCACATCAGGCTTCCGTGTCCTTCACTCTCTCCCAGAGTTTGCTCAAACTCATGTCTATTGAGTCAGTGATGCCATTCAACCATCTCATCCTCTGTTGTCCCCTTCTCCACCTGCCCTCAATCTTTCCCAGCAACAGGGTCTTTTCCAATGACTTGGCTCTTCAAACCAGGTGGCCAAAGTATTGGAGCTTCAGCTTCACTCCTTCCGGTGAATATTCAGGACTTATTTCTTTTAGGATTGACTGGTTGGATCTCTTTGTTGTCCAAGGGACTCTCAAGGGTCTTCAGAACCACAGTTCTGAAGTGTCAGTTCTTCAGTGCTCAGCTTTCTTTATGGTCCAACTCTCACACCCATACATGATTACTGGAAAAACCATATTGACTATACAGATTTTTGTTGGCAAAGTGATGTCTCTGCTTTTTAATATGCTGTCTAGGTTTGTCATAGCTCTTCTTCCACGGAGCAAGTGTCTTTTAATTTCATGGCTGCAGTCACTGTCTGCAGTGATTTTGGAGCCTAAGAAAATAAAATCTGTCACTGTTTCCATTGTTTCCCAATCTGTTTGCCATGAAATGATGCGACCAGATGCCATAATGTTAGTTTTTTGAATGTTGAGTTTTTTCACACTCTTCTTTCACCTTCATCAAGAAACTCTTTTGTTTCTTATCGCTTTTTGCCATAAGGGTGGTGTTATCTGGATATCTAAGGTTTTTGATATTTCTCCTGGCAGTCTTGATTCCAGCTTGTGATTCATCTAGCTCACATTTGATGTGAGGTACTATACATATAAGTTAAATAAATAGGGTGACAATATACAGCCTTGACCTACTCCTTTCCCAATTTGGAACCAGTCTGTTGTTCCATGTCTGGTTCTAACAGTTGCTGATAAGGTGGTCTGGTATTCCCATCTCTTTAAGAATTTACCACAGTTTGTTGTGATCTACACAGTCAAAGGCTTTGGCATAGTCAATAAAGCAGAAATAGATATTTTTCTGGAACTCTCTTGCTTTATCTATGATCCAACAGATGTTGGCAGTTTGATCTCTGGTTCCTCTGCCTTTTCTAAATCCAGCTTGTACATCTGGAAGTTCTTGGTTCACATAGTGTTGAAGCCTAGCTTGAAGGGTTTTGAACATTATCTTGCTATCATGTGAAATGAGCACAATTGCACAGTAGTTTGAACATTCTTTGGCATTGCTTTTCTTTGGGATTGGAATGAAAATTGACCTTTTCCAGTCCTGGGGCCACTGCTGAGTTTTCCAAATTAGTTGACATACTGAGGACAGCACTTTAACAGTATCATCTCTTAGGATTTGAAATAGCTCTGCTGGAATTCCACCACCTCCACTAGCTTTGTTCTTAGTAATGCTTCCTAAGGCCCACGTGACTTCACACTCCAGGATATCTGGCTCTAGGTGAGTGAACACTGTCATGATTATCCAGGTCATTAACGCCATTTTTTGTATAGTTCTTCTGTATATTCTTGCCACCTCTTCTTAATCTCTTCTGTTTCTGTTAGGTCCTTGCTGTTTTCTGTCCTTTATTGTGCCCATCTTTATATGAAATGTTCCCTTGGTATCTCCAGTTTTCCTGAAGAAATCTCTAGTCTTTCCCATTCTATTGTTTTCCTCTGTTTCCTTGCATTGTTCATGTAAGAAGGCTTTCTTATCTCTTCTTGTTATTTTTTGGAACTCAGCATTCAATTGGAAATATTTTTCCCTTTCTTTCTTGTCTTTTGCTTCTCTTCTTTCCTCAGCTATCTGTAAGGCCTCCTCAGACAACCATTTTGCCTTCTTGCATTTCTTTTTCTTTGGGATAGTTTTGGTCACTGCCTCCTCTACAGTGTTGTAATCCTCTGTCTATAGCTCTTAAGGCACTCTGTCTACCAGGTCTAATCCTTTAAATCTATTGGTCACCTCCACTGTCTAATCATTAGAGATTTGATTTAAGCCAAGCCTGAATGAGCTAGTGATTTTCTCTACTTTCTTCAATTTGATCCTGAATTTTGCAATAAGGAGCTTCATGATCTGAGCCACAGTCAGCTCCAGGTCTTTTTTTTTTTTTTTTTTTTTTGCTGACTATATAGAGTTTCTCCATCTTTGGTTGCAAGGAATATAATCAATCTGATTTTGGTGTTGACTGTCTGGTGCTGTCCATGTGTAGAGTCATCTCTTGTGTTGAAGGCAACCATAGATGAAACATAAACAGATGAATATGGCTGTCTTCCATTAAACTTTATTTACAAATGCAAATGACAGGCCAGATTTGGCCCAAAGACATAGTTTGCTGACTCCTGCCCTAAAGAATCATTTAATTTTATACACACAAGATAAATACATAAGAACACATAAGAATGTTCATAACATCATTGTTGGCAATAGAGCAAATTAGAAATAAACTGAATGTCCATCATTAGAAAAATGGATAAGTAGATTGTATATACGTGCAGTGAAGTAACTGTATCTGCCAATGAATAAATACAAGCACTCTGTATATTTCTTCTTTTAAAAATATTTATTTTTTTGGCTGTCCTTGGTCTCAGTTGCTTCACTTGGGCTTAGTTGCTCAGCAACATGTGGGATCTTATTTCCCTGATCAGGGATCGGACCTGAGGCTCCTGCATTGGAAGGTGGATTCTTAACCTCTGGATCACCAGGGAAGTCCCAGCACTCTATATCATCATGGATAAATCCCACAATGTTTAAGCAAGAAGTATGCAGACAATGTGATATAATTTATTTGAGTTTTACAAAATAATTGCCCCTATTGTTTTAAGATATGTATACATATAATAAAAGTATAAAAAGATTTATGAGAAAGACAAACACCGAATTTAGAATAGTGGTAACCTATGGCAAGAGTGAGTTCAGAGCTATCAAGGAAGGGCATGCAGGGGACTTAAACTGAAGTTTAATGCTCATGGAGGATCTACAAATGGTGTGTAAAGGAGTGCTTATTATATCATATCCTAGACCTTTTTCTTTGTCTCAAATACTTTATGATTAAAAATTTTTATAGAGTTCTAAATTTTGAATGCCTTTGTGTTAGACTGCAGCTTTTGACCCCTTGATGATAGACAGCTGCAATTACTTGAATCTTAATGTCTCATTCAGTGGTGCAACCACGTGCTCCATCCATGGAGCCTGTTTGACAGCACTTTTAATATGATAACATTTGTGTTGGACAATGAAAATGCTTTCACTAGCCTTGGTCTTCCAGCAGCACTTTTATTTGTAATCAGAATAGGTTGCTATGGAAAATTGCTGGTTGAGAGGAGAAAGTGTTGTCAAGATTCTGTTTTGTTTTTTCATTTATTTGTCTTTATGAATTTACCATTACTTCAGTTTTCTAGCCCAAATTCTATGGTTTATTTGTTGTTCTCTGCTTTCCTCTTTGAACATTCTAGTAAGAGATGCACCAACAATCTTTGTCCTTTATTTCACATTTTAGATGGGTGTGTTTTGGTCACCAAGTCTCAAGTTAGGTGACTTTCCAGTTCTCCAGAGAGGATGAGAAAAATTGGAAATGCCTTCTACATAGGGAATTGATTAAGTTCAGATTTTTCCCACACTGGAAAGAAGCTGATTTGGATCCGCAGACATGATGAGTCAGCCGCAGCTGGGAACATGTTGTCCACTTACAGTGAGCTGTTCCATGCTTGGGAAAGGTGACAGGCTGACGGGGCAGGAGGGAGAAGTGCTGGCTTTTAGTGTTCAGGAGTTTTTTCCGTGAAGACATTCCTTGGGCCTCCACTCACTTTCGCATGGCCCTTAGGCTCAGCTGTCTGAGAAGGACTCTTGTTTTTGTCTCGGTATATATGACAAATGGTCTTTGAGCTTGATAGAACTGAAATAACAAAGACAGATTCTAGCCTACTGATTGGTGACATAGAAGCGAATACCATCAGGGTATCTCCCTCTCTTATGTATCCCATAAGGGGAGGGCTGAGTTACAGTGAAGACTGGAAATATATAGTTTGTATGGTCATTGTCAAAATAGTGAGGATTCATTTCAGGGTGTTTTGGCAGGCCCTTACCCAGCACACTGTCTTCCGCTTTCTCCACAGCTGTTCATTGCCATACATTTCTGATCCAAAATACAAAGTGGTCCAAAAAGTGTAGAACACACTGAGCTGATCTTTCCACCAGGGAAATAGCATTACAGGAAATATTAAATCATTGGAATAAGCCTTTTGTGGGAAACTAAATGTTTGGGGGTTTATAGAGATTGGTTCCCTACCAATCTCTATTGATTCCCTACCTCTCTCAATAGCAGTTTATCTTCATTATTTAAAATTTGGGACCAACAAATGTGTTTTCCAACAAATAGAACCGATATCTAATACATTTAATGTGGCTCATGAAAATTGAAGTGGCAGCAAATATTGAGTCAGAAATTACTAGAAATGTGAGTGAGGGCTGCATGTATGGAGTATAGCATGCGAAGTTAAACTGGGAATAAATGAAGGAGCAAAGTCTAGGAACATCTCAGCAACTCATAAGAGGACATGTTTGTAAGACATTGATAAGAAATATGTTTACTTCAAACATTACATGAATACTAAAATTTACACAATAACTAAAATATGTTATCAAAATATTTCTTGTCAAGATGCCTTTATTTAAGGTATGTACAAAAATAATTTTAAATTACCACATCAAAGCACTCTTCCAAAGAGTGCTCACCTCTTAGAAGGAGGAAGAGTACAGTGTATTGGTTAAGAGCATAATGTTTGGCGCTAGGGTCCAACCTTACTATATAAAACCCCTGAATAATTTCTCTCTGAGATTTAGTTTTTGCATCTGTAAAGAAAGTAATTGCCTCATAGATTTGTTGTGAGGATTTAATAAGATAATATAAAGCAGTTAGGGTAACACCCAATCAGTACTCAATAAGTGATATCTATCATAATTACATTATATAATTGCTATTCAAACAGTAAAACTAAAACTGTTTTTCAAAGTTGATAAATATCCCTCTATAATATACTTCAATATTACCCATCATTTATCATGTCACATTCCTTTTTAATATTATAAAGGTAGACAATTTACTTCTGTTCTTGACTGAAAGAACACAGAACATGAATTAATGAGATCTGAATTTAAAAGTTTTTTTTAATAAGTTTGGTATTTAGAACCTCCAAAGATAGTATTTTAAGTAATTTTGACAAAGAATTTTACAGTAGCTACTGTGTACAAACAACTGTAAACTATTGTGGAGGAGGGAATTAAAAAAATAGGGACTTCCATAGTTATACATTATTTCTTTGAATTTATACCTTTTAAATGTCCAAGAGAAATTTGTTGGGAAATTTAAACTGTAATCTGTGTTTCCAAATCTTACTAATCATCCCTGACCCAGGAGAGTTAAAGTTCATCATGTTGTAGGGGAAAAATTGGATTAATAGTAAAGAGACTGGGATTTTCTTATTTTTCTTAGAAGAAATTTTATATGTTTCTTGGTTGGTTGGTTTTGGTTTTGATCTCTCAATTGGTTGACTATAAAACTCTAGAAGTAGACTGGAAGGGAAGCAGAGATAATTTTGGAGGAAGTTGGGGCTGCTCTTGGCACGGAGTCAGTGGGAATTGACTTTTCAGTTGGGGAGGAGAGGCAAGAACATGCAGTGTCCTCTAAACAGACGTCAGCCCCTTAGCAGAGTGGGCTGTCTACAGTCAGTGCTGAGACACCACCCTCCTTCTTTACATGTGACTTTGCTGGAAAGAATGAGAGTGGGAACGGAGGAAATGACTGACTCTATGGGATAGCCGAGATGCCTTTAGGGGGCTGCGGCCTGAGAAGCAAAGCATTATGTGTAAAATGAAAAGCTAGGTATTTCACGGTTGTCTTATTTGGATCAAATTAGACAGTATGAAAGTGCCTTAAAGTCAAAAGCTCCATATATGACTGTGAAGAACTTCAGTGTAAGGCCCACACTGGACTCTACAAACTTTCGCCTTTTGTGATGTTGGCAGTACTCTGTCAAGGTTCATCTGAGGATCTTGTTTTTTGGGAGCAGCTGGTGGCAATAAATTCTATGCCCATTTTGTTGTGAAAGAAAGTGAAGCACAAATAAAATTGAATTAGCTTGACAGAAATCTCACCAATAGCTGATTAGCAGAATTGACACTTTCAGGCTAGTCATGACTCTTTCAAATTTAGTTTGTCTCACATAAATGTGTATTATGCCACATAAAAACCTCTTTTGAGAGTCTCCTCTGCCCCAGTTTCAAACATTGGGTTTGGTGGGGTTCAAACTAAGCCTAATTCCAGGGATGAGGATGTGCCCCACATCTGCTAATGAACATACCGCTTGTCTTTGGTCACAGTGATGGGTTTAGAATTGGGCACAAGGTCAAGGTGAGCCAGTCAGAGTTCATGACAGAAATTTGGTGATGCTATCTAAATGAGTTGGCTAAACTGGTTCAGGTCTCTTTTTTCTTTTTTTTTCAGAGACTTTGGCATAGAATAAAACAGATACTGAGGAAAACAGAGCTGTGAAATAAAGAGAGACACAGTGTCCTAATGATATCATGTAAAACCCTCGATCCAACTCTCCTGAAGCCAGATTCAGACCTCACATTCCTAATTATATGTGTCAATGATTTTATTTCTGTGATTAATTTATTTTGAGATTGGTGTCTGTCATTTCCAACAAAAATACCCTTCTTTTAAAATTTTTAAACATTTTCCTCTCTTCCATTTTTTATTTCCTTTTTTATTTTCCTTCCCTTTCCTTTTCATCTTTTTTTTTTTCTTTTGCCCTTAGTTTAAAGGTCTTTAGTAAGAAACTTAATACAATCAGATCACACAAGGACTTGAAAATTAGGATAACAGTGCTGGACTTTGTCATTTATACCCTAAGGTTTTTTAATTTTGGAAACCATAGGGATGGTTCTTCTGGTAGAAGTGCATGGTAGACACTGAAGGATGAAGAGCGTGCATTCATGAACAGAAGTTAGGGTATTGTTTAAACGTACAGGGAAGACTTCTGGCTGGCCTTTCATCATTAGTCTATTAGATTAGAGATGTAGGGATAGATGTAAATAATAATAAAATATTTAAAGGCAGCATTAGTAGAAATCATTAACTAATGAAATAAGGGAGATAAAGGAGAGTTGAAGGTGATTCTGAGGTTTTGAGTATATGTAACTGGGATTTTGATTGAAGAAAGGATTGTTATCAATTGAGAAATTGGAGAGTAAGCTGGTTGAAGGCTGCAGGAGATTTTATGTTGAATTTTATTCTTGCTGAATATGAGTAGGAAGTCATCCTAATCAAAGTATCTTTGATACCGTGGACCAGAACTGAGTCAAGGAAAGTAATCAGATGAGGACAGATGTCTAAGACGTTAGCTGTGGGAACAAATACAACCAGAAGGAAAAAGGAGGAGGGATGAGAAAATAGGAGAGAGGTGTCAAAGCTGAAAAGGTAGGAAGAACCCTAAAAGTTCTGTTGCTAAACCAAGGAAGATGCAAATTTTAAGATAGAAAAATTGATGGTATCAAATATTTCAGAAATGAAAGAGACTGCTATCTAGGCAATCTCAATCAACTAGGCAGGTTGATTTCTCGTCCAACCTATTTATTAAGATTTGGAGAACTTCATAAATTAAATTTTAATAATACCTCATCAATAACAAATGCCCAATTAGAACAGAATGAAACATAAACAAATAGAAAAACTGGAAGACAAACTTGACCATTCGTAAGATCTCCTGATAGAGAAAACCTTTGTTGATTTAGTGGTAGACAAAAGTTCATAGAAGGAAAGGTCGTTAGCCCTGATCATTTAAAAATAATAGATTGGTGAATGCAGAAAAATTACTGAATAAGAAAGTATGTGTGGTAAAATATGAGAGAGTCAGTTTTATAAACAGCTAATGAAAAACAATCCCAAGAAAAGAGTACACTTAATTATGTAAGTAATAATACTAAAAAGACAGAAAATTAAGTATGGCCTATTTACTTGTTTCTTCTATTGTATCCTCCAGTTAGATTCTAAGTTCCACAAGGGCAGAGCCCATTTTCTTGCTCTGAACTTTTTCAACTCAGTATTTAACACGTTACATCCTGGGATGGGGCAGGGATGCTGCTGCTTCTTAGATAGGAATGCAAGACGGGGAAGACTTTGGTGTGAAGATGAACTCAGGTTCCCTGTGCTGGGTTCGCGCTACAGTGGGACATCTAAGTGAGATGTTCAGTGCACATCCATCAGATTCTGGAACTCTGGGGAGAAGTTCAAGCTGGAGATACAGTTTTGAGATCATCAGCATGTAGTAGGTTACTGAAAATATGCAATCTTTACCACCCAAAGGAAAGTGTACAGAGAAGGCACTGGGAAAGAATGCCAAGGAAAGCCAGCCTTTAAGAGAAAGGAGGAGGATGCAAGGAAAAATATGACAGTATGTTTCCACGGAGTTCAGGGAGGAGACTGCTTAGGGGTGTAGGGTATATTTCACAAAAGGATGCATAATAGGAACATAGTGAATGCTCAAAAAATGTTAACTATTGTTATTATTGAAGAGTAATAGCAGGATGCTTTATTAATATGTTATTGAATTCAGTCAGGGACAGAGTGGAGATGCAAAAGGAGAGCCAATGTCAAAGCCTTGTATAAAGCTGAAGATGGGGAAGAGGAAAAGGGAGGACACGAGAGGGTAGTGATGAGATGAAAGTGAGGTCAGAGGAGAGGAGGAGGAGAGGATGACGCTTTAGCCCCATCACTGAGTGCTGCCTAGCGCCAGGCCTTGTTCTTGGTGCTGTGACTGACAGTCTCACCACAGCCCTACAAAGCACTATGTTTATCCACATTTTACAGCTGAGGGAACTCAGGGAAAAAAGTTCCAGTAACTTGCCTCACATTTTCTATTACTAAGGGCTGAATACAGATTTGACACCAGGCATTTTGATTCTTGAGTCCATGTGCTTAATCCCTTCTCTGTACAGCCTCTTAATTATATGAGCAATCATAGTAAAATATTTTTCTCTCTTTTTTAAAGCCAAATCTGGAGTGCAAAAGTCTCTTTCCAAGGTGATCTTAGCACACACTGCTGTTAGTTGATAGCACAAACTGCTTTGCAGTGAATTGAAGACACCTGCAGGGCTGCAGATGTAGTGTAATGCAGTCAAGGCATCAGGAAAAGCAACAGAGCCTATTTTAGAGACTGTTTTTAACCCACACCAGGGATATGAGCAATGACTCCATCACATGTGACCATGACTCTCATTTATCAGATGGGAATGCAAATCTCATCAGACTTTTTAAAGTGAGAAGATTCAGAATATCCACAATTGAAGTAAATGTGAATCATTTTGATTTTAGTGTTATTTGGTATAATTCTCAATAAAAATGTGAAATGATATTAAACATTTTATGGTAAGCATCTGGATAAACTTTTATTAACAAACAAACTTTTAAATACTGGCAGTTTTTTCCTAAAATAATTACTACAAGAATATCAAGAAAAATGTCTTTTGTGAGGTTAAATTAATATAGTTATTTTTGTTAAGGATAAGATAAGATAGTGCCTTATGGAATTGATCTCTGGGAGAGGCAATCTTATCACAAAAGCAAAAAAAAAAAAAACAAGTTGGTTTTGCTCTTCCACTGAAGTGTTGGATCGATCATTGTTATTCTGCTGCTAAGTCATGTCCTGCTGTTTGCAACCCCGTGATCTGCAGCACCCCAGGCTTCCCTGTCCTTCACCACCTCCCAGAGTTTGCTGAAACTCATGCCCATTGAATCAGTAATGCCATCCAACTATCTCATCCTCTGTCACCCGCTTCTCCTCATGCCCTCAAATCTTCCCAAGCATCAGAGTACACAAGACTCAGCACTCAGGAAATTCTCATGAATTATTTTGTTTTCTCCACTGACCATACCTCCCTGCCCCACCCTCCGCCCCAGCAAGTAGCTTCTCATTCTTCTCCATGAGCTCTTTTTTTATGCAGGCTTACTTAATTATATTTTATCCTAGCCCTTTCACTCTTTGAAGCCAGCTGGCATTTCCAGGGTATCAAAACATTTATGCTACATAAAGTATGTCTCTTTAAGGAGGGATTTTTTTTCCTATTAATAAAATTTTAAGTTTTCTCCATATTATAAATGTTTCTGAGAAACAAATATTTGCTATTCATAACAAATCTCTTACTATAAGTCAGATAAAATGAAGATAAAATACATTTTTTTTTTGGTGGTACCTATGATACTTTAGGCATACAACCCATCTGAAATAGACTGAATAACGGACTCCGAAATATGTCCCTGTCAAGTCCTTGCAAACTGTGAATGTTGCCTTATAGGGCAGAAGGGGCTTGGCAAATGTAATTAAGTTTAAGATCTTGAGGTGGAAGGTTACCCTAGGTAAGGAACCTTGTAACAGAGACTCTGGAAGAGTAAGGGTCACAGTTGAAAGTGATGTGATGATGGAAACAAAGAAGGGAGTGATGTGCTCTGAGGCTGGAGAAAGGGAATGCAAGCGAAAAACTCCAGGTGACCCCTAGAAACTGAAGAAAGCATGGAAATGAACTCTCTTGCAGTGCATTCAGAAAAACCAGCCATGACAGACAATCTGTGGTGACAATGTGATTTATTTTGGGATCCTTGGGTCACACAGTATGGTTGTCTACCATAGCTACATGACCGAGCCCCAGGAAAACCTCTGATTGCCAAGGCCAGAGTGAGCTTGTCTGGTTGGGAGTACTCTGTACACTGTGTATTGTCACATATCTTTGTTGGGAGAAATAAGTGCTGTCTGCATGACTCCACTGGGAGAGGACCACTGGAAGCTCATACATGGAATACTCTTGACATATGTGCCTCTTCCCTTTGCTGCTTTTTAATCTGGTGAATTATTCAACCTGAGAGTGTTCTTGGGGAAACTCAAATTTGCCTTTGGTGCCAGAAGTGCGCTTGAGGACCCCCAGCCTTGCATTAGGTGTCAGAAGCGAGGGTGGTCTTGGGAGCTTCTTCCTTCTTTGCACTGGCTCCCAGCCCTCCTGGCCCATGGATGTGGTCTGCTAAGTTCGAGCTGTGCTGAGGTTTGGACTCTTCCGGGATGTTATCTAAGGCTCAGTAAACAGCTACTCTCCTTCTGCCTTTGGGACTGATTGGAATAGTTCTTTTTATCTTTGCTTTCTGCTGTCATCTCCCTGCTATGTAATTATGAGCCCTCAGAAGGTAGGGAAATATTGGAGGTGACGGGGAGTGATCAGTTAGTTTTAAAAAATGCTGTACAGCCACATTTCTCTTCTAGAAAAATAATTACTAAAACTACAAAAAGAATCCTACAAAATACTCTTTCTTTTCTAGGTGGCCTTCTCATCCTCCTCCTATCCACCCACCTCACCATGGGTCTGCATCCTGAATGAACGTGTTCCTCAAAGACAGTAACTCCCACACACCAAGCGGTATCTAGCTGTGTGGGTGAGATATTCTCCAGCCTCTCCAAAGCTGTGTAGATAAGTCTGGCTGAAGGTACTGCCGCCATCATCTGGGGTGTGCTGTTTGTTCCTACAGGAGGTTCTCCATCCCTGCTAAGTCACCTGTGTTGGCAACACTTCTCGCCTGGGGTGAGCCTCCGTTGGGCCTCGCATAAGAGCCCCTGCGCCACTCCTCGCTTCAGGCAGTGGACAGTGTGGGCTGGTCCCGCCGTGAGCCACAGCCACAGCTTCGTCCTCCTGAGGGCCAGTGAGAAGCCTGACCTCATGTCATGGGGGGAAAGCAGTCTAAAAACCCTGGGTCTTTTTAGGTTCTGTGTGACTCCACTCCATGGACCCGCTCTGGTTTCTGAGACTGTCTCAGTTAAAAGATTAGTAGCTGTGGTTTCTATTTAGGAACGCAGTCTACCATGTGATGCGATGTCCATCTTTCCCTCAAGCAAGCCAAAAGGAAAAAAAATGGTGCAGGTGTTCTTAAGTTCTCAGAAATTCTAGGATTGAGCAATGCCCTTCATGGATTGGCTGACCAACAGGATATGGGAATTTAGGAAAGCTGCAGATGAGGAATCTTTCATAAACAAACAAACAAAAAATGGAACTTGAACTACTGGGAGTGATGGTATGGATGAGAAAGAATGTAGTCATTTCATCCTTGACCAAGACGGTAACATCCTCTCTCAATAAAGGATTATAGGCAATGGATTAACCAGTTAATGGGTTAGCTAATAGAAGAAACCAGGAAAATGTCCAAACAGATTTACCAGCCATTAAGACTGGAGCAGTTGTAGCATCCTTTCAAAAGCTGACCACTCAAAGATTGCTCTGTAATTACTCCATTTCTTTTCTTTGGAGTTCCTTTTCCTACATGGAAATTGCTACTAATGGAACTAAGGAAAAGCATTCATGTCCTCTCCTGGACAAGACCGAAAAAAGCAGTCTCCCTTTCCTGAGTGGCGAGCATGATGGCCAACTACAAGTATCAAAGATGGAGAGCCAGGGGGTGGAGGAGAAAAGCGGGGCTTCTCACGTACCTGCTTGAATATATTCATTTCCACAGATCCCATTTCTAAAGAGTTTTAAAGGGTTGGTGATTTGATTTTTTTTAATTAATTTTATTGGTTTTGCCATATATCAACATGAATCTGCCACAGGTATATACGTGTTCCCCATCCTGATTTGATTTTTAAATGGTAAAGAAATTCCTTCAAAGGTATAATTAGGAGGTCAGAGGTATTCTGGGCATAAAAGGTTGGCCCAGCCCCAGGACAGAACCATTTACCTTATGGGACCTTGTCTGGTTAGAGGAAGTCCTGACTGACTCCTGTGAGTGATCTTCCTACTTAGGAGTGTGGGGCTTTATTCACTTGGCTTTGGGGCTTAACCCAAATCACTGACTCAATGGACATGAGTTTGAGTAGGCTCCGGGAGTTGCTGATGGACAGAGAAGCCTGGTGTGCTGCAGTCCATGGAGTTGCAAGGAGTCAGACGTGACTGAGTGACTGAACTGAACTGACTTGGGGCTTAACAGGACAGAACCCAGGAGCTGACACTGCCAGCCTTGGTACTCGTGGCTGCGTCATTAGTGAATTGTTTGACATTTTAGCAGGCACTGGCATGTGAATTTGGGGTTTTATAGACCAGATATCAATATTTTAGCAATCTTTGTAAGAAGTTCTTTTCCTTTGCCAAATATTTGAGAGGAAAAATTCTCCTGAAATGTTAAAATAAAAAATTTTAAAGGAGAAAGCAACATTTTATTGCTTAATGGAAAGAAGAAACTAATCTGAAAGTTTGGACTTCTGGATGTGCGTGAGTCCTATTTTGCACATTGCACATTGCTAATTCTTATACCATTTCTGACTTGAGATCTAAGTCTAAACTTAGACACTTTGAATTACTCAGATAATGGATGTGACTGTATCTCCGTAGGATGGCTGTGGTATTTTGAGTATAGTGTTGAATTATTTTGATCATTCATGTTAATACATTCATTCAGTGTATTGTGATGCTCTCTTTCTCATCCACTCTCATGTTTCTCTGTATCCTAAAGAACATTTATGTCTCAAGAGATTATCATAGGTATTTTTGTTGGAAGAAAGGAGAATTAGAGGACTGTCTATAGAAAGAAAGAAAGAAAGTGAAGTCGCTCAGTTGTGTCCAAGTCTTTGCGACCCCATGGACTGTAGCCTACCAGTCTCCTCCCTTCATGGGATTCTCCAGGCAAGAGTACTGGAGTGGGGTGCCATTTCCTTCTCCAGGGGATCTTCCCGACCCAGGGATCGAACCCGGGTCTCCCACATTCCAGGCAGACGCTTTAACCTCTGAGCCACCAGGGAAGCCCTGAGGACTGTCTATAGTCACCCTAAATTTGAGAAACTATGGCTTAAACAAAAATTAAACAGATTTCTTTGCAGAAAGACTTCTCCAAAGTCTTCAATACACTATGTGTATGCTTTGAATTGCTATCACTTCCCTCTCTCTCTCTCTCTTTTTTTTTTGGGGGGGGGGAGGGTAGAATATCTGTTAATGTTATTCAGGATACTTTTCCTATAAGAAATTTGGGAAATACTATTCAGTTTAATCAAGATGCAGTTGGTTTAATCATAGCTAGAGGATTTTGGCCTCTCACCAGATGACTGTAAAAGTAAAGCCCTAGAACAACTATTATCTCCTTTTTTGGAAGGTCATATGAGAGAGATATCTATTTGTCTCAGAGTGTATCATATGCCCTTTTAAAGAAAGAGGAAAATGATCCAGGGGACCCCTGAAGGGCCCTGTAATTCTCTGGCTTTAGGATGCAGACTTTTAGAACATTTTATCAATTAATATACCTTTGTAAAGGTTAGACTAAATCTTAAAAAGCATCTTTGTTATCTACTCTTTTATAACAATTTCTCCAACAAAGTAGTGGTTAAAACAACAATGATATTCTATCAGCATTTGCATGAGTCAGCACTTCAGGAGTGGTTTAGCTGGATTGTTCTGGCTAAGAGTCTCTATGAAGTCGCAGTTAGGATATAGGCAGAGACTTCCGTCATCTTCAGGCTCGACTGGGCTTGGAAGATCTGCTTCTGAACGGTTTACCTATGTCTGTTGGCAGACGAGCTCCGTTCCTCACCACGTGGGCCTCTGCTTAGGCTGCTTGAGTGTCCTCAGGACATGACCGGTAGCTTCATCGACTGCGAGTGCTCTGAGAGAGAAAGTGAAGAGGAAGCCTTTGCCCTTTTAAGATCTAGTCTCTGAAGTTGTGTACTGTCACTTCCGCCCTATGCTATTTTTTAGAAGTGAGTCACTAAGTCTGCTAAATCAAGGGGGGAGATTTAGGTTTCAGTCATTTATGGAAGAAGGTCAGTGAATGGGAGCATATTTTAAAGCCAATACAGAAGGTTGAAATAATAAGGACACGAGAAGGGGCAAGATAGGGCAGTGCCAGAATTATTTAGCTCAGCTCTCTGTGACATGGTCAAGGGTCTGCATTCTTTCCCCTTTCTGTTCCGCCACGTTTGGTGCCTTGACTTTGTGTTCCAGTTGGGCCCACACAGAGTTGCCAGATGACTGGACAAGTACTGGCTACCATATCCAGTCATAACATCCAGCAGGAAAAATGGTTTTGTCTTCCTTGTGACGTGATTTTTGGGTAAGAAAACCTTTTCTGGAAGCCTTCAATGATTTCCTGTCTTAACTACCTGACCAGAACTGTATCACCTACTCAAATTATAGGCAAGGGGAGTGGCATTGCCGTGAATGGCTGACATAAATCGGGATGCGTTCCTGAGCTAGAGATCAGGAAGCTTGTCCTCAGGTGGACACTGAAGTAAATTAAGAGTTCCCTTTGCAAGAAAGAGAGGGAAACACTATAAGCTGTTAGTTAGCTTTGGATCCGTGATCTCCTTCCATGACGGTCTTCACCATGCCTTGTGAGCAGGACAAGAGTGCCTCTTCTGTAGAATGTAAAGGGTTATACTTTAGACAGAAGCTCAAGTCCAAGTAGCCCCTCAGTAACTTTTAATATAATGTTCATTCTAGTTAAAATAAGTAAAAATTCAGAAAATATAATCTCAAAATACATCTTTAATAATATTCAGTGTTGGTGGAAGAGAGGGGTCAGAGATTAAAGCCACTACTGACAAGGGAATCATGTCATTGTTGGGGAAGTAAAGTGGGCTGTGTCTTCTCCTTTGGTCTTAGTAACCGATACAGTAAATTTGTCATCTGTCCTTATGGGAGTCTAACATCTAAAGGGAAGTTTTGAGATGTGTGTTACAAGGTCTAGTATTGCATGGATTGTCGTACATTTGCTCGCCCGCCTTTTCACACCCCCCGTTCCTTCCACTGCTCTTGCTCAGAGACTGCGGCAGGCCACTGGGGCCATAGGCCGATGCTCTTGCCTCTCTGTTATCCTGAGCCCTGCAGAGCTATTCAGGGTGATTTCAGCATCGCTCACCCAAAGCATATCTCCACAGCAGTTCATTCGTCATGTTTCATCTGTGCTCTGTTTTAGTCATTTCATGGAGTTTTTACAATTGCTCGACAGTTTCTCAAGACAAATTCAGGGGAACAGAAGAAAGAGGAAAGAGTAGAAATAATCTTCTCCTGGGAGAAAGGCTAAACTTGCTTAGGTACAAAGATATTTGTTTAGATACTTTGCATTTAATAGGTTTTTTTTTTTTTTTCCCTTTCTTTCTCTCACTCTTTCTGCCTTTCTTTCTTTTCTTTCTTTCACTTATTTGGCTTTGAGGTCTCTGAGGGCTTCTGTTTCCCTATCATTCAGGGGGCAAGTGAATGACTGGGAGTGGAAAACTCTGTCTGGCACACAGAAATTGCCTTGACAAATTGAATAACAGCAGATCCAAGACACATAATTAATTCCTTAAAGATTTTGCCTGAACTGAAAATGTATAAAGATTGGTGTGCAGATTTCTCATTTCCTACAGAATATTGTGTCAGTCATACACATGCTAAGAGAAGGAAAGGAAGATTTCTATTTAAAGTCAACTTGACAGTGATCGGGGAATTTAACTTCAAAGTGTCTAAATATTTGTGGCCAGCTTAAGCTCCTCCTTACCAGCTCAAGCTCCCAGGTAAAGAATCGGCCTGCAAAGCAGGAGACCTGGGTTCAATCCCTGGGTCAGAAAGATCCTCTGGTGAAGGGAATGGCAATCCACTCTAGTATTTTTGCCTGGAGATTTCTGTGGACGAGCAGCCTGGTGGACTACAGTCCATGGGGTAACCCGCAAAGAGCTGGACACGACTGAGCGATTAACACTTTCTAACAAGCTCCTTAGATGTGGTGAGGAAAGTCCCTTATTGGAGCCAGGCCTCTGCAGAGGTGGCTGTAGGTGTTGGCTCCAGAAGCTCTCAGGCTGATTTCATGGGGGGTCGAGGAGGGGGGTGGAGGGAGTGGAGACTTGGGGACTCCCTAACCCATTGGCTTTTCCCTTTAAAATGGATTGGCAAAATTCCTTAGTATCCTTCTGTTTGCCTTTCTTTGGATCATATATTTGCTCTAAATACCATAGCACTTCATAAAATATTCACATTATTTCACAATTACATATAATATTTTGTCAAGATTAATTCGGAACCAAAGGCATTGTAGGGCCCCCTAAGAAAGTTAAGCTGCTGGCAAAGACAGAAATAAATGTGTAATATAAAATGTTGCACCATTTGCTGAATGTTCCTTTTCCTTTTGTTGTGGAGAGGGTGGGAGCACCTCTACCATATTGGCCCTGATTGGCTCAGACTCTTGGTAAGAACATCTATGTCTGTCTGTCATTTATCTCTCTCTCTCTAATGGAAAATATACTTATAATAGAAAATATGCATATAAAGAGTTCTGCATTAGATATAGCTCTAGAATAAGTTTTGTTTGTTTGTTTGTAACTGGAATACATGCTCCAGTGAGATTTTTCAGTGACTATATAAGCTGGGTTCATTTTAAGGAATAAACTTCTGTTTTTTAACGTCTATGTTTGTTCTTTCCTAAATGGGCCACCTGAGAATGAGCCTGTGGTCTATGGGTTCTCTGTCCCCCTTTTTACAGTTGCCTCCCTCCACTTTACTGATTCTAAATTTGACCATGATGCCTTGCTCAGGACTCAGGACTTGAATGTCAAGGTACCGAAGGGAGAATTTGAGACTTCACAACTCATAAGGAAGCATTGTGTGAGGAAAATAAAGAGAAACTTCTAGTGGAAAGATCTGAAAGGAGAAACACATTATTTGCTTCAGGCTTCAGACTCAAGGAAAGGCTCCATACCTTCCCTATTTCTTTCAGAACTTGAATTCAGAATCAGTTGGTTAACCCAGAGACACAGATTAATATATGCATTTCAATTAAATATAAAGTCAGACTTTTTTTTGCTGACAAAAATGGTCTGTTTTGCCTAATTGATTTGAAACTGAGAACTTTGCCATTTTCCTTTTAAGGATACACAGTTTCTATAAATTAAAATAGCTAAATCTGAAGCTTCAAGATTTTGAGGAATATATTTAAAGCATGTATATTGTATGCCAGAAATCACAACATTTTCAACGATTTAAATTTATGATAAAAATTCTAGATGTTAGAAATCTGTGGCATGTAGATAGTTTGCAAACTTCTTTTAGGGGATGTTTGGGCAAAAGTATTTGAAGACTACTGCCTGAGAGTGTCATATTATCTTAGGGCGGGGCAGAACAGGAGGAGTCCATCACAAAATTGTCCAGAAAGGAAGTCTCTGGCGTCTGGGCCTTCTCCTCTCTCTGCTCTGCCTTTCCTTTGAAGCTCTCCTCACAGAGGTCTCTGGCAGCCAGCGTTCCCCAGTCCAGTTTCTATAGTCCTTGCTGCTGCTAAGTCGCTTCAGTTGTGTCCGACTCTGTGCGATCCCATAGACGGCAGCCCACCAGGCTCCGCTGTCCCTGGGATTCTCCAGGCAAGAACACTGGAGTGGGTTGCCATTTCCTTCTCCAATGCATGAAAGTGAAAAGTGAAAGTGAAGTCGCTCAGTCGTGTCCGACTTTTAGCGACCCCACTGACTGCAGCCTACCAGGCCCCTCCGTCCATGGGATTTTCCAGGCAAGAGTACTGGAGTCGGGTGCCATTGCCTTCTCCATAGTCCTTGCACTTCCATCCTATTCTGGGTTTCATTTCTACAGAGCCCTGACCTCCAGGAGCAGGGATCTAATTGTTCAACTCACCTTTTTTTATTTATTTCAGCTTATTTGTTTGGTTCCCTGGGTCTTAGTCACAGCATGCAGGATCTTCAATCTTTGTGGCCATATGTGGCGTCTTTGGTTGCAGCCTGAGAACTTTTAGTTGCAGCATGTGGGATCTAGTTCCCTGGCCAGGGATCAGAACTGGGCACCCTACTGGGAGCTCAGTGTCTTAGCCACTAGACCACCAGGGAATTCCTTTTAAATGTTTCTACTAGCTTAGTGACCATTCTTCTTTGCCCATCCTGTGGTTTAGAAAGTTCCCCATCTTTTGAGTCTTGATTGGAGGCTGAACCCATCTCGTATGATAAAATTTAAAAGTTTCCTATATTCCCTTTCCCAACTCCTTCTACTAAGAGATATGACTTCTAAGTACTTGACAAGTAATAACTCATATAATCCTTAATAACAGCTATCATAATATATAACCCAACTATAATAGTCTTAAATTTAGTAATCTTCATTAATACTTGTGAAATTGGCACCATTATTATCAAATTAGTTTTCCCTGGTGGCTCAGTGGTAAAGAATCCACCTATATTGCAGGAGACACAGGAGACAAGATAGGTTCAATCCCTTGGTTGGGAAGATCCCCTGGAGGAGGGCATGTTAACCCACTCCAGTGTTCTTGTCTGGAGAACTGTAGGGACAGAGGAGCCGAGTGGGCTACAGTCCACAGGGCCGCAAAGAGTTGGATACAACTGAAGCAACCGAGCACGCGCACATTATCAAATGGATACAGGAGGGGACTAACTGGAGCCCGCAGAGACAAAGTAACTTGCTCATGGTCGCGCAGCAAGTAATTGGACAAGCCAAGCTTCGAATCCAAGGAATCTGAGTCTAGAATCTCACTTCTAAGTCACCAGGCAAAGGCACACGGCCCAAGTTCAAACAGTCAGGTACAGTCAATGCAGACTGTTTTTCAAGAGCTGGTGCCTCGAAGAAGCAGTGATAGGAGATTCCATGTGGGACTGGGGAGGACCACTGTGGCCACCGCTTGGACTGTCTCAGGGCAGCATGCCAACGATGGGCCACTGGTAGCGACTGGGGTCCAGGGTTGGCAGCGTGGAGTGCCAGCAGGGACAGCTGTGGACCCCTGCTGGGGTATGATTGTGATTGTAGCTTGGGCCACGCAACGTTCTATGAGGTTCTCTCTCTTTCCTGGTGGTCCTGGAAAAGTTACTGTCTATCGTCTGTCTCTTTATCTATCATCTACAACACTCTCATAACTATATAGTATATAGCTCCTTATGTCAGTCAGAATAGGCTCCTACTGCTTGCAAGCAAGGACCCTGCTGGTGATATTTTAAAGGTGAAGATGGGTGCTTTTTTCTGCTTGTGTCTTTCTTGGCTCTCAGCAAAATGACAAGCACGGAGCAGGTGCTCAGAACACATTTCTTATGTGAACAATGAGCTGATGCACAACCAGGTGTTAGTGGGTGATAATGACTTAAAGGGGTAACACTTCTAGTAATATTAGCCTTTAGAGGCAGGCCCTTAATGTCCCAAGGCACTAGTTGCAACCCATTAATGGCCCCTGAAATCAATTTAGTTGCTTGCTGCTAGCATTTTTATAAATGAAATAGACTCAGTTATAACAAAACAATGGAAAACAAAGCACATCAGAGGTAGGAAGAATAAGTATTATTTCACAAATATTTGTTTTGATTATGTTTACATTTTGTTTATATGTGCATGTGTTGGGATATATTAGGTTGTGTTGTTACTATGGGCCAGAAAGATTCTAAAACCGTAGTCGTAGGGTAGATGTTGCTATTGGTCAGTGTCACATCTCCTGGCAGAAGATAAGAGGGAAGGATTGGGAGACAGTGTTCTGAATTGCCTCAATAATTATCTGTATCATAAAACACAAGATATATGTGAATATTCACTCATACTCTTTAAGGAGGAAAGAGAAGGCAATAGTTCACAGTTAACCTCTCACTCACTTTCCCTGCACACAAATACTTTTTGAAACAAAGCATATTTCTCATTCATCTCTTCTAGACTACAAAGTAGCTATGCCTATGTGAAAGGCTAGTAAACTAGTAAGCTCTGATGTTCAGTTCTCATGAACATTTTCCATATTATATAATCAGTGTATTTTCACATATAAAATATTTACAGTAATATGCTAATGTATCTGTACCTATCTTCTGCTCCCCTTCAGCTTAATTCATTTGTGCACTTTAGAACTTAAACAAGTTTTGCATACGTGTGTGTATGTGTGTGTGTGCACACGCGCACCCCCGATGAAAATGTACACCCAGGTGGCCAGTCTTATACTTCTGACCCGTGTCCTTGGGCAAGGCTGCCTGAAGTTTGAGAAGGCTGTCTGCGATGAGGGGACTGGAAAAGATTCTAAAAGAAACACACACACACACTCAAACACACGATAGCAACCATGGAGCTGCAGTTGCAGAGAGAAGCTCTCGTACCCAAATGCTCTTGAGCTCCAGTTCCCAAGACGAGGCTGTGCTGTGTGTGTCTGTGATCACCTCTTGCAGTGTTACCCAGGCCACTCCAGCCAGTTTTTATTTGGGCTGGTGTCTTAGGTCAGGTTCTCTTGAGACTGATGCTGAAGTGACAGTTCACGTGCAGGTAATTGACTAAGGAAGTACTCCCAAGAGAAGTTGAAAGGAAGTGGAGAAAGCAATGTAAGAGAAGAGGAGAGTAAGTTGTGATTTCAGACAGTCTACGGAAGGTAGCTTCACCTCAGAGCTCTCTTGACCTGAGCTCAGAATGTTGGCCTTCCATTGCCCTGCACCATCAGCCCCTGGTTCAGGACTCAGAGGGATGTAAACTCCCAACCATGTCCAGCTTCCTGATTGTGCAACTCAATAGCCAGAGGGAGTCTTTGAAAGAATAATCATTGATGAGGCCACAGAAAGCAATCAACAAGAAAGCCAGCACAAAAGGGGTAATCTGAGGGCATCGGCCTGGAGTGATGGTATTTGGTAGCCCTGGTTTGAGTGGTTGGTTATCTATGTCTTAAAGTGAAAAAGTGACAGTGTTAGTTGCTCAGTTGTGTCCAGCTCTAGCCAGCCAGACTCCTCTGTCCATGGAATTCTCCAGGCAAGAATACTGGAAGGGTAGCGATTCTCTTCTCCAGGGATCGAACTCGGGTCTCCTGCATTGTAAGTGGATTCTTTACCATCTGAGCCACCAGGAAGCAATTAAAAGGACTTTTGTTCATGCATGGACATAGTTCAAGAGAATAATCAAGAAGAGCAAGATTTTTACAAAAATGGAAAGACCACTCCCTGAGAGCAACTTTAGGGCACGTTCCTAAGTTCGTATCAGAGAAAGTTACATATATGTTTAAACTTCTTAAGCTTCCCTAACCACCTAAAATGGAAATGTTCTGCCTTAGAGATGTATTCTGTGAGCAAAGAGGAACAGAAGCCAAGAACTCACTTTTGCAGTAAGTGCTTCAGCTAAAGACATACCAGTCCTTATGCTTAGAAGGCTCTTTATGCTGATCCCTGGATCTGAAGTGGGAATATGGCCCTTAGCCTAGAGCCCATTTTTGCACCTGATTGTCATTTCCATTTAAATTTTTTTCTACCAATGGACTCAAATCTAAAAGTGCTGTTGACCACTGAAGAATCTTACATTTTTATGCCTGTGGATGGTTACATTCCATTTGTCTCCTAATTCAAACTGGGCACGCTTTTAATTTTTAGAGTAAATCTGTGGCTTGACTTGAATTTATGATGCCCTCCTCCATCATAAGGTAACTTTAAGTGGTGATGTTATTTCAATGTGAAATGTCTTCTACTCCCCTTCCCTTGCCCTGCCCTTTTGTCTTTTGTAGTAATAGTGCCATCCCTGTAATCAGAGCCAGAGATGGGAAAAGAATGGAACTTGGAAATTGCCCCTTCTCTCCTGTGAAGCAGAAAATCTTGTTTTCAGCACCCAGCCCTTCTCTTCCACCCTACTTTCTGTTAGTTCCTTCTTTTGGCTTCTGGTTCTCTGTCTCTTCTGGCCATTTAGTGTCCTCATCTTATTCCTTGGTCATATAGTGCATTGAAATATAGACTCACCCCCCTCCCCCCCCGCCGCCCTGGTAATCTGGGAAGATGTCTATTTGAATCTTCTTAAACTTCCTTTTCTCCCATCAAAATTAACCTATCCTGAGTTCTATCTATACAAGATTGTTCTTTCTGCTATGTGATAGCTTGAAGGTCTTCTCACCTAGTCTATGGTAATAGATTAAAGACAACACGCTAATTCTTCATCTCCTGAAAACACCTGCAAATTTTAAGGGGAATATTCTTGTGACTCCCTCAATAATGAGGCAGTATAGAAGAAAGTGAAATCTTACTTTTGGAATTAAATGGACATTGGATCAAATCCATCTCTCTTCCTTATTTCCTAAGAGATCATCCATAGTTACTTAACCTCCCTGAACCTGCCTAATCTACCTTTTCACACCCATAAAAAAAGGATACTAGCACTCGTCTTCCATATTTTTGGAGCTACTTACTTAAAAATTATAAAGAGTACCCAGGTTAGTGTCTGATATACAGTAGGTGTCTTACAAATGGTAGCTAATATAGTAACAATATTGTAAACCAAGTTATAAAACAATATTGTATTGTTTTGTATTTTTATTGTAAATGCGAATATTGTAACTCCAACTAATGCTGGTTATCTTAATGATCAAATATTTCTTAGATACTCTGTATAGAAGGAAAGAAATAAGTTGTACCTCTTAAATTAGATTCTCCTTCACCTGTGCACAATACTAGCTCTTCTCTAGTCTATATCTACTAGTCAACCATCCATTCATTTATTTATTAACTTATTTATGTGCTTCCATGGGGTCACAAAGAGTCAGTAATGACTGAGCGAATAACACTTTCACTTTCACTAGGTGCAAAAGGCCAGGATGGGTCCTCTGAAGGATACAAGATATGTGGTACGGAGGCCCATCTTGGCATGTAATTGAGTGGTTTTTTTTTAATAAAAAGTATAGGTATTTTGGATATTAAAAAGACAAGAAAGAGAATATCTCAATCCCCTCTGAAGTTTGTCCTTGAATATCCAGAGTCAAACAAAAGAGGCACATCTATATCCTCTAGGAAAGTTGAGCGAGAGACCATTTTCAGAGATATGGAGACAATAGACTATAAGTCAAGCTCAATGGTAAGTAGGGTCAGTATATGGACACAGTAATCTGCGTCAGACCAGTAGTCAAGGGCATCAGATGAACAGAGAGGAGAACAAGGCTCTGAGTGGGTGAAGTGAGGAGGTTCAACAAGCAAACCCACGTCTGCTTGAAATGTGACCAGGGAGACCCTAGCCGGTCTGCTGTGGTGGTTTCAGTCATTTACGGGGCCACACCAGACTGCATGATGGAGTTAGAGAGAAGAGGCTGATGAGCAAAGAGCAGAAGAAAAAGGCTGCAGAGTGTTGCTATAGCAACTTGTACCAATTCATAAGCCGGGAAGAAAATTAAAGTGGCCAAAAGGTTTAAGATCTGCTCTAGTTTAAATACTGGCTATTCTAGCATAAAATTTACAATTTCAGAGATGCTTAATGTACTAGATTTACGTCTTTACAAGGCAGATGGTGCAGTGCTTTCACCCAAACTCTGGAGGCAGAAAGAGAGGAGATCACATTTTGTCCTTGCCTCTTATCAGCTGTGTACCTTTTGGCAAATTATTTGAGTTCCCACAGCTAAGTTATGTTATGTGTAAAATAGGGCGAAGACTAGAATTTGTTCATGGGGTGGTTTGGACACTGAACGAAAGGCTGTTTGGATGTGTCTTAGCACGGTGCTTGGCGCACAGTAGCTGGGCAATGAGTGTAAACTGTTCTGAGTTTGGATTCTACATGTATGTCTGGAGGTCTCCTCAAGCTTATGTAATCTGACCTGTCATATGGTTGTACCTATTTTTATGTCTTTAGCTGGTCATAAAAATAACTTTTAGACCCTATGACTAGAGCTAAAAAGAAGCCAAATTGAGCCTGAAGAATAGCAGCACGTTTACGACCCCTTTAATCTCTTTGACATCTCATTTTCTCGCCTACTTGTGAATTATTTATGTGATCTGTACTTTGGGGAAGAAGTCCAAACACATCTCTGTCTCCCTCAGACTCCTGGAGGATCGGTCCAGGGTCCAGAAGGATTTCTGCCACATGGGAGATGCTTACTCAGGGTTTGTCTGGATGGATGGATGGCATTGGAAATGTGGATGATACCCATGCAGATACTTGGGTTTTTTTGGGTTGAACTAGTGAATAGGTAATGTTTCTGGGGAAATGCATAACTAAAAAATATAAAATAAAGAAAGTAAATAGGTCCTTATTCATCATTTTACTCAGAAAAACTCAAGAAGTAGCATCTGTGTGGCAGACACCACTCTGCACGCTGGAGGTTCTTGGAACAGTGGGTAAAGGGATGCTTCTAGAATAAGGAAACAGCGTCACGGCAGTGCTAATTAGAACGGACACTGATGGCGGTAAAGTGGCATCCCGGAGGTGCGCTGCTCTGCCGGGGACACCTTTCTGAAGTATCCAGGACCAAGAAGGGACTGGGGTGGTGGGAGGCCATTTGGGGGATGCACAACAGGAGCTATACATGGACTTATTAGAAATTATAATTTAATATTTGGAAACCTGTGTTTTAGAAACCTGGGTACACGAATGTATTCTGGCAGTGAACAAGATAGACAAGGTTCCTTCCTCAGGGGGCTTTCTTTTCAAGAGTTAGCCATCAGAGGGCTCATCTCCTGGGAGAACTGTGCATTTCTTACAGTCCCAGAGGCCAGGTTCCTCAGCTCCCCAGCCTGGGGCTTTGATGGGGCCAAATAGCATCATGCTGAGACCCACAAAGACTTCCCAGGTGTGCTGGTGGTAAAGAACCCTCCTGCCAATGCAGGAGACATAAGAGACACAGGTTCGATCCCTGGGCCAGGAAGATTCCCTGGACGAGGGCACAGCAACACACTCCAGTATTCTTGCCTGGAGAGTCCCATGCACAGAGGAGACTGGAGGGCTACAGTCCATAAGGCTGCGAAGAGTTGGACACGACTGAAGCAACTTAGCAGGCACTAGACCCACACGTGGCAACATTCTTGTCCTTAGCACCTTTCATATTTTTTGAATTTTATCTTTGATACCATTTATAATTTACTTCAAATTTCTTTTTATGGAGAAAGCCAGTTATGATAAGTATGTGGGTCCTTCTGAATTTTTCAATTCTTAAGGTTTTTTGTTGTAAGGATACTCTGCTAACCTATCCCTCATAATAAAAACAGGAGACAATTAATTCCCATACATTGACCCTTTGTGATATTCCCTGTGAGAACTCTGATTATAGAAAAAAGATGATTTAACTTAAACTCTTATAGAAAAGTGGCAAGTATTTTTTATTCAGTCTATATTTGTAAACATTTAAAATGCTTCCATGTCAGAAACTTCTTAAAATGAATGTCATCTTTTGTTGGTATCCAGAATGAAAATTCAGGGAGGTAAATGGGCATTTTAATCATTAATTTCGCTAGCTGAAGATAACTGAATTTAAGGAAATGAAAAAATATAACATCACTCTGAAAGCGAAAGTGTTAGTCACTCAGACATGTCCGACTCTTTGCAACCCCATGGACTGTAGCCTGCCAGGCTCTTCTGTCCATTGACTTCTGTAGGCAAGAATAATGGAGTAGGTAGCCATTCCTTCTCCAGGGGATCTTTCTGACCCAGGAATCAAGCCTGAGTCTCTTGCATTGCAGGCAGATTCTTTATCATCAGAGCCACCAGGGAAGCCCACTCTGTGTCTGCAAGCTCAGTCACTTCAGTCGTGTCTGACTCTTTACGACCCCATGGACTGTAGCCCACCAGGCTCCTCTGTCTATGGGAGGACTGGACTGGGTTGCCATGCTTCCTCCAGGGGATCTTCCCGATTTAGGGATCAAACCCATGACTCTTATGTCTCCTGCATTGGCAGGCAGGTTCTTTACCACAAGCACCAGCTGGGAAGCCTGAAGCCCGCTCTAGTCTACAACAAATTCAGTAATTCATATTCTCTTGTAATTGTGTATTATATGATAACTAAATTACATTGTGCCCTTCTGAGACTTACTAAGTCAGGTCTATACATGGAAAGAAGAAGTCCCAGATAAAGCTATGGTCCAGACATTTAATCATAAATGCCTGCTTAATCCACAAAGGTGAATTTTATGGTTCGAGTCGCAGGAACGATAATGCAGTGAGGGCAGAGCTATCTGTATCCAGTGGTGCCTCCCATGCTCACCACCAAACTGTCAGATGAACTGTTACTGCTAGATCTGTTATCTGGCATCAACAAATGAAGGTTGAGAGAACACAGCTTGGCACTGAGGCTGTGGATGGAATTTGTATTAGAAAATGAAAATTTGACATGTGGATGGGATATATTTGATATGTAAACCATTAGAAAAGTGTAAGTGGGGATTCACACAAAAGCACATTCCTGCTGTAACCTGCTGTTCAAGTATCTCTCTTCTCTTTTAGTGGTTTTAGATCATAAAGTCCTAGAAGCCTAACATGTTTGCTTCACATGGGGAGAGCAAATTTACACACCAATCCATTTCCCATGGTATCTTGAGCAGCTAAACACAGTTGTAGAGAAGCAAATCTTATTCCACTTTGTAAGTGCATTAAAATAGTTCTCCTTAAGACACACTAAATCCTTTAAACAATCATCAGTACAAAAATTGAAATTGTTTCAAACACTAATAACAAAACCAAGCCCAGATGTGCAAATTAGTATTTTATTTGTTGCTCTGCATTGATCTCGGGAAGAAAGCCAGCTCAAGGTATATCTTGCACCATCTTAGTTTCTCACAGTAATCTGTCCTCTGTAAGAACAGATACAAGCTCAGTTTTTAATAGCAATTTTAAGAAATAAAACATTTCTCTGTTCTTTGTTTTTAAATTATAGGCTCATCATATTGTATGTTCTCTAAAATTTGAGATTAGTTGAGATGTGTTAGCCTAAGTATTTGTCCTAAACAGTATGCATATTTCCTTTTTGTAGAAGTAGGTGTACTAAATGACTTTCCTGTCTTCTCCCTCGTCTTTCTCACTCTCCATCCATCCCTCTTCTTCCCTTTCTTTCTTTTTTGTTTTTAAACCAACAAGTATTTATTTATTGGATACTCATTATGTAAGACTCAGTAGTCTATACTTTATTAATATAAAATGCTAGGATGAGATGAAAATGTAATAACTAATATTTATTTGACTTCCCTGGTGGCTCAGAGGGTAAAGCGTCTGCCTACAGTGTGGGAGACCTGGGTTCGATCCCTGGGTCAGGAAGATCCTCTGGAGAAGGAAATGGCAACCCACTCCAGTACTCATGCCTGGAAAATGCCATGGACGGAGGAGCGTAGTAGGCTACAGTCCATGGGGTTGCAAAGAGTTGGACACGACTGAGCGACTTCACTTCACTTCACCTCAACATTTATTTAAATGTTTATTAGATTTTGGTTATTGCAATTATGGAGAATAAAACATGTTTCTGTTAAATCATAGGGCTCAGTACTTATAGACGGGGAAGGCAGAATTGCGTATTAATTTTTATGGGATTTTTTGTATTTCTGTGGCATTGTTCACATTCCTAAATAGGTACTTTTTACTTTGCGGTTCGAGTCTTTTAGTTAAATTATGCTACTGCTTTGCCTAAAACTCTCCCTGGCTCTCTATTTCATCTTAGTAAAAGCTAAGGTTTTCACAATGGCCTCCAAGGCCCTACACATTCTGCCATGTTGCCTCTCTGAGTTCATTTTTACTATTTTTCCCCCAAGGTGATGGGATATGGCTAAAGTTGTATTAAAACTTTGAGTAAAATTCATAGACTTGAATCCCTTTACTATTAACAAGAAAGAATTTAAAAGGTTAATAAACATTCGATTCAATAGACAGCAAACGCAATCAGGCAATCACATTTTACTGATATTTGACTAGTGGGTATGTTGGTAATTTATATTTTCTTCTTTGTACTTTTATGTCATTTTTCACAATATCATTTATTAGACGTAAAATTAGTAAGGAAAACATTTTGTCAATGCAGAATGAGACATTTAAGTTGGGAAAATGGGAGAGCAAAGTTGTTAATAATGATGGAGAGCAAATTAGAGTAAACTCACTAAGCATGGAAAAGGAGAAAATATCATTCAATTTGTGTAGTCTGTGCCACTGTTTTGGTCATAATAGTATTGAAGTAATTAGGGGAAAGTTAGGATGCCAGCACGGCAGTCTTGGGAAAAGGTTGTCGGCTAAAATAAACACAACCCAAGAAAACAGACAGATAGATAGCACGCTGAACATGGGAGGCAGACACACAAATCTTATCAAGCATAGAAAATTAGATTACAGAGAAGAAACATAGAAAAATATGTTTGGGTTGAGGAACAAGTTCAAATCATCTTTAGGAAAAAGTCAAACAAGAGTTCACTTTTGGTATCATAATGTACTGGCAGAACATGTCTACTCTCTCAGTACTGAATTAGCTGTCAAAACACTAGTGTTCCAATCCTTTCCCTAACATTTACCAACTCTAGGACAAAGGGCAAATCATTTAATCTCGCTGAACAATAGTGTCCTTATTTTAAAATCAGTGTGCTAGTATCTGCCCTTCCTATGTCATAAACTGTGGTGAAAAGAAAATGTTATCAGTATAGGAAATGCCTTGAAAATCACAATGTGTTATTTAAATATAAGATTTCCTTTATTATTAATAGTATTTACTGGCACTTGTTAGAACCAGGTTTGAATCTAATAGAGTAACACCTATCCTTCAAGACCAATAAGAATTTAATAATAGTAAATGAAATGATGACAAAATACATTGAATATTTTAAAAATAGATAGTATTTAATTGTGGGGTCTTGGGCTGTCTGGGACTAAGAATAAGGAATCATATTGTTACCCAAAGAACTATGACTTTCTTTCCATGCCCCTGTCCCCACCCCAGTGCCTAATAGATTTGCATTCAATTTTGCATTATAACAAAACCTTTAAAAAGTACACAGGAGTATTTGCCCAAGATTTTTCAGTAAAAAACAAAATGTAAAGGTCAGTCTGTTTGTTAATTGAAATTAAATGAGGCTAATCTTTGCAGAGTACATCATGAGAAATGCTGGACTGGAAGAAGCACAAGCTAGAATCAAGATTGCCAGGAGAAATATCAGTAACCTCAGATATGCAGATGACACCACCCTTATGGCAGAAAGTGAAGAGGAACTAAAAAGCCTCTCGATGAAAGTGAAAGAGGAGAGTGAAAAAGTTGGCTTAAAGCTCGACATTCAGAAAACAAAGATCATGGCATCTGGTCCCATCACTTCATGGGAAATAGATGGGGAAACAGTGGAAAGTGTCAGACTTTATTTTTTGGGGCTCCAAAATCACTGCAGATGGTGACTGCAGCCATGAAATTAAAAGACACTTACTCTTTGGAAGGAAAGTTATGACCAACCTAGATAGCATATTCAAAAGCAGAGACATTACTTTGCCAACAAAGGTCCGTCTAGTCAAGGCTATGGTTTTTCCTGTGGTCATGTATGGATGTGAGAGTTGGACTGTGAAGAAGCCTGAGCGCTGAAGAATTGATGCTTTTGAACTGTGGTGTTGGCGAAGACTCTTGAGAGTCCCTTGGACTGCAAGGAGATCCTACCAGTCCAATTCTGAAGGCGATCAGCCCTGGGATTTCTTTGGAAGGAATGATGCTAAAGCTGAAACTCCAGTACTTTGGCCACCTCATGCGAAGAGTTGACTCATTGGAAAAGACTCTGATGCTGGGAGAGATTGGGGGCAAGAGGAGAAGGGGACGACAGAGGACGAGATGGCTGGATGACATCACTGACTGGATGGACGTGAGTCTGAGTGAACTCTGGGAGTTGGTGATGGACAGGGAGGTGTGGCGTGGTTCGATTCATGGGGTTGCAAGGAGTCAGACACGACTGAGCGACTGAACTGAACTGAACTGAATCTTTGTCAGTTGTAGGGAAGACATGGAAGGTTATGGGAGGCAGGCCATGAAATATATAAGTTCATCTTTACAAAGTGAGGAGATACATTGATTTAAATGGTTGGTGGCTTGTCCTGTGTTGATTACCTATGTAAACACACACTCTGGATATCAGTTTTTTCTAGATTATATATGCTGGTGATTATCAAATTTGTTCAGACCTCTAGTCTCACGTTCCCAGCTGGTACTGGTTGGACAACTTCATTTAGATGTTTCATAGGCATCTGAAACTTTAACATACCTAAAAAAAGAATTTTTGATTACCCTTCTGAAATCCGTTCTTTACCTAGTCTTCCTCATCTTTATACACGAACACCATCCACTCAGTTGTTAAGTCCAAACCTAGATGCTGCTGCTGCTGCTGCTAAGTCGCTTCAGTCGTGTCCGACTCTGTGCGACCCCATAGATGGCAGCCCACCAGGCTCCGCCGTCCCTGGGATTCTCCAGGCAAGAACACTGGGGCGGGGTGCCATTTCCTTCTCCAATGCATGAAAGTGAAAAGTGAAAGTGAAGTCGCTCATTCGTGTCCGACTCTATGCGACCCCATAGACAGCAGCCCACCAGGCTCCTCTGTCCCTGGGATTTTCCAGGCGAGAGTACTGGAGTGGGGTGCCATTGCCTTCTCCCCAAACCTAGTTATGATCCCTCGTTTCTCAGTTGCCCTCCATGTCTCGAATGTGTTGTGGTCACTCTGATTTGTCCCCGCCGCTCTTAGCCTAGCCCCAGCCAGCAGCACCTTTGCATGTAGACCTCTTCAGAAGCCTCCCCCCAGTCTCCCTGTGTCCTCTCCCGCTCCCTGCCCTGAAATCTGTTCTCTGCTTAGCAGCTGAATTGGTCTTTTTGAATAACATAAAAGAAATCATGTCACTTTTTGTTTTAATGGACAAATAGGAATTGCTACTATAGCTTTTTTATCACAATTATAATATAATTCAAACTCCTTATTGTGAGCTATAGCAGGGCTGATATTCATCCAGGATGCATTGCTACAGCTCTGTGGATTATTTATAGAGGGTGTCTGGTCTGAGTGGCCAGTGCTCTTGCTGCGTGAGTTAAATATTTTGCCTATTGCTCCTGCTTCTAAGACCCTATGTGAGCTAGCTGTTCTCAACTAGAGAGTCTCAAATGTTCCGAGGGATTGTCAGCAATATCTGGAGACATTTTTGGTTGTCACAGATGGGGTGTGCTCTGGGCATGTTCCTGGGGAGCAGCCAGAAACACTGCTCACGTCCTGCAGGACACAGACCAGCCCTCTGTGACACAGAGTTATCTGGCCCCAGTTGGCAGTAATGCCTAAGTTACAGCACCCTGAGATACCCCTCTTCTTCCTGCCTGTCACATCCATAGCACTGTCTTCCTTACTTGTTTTCTCCACTGCCTTCTGGCTCTACCTGGCAAATTGCTACCCCCAGGGGTTCTCTATTTCATAGCACTGAAACCACCTGATATTACCTTTATAGTTATTTTTGTTTCATCTCTGGCACTTCCACCTAGAATGTATACTGCATAAGAAAAAAAAATATTTCTCTCTGCAAGCTTGGAGAACAGTGCTTTTTAGTCCCCATCAGATTGTCTCTGAATTAAAATGACGGTTTCTGCAGCATCCCCGGAATCAGCACCATAAAGCAGCCTCAGAAGGCATGATAGCCAAAGCCATGCCCCAGAACCTTCTACTCAGAGGGTACTCTAAGAGCTGTGCACGCAGATTGTTTTGCCTAGTCATCTTCTGCTTGAGTTATGACCTTCCTGGTGATTGAACGTATTACAGTGTTGTTGCAGAGGATCTGATGTCGATGTACCCTGATAGCTGCATAAATATTGTGATGACTCGTCACCCCATGTGGGTGACATCCCCCTCCTGGCCTTGGGATTACCCCATGCTGGCCTTAATCTGAAGGCCACACCCATAGGCTTGTCTGCTGTTGTAGATCAACAATTATGTTCTCACTGAAATCACACAGGCAGCAGGAATCATCAGTACAATAAAGAGCTGGGCCAAGGCCTGACTTGCTTTGAATCAGTAGGTTAATTTGTCTTTGGAATTAGAAAATCATGTTTCAACATACAAGTGTCTCTGCTTTTGGAAAGCTGCTGGTTTTCCATTTGGTTTGACTTTAAATGATCAAATTTCAAGGAAAAGCACAACTGAATTCCCAAATCTCACCAAATTTAATTTTGTTCCAGCAGGACTTCATGCTGAGAAAAAAATAGAAAAAGAAAATCCCTCAAGGTTATGCTGACAGAAAAGCTAATTAGAATAAATTCATTCTAAATCTTAATCACAGAACTGCCCATTGAGAAGATCAAATTTTGAAACACAAAAATTTCTTATCATAAACATAGCTATTTAAATAGATTCTCTTCAGTACCCTGTACTTGGACTAGGATTAACCAAGAGTTTTTATTTGGAAAATTTATTATTATTATACTATTATTTGCTAAAGCTAATTTCTAGGTTAGAGTCATTGCACTTTTTAGACCTCTCTGTAAAAATTCCACTCCCGTCCCTTTATGCCTCATGAGAGTTAGATGATTGTGAAATGAATTGTGAATGCTTAGGTCCCCCGAAAATTAAATGGGAAATCCCAACAACTTAGTTTTAACTGTTAAAATGGATGTATTTGCATATATCATTTTATTTGGCTCTAATTTGCTATTTTGATGTTCTAAACTTAGTGTACAGTTCTCATGTTGTAAATAGTCTTTGCTTTGGAAATATGGAATAAAGTTTTACTGGAAATCTTTCAAAATGATTCGTGAATGCCACCCTGAGGTAGTGCCCAGAGAAGAAAGGAAAGGAGCTTTAAGGGTTCACCCATTTAGTCTTTGTGCCATGAAGCAACTGTTTCTTTTCTTTACAGACCTTGTAAATTGTCTGTAATTGTCTTCTCTACTCAGTGTACAGTACATATAGTATCTGTCAGCTGTCTGAGTATGGCTTACGTTAGTGTCTTTGTGTTATTTCCCTATTCAGTGCTGAATGCTCATAACATAATTGCCATTAAAACAAAAAGCCATCCTGATGACCCACAGAAATTATTTGCAGTTTACCCTTTGTTTCGTTTTCCTGGGATTTGTATGGAATCTTCATCTAGACAGGAAGATCTGGCTGCAGCTATCACACAACAAAGCAAATTCTCTGCCTGGCTGGGTAAGACCATGAGAGCTGCTGCTGGTAGCTCAGTGGCAAATGTGGGGAATCAATAAAACTGTTTTCCACTGGAGTTCTAGGTTTTCTCCAATTTAATGATGGGTTCAGTTAACAGTATTTTCCTATCACAGAGTAGAAACTTCGTATTGCTGGTGGGCTAGACTTTCATTAGTAAAAAAATCCAGTAACCTTCAGATCCTAAGAAACCCAAGTTTTTATAGGGTTTATAGAATTCCCAAACCAATGTCCTGAATGGCTGCCCCATGGCAGCCACTCTCCAGAGCCTCTTCTTGTGTTTTCAGAGTTATTCCTTAAAACATACAGAGAAAGTCAAGTTTTAAAATAAGACTGTAGGCACTCCACATGTTAAAATCTTAACCTACATTTCCTTCAGGCATTCTCTTCCCTATTTGTGTGTGGTTTTTTCCCTTGAAAAAAAGAGAGTAAATTGAGTTTTTCTCAGTGTATTACAGCCCCTCTTTTTCTTAATTTTTAATCTAAACAATGTATGCAGCATAGTGAAAAATGAAATTATTTAGACTTGCTTATATTGAAAAGTTAGAGTGTGTCTTCAAGTAATTTTTATATGTATATAAATAAATGTAGGAGTATAAATATGTGAGATCATTTTGATGTTATAGTACATAGATTGTTGACCCTCCATTCTGATATGTAGCTTCTTCCCTGTTTCATCCAATCCATACCACTCAGTGTATTTTTCCTGTAGGCTCCCAGGCATGCTATGCAGAGCACATTGTTACTAGTAACTTAAATGAGTACCCTCTATTATTATATTTTCCCCTTCTTCTCTAGTCTTTCATTTCTTTCCATCTGCCTCTTCCCTGTAGGTACCTGCAGTAATGTATTTACATGTCCTCAAAATATGCATGTAATTGTTAATAATATGCTCTGTTGTGTGTTAGTCTTTACACAGATAACATTGTGCTTCCTCATTTTTACTTTTCTCATAAATTCTCATTCTATGTCTAATTTTTCTATTTGTTACTGTCCAGTGTTTCATAGAATGTTATCACTCCTCTTTAATTATCTTTTCCCAAAGTTTCTTCCTGCTTCCCATTACCTTAAATGGCCATTGTGTTCGTGTGCAAGAACCATCCATAAACATGCTCCCTGTGGACCTAAGTGAGAATTTCTCTGACATGTGTCCCAGGAGTGTGTTTACTGTGTGAGGCCATACATATTGCTCCATTTTCTGGCTTTCATATATTTGTTGAAATCCATCAATCCACTAATAATCACCACCTCACTCTTGTTCAAGTTGCTGCATATGTTTATTCCTTGTGTGCCCCTAAAATTTTATTTCAATGGAGTCTTAGAGAAAGACTGGAGGGAAATGTTGCGCTCAACCCAACATTTGAACTGGAGCTCAGTCTCCTTTTCAGTGCAATTTAGTTAGCTTGGGGTGTGGTACAAAGGTGAGGGACAAGGGAGAGATGAAAAGGCATTCCTGTTGATGGTAAGCTGTGGGCAATTGGCCATAACATTTTCTTTTTTGTTATTGTTGCTTCGTTTAGTTTTTACACTAAAATTTTTTTAAATTTGTATTGGTATAATTGATTTACAATGTTGTATTACAGCAAAGTGAATCAGCTATACGTATACCTATATCCACTCTTTCCCCATTCTTTCTTTTCCCATATAGGCCATTACAGAGTATTGAGTAGAGTTCCCTGTGCTATACTGGAGGTGCTTATTAGTTCTGTTTTATATATAGTAGTGTGTATGTGTCAACCCACTCCTCCAGTTTATATCCCTCTTGTGTGTGTGTGTGTGTGTATGAAGTCGCTTCAGTCATGCCTGACTCTTTGCAACCCCACGGACTGTAGCCCGCCAAGCTCCTCTATCCAAGGGATTCTCCAGGCAAGAAATACCTTCCCAACCCAGGGATTGAACTCACATCACTTTCCATCTCCTGCTTTGGTTGGCGGGTTCTTTACCACTAGCACCACCTGGGAAGCCCATATCCCCCTCTTACCACCCTAGCAACCATAAGTTTATCTGTAACTCGATTTCAGTTTTGTAGATAAGTTCATTTGTAGGCTTTTTTTAGATTCCTCATATAAGCAATATCACATTATTTGTCTTTCTGTCTGAATTACTCCAGTCATTATGAGAATCTCTAGGTCCATCCATGTTTCTGCAAATGGCATTATTTTGTATTTTTATTGAAACCCATTACCTAAGAAGTAGGACGCAGACTAAAATGAAAGGTTGCATCTAGCTAAACAGTAGGTGCTAGAAGTGACCACTGTTTCAGAATTTAGAGGCAACAGGTTGACTTTCAGTCCAAAAGCATGACAGGATTTCTGAAACAGAACTCCGTTGCCTGATCTTACCCCCATCCCAAGCCTGTAGGGATTCCATTCTGAAGTTTCTGTTTTTCATCAGTGCTACAGCAAACTGGGCCATGTAAGCCTTGTAAAGTACAACTATTTCAGTAGTTCATTTGCCAGGACTTTCCCCTCGATTTCAAATGGTTCTGTGATTGCGCTAACAAGATACCTCTGGGAATACTGCTATGAAGTAATCAGAATTGTGTTTTGGGGGCCTGTCAGGTGGGTGACTCTGAGACAGGCAAATCCAATTTATACTTAGAGCTGGATCAGGACTTTACAAAAAGGTGCATGAGTATCAGATCTGCCTACATCTCAAGAGCAATGCCCATGGCCATGTCAGCACTTTTTAAAATGAGAGTTTTCTGGGTAGAATCTCTCTGGAATGCCTTCAGTTGGATTTGAACAACCTCAGTGAAAAATAGCCAAGCAAACCCCAGATGACAAGGCATTCAGCTATATTTCAAGGCTCCTTTTTTCCCAATCTTCATACCAATTAAATTATCCAAAGTCCAGATGCCTATTCTGCAGTATTTAGAGCAGCTCTCCTATTGCAGTCCCAGTCTGCCTTGCCCAAACTGGACCTCAGCAGCTCGTAATTGCTTCTCGATGAGATTAGTGGAAGTGACAGCTTGTGGAAGCATTGTGATCTTGGAGACTGAGCATTTGATCTGGGGTCATGATTCTGCCGACTGTTACCTGCAGCCTTCTTATCTGTTCACTTGAGATAATGGCAATGCAAGTCTCCCTGCAATGTGGAAAAAATTTTTCATGAAGACCAATAAAATAATATATCTGAGAGTTTAAAAGTTTGCATTTCAAGTGTTATGGGCTGACTTGTGTCTCTGATGTTCCCTTCCTCCAACTTCATATGTTGAAGTTCTAAATCCTAGTACTTCAAATGTGACTGTGATTGGAAATAAAGTTTTTAAAGAGTTAAGTTAAAATGAGATCTTTAGAAAGGGCCCTGATTTAATATGATTAGTGCCCTTATAAGGAGAGGAAATGTGGACACAGAAGAGAGAGACCGGAAGTGGCAGCCCCAGCAGACTAACGCAAGTGCTTTCCAGTGCGTTGCAGTATCCGTCAGGCATAACGGAGTCTAGATTTCTTACTGCTTTCTACATGTTTGCTCTCTTTAAAAAGGTTTCTTTACTTATGGCTTAAAAAGATGACACAAGGATTTAAAACTAAAACTGCTCTATGAAACAGACTTCTTATTTTGCATACAAATGTTTAACTGTAGCCGACAGAGCAGCAAATGATAAATGACAGACAGACAACCCTTGCCCTAACAGTCGGTTCCTCACTGTGGTATTGGTACAGGCTTTTACCAGGGGAGATTTTGGCCCAGCCTCTGGCATAGTCCTTGTCTGGCTCTTCTTGTTCAGTTGTCTCATTCCATATATCCCATTTGGATTACCCACAATTTAAACTATCCTCTTTGCTTTCAGCATCAATGAGCTTGTTCTTGCTGGTGATCACCTACAGGATTTCCCACTCCAGTTACCTCTCCCTTTCACATAACTAGTTGGGGCACCTTGTTCCAATATGTCTCTGCTCGTGTTGCCAGTCACACTGAATTAACCCGAAGAAACTTGGTCATTGACTCAACTGGGTTATTGAGCTGCTCCCTGAGAGTTCAGTGAGGATCTCTTTCAGTTCAGTTCAGTTCAGTCGCTCAGTCATGTCTGACTCTTTGCGACCCCATGAACTGCAGCACACCAGGCCTCCCTGTCCATCACCAACTCCCAGAATCCACCCAAACCCATGTCCAAGTCAGTGATGCGATCCAGCCATCTCACCCTCTGACGTCCCCTTCTCCTCCTGCCCCAAATCTCTCCTAGCATCAGAGTCTTTTCCAATGAGTCAACTCTTCACATGAGGTGGCCAAAGTACTGGAGTTTCAGCTTTAGCATCATTCCTTCCAAAGAAATCCCAGGGCTGATCTCCTTCAAAATGGACTGGTTGGGTCTCCCTACAGTCCAAGGGACTCTCAAGAGTCTTCTCCAACACCACAGTTCAAAAGCATCAATTCTTCGGCGCTCAGCCTTCTTCACAGTCCAACTCTCACATCCATACATGACCACTGGAAAAACCATAGCCTTGACTAGACGGACCTTTGTTGGCAAAGTACTGTCTCTGCTTTTGAATATGCTATCTAGGTTGGTCATAACTTTCCTTCCAAGGAGTAAGCGTCTTTTTTTTTTTTTTTTTTATAGACACTCCAATGCCAGTTTATTTTTAAAAAGGGTTCTGTGTCATTCTATGGTTTGTTTGCCCCCCGGTTTGTTTTGTTTTTTTTTTTTTTTTTTTTGTATAATTGTACAACCTTTGAAAATTACATAAGTTGTAATGATCTAATACTATTAATAGTCATTCAGAAAAACTTTCCTTCCCTCCCAGCAACTATCCAGGGGGAACTGACGGTCCTGAGAAGAGGCCAATTCAACGGGGCCTCCACCCTGGTGGAAACAAAAAGCAAAAAGAGGAGGGGAAAAAAAAACAACAACCAGAAATCGACTAAGAGGTGTGTGGCCAGTGTCTCTCAGGAGTGGGGTCCTGGCTGTTGCCTGGGGTCGTGAGAGGCAGGGAGCCTGCAGCATCCAGCATGGCAGCCAAGAGACCTCGAAGCCACATCATCCTCATGCTGGCACGCCCGAGTCCCAGTCTAGGTGTCATGGAAGTCCTTCAGCAGCGTTCTCCTCCGCTGCTCTGCTATATGCATCTGGTTCTGTAAGTCCCCTCTGTCATAGCTGTCTGCCCGCTCCACTTTCCACGACAGGTTTTCCATCTCAGCCTCCAGCTGAGCCTGCTGGTATTCAAATAGCTTCTTCCTGGGCCCGGACTCCATGTAGTAGGCATATGGATACGTGTACTGCAGGGTGTATCGACACTCGGCCAAGAGCTTGGCTGCGTTCTGGAGGTACTGCCAGTCGATCCAGGTCCCCAGGTTATTTATGACCCTCTCCTGGATCTTCTCGTGAATCCGCTGGTATGTCTGTGCCTCCAGCTGCAAGCTCTTGTTGTGGTTTTCCCACCTCTCAAAGTAGAACAAGTATTTCTTGAGGGCCTCCCTGGCCTGGGCTTGCTGGCTCTGGTTGACGATGTCGGGGTTCTCCTTGTACCGGCTGCACTCATAGTAGTCGCTGCCGTGGGTCTTCCAATCTCCTAGACACATCCAGCAGAAGTCGTGTTTACACTTGGAGCATTGCATGTGATTGCAGCCGCCGTTCTTCTCAATGCAGATGTTGCACTTGGGACAGTCTTTAGTGTGGGCACTAATGTAGTTGGCTGTTTCAGAGTCGTCTGCACGCTTCGTGAGCCATTTCCGGATTGTGGCGCAGTCTGTGGGGGCATGATACATCTGACGACACTTGAAACAGAAGACCTCGTTGCACCGATTGCACTGTACTCGGCAAGCTCTGGGCTCCTGTACCCGGATAACCATGGGGCAGTCTGCACCAGGGCATAGCTGGAGCTGGTAGTGACTCTCCACATAGTCCCTGAAGAGGTAGCGCCTGTATTTATCTCTCAGTTCTTCATTGGGCAGCAACGGAAACACGAAGTCCTCTGGTGTTCGAAGTGGGCAGTCCTGAGCCATGCAAGAGACACCCACACCAAAACCGTCCTTGACGAGTATGGAGCAGTGCTGCTCCCAGCAGCTGCGGCAGAACTGGTGCTGACAGGCCAGAGAGAGGAGGTTTTCCTTCCGCACAAACTGCATACACACTGCGCAGTGGTGAGGGGAGTGGGCCGGGGGCATATGTTTTGATGGATTGGGCTGAACTCGGGCCTCAACGAGCAGCTGAGCAGAATTAGACTTGTATCTGTCCAGTATTTCGGCAACTTGCCAGTGGAAATTAACTAATATAAGTTTAGCAACTGAATGAGATACCTTTAGGACAGAAGCTAAGCTGGTCATGTGCTCATTGAGGGCACCCTCGGACTCCTTGTAGGTCAAGCACTTGAACTGGTACTCCTCAGGGTGAAGGAGTCGGCCCCCTGCTGCTCCATATCGCTGGCCACTCCCACGTAATAGTCCTCTATGTCCCCAGGGTCCTCATCCTCTTCCTCCTCCTCACAATTTGGGTCATAGTCCTCCTCGTTGCTGTCAGACCCCTGGCTATTCATGTCCACAGACATCTTAACATCCAGTCAAGTTGCAGATCAAGAAAGCAGTTTTTTTCCCTCCCCCCAAACTTCACCACTTTCTCAAACTCATTAGTGTTTTTGTCTTCTGTAATTCTTGAAGATCTTGCAGGAAGATGTCACCTAAATAGTCATTCATATAATTTCCATCGGGAGCCGCAGCCCCGCAGCCGCTGAGCCCGGGCGGGCCAGACCGGGTCGGGCCAGGCCAGAAGAACCGGACCCAGGCGCGGCGGCGGCGGAGGCGGCGGGCCAACGCTGGTCAACGCCCGCGCTAGGAGTAAGCGTCTTTTAATTTCATGGCTGCAGTCACCATCTGCCATGATTTTGGAGCCCCCAAAAATAAAGTCTGACACTGTTTCCACTGTTTCCCCATCTATTTCCCATGAAGTGATGGGACCGGATGCCATGATCTTCGTTTTCTGAATGTTGAGCTTTAAGCCAACTTTTTCACTCTCCTCTTTCCTTTTCATCAAGAGGCTTTTTAGTGCCTCTTCACTTTCTGCCATAAGGGTGGTGTCATCTGCATATCTGAGGTTATTGATATATCTCCTGGCAATCTTGATTCCAGCTTGTGCTTCTTCCAGCCCAGCATTTCTCATGATGTACTCTGCATATAAGTTAAATAAGCAGAGTGACAATATAGAGCCTTGATGTACTCCTTTTCCTATTTGGAACCAGTCTGTTGTTCCATGTCCAGTTCGAACTATTGCTTCCTGACCTGCATATAGGTTTCTCAAGAGGCAGGTCAGGTGGTCTGGTATTCCCATCTCTTTCAGAATACTTAAGAGTCTACAACTATGTGGCCTAAAGCTCAGAAGTTACAGCAACCATGCTTTGCACTGTATATAGCCAGAGTGGTGAATGGGGGGTGGGGTTGGGGGGCGGGGATTCCCAACAGTGTTCATGTCCTTAGTTCAAGTTTTTCTGCATCTCCAGCTGCGTTCTTAAGCCTGAGTTTTGTAAAAACTCTGATATCATTATAAGCTTTTCCTTTTCACTTAACTAGTTCAAGTTAGTTTCCACCATATATTTACAGAACAGCCTAATTAATACAGTGTCCAGCATACCTACCTTCAGTGGCTCAAAGTTTATTTCTCAAGGTGTAGGCTTTCTACACTAATTACACAGACTTGTATTTCAAATATTATTTCAATTTCTGTCTAAAACATTTACTCTACAGAAAAAGAAACTGTGATAAACACAGCTTGGCCAAGAAGTTTCACCTTGACTGACCCTGAGCGCGGCAGTGGGGAAGTTTTAATAGGCCTTTTTGGCTTTAGGCAGGAAGAGGATGACCTGGATGTGGTCTGTGATGAGGCTCCATTTCTTGGCATGAATGTCAGCTCTGAAGATACCCACTCCTACTGCTCTCTCCTGATGCAAAGTGATCATGGAACTTTGTAAACTCAATATCATTCATGCAGCTTGTTCAGGCTCTATGGTAGAAATAGAAGTAAAATCTGAAAAAGACAGATTTTTACTTCCAAGGAGTTTTCAGTGTATGTGAGGAGACAGGTAAACAAGTAGCTGCAGAGCCATCTGGAAGGTATTGTCATGGGGCAAAGGGATAAGGAGGAAAGGAGTCATTTGTTTGGCATGGTTTATTCGAGGAAGGCCTCATGGAGTGGGCAGTGTGAGAGAAGATGGTAGAACTCTCAAGACAGAGGAGACCGGCGGCAACACACGCGATGGCAAGCAGATGGCTCAGTGCAGCCACCGCAGGCCTGAGCACTGCAGGACCGGAAGTGAGAGAGGCAACAGGAGCCGAGACTGGAGAGTAGGTAAGACAGGATCCCGGGACCTTTACACCCCTGCAGTGGGAGCTGGAGTACTGCAGGACCGGAAGTGAGAGAGGCAACAGGAGCCGAGACTGGAGAGTAGGTAAGACAGGATCCCGGGACCTTTACACCCCTGCAGTGGGAGCTGGAGTACTGCAGGATTGGAAGTAAGAGAGAGGCAACAGGAGCCGAGACTGGAGAGTAGGTAAGATGGGATCCCGGGACCTTTATACCCCTGCAGTGGGAGCTGGAGTACTGCAGGACCGGAAGTAAGAGAGACGCGACAGGAGGCGAGACTGGAGAGTAGGTGAGATAGGGTCCTGGGACCTTTACACCCCAGCAGTGGGAGCTGGCGCTTCCTCAGCAGATCTGTACTGCTCTAACTTCAAGTGTATATAAAAATCTCCTCAAGCAGTTAGCAAAATTCAGACTCCTGAGTCCCATCCCCAGAAATTCTGATTCACTAGGGTCAAGGTGGCAGCCACAAATCTGTACTTTTTAAAAGATCCTTAGAATGACTAATATGTTGTTGGTTCATGGAGAAATAGCCTGAAAGACACTGATATAGAGGCTGGGAAATCATGAGAGGGTTTTTTTTTTTTTTTTTTTTAAGTGGGAATAGTATGATTAGCTTGTGTTTTAGGATCATCAGAGAAGGAATGGATAAAAGATATGAAAGAAGTGACAGCCTCCATGGAGGAGGCTGTGGCAGGGGCCCACGGAGAGCTGACTAGGCTATAGCAGAAGCAATAGATGAGGGAGCAAAGACCGAGAGACATCCAGGAAATAGATTTAATAGATAAACGTGATAGATTATCCTTAGGGAATTAACACATATGAGGGTATCTGGTTTGATGGGTTAGATGGGTTATGTCAGTAACCAGAATCAACAACATAGGAGTAAAAGCAGATTTTGAGAAAACATTGTGATTTCAGAAATGGAATATTGAGTTATACAAAATATGCCACTATTTTATCATTAGGGAACGAGAGCCAACTAAGTAGACTGGTGAAGAACAAAGACCGCCTGGGTTGATGTCCTGACTCAACTGAAGTGTATTTCACATTAAGAATGATGTTGGTTGGTGTTTCCTCATATCACTGGATTAGATTGTGTTTTCTTTTGTTCTGCTTTAGAAAGTGGAGAGACTTGGTACTCACAGCCCCCAAACACCAATTCTCCTCCTGGGACTGTGTGTGGGAATTTTATGTCATTGAAGACCAGATGACCTGCCCCTCTGAGGAGCTTTGGACTCATGGTTAAGAGGAGGAGGAATCGATGAACTAGTACCCAGCTTTGCTCTTAGTTCTGAGTCCTGTCATCACCGATGGCCCATGAAAGTCAGGCGTTCTCACACCTGTAAGAGAAAAACAGAAACCTCCTCAACCACTTAGATATTATCTCCAACAGTCAGAAGTATAATAAGAGTGAAGTTTAATGTTTCAGAAGTGATGGGTTAACTTGACTGTTTCTGAATGGGGTTTCTGAATTATAACATTTTCTCTATAATGTAAGGAGATATACTGAGGAGAGGTGGGAACACTGGGAGCTAACTTTGACAAAATTAGAGTTGCAGAGTTTGGTGTCCAAGAGCCATTATGTAAATTGCTGGTATATTCTGAGTGGTAGAAACCACAATAAGCCTCCCATGTTGTCTTAATTTTACTTTTTTTCAGACATTTTTGAAAACTGATCCTCTTAGCAAAAATGCAATGAGGACAATATTTTCTTTGTCTTCTTTTTTAATGACAGCTTCAGATCTAGCAAAAGCATTTTCTATTTATCTCTTTTTCTATACATCTCATAAGGCCTATTATTAAAATATGTTTTTTAGGCAACAGTTCAGTTCATTTGCTCAGTCATGTCCCACTCTTTGCGACCTCATGGACTGCAGCACGCCAGGCTTCCCTGTCCATCACCAACTCCCAGAGCTTGCTCAAACTCATGTGCATTGATAAGTGATGCCATCCAACCAACCCATCCTCTGTCGTCCCCTTCTCCTCCTGCCTTCAATCTGTCCCAGCATCAGGGTCTTTTCCAGTGGGTCAGCTCTTTGCATCAGGAGGTTAAAGTATTGGAGTTTCAGCTCCAGCATCAGTCCTTCCAATGAATATTCAGGACTTATCTCCTTTAGGATGGACTGGTTGGATCTCCTTGCAGTCCAAGGGACTCTCAAGAGTCTTCTCCAACACCATAGTTCAAAAGCATCAGTTCTTTGGTGCTCAGCTTTCCTTATAGTCCAACTCTCACATCCCATATATGACCACTGAAAAACCATAGCTTTGACTAGATGGGCCTTTCTCGGAAAAGTGATGTCTCTGCTTTTTAAAATGCTGTCTAGGTTGGTTATAATTTTTCTTCCAAGGAGCAAGCGTCTTTTAATTTCATGGCTGCAATCACCATCTGCAGTGATTTTGGAGCCCCAAAAAATAAAGTCTCACACGGTTTCCACTCTTTCCCCATCTATTTTCCATGAAGTGATGGGACCAGATGCCATGATCTTCGTTTTCTGAATGTTGAGCTTTAAGCCAACTTTTTCACTCTCCTCTTTCACTTTCATCAAGAGGCTTTTTAGTTCCTCTTCACTTTCTGCCATCAGGGTGGTGTCATCTGTATATCTGAGGTTATTGATATCTCTCCCGGCAATCTTGATTCCAGCTTGTGCTTCTTCCAGCCCAGCATTTCTCATGACGTACTCTCCATATAAGTTAAATAAGCAGGGTGATGATATACAGCCTTGATGTACTCCTTTTCCAATTTGGAACCAGTCTGTTGTTCCATGTCCAGTTCTAACTGTTGCTTCTTGACCTGCATACAGATTTCTCAAGGGGCAGTAAGGTGGCCCGATATTCTCATCTCTGGGAATTTTCCACAGTTTCTTGTGATCTACACAGCCAAAGGCTTTGGCGTAGTCAATAAAGCAGGAGATGTTTTTCTGGAACTCTGTTGCTTTTTCTCTGATCTAACAGATGTTGGCAATTTGATCTCTGGGACCTCTGCCTTTTCTAAATCCAGCTTGAACATCTGGAAGTTCTCGGTCCATGTACTGTTGAAGCCTGGCTTGGAGAATATTGAGCATTACTTTGCTAGCATATGAGACGAGTGTAATTGTACAGTAGTTTGAACATTCTTTGGCATTGCCTTTCTTTGGGATTGGAATGAAAACTGACCTTTTCCAGTCCTGTGGCCACTGCTGAGTTTTCCAAATTTGGTGGCATATTGAGTGCAGCACTTTCACAGTATCATCTTTTAGGATTTGAAATAGCTCAGCTGGAATTCCATCACCTCAAATAGCTTTGTTTGTAGTGATGCTTCCTAAGGCCCACTTGATTTCGCATTCCAGGATGTCTGGCTCTATGTGAGTGATCATACCATCATGGTTATCTGAGTCATAAAGATCTTTTTATCTAATTCTTCTGTATATTCTTGCTACCTCTTCTTAATATCTTCTGTTTGTTAGTTCCATACCATTTCTTTATTTGCTCATCTTTGCATGAAATGTTCCCTTGGTATCTCTCATTTTCTTGAAAAGCTCTCTAGTCTTTCCCATTCTATTGTTTTCCTCTGTTTCTTTCAATGATCACTGAGGAAGGCTTTTTTATCTCTCTTTGCTATTCTTTGGAACTCTGCATTCAAATGGATATATCTTTCCTTTTCTCCTTTGCCTTTATCTTGTCCTCTTTTCTCAGCTATTTGTAAGCCGTCCTCAGGCAATCATGGCCTTTTTGCATTTCTTTTTCTTGGGGATGACCTTGATCACAGCCTCCTGTACACTGTGATGCACAGGACCTTGTATGTTGTACACAAGCATTGTAATGTTCGTGACATTGTAATGTCACAAATCTCTGTCCGTAGTTCTTCAGGCACTCTGTCTATCAGATCTAATCCTTGAATCACTTTGTCACTTCCACTGTATAATCGTAAGGGATTTGATTTAAGTCATACCTGCATGGTCTAGTGGGTTTCCCTACTTTCTTCAATTTAAGTCTGAATTTTGCAATAAGGAATTCATGATAAGAGCCACAGTCAACTCCTGGTCTTGTTTTTGCTGACTGTATAGAGCTTCTCCATCTTCGGCTGCAAGGAATATAATCAATCTGATTTCAGTATTGACTGTCTGGTGATGTCCATGTGTACAGTTATCTGTTGTGTTGTTGTAAGAGGGTGTTTGCTATGACCAGTGCATTCTCTTTGCAAAGCTCTGTTAGCCTTTGCCCTGCTTCATTCTGAACTCCAAGGCCAAACTTGCCTGTTACTCTAGGTATCTCTTGACTTCCTACTTTTGCATTCCAGTCCCCTATGATGAAAAGAACATCTTTTTTAGGTGTTATTTCTAGAAGGTCTTGTAGGTCTTCATAGAACCATTCAACTTCAACTTCTTTGACATTAGGGGTTGGGCATAGACTTGGATTACTGTGATATTGAATGGTTTGCCTTGGAAACAGAGATTATTTGTCATTTTTTAGATTGCTTCCAAGTACAGCATTTCAGACTCTTGTTGACTATGAGGGCTACTTCATTTTTTATAAGGGATTCTTGCCCACACTAGTAGATATCATGGTCATCTGAATTAAATTTGCCCATTCCATCCATTTTAGTTCCCTGATTCCTAAAATGTCCATGTTCACTCTTGCCATCTCCTCTTTGACCACTTTCAACTTACCTTGATCCATGGACCTAACATTCCAGGTTCCTATGCAATACTGCTCTTTACAGCATCGGACTTTACTTCCATCACCATTCACATCCACAATAGGGCATTGTTTTTGCTTTGGTTCCATCTCTTCATTCTTTCTGGAGTTATTTCTCTACTCTTCTCCGGTAGCATATTGGGCACATAGCGACCCAGGGAGTTCATCTTTCAGTGTCCTATCTTTTTGTCTTTTCATACCGTTCATGGGGTTCTTGCGGCAAGAATACTGAAGTGGTTTGCCATTCCCTTCTCCAGTGGACCACGTTTTGTCTTAACTCTTCACCATGACCCAGTCCATCCTGGGTGGCTCTATGTGGCATGGCTCTTGGTAGTTTTTTAGGAATAGTACTATTTTAAAATTGAAAAGGTAAGAGGAAATTTAGAAAGAGAGATTAGAGTCCAAAGAACAACTCTTCAATAATGTGATTTCAGACATTCTAGTCAACCCAAGGGTAGAAGGACTTTATGGTGTTAGAGCTCATGTTCTAAACCCATCTGAATCATCCTGCTTAAATCATTTTATCAATGTAGAACATAGAAGACAGTAGAGTGTCTCAGGCAGTCTGCTCTGTGACAAGCGGTCAGAAACAAATCCACAATGAGATGGGCCTATAATAGGTCATAAGGTACCAGGTAGCCTACCTCACAAATAACTCAGCATGGAGGCAGAAGTACCTCTTCTCTTCAGCCCCCAGCTCCATGCAGTCCTTGGAATACTTGCTGCAAAAGTTTATGCTATCTGCATATATGATTTGTATAAAAAATGTTAGGTCCCCTGCGTTAGCAGCTCCAAACAAGCTAATCTAATCTAACAGGATTAAAAAGCCTCAGTTCAGTTCAGTCGCTCAGTCTGTCCGACTCTTTGCAACCCCATGAATCACAGCACGCCAGGCTTCCCTGTCCATCACCAACTCCTGGAGTTCACTCAGACTCACGTCCATTGAGTCAGTGATGCCATCCAGCCATCTCATCCTCTGTCATCCCCTTCTCCTCCTGCCCCCAATCCCTCCCAGCATCAGAGTCTTTTCCAATAAGTCAACTCTTCATTCCTTCCAAAGAAATGCCAGGGCTGATCTCCTTCAGAATGGACTGGTTGGATCTCCTTGCAGTCCAAGGGACTCTCAAGAGTCTTTGTCAACACCACAGTTCAAAAACATTACTTCTTCGGCGCTCAGCTTTCTTCACAGTCCAACTCTCACATCCATACCAGACCACTGAAAAAACCATAGCCTTGACTAGACGGACCTTTGTTGGCAAAGTAATGTCTCTGCTTTTCAATATGCTATCTAGGTTGGTCATAACTTTCCTTCCAAGGAGTAAGCATCTTTTAATTTCATGGCTGCAGTCACCATCTGCAGTTATTTTGGAGCCCAAAAAATAAAGTCTGACACTGTTTCCAGTGTTTCCCCATCTATTTCTCATGAAGTGATTGGACCAGATGCCATGATCTTCATTTTCTGAATGTTGAGTTTTAAGCCAGCTTTTTCACTCTCCTCTTTCACCTTCATCAAGAGGCTTTTCAGTTCCTCTTCACTTCTGCCATCAGGGTGGTGTTATCTGCATATCTGAGGTTATTGATATTTCCCCTGGCCATCTTGATTCCAGCTTGTGCTTCTTCCAGCCCAGCGTTTCTCATGATGTACTCTGCATATAAGTTAAATAAGCAGGGTGACAATATACAGCTTTGACGTACTCCTCCTATTTGGAACCAGTCTGTTGTTCCATGTCCAGTTCTAACTGTTGCTTCCTGACCTGCATACAGATTTCTCAAGAGGCAGGTCAGGTGGTCTGGTATTCCCATCTTTTTCAGGATTTTCCACAGTTTATTGTGATCCACACAGTCAAAGGCTTTGGCATAGTCAATAAAGCAGAAATAGATGTTTTTCTGGAACTCTCTTGCTTTTTTGATGATCCAGCGGATGTTGGCAATTTGGTCTCTGGTTCCTCTGCCTTTTCTAAAATCAGCTTGAACATCTGGAAGTTCATGGTTCACATATTGCTGAAGCCTGGCTTGGAGAATTTTGAGCATTACTTTACTAGCATGTGAGATGAGTGCAATTGTGCGGTAGTTTGAGCATTCTTTGTCATTGCCTTTCTTTAGGATTGGAATGAAAACTCACCTTTTCCAGTCCTGTGACCACTGCTGAGTTTTCCAAATTTGCTGGCATATTGAGTGCAGCACTTTCATAGCATCATCTTTCAGGATTTGAAATAGCACAACTGGAATTCCATCACCTCCACTAGCTTTGTTCGTAGTGATGCTTTCTAAGGCCCACTTGACTTCACATTCCAGGATGTCTGGCTCTAGGTCAGTAGTCACACCATCGTGATTATCTTGGTTGTGAAGATCTTTTTTGAACAGTTCTTCTGTGTATTCTTGCCACCTCTTCTTAATATCTTCTGCTTCTGTTAGGTCCACACTATTTCTGTCCTTTATCGAGCCCATCTTTGCATGAAATGTTCCCTTGGTATCTCTAATTTTCTTGAAGAGATCTCTAGTCTTTCCCATTCTGTTGTTTTCCTCTATTTCTTTGCATTGATCGCTGAGGAAGGCTTTCTTATCTCTCCTTGCTATTCTTTGTTTTTTTTTTTTTAAGCTTTTTTTTTTTATAAGCTGAAATGTGTCTTTATTTATTTATTTTTTAAATTTAATTTTATTTTTTAAACTTTACATAATTGTATTAGTTTTGCCAAATATCAAAATGAATCCGCCACAGGTATATATGTGTTCCCCATCCTGAATCCTCCACCCTCCTCCCTCCCCACACCATCCCTCTGGGTCGTCCCAGTGCACCAGCCCCAAGCATCCAGTATCGTGCATCGAACCTGGACTGGCAACTCGTTTCATACATGATATTTTACATGTTTCAATGCCATTCTCCCAAATCTTCCCACCCTCTCCCTCTCTCTCAGAGTCCATAAGACTGTTCTATACATCAGTGTCTCTTTTGCTGTCTCGTACACAGGGTTATTGTTACCATCTTTCTAAATTCCATATATATGCGTTAGTATACTGTATTGGTGTTTTTCTTTCTGGCTTACTTCACTCTGTATAATAGGCTCCAGTTTCATCCACCTCATTAGAACTGATTCAAATGTATTCTTTTTAATGGCTGAGTAATACTCCATTGTGTATATGTACCACAGCTTGCTTATCCATTCATCTGCTGATGGACATCTAGGTTGCTTCCATGTCCTGGCTATTATAAACAGTGCTGCGATGAGCATTGGGGTACACGTGTCTCTTTCCCTTCTGGTTTCCTCAGTGTGTATGCCCAGCAGTGGGATTGCTGGATCATAAGGCAGTTCTATTTCCAGTTTTTTAAGGAATCTCCACACTGTTCTCCATAGTGGCTGTACTAGTTTGCATTCCCACCAACAGTGTAAGAGGGTTCCCTTTTCTCCACACCCTCTCCAGCATTTATTACTTGTAGACTTTTGGATTGCAGCCATTCTGACTGGTGTGAAATGGTACCTCATAGTGGTTTTGATTTGCATTTCTCTGATAATAAGTGATGTTGAGCATCTTTTCATGTGTTTGTTAGCCATCTGTATGTCTTCTTTGGAGAAATGTCTATTTAGTTCTTTGGCCCATTTTTTGATTGGGTCATTGATTTTTCTGGAGTTGAGCTGTAGGAGTTGCTTGTATATTCTCGAGATTAGTTGTTTGTCAGTTGCTTCATTTGCTATTATCTTCTCCCATTCTGAAGGCTGCCTTTTCACCTTGCTAATAGTTTCCCTTGATGTGCAGAAGCTTTTAAGGTTAATTAGGTCCCGTTTGTTTATTTTTGCTTTTATTTCCAATATTCTGGGAGGTGGGTCATAGAGGATCCTGCTGTGATGTATGTCAGAGAGTGTTTTGCCTATGTTCTCCTCTAGGAGTTTTATAGTTTCTGGTCTTACGTTGAGATCTTTAATCCATTTTGAGTTTATTTTTGTGTATGGTGTTAGAAAGTGTTCTAGTTTCATTCTTTTACAAGTGGTTGACCAGATTTCCCAGCACCACATGTTAAAGAGATTGTCTTTAATCCATTGTATATTCTTGCCTCCTTTGTCAAAGATAAGGTGTCCATATGTGCGTGGATTAATCTCTGGGCTTTCTATTTTGTTCCATTGATCTATATTTCTGTCTTTGTGCCAGTACCATACTGTCTTGATAGTGGCTTTGTAGTAGAGCCTGAAGTCAGGTAGGATGATTCCTCCAGTTCCATTCTTCTTTCTCAAGATAGCTTTGGCTATTCAGGGTTTTTGTATTTCCATACAAATTGTGAAATTATTTGTTCTAGCCCTGTGAAGAATGCTGTTGGTAGCTTGATAGGGATTGCATTGAATCTATAGATTGCTTTGGGTAGTATACTCATTTTCACTATGTTGATTCTTCCAATCCATGAACATGGTATATTTCTCCATCTGTTAGTGTCCTCTTTGATTTCTTTCACCAGTGTTTTATAGTTTTCTATATATAGGTCTTTAGTTTCTTTAGATAGATATATTCCTAAGTATTTTATTCTTTCCGTTGCAATGGTGAATGGAATTGTTTCCTTAATTTCTCTTTCTGTTTTCTCATTATTAGTGTATAGGAATGCAAGTGATTTCTGTGTGTTGATTTTATATCCTGCAACTTTACTATAGTCATTGATTAGTTCTAGTAATTTTCTGGTGGAGTCTTTAGGGTTTTCTATGTAGAGGATCATGTCATCTGCAAACAGTGAGAGCTTTACTTCTTCTTTTCCAATTTGGATTCCTTTTATTTCTTTTTCTGCTCTGATTGCTGTGGCCAAAACTTCCAAAACTATGTTGAATAGTAATGGTGAAAGTGGGCACCCTTGTCTTGTTCCTGACTTTAGAGGAAATGCTTTCAATTTTTCACCATTGAGGATAATGTTTGCTGTGGGTTTGTCATATATAGCTTTTATTATGTTGAGGTATGTTCCTTCTATTCCTGCTTTCTGGAGAGTTTTTATCATAAATGGATGTTGAATTTTGTCAAAGGCTTTCTCTGCATCTATTGAGATAATCATATGGTTTTTATTTTTCAATTTGTTAATGTGGTGTATTACATTGATTGATTTGCGGATATTGAAGAATCCTTGCATCCCTGGGATAAAGGCCACTTGGTCATGGTGTATGATCTTTTTAATGTGTTGCTGGATTCTGATTGCTAGAATTTTGTTAAGGATTTTTGCATCTATGTTCATCAGTGATATTGGCCTGTAGTTTTCTTTTTTTATGGGATCTTTGTCAGGTTTTGGTATTAGGGTGATGGTGGCCTCATAGAATGAGTTTGGAAGTTTACCATCCTCTGCAATTTTCTGGAAGAGTTTGAGCAGGATAGGTGTTAGCTCTTCTCTAAATTTTTGGTAGAATTCAGCTGTGAAACCGTCTGGACCTGGGCTTTTGTTTGCTGGAAGATTTTTGATTACAGTTTCAATTTCCGTACTTGTGATGGGTCTGTTAAGATTTTCTATTTCTTCCTGATCAAGTTTTGGAAAGTTGTACTTTTCTAAGAATTTGTCCATTTCTTCCACGTTGTCCATTTTATTGGCATATAATTGTTGATAGTAGTCTCTTATGATCCTTTGTATTTCTGTGTTGTCTGTTGTGATCTCTCCATTTTCATTTCTAATTTTATTGATTTGATTTTTCTCCCTTTGTTTCTTGATGAGTCTGGCTAATGGTTTGTCAATTTTATTTATCCTTTCAAAAAACCAGCTTTTGGTTTTGTTGATTTTTGCTATGATCTCTTTTGTTTCTTTTGCATTTATTTCTGCTCTAAGTTTTAAGATTTCTTTCCTTCTACTAACCCTGGGGTTCTTCATTTCTTCCTTTTCTAGTTGCTTTAGGTGTAGAGTTAGGTTATTTATTTGACTTTTTTCTTGTTTCTTGAGGTGTGCCTGTATTGCTATGAACTTTCCCCTTAGGACTGCTTTTACCGTGTCCCACAGGTTTTGGGTTGTTGTGTTTTCATTTTCATTCGTTTCTATGCACATTTTGATTTCTTTTTTGATTTCTTCTGTGATTTGTTGGTTATTCAGCAGCGTGTTGTTCAGCCTCCATATGTTGGAATTTTTAATAGTTTTTCTCTTGTAATTGAGATCTAATCTTACTGCATTGTGGTCAGAAAAGATGGTTGGAATGATTTCTATTTTTTTGAATTTACCAAGGCTAGCTTTATGGCCCAGGATGTGATCTATCCTGGAGAAGGTTCCATGTGCACTTGAGAAAAAGGTGAAATTTATTGTTTTGGGATGAAATGTCCTATAGATATCAATTAGGTCTAACTGGTCTATTGTATCATTTAAAGTTTGTGTTTCCTTGTTAATTTTCTGTTTAGTTGATCTATCCATAGGTGTGAGTGGGGTATTAAAGTCTCCCACTATTATTGTGTTATTGTTAATTTCTCCTTTCATACTTGTTAGCATTTGTCTTACATACTGCGGTGCTCCCGTGTTGGGTGCATATATATTTATAATTGTTATATCTTCTTCTTGGATTGATCCTTTGATCATTATGTAGTGACCATCTTTGTCTCTTTTCACAGTCTTTGTTTTAAAGTCTATTTTATCTGATATGAGTCTTGCTACTCCTGCTTTCTTTTGGTCCCTATTTGCATGGAAAATCTTTTTCCAGCCCTTCACTTTCAGTCTGTATGTGTCCCCTGTTTTGAGGTGGGTCTCTTGTAGACAACATATGTAGGGGTCTTATTTTTGTATCCATTCAGCCAGTCTTTGTCTTTTGGTTGGGGCATTCAACCCATTTACGTTTAAGGTAATTACTGATAAGTATGATCCCGTTGCCATTTACTTTATTGTTTTGGGTTCGAATTTATACACTGTTTTTGTGTTTCCTGTCTAGAGAATATCCTTTAGTATTTGTTGGAGAGCTGGTTTGGTGGTGCAGAATTCTCTCAGCTTTTGCTTGTCTGAAAAGCTTTTGATTTCTCCTTCATACTTGAATGAGATCCTTGCTGGGTACAATAATCTGGGCTGTAGGTTATTTTCTTTCATCATTTTAAGTATGTCTTGCCATTCCCTCCTGGCTTGAAGAGTTTCTATTGAAAGGTCAGCTGTTATCCTTATGGGTATTCCCTTGTGTGTTATTTGTTGTTTTTCCCTTGCTGCTTTTAATATTTGTTCTTTGTGTTTGATCTTTGTTAATTTGATTAATATGTGTCTTGGGGTGTTTTGCCTTGGGTTTATCCTGTTTGGGACTCTCTGGGTTTCTTGGACTTGGGTGATTATTTCCTTCCCCATTTTAGGGAAGTTTTCAACTATTATCTCCTCAAGTATTTTCTCATGGTCTTTCTTTTTGTCTTCTTCTTCTGGGACCCCTATGATTCGAATGTTGTAGCGTTTAATATTGTCCTGGGGGTCTCTGAGATTGTCCTCATTTCTTTTAATTCGTTTTTCTTTTATCCTCTCTGATTCATTTATTTCTACCATTCTATCTTCTAATTCACTAATCCTATCTTCTGCCTCTGTTATTCTACTATTTGTTGCCTCCAGAGTGTTTTTAATTTCACTTATTGCATTATTCATTATATATTGACTCTTTTTTATTTCTTCTAAGTCCTTGTTAAACCTTTCTTGCATCTTCTCAATCCTTGCCTCCAGGCTATTTATCTGTGATTCCATTTTAATTTCAAGATTTTGGATCAATTTCACTATCATTATTCGGAATTCTTTATCAGGTAGATTCCCTATTTATTCCTCTTTTGTTTGGTTTGGTGGGCATTTATCCTGTTCCTTTATCTGCTGGCTATTCCTCTGTCTCTTCATCTTGTTTAAATTACTGAGTTTGGGGTGTACTTTCTGTATTCTGGCAGTTTGTGGAGTTCTCTTTATTGTGGTGTTTCCTCACTGTGTGTGGGTTTGTGCAGGTGGCTTGTCAAGGTTTCCTGGTTAGGGAAGCTTGTGTCGATGTTCTGGTGGATGGAGCTGTATTTCTTCTCTCTGGAGTGTAATGAAATGTCCCGTAATGAGTTATGAGATGTCTCATAACTCATTTTTGTACCTTTGGGGTGACTTGGGGGCAGCCTGTATCTTGAAGCTCAGGGCTGTGTTCCTTTGTTGCTGGAGAATTTGCTTAGTATGTCTTGCCCTGGAACTTGTTGGCCCTTGTGTGGTGCTTGGTTTCAGTGTTGGTATGGAGGCGTTTGATGAGCTCCTGTCAATTAATGTTCCTTGGAGTCAGGAGTTCCCTGGAGTCAGGGTTTGGACTTAAGCCTCCTACTTACAGTTATCGGTCTTATTTTTACAGTAGTTTCAAAACTTCTCCTTCTATACAGCACCATTGATAAAACATCTGAGTTAAAGATGAAAAGTTTCTCTACTGTGAGGGTCACTCAGAGAGGTTCACAGTGTTACATGGAGAAGAGAAGAGGGAGGAGGGAGTTAGAAGTGACCCAAATGTGATGAGGTAGAATCAATAGTGGAGAGAGTGGGCTAACCAGTAGTCACTTCCTTATGTGCACTCCACAACTGGACCACTCAGAGATGTTCACGGAGTTATACAGAGAAGAGAAGAAGGAGGCAGGAGACAGAGGTGGCCAGAAGGATAAAAGGGGGAAATGAAAAGGAGGGAGACAGATCCAGCCAGTAATCAGTTCCCTAAGTGTTCTCCACCGTCTGGAACACACAGAAATTCACAGAGTTGGGTAGAGTAGAGAGGGGTTAGGGAGGAGATACAGGCGACCTGGTGGAGAAAACAGAGAGTCCAAAGGGAGAGAGAGCAGTCAAGCCAGTAATCTCGTTCCCTAGTGAAAAATGGGTCCTGAAGATTGGGTTCTTAAAGGTACAAAATTGGTAACAAATACATAAAAGCAAAAATTAAAAATCTAGAGTAGAGTTTGGAATTTCAAAAATGCGATGTTAATGAAAAGAAGAAGGAAAAGAAAGAGAGAAAAAACGAACAAAGAAAAACAAATAAGGTTGCGAAAATTATAAAGAAACTACAGGTACAAAATTGATAACTAATACCAGAAAGCAAAAATTAAAAATCTAGAGTAGAGTTTGGAATTTCAAAAATGCGATGTTAATGAAAAGAAGAAGGAAAAGAAAGAGAGAAAAAACGAACAAAGAAAAACAAATAAGGTTGCAAAAATTATAAAGAAACTACAGGTACAAAATTGATAACTAATACCAGAAAGCAAAAATTAAAAATCTAGAGTAGAGTTTGGAATTTCAAAAATACAATGTTAAAAAAAAGAAGAAAAATAAAGAGAGAAAACAAACAAACCAACAAAAACAATGTCGCAAAAATTATAAAGAAAATACAGGTACAGAATTGATATCAAATACCAAAAAGCATAAATTAAAAAATCTTGAGTAGAGTTTGGAATTGCAGATGTACAATGTTATATAAAAGAAGAAGAGAAAGAAATAGAGGGAAAAAAAAGAAAGAAAAAAAAGTCACAGAAATTATAAAAAAACTATATGTACAAAATTGATAACATATACCAAAAGGCTAAAATTAAAAATCTAGAGTAGAGTTTGGAATTTCAAAAATACGATGTTAAAGAAAAGAAGAAGGAAAAGAAAGAGAGAAAAAACGAACAAAGAAAAACAAACAAGGTCGTGAAAATTATAAAGAAACTACAGGTACAAAATTGATAACTAATACCAAAAAGCACAAGTTAAAAATCTAGAGTAGAGTTTGGAATTTCAAAAATACAATGTTAAAAAAAAAGAAGAAGAAAAATAAAGAGAGAAAACAAACAAACCAACAAAAACAATGTCACAAAAATTATAAAGAAAATACAGGTACAGAATTGATATCAAATACCAAAAGCATAAATTAAAAATCTTGAGTAGAGTTTGGAATTGCAGATGTACGATGTTATATAAAAGAAGAAGAGAAAGAAACAGAGAGAAAAAAAAAGTCACAGAAATTATGAAAAAAACTATAGGTACAAAATTGATAACATATACCAAAAGGCTAAAATTAAAAATCTAGAGTAGAGTTTGGAATTTCAAAAATACAATGTTAAAGAAAAGAAGAAAAAGAACAAAACAAAACAAAACAAAACACGGTCAAAAAATTATAATATATATATATGAAGTTTGCTGAAGAAGAAAAAAAAATAGGGTCTTTTTTTTTTTTTTGCAAAGTAATAGTTATAAAAGTGAAAATTAAAGGGCAATAGAGGACTTAAATTTTTTTTTTAATTAAAAAAAAAAGAAAAAAAAGAAAGAAAGATTGATCATAAAAATAGTAAAAATATATCTAGGTCTTTCTCTGGTTTTGTTGTGAGTATTGTGGGTTCAGTTCATTTTTGGCTAGTTCCTTGGTCTGACTTATATTTCTCAAGATCTATAGGCCCCTTTCTATGTAGTTCGTAGTAACCACAGGGTTTTAATCTATGGCTTGTAGCTTCCAAGGCGTTTCCCTCTGTTATAGCTTCTTCTGTTTGCTGGTCTCTTCAGTGTCTGGTTCCCGCCCTGACACAAAGGGGACGGTGGAGGACACTATTTTTTTTATTTTATTTAGGCTCACTTGTTCAGCCGCGCTGTGGGGAGGGAGGGAGGGATGCTGCAAACAGATAACACTGGCGTGCGCTCGCAGTGCCTCAGCCACACTGGGTCTGCCCCCATTCACGGAGCATGTAGCCTCCCTGCCCACACTGCTCGGGCTCTAGGTTGTTCCGCCGGGAACAATCAGAGGCCGGCCCTGGGCTGAGCTCCCAGGTCCAAGCCGCTCAGGTTCAGGCACTCGGGTAGTCCTCAGAGGCACAGACTCGATTGGGCCTGCGTTTTGTGCTCTTCCCAGATCCGAGCAGCTCAGGTGATGTGTTTGGCGGGCGCCAATGCTGCGACTTATCGCCTCCCCACCACTCGGTTATCTGGGTGTAAAACCGGCGCACCTTCTCAGGCAGATGTTGACCGTCCAGACCCCCAAGAAGTTTTAGTTAGCAAAGAAGCCAGCTTACAGTTTTATAGATAGTGTCTCTCTTGGGCTGCGATTGCCCCCTTACGGCTCTGGCTGCCTGTCACTGGAGGGGGGAGGTCTGCAGCCGGCTATCTCTGTTCAGTCCTTTGTTCTGTGTGCGGGCCTGGCGGTGTCTTAGGTTAGGGCTGGCTTTTCGCGTGGTAGATATCCCACAGTCTGGTTTGCTAGCCCAAATTATTTCGCTCAGATAGCGCTCAGGACATTCGGGCCGATTCTTACTCTAAGGGACACAGACCGCGCCGCGCTTCCCTGCCCAGCCCCCGCTTGCTAATGCTGTGTGCAGGCGTCTGCACTGCTTCTCCGCTGGGGGAGTTACCGTAGGGCTCACAATCCGCGATTTTTAATTGTTTATTTATTTTTTTTCTCCCTTTTATGTTGCCCTCTGTGCTTCCAAAGCTCGGCACAGATTCGGCAGTGAGAAGGTTTCCTGGTGTTTGGAAACTTCTCTCTTTTTAAGACTCCCTTCCCGGGACGGAACTCCATCCCTCCCTCTTTTGTCTCTTTTTTTATCTTTTATATTTTTTCCTACCTCCTTTCGAAGAGTTGGGTTGCTTTTCTGGGTGCCTGATGTCCTCTGCCGGCATTCAGAAGTTGTTTTGTGGAATTTACTCGACGTTTAAATGCTCTTTTGATGAATTTGTGGGGGAGAAAGTGTTCTCCCCATCCTACTCCTCCGCCATCTTGCTGAAATCTCCTTGCTATTCTTTGGAACTCTGCATTCAGATGCTTATATCTTTCCTTTTCTCCTTTGCTTTTCACTTCTGTTCTTTTCACAGCTATTTGTAAGGCCTCCCCAGACAGCCATTTTGCTTTTTTGCATTCCTTTTCCATGGCAATGGTCTTGATCCCTGTCTCCAGTACAATGTCACGAACCTCATTCCATAGTTCATCAGGCACTCTATCTATCAGGTCTAGTCCCTTAGATCTATTTCTCACTTCCACTGTATAATCCTAAGGGATCTGATTTAGGTCATACCTGAATGGTCTAGTGGTTCTCCCTACTTTCTTCAATTTCAGTCTGAATTTGGCAATAAGGAGTTCATGATCTGAGCCACAGTCAGCTCCCGGTTTTGTTTTTGTTGACGGTATAGAGTTTCTCCATCTTTGGCTGCAAAGAATATAATCAATCTGATTTCGGTGTTGACCATCTGGTGATGTCCATGTGTAGAATCTTCTCTTGTGTTGTTGGAAGAGAGTGTTTGCTATGACCAGTGCATTTTCTTGGCAAAACTCTATTAGTCTTTGCCCTGCTTCATTCCATATTCCAAGGCCAAATTTGCCTATTAAGCCACAAATGTTTCTCCCTAGACACCACCAACCTTGCTGGAGCCTATCATGAAGTCCACAATTCAAGAAAGAATTATAATGGAAAAACCCTGCTTCTTAGGATCAAAACACTTGATAGCTGAATATTCACTTAAAAATCAAGACCCATAGATCTCAATCAGTGAAGAATTTTATACACTTTTTTTCTTGGACTTGTGAAATGTTTCTTTTTCTCTTTCTTTCAGATTTGGCTCTCAATCTTAGCATAGAGCATACATGTAGTGTTCATACAGATCACTCATTTTAGCATTTTAGCTAATAAGGAGAACTTAAAAAAAAACATGGCTTGTATTTTCACCTGTTTCTGCAAATGAGCATGTTCTATCTTGGGATTTTGTGACACCTCAGATACACTGCAGAGACTGGGCTTTGGTGCAAGTAGATTATTTTCTTCTTACATTGAACTCCTCATCAACATCTAGGCCCTCAGGTTATGAACAGATGAGATTGTACCACCACTCAGAACAAAAATCACCAGGCCAAACAGTGTAGTCCTATCTTTAATCTGTGTCTTTGTCTCCACCTGAGACAGTCTCTGGGTTTGTGGAGAGAAAGTTGGGCACAGATGGGGAGGGATTGGGGAGAAGATGTCTAGGTCAGGAGAACATAAGAGGTTTCCTGGAGTTACTAGGACTCTACCTGCTCTCTCTTCCTCATTCCTTGTGATTGGCAGTATAATGGTTCCCTTGCAGATGTTCACATCCTAACCCCTGGACTCTGTTAATTTGTTACCTTATGTGAAGAAATGGATTTTGCAGATATGATTAATCCTGGATTATCTGGATGATGCAATCTAATCTCACAAATCTTTGAAAAGGGAGGCAGAAGAGTGGGTCAGGAGACAAGACGTGAGAAGGTCTCAATCAGTCACTGCTCACTTTGAAGATGGAGAAGGGGGCCATGAGCCAAGAAACCAGGTAGCCTCTAAAAGTGGTGACCAGTGCTCAGTATACAGCCAGCAAGAAGTTGGGGACCTTGGTTCTGTAGTTGAAAAGAACTGAACTTTTCCAACAAGTTGAATGAGCAGAAAACAGATTATCCCCTAGAAAGAAATACAGTCTATGGACGTCTTGATTTTAGCCCAGTGAGAGAGAGCTTTCTAGACTTCAGACCTACATAACTGTAGGATAATAAATTTGTGTCCGTTTTAGCCTCCAAATCTGTGGTGATTTGTCACAGTAGTGATAGAAAATTAAGATATTCCTGTTCCTTCTGTTCATTTTATGATCACACCCATTTGCTGTCCTCAGTTATTTTTCTGGCTTGTCAAACATCTAAGATTAAAAATAATAATGACAACCTTTGTGCTGTATTGTGCTTAGTTACTCAGTTGTGTCTGACTCTTTGTGACCTCATGCACTGTAGACCACCAGGCTCCTCTGGGGATTCTCCAGGCAAGAATACTGGAGTGGGTTGCCATGCCCTCCTCCAGGGGATCTTCCCAACCCAGGGAGTGAACCCAGGTCTCCTGCATTGCAGGTGGATTCTTTATAGTCTGAGCCATCAGGAAAGCCCATTGACAACCTTTAATGAATACTTAAAATGTGTCAAGCATTATGATAACTATATTACCTGAATTATGATATCCAATTTTCACAGTAGTAGTTGAGGTAGGTACTACTATTTTCCCCAGTTTGCAGGTGACTAAACCAAGACTTGGAAAGGTTAATAGCTCAATGTCAGATTGCCGTTTAATAAGTGATATGACCTAGATATCAACTGGGAATGCTTTATGCCTCTGATCCAAGTAAGAATGACTGGAATGCTGACAGTTTCTCAGCTTGTGAAAATCTGAAGCCCTTCCCAGAAATTTGGTGAAGTATGACTTTCACATTCTTTTCAATAGCTAATGTAAAGCATAAGAAATTTGATAATCGTGAGGTTTAACTACTTCCTTTTGAAACTTGCCATCATATATAAATTAAAGGAAATCTCACTTCAAATTCTGCCACAAGTACAAGCATTTATTAAACAAATATTCATTAGTATGCAGGGCCAACACAGCTCATACAAATATGGATTAGCAAGTTCCAATATTTTATCCTTTAGATGCTCCAACCCCACCTTGTACAAAAGGTTTACTCAAGCAGGTGTAACTACATTCCAGAGACAAGATTCTGTTACCTTTGGAGGTAGCACAAGCAACTATCAATCCTCTTAAACTAATGGTAGAGCACACAACTTCTTAGACGTTAAAGCATGGATGTTGTGATGGTTACTTTCATCTGTCAACCTGAGGGCTGCGAGGGGCCCAGCTATTTGTTCAAATATTATTCTGGGTGTTTCTGTGAGGCTATTTTTGGATGAGATTAACATTTAAATTGGTAGAATGAGTAAAGAATATCCCCCTCCACAATGTGGGGTCATCATTATCTAACCATTTGAATGCCTGTGTAAGTTCACTCTTCCAAGAGTAAGAGATAATTCTTCCAGCCTGACCATGTTTAAAGCTGAAAAACAAAAGTGAAAGTCGCTCAATCCTGTCCAACTCTTTGTGACCCCATGGGCTCTACAGTCCATGGAATTCTCCAGGACAGAATACTGGAGTGGGTAGACTTTCTCTTCTCCAGGGGGTCTTCCCAACCCAGGAATTGAACCCATGTCTCCTTCATTGCAGGTGAATTCTTTACCAGCTGAGCTGTAAGGAAAGCCCAAGAATACTGGAGTGGGCAACCTATCCCTTCTCCAGTGGATCTTCCCAACCACTAATTCATGGTGCATTAAGGTCAATAGTCTGCCGCTGAAGTTGAAATTTATACTAATTGGCATATACACAATATTGCAGAGTCTATGCTGAAGAAGTTTAAATCTTAGAGGTTATAATGTTCTGTCTTTTTTGCCCTATATCAATTCAGCTACACATACATATTTCTCTATTAAGAAATTCACTCCCAGAAAACATGTTTTGCATTTGGTCAATTTTAAGCTGGTTCTTCCTATTTTTACTCACTCTTGCTAGCAGGAAAGAAACAAGTTGTTCTTGTCTCCTGCTTATGTTGTTCTTGAGCATGCACTTAGGGTCTCACTCTTTCTTCCTTAGCATTTCTCAAAGCATATCCCTCCCCCAAATCCACTGTTATTCCAGAGAAGAATTCTCATGACTCTATTTGTTCGTCCTTTCCACATAAGCATTTTAACCCAGGTCTCTCTGAATTTAAAGCCTGAACTTTTAGCCATGATATTGTACTGGATCACATGTATTACACTATTTAACACCAAGAACAGTGTGACTCTAAAACAAGTACAAGAGAGCATGCAACTGCTCGTAAGACTTGGGATATTTAGTTAAAACTTGATTGACAGTGATTAATTTAAGAGCGGTTATACTACTGGATTTTAGAGGAGAAATGAAATGTAAACAAAATAATTTTGGAAAAGTCCTTGATTTTGTATTTAAATGGTAGAAATATGTATGTTTGAAATAACTTCAGTATAGTTTCAAGCAGCATGTCAACAAATGGAATTTAAGGAAGTTCTAGTTATTGTTTTTTGAGCAGATGTGTAATTTTGGCTAAACCTCCATGCTTCACTTGCTTTCTCTGATGCTGGTAAATAATCTCTCGTCCTTAACTAGTATGAATATGTAGATTCTATTAACTATACCTCTGTGTATATCTATAATTATATCTATGTGGGAGATACATATGCATATAGACTTTTTTGTAAACTATTTGCTATGGCTCAAATTATTCCCACCTCATGGCTCCCACATATTATTAGAGTCTAAGTGAATTACATATACTTATGCTGAGACCCAGTGTGCAAAAACTATTTGCCCCTTAAACAGAAATTTTTGTGTATCTTTCAAAAAAGTCCAGTTTAGTCATTGGTCTCCCACTCAAATATTTTGTACTTTTCATTCAAGTTGCTAGATCTATAGGGATAATAACCATCATGAATTCAAAATTGTGGTAGAAAGTTGGATGATACTTCAAGTTTAAGATGGCTTTGTGCTTGAAGTATGATTAAAAGAATATGCCTCTGTAATCTCTCTTTAGAGGCTGTTGTACAATAGGAAAAGCAAATTCAAGTGTCATCAGGGGCCAAGCAGCTAACACAGGATAGAAATGGACTAGATGAGGGCTCTAGTAAACTCGGTTACGCACGATCCTCTCAAAACCAGCAATTGTCTCTAGTCTCATCTACAAGGGCCCAGAGTTGCCACTTAGCCTAGTATTTTTTAAGCAAAGCTAGAAATCTATACTTTTGTGTAAAATTTACAGACACTACATTATTGGCTCAATTTCTTTAAAAAATAAAATCCATCTGTGATTTTGGTCCATTTGTTGTGACAAAACCACCAGGTTGCAACTGGTATTCTACACTGATAATTAAAACAAAAAGCAAAACTTCCCTGTTGGTGCTCTATCCATCCTCTTTGCTTGGCAAAGAAATCTGTTAACAGTTGAATTTAGAATTTCTTAAACATATTTCAACAAAAATCTGTTTTTCTTTTGTTGAGGAGGGTGTATAAGGACATGATATCTATAACTTTTATTTTTTCGGCTATTTGGTATTATGCATTTAGAGATGCTCTGGGAACAGAAATCCTCTGCATGATCTCTGACTCTACATTTCTATGAAGTTGTCCTTCCCACAACAAAATAAGACAACGACTTAGTGCTCTAAGTTAAATTCTCTCTGAGTTTATGGTACCAGTGGTTTTTAAAATAGTACCTTTTTGTTCCTCAGTAGAAAGAATAAATAAACCTCTGTAACTTTCTTTCCTGAACTTTAAAAGAGCAATGCTAGGGACTTGGGTTAGGAGCAATGGAGAATCACCACTTAACAGGTACAGGGTTTCTTTTTTGGGTGATTAAAAAATGTTCTGAAATTAGATAGATGTGATGGTTGTACAACATGGTAAATGTACTGGAAGTCACTGAATTTTATACTTTGAAATGGTTTAACTAGAGAATTTTGTTATGTGAATTTTGCTTCAATTTAAGCAAAAATGCCATTGCCACAGGGCCAAGATGCATCATTATCATTAGAGAGGTTTACAGTATCAGGTAAGGATGCTGTATTTCCTCATTTTATTTTCTGAATAGATAGCTCCATTTCTTAAGCTCTTATATAATTCTTAACCTCTCTAATATTCAACCTCTCTAATATATGTGTGGTTTCCATAGTGTAGTGGTTACCACGTTTGCCTAACACGTAAAAGATCCTGGGTTTGATGCTAGGAGGAAACAGGTCCCCTTGTGGGCTTCTCTGACAGCTCAGTTGGTAAAGAATCCACCTGCAATGCAGGAGACCCAGTTTGATTCCTGAGTGGGTCAGAAAGATCTGCTGGAGAAGAGATAGGCTACCCACTCCAGTATTCCTGGGCTTCCCTTGTGGCTCAGCTGGTAAAGAATCTGCCTGCAATGCAGGAGACCTGGGTTTGATCCCTGGGTTGGGAAGACCCCCTGGAGAAGGGAAAGGCTGCCCGCTCCAGTATTCTTGCCTGGAGAATTCCATGGACTGTATAGTCCATGGGGTTGCAAAGAGTCGGACACGACTAAGCAACTTTCACTTCACTCTAATATTCAACCTAAATTTTTCTTGTAGATATTTAAACATTTCTGATCTATGTTTATAGATGCTGTGAACTGAATTGTGACCCCCTTCCCCCCAGATTCATAAGTTGAAGCTTTAACCGCTAATGTGACTGTATTTGGAGATAGTACCTTTAGGAGCTAATTAAGGTTAAATGCAGAGTACATCATGAGAAACGCTGGGCTGGAGGAAGCACAAGCTGGAATCAAGATTGCCAGGAGAAATATCAGTAACCTCAGATATGCAGATGACACCACCCTTATGGCAGAAAGTGAAGAGGAAGTAAAAAGCCTCTTGATGAAAGTGAGAGAAGAGAGTGAAAAAGTTGGCTTAAAGCTCAACATTCAGAAAATGAAGATCATGGCGTCTGGTCCCACCACTTCATGGGAAATAGATGGGGAAACAGTGGAAACAGTGTCAGACTTTATTTTTTTGGGCTCCAAAATCACTGCAGATGGTGACTGCAGCCATGAAATGAAAAGACACTTACTCCTTGGAAGGAAAGTTATGACCAACCTAGATAGCATATTGAAAAGCAGAGATATTACTTTACCAACAAAGGTCTATCTAGTCAAGGCTATGGTTTTCCAGTGGTCATGTATGGATGTGAGAGTTGGACTGTGAAGAAAGCTGAACGCCAAAGAATTGATGCTTTTGAACTGTGGTGTTGGAGAAGACTCTTGAGAGTCCCTTGGACTGCAAGGAGATCCAACCAGTCCATTCTGAAGGAGATCAGCCCTGGGATTTCTTTGGAAGGTATGATGCTAAAGCTGAAACTCCAGTACTTTGGCTACCTCATGCAAAGAGTTGACTCATTGGAAAAGACTCTGATGCTGGGAGGGATTAGGGGCAGGAGGAAAAGGGGATGACAGATGATGAGATGGCTGGATGGCATCACCGACTCCATGCACATGAGTTTGAGTGAACTCCGGGAGTTGGTGCTGGACAGGGAGGCCTGGCATGCTGCGGTTCATGGGGTCGCAAAGAGTCAGACACGACTGAGCAACTGAACTGAACTGAGGTCATAAAGGTGGAGTCCTAATCCAATAGAATTGGTGGACTTTTAAAAAGGAAAGATTCTCTTTCTCTCTTTCTCTCTCTCTCTGTCTTGCCCACGCCCCACCACACCCGCCTCCCCACCAATGCATGCACTGAGAAAAGGCCATGTGAGCATATAGCAATAGAGTGGCCATTCTTAAACCAGGAATAGAGCCCTCACCAGAACTTAACTATGTTGGTATACTGATCTCAGACTTCCAGCCTCCACACTGGGAGGAGATAAATTTTTGTTTTTTTAAGCCACCCTTTATATGGTATTTTGTTGTAGCAACCAGAGCTAAGCCTTTAAATTAATGAGAATTAACTAACCTGGTGCTCTGTGACAGTCTACTGGGATGAGTTGGGGTGAGATGTGGAAGGAAGATTCAAGAGGGAGGGAACATATGGCTGATTCATGTTTATGTATGGCAGAAACCAACACAACATTGTAAAGCAATTATCCTCTAATTAAAAATAAATTAAAAAAAGAATTAACCAGTAACCACTGGGCGAGAGTCAAGTGTGGACAGACATCGCTCCAGGTTTAGATTCATGCCCACAGCTTCTTAATAGAGATCAAGCTCTGAGCCTTTGGAGTGGGAGCACTGACTCCAAGACCCTAGACTACCACAGAACTAACCCTAGGGAGTATCAAATAATGAGAACTCACAGAAAGGAAACCACTTGAATACAAAACCCAGCATCACCCAACCACCAGTAGCACCCCATGCAGGATGCCTCATCTAAACAACAAACAAAAATACGAATCCAATCATCAGCAGACAGGGTTACCACCTTACTCAGCCTTGCCCATCAGAGGAAAAACAAACAAACAAAAAACCAAAAACTCAGCACAAATCTCACCCTATATGAAGCTCACACAAACCACTGGACCAACATTAGCAGGGCAGAAACCAAAAGGAGGAAAGAATTCAACCTTCTTCAAGGAAAGACTTCAAGTTTCCTTGAAGCCTGAGAAAAGGAGACCTCAAAAACAATAACTTAAAAAAAATAATGAAAAGGCAGAGAAATACTGCACAAATGAAGGAACAAACTAGAAACACAGAAGTCCAAATAAAAGAAGAGGATATAAGCAAACTACCTGAAAAAGAATTCAGAACAATGATAGTAAAGATGATCAAAAACCTTGAAAACAAAATGGAGAAAATGCAAGAATCAATTAGCAAAGACCTAGAAGAATTAAAGAATAAACATACAGAGACAAACAACAGGATTATGGAAATTAAAAATACTCTAGAAGGAATCAATAATAGAATATCTGAAGCAGAAGAATGAATCAGTGAAATAGAAGATAAAATGGTGGAAATAACTTCTGAAGAGCAGAATAAAATAAAAAGAATGAAAAGAGCTGAGGATGGTCTCAGAGACCTCTGGTACCATATCAAATGCACCAACATTCAAATTATAGGGGTCCCAGAAGAAGAAGAGAAAAAGAAAGGGTATGAGAAAAATTTTGAAGAGATTATAGTTGAAAATTTCCCCTACATGGAAAAGGAAATAGCCAATCAAATCCAAGAGGCACAAAGAGTCCCATACAGGATAAACCCCAGGAGAAACACACCAAGACACATACTAATCAAACTAACAAAGACAAAACACAAAGAAAGAATATTAAAAGCAGCAAGGGAGAAGTAATAAGTAACATACAAGGGAAACCCCATATGCTTAACAGCTGATCTTTCAGCAGAAACTCTGCAGGCCAGAAGGGAATGGCAAGATACATTTAAAGTACTGAAAGGGAAAAATCTACAACCAAGATTACTGTACCCGGCAAGGGTCTCATTCAAAATTGATGAAGAAATAAGAGGCTTTTCAGACAAGCAAAAGATAAGAGGATTCAGTACCACCTAACCAGCTTTACAACAAATGTTAAAGGGACTTATATAGTCAAGAAGTACAACAGAAGAAAAAAGATCTACAAAATCAACCCCAAACAATTAAGAAAATGGCAATAGGAGTATATATATGTGTATATATATAATTAATTAATTTAACTGTAAATTGATTAAATGTTTCAATCAAAAGACACAGACTGGCTGAATGGATACAAAAACAAAACCCATATATATGCTGTCTACAAGAAACCCACTTCAGACTTCAAGACACATATAGACTGAAAGTGAGAGGGTGGAAAAATATATTCCATGCAAATGGGAAGCAAAAGAAAGCTGGAGTAGCAATCCCCATATCAGACACAATAGCCCTTAAAATAAAAACAATTACAAGAGATAAGGAAGGACACTACATAATGATCAAGGGATCAGTCCAAGAGGAAGACATAACAATTGTAAATATCTATGCACCCAGCATAGGTGCACCTCAATACACAAGACAAACACTAACAGACATAAAAGGAGAAATTGACAGTAACACAATAATAGTAGGGGACTCTAACACCCCATTCACACCAATGGACAGATCATCAAAACAGAAAATTAATAAGGAAACACATCTTAAATGATACATTAGATGAGATGGATCTCATTGATATCTTCAGGACATTCCATCCAAATGCAAATATACCTTCTTCTCAAGTGCACATGGAACATTCTTCAGGATGGACCACATCCTGGGTCACAAATCAAACCTCAGTAAATTTAAGAAAATTGAAATCATATCAAGCATCTTCTCTGACCATGGTGCTATGAGACTAGATATCAATTACAAGAAAAAAACTGTAAGAAACACAAACACAGGGAGATTAAACAACACGTTTCTAAATAACCAACAGGTTACTAAAGAAATCAAAAGGGGAATAAAAAAAATCCTTGAAACAAATGCCAATGAAAACAAGACAATTCAAAACCCACAGGATGCAGCAAAAGCAGTTCTAAGAGGAAAGTTTTTAGCAATACAATCCTATCTCAAGAAACAAGAAAAACATCAAATAGACAACCTAACTTTACACCTAAAAAACTGGAAAAAGAACAACACCCCCCCCAAAAAAATTAGTAGAAGGAAAGAAATCATAAAGATCCAAGCAGAAATAAATGAAAAAGAAGTGCAAGAAACAGTAGTAAAGTTTAATAAAACTAAAAGCTGGTTCTTTGAGAAGATAAACAATATTGACAAACCAACTCATCAAGAAAAAAAGAGAGAAGAATCAAATCAACAAAATTAGAAATGAAAAAGGAGAGGTTGCAACAGACATTGCAGAAATACAAAGGATTATAAGAGACTATTATGAATAGCTATATGACAATAAAATAGATAACCTGGAAGAAATGGACAGATTCTAAGAAAAGTTCAATCTTCCAAGACAGGAAGAAATATAAATTGTAAACAACCCAATTACAAGCACTGAAATTGAAGCTGTGATCAAAAATTTCCCAAAAAACAAAATCCCAGGAGCAGAAGTCTTCACAGGAGAATTCTATCAATCATTTAGAGAAGAGCTAATGCCTATCCTTTTAAAACTCTTTCAAGAAACTGCAGAGGAAGGAAGACTTCCAAATTCATTCTATGAGGCCACCATCACCCTGATACCAAAACCAGACAAAGACAACGCAAAAAAAGAGAAAACAACAGGCCAATATCACTGATGAAAATAGATGCAAAAATCCTCAACAAAATTTTAGCAAACAGAATTCAGCAACGCATCAAAAAGCTCATACACCACAATCAAGTTGGGTTTATACAAGGGATGCAAGGATTCTTCAATATATGCAAATAAATCAGTGGGATAGACCATATTAACAAATTGAAAGATAAAAACTGTATGATCATCTCAAAAGATGCAGAAAAAGGCTTTGACAAAATTCAGCACCCATTTATGATTAAAACTCTTCAAAAAATGGGCATAGAAGGAACCTACCTCAACATAGTAAAGACCATATATGATAAGCCTACAGCAAACATTATTCTCAATGGTGAAAAACTGAAAGCATTCCCCTAAGATCAGGAACAAGACAAGGGTGTCCACTTTCACCACTATTATTCAACATAGTTCTGGAAGTTCTAGCTACAGCAATCAGAGGAGAAAAAGAAATAAAAGGAATCCAGGTCAGAAAAGAAGAAGTAAAGCTCTCATTGTTTGGAGATGACATGATACTGTACACAGAAAACCCTAAAGATAGCATTAGAAAATTACTAGACTTAATCAGTGAACTTAGCAAAGTTGCAGGATACAAAATCATGTGCAGAAATCACTTGTATTTCTATATACTAACAATGAAAAATCAGAAAGAGAAATTAAGGAATCAATCCCATTTACCATAGCAACAAAAAGAATTAAATATCTAGGAATAAACTTACCTAAGGAGACAAAAGAACTGTACACAGAAAATTATAAGACACTGATGAAAGAAATCTAAGATAACATAAACAGACAGAGAGACATTCTATGTTCCTGGGTAGGAAGAATCAATATTGTGAAAATGGCTATACTATGAAACACAGTGTACAGATTTAATGTGATCCCTATAAAATTATTAATGGCATTTTTCACAGAACTAGAACAAAAAATTTCACAATTCCTATGGAAACACAAAAGACCCCAAATAGCCAAAGCAGTCTTGAGAAAGAAGAATGGAGCTGGAGGACTCAACCTTCCTAACTTCAGATTATGCTGCAAAGCTACAGTCATCAAAACAGTATGGTACTGGCACAAAACCAGAAATATAGACCAATGGAACAAGATAGGAAGCCCAGACATAAACCCATACACCTATGGGTACCTTATTTTTGACAAAGAAGGCAAGAATATACAATGGGGCAAAGACAGCCTCTTCAATACGTGGTGCTGGGAGGACTGGACAGCTATGAAGAATGAAATTAGAACACTTCCTAACACCATACACAAAGATAAACTCAAAATAGGTTAAAGACCTAAATGTAAGACCAGAAACTATAAAACTCTTACAGGAAAACATAGGCCAAACACTTGATAATATAAATCAAAGCAAGATCCTCTATGACCCACCTCCTAGAGTAATGGAAATAAAAACAAAAGTAAACAAGTGGGACCTGATTAAACTTAAAAGCTTTTGCACAGCAAAGGAAACTCTAAACAAGGTGAAAAGACAACCCTTAGAATGGGAGAAAATAATAGCAAATGAAACAGCTGACAAAGGATTAACTTCCAAAATATACAAGCAGCTCATACAACTCAACACCAGAAAAACAAACAACCCAATCAGAAAGTGGGAAACAGTCCTAAACAGACATTTCTCCAAAGATGACAGATGACTAACAAACACATGAAAAGATGCTCAACATTGCTCATTATGAGAGAAATGCAAATCAAAACTACAGTGAGATATCACCTCACACTGGTCAGAATGGCCATCATCAAAAAAGTCTACAAACAGTAAATGCTGGAGAGGGTGTGGAGAAAAGGGAACGCTCGTGCACTGTTGGCGGGAATGTAAATTGACACAGCCACTATGGAAGACGGTAGGGAGATTCCTTTACAAACCAGGAATAAAACCACCATATGACCCAGTAATCCCACTCCTAGGCATATACCCTGAGGAAACCAAAATTGAAAGAGACACATGTATCCCATTTTTCATTGTTCATTATAGCTAGCTAGAAAATGGAAGCAACCTAGATGTCCATCGACAGATGAACGGATAAAGAGGGTTGGGAACATATACACAATGGAATATTACTCAGCCATAAAAAGGAACACCTTTGAGTCAGTTCTAATGAGGTGGATGAGCCTAGAACCTATTATACAGAGTGAAGTGAGTCAGAAAGAGAAATAAATACCATATTCTAATGCAGATATATGGAATCTAGAAAAATGGTACTGAAGAATTTATTTGCAGGGCAACAATAGACATAGAGAACAGACTTGTGGAGATGGGGTGGGGGAGGAAAGGGTAAGATGTATGGAAAGAGTAACATGGAAACTTATATTACCATATGTAAAATAGATAGCCAACGGGAATTTGCTGTATGGCTCAGGAAGCTCAGGAATCTCACCACTAGAGGGGTGGGGTGGGGAGGGAAATGGAGGGAAGTTCGAAACAGAGGGGCTATATGTATACCTATGGCTGATTCATGTTGAGGTTTGACAGAAAACAGTAAAAAAAAAAAAAAAAAAAAAGAATTAACCAATATTCTTTCTAACAACTGCTATCCCAGTGTCCATAGAGAAACACAAGGGAGCTACATTTCAAGGCAATGGAGAGCATCCAAAGTTGACAGGGAGTGACTGCATATCACCTGGTGACTTGGGACATTAGTTTTTATGCATTATTGAACAGAACTTATGGTTTGGGTTATACCACATGTAGTCAGATGCTTTTCTAAAGGGCATTTGTGATCAGAGTTGCACTTGATATGATGTGAGGGTAAATTTGAGAAATGATGAATGGTCTAAGTGGACTTTTAAAATTATTTTCAGTGCTTTGTCCATGAACTCTCTGTGGAAATTCTATGCAATTAAGTCAGCTTTACCGGTATCAGTTGGCATCATTGGAGGATATAGGAACTTAATGCGGAGAAGGCAATGGCACCCCCACTCCAGTACTCTTGCCTGGAAAATCCCATGGACGGAGGAGCCTGGTGGGTTGCAGTCCATGGGGTCGCTGGGAGTCGGACACGACTGAGCGACTTTACTTTCACTTTTCACTTTCATGCATTGGAGAAGGAAATGGCAACCCACTCCAGTGTTCTTGCCTGGAGAATCCCAGGGATGGGGAGCCTGGTGGGCTTCCGTTTATGGGGTCGCACAGAGTCGGACACGACTGAAGCGACTTAGCAGCAGCAGCAGCAGCAGCAGGAACTTAATGATGAAATAGCCACTGTTTTGCAAGGCTAGTAGTATTAGGCAAAGCCATAGCTATTTACTGCTTCCAAGTCTCCTCTTTATCCTTTCAGGCTGCCCAGTATTGGTCAGAGTGCAAAATAGCTGCTGCTTGGAACACTAGGCGAGTCTGATTCCCTCACAAGGACACGGTCCAGCTCCCAGCGCTGCATGCTGTCTTTCAGATACCTTAAGAGCTACAACCTTACTATAGATTTTCAGTGTTAAAGGAGCAGAGATAACAAGGAAGTTATTTATTTGGCTAGCTTTACATATGGGTGTTCCCAACTAGAAGATTGCCAAGAGTTTAGCATGGCTACATTCTTTTGCAGTGTAAGTTGAGCCATATTAGTACATGTAAAAAAAAAAAAATTGTTTTGTATATTTGGCTGTTGCTTGAGGAAGTTTTTAAAATTAATTTTTGTTGGAGTATAGTTGTTTTACAGCATTGCTAAGGACTTTAACTGTTCACATCGCCTCTACTTCTCTGAGTCTTATAGCTGCTTCTTCTATCCTGGAGTGTGAAGGAGGAAACATTTCAACACAGAGAACTCCAGCGACCCTTCACACCCCTAGGAGGGGATCATGTCCTCTGTCCCTTTAGAATGAAGCACACACAACCTGTCTTTCAGAACTGTTTACCTTGAATATATAGTAATAATTGACTTTTAATGCTTTGTTTAAAATGTCACTTTATGAGCTTCTCTTCAATAGTCAAGATAACTGGATGAAATTATTAATTTCTTGTCCAGACTAGTCCTTTAAAAGTGTATGGTTTATATATACTGTAATATTCGCTGAAAGAGCTTCTGTTTAGTAATACTATATGATTAAATGAGATTGATAACCTTTTCAATTGTTTTCTTGCAGTTATATTAGGATAAAATTGACATATATCACTGTACAGGTTTAAGGTACACAGCATAATGCTTTTAGTTATATACATCATGAAATGATTACATGTTCACAATAAATCTAGTGAACATTCATCATCTCACATAGATACAAAAAAGTATTTTCTTCCTTGTAATGAGAACTCTTAGGATTTATTCTCTTAATTTTCACATACATCATAGGGGAGTATTAACACTAGTCATCATGTGTATACTACATCACTAGTACTTATTTTTCTTATAACCAAAAGCTTGTATCTTTTTTTAACCAATTCAGCATAATTAAGATTTATACAATTTTCACACAACAGTTTTTTAGTTTAAATTTAGATAGATACTATCGTCCCATGATTCTAACACTAAAAATATGAAAGAGAACACACTGAACATTCTTATTCTTATCACTTCCTTTCCCCAGTAACTCATTTCTGCTCTCTCAGACAACCATCTGGACTTATTTCTTTACATCCTTCTAGAAAAGGATGTTTCTCATCCTTTTTTTCTGCAAACCTTTTTCCATCACCACTCTCTTAAGGAGGCTTTGAAGACATCTCTTCCTGATTATTGGCTCCTCCTTTAATTTGAATACACAGGTATATTGTGTATCTGTTTTTGTACTCTACGTATAACTGTACTCCTTACATAAAAATATTAAGATTCCTCTCACAAAAGAACCAATTTTTACCGCTTCAGTGGTGATATCACCCCAACGAGAATGCATATTCCATAGCTGTTTCTTGCAAATACAAGTAAATACAAATGTATTTTATTTTCCGCCTTTCACACAGATGGTACCATACTACACACATACTAACCTTTGCTTTTTTTTGTTTGTTTACTCAAAATATCTCATGGTAATATTTTTATAATATTATAGTAAAAATATCCCCATTGTTTTTAATGGGTGCATAGTATTTAATTTTATAAATTTAAACTAATTTACTTAAGGTAATTTAAATTTATTTAACTTCAGTGATGGATGTTTAGGTTATTTCCAATTTTTTCTGCTTTAAAAACAAACATGTTACAATGATTAGGATTATACACATTGAATATTGGGGTCTGTGGTAGATTAAAGATGTCATGATTTCTCTGACACAGCAAAAGAGACACAGATGTAAAGAGCAGACTTTTGGACTCTATGGGAGAAGGCAAGAGTGGAATGACTTGAGAGAATAGCCTTGAAACATGTATATTATCATATGTGAAACAGATCACCAGTCCAGGCTCAATGCATGAGACAGGGTGCTCAGGGCTGGTGCACTGGGATGACCCTGAGGGATGGGATGGGGAGGGAGGTGGGAGGGGGGTTCAGGATGGGGAGCACATGTACCCCTATGGCTGATTTACGGAGAAGGCAATGGCACCCCACTTCAGTACTTTTGCCTAGAAAATCCCATGGATGGAGGAGCCTGGTAGGCTGCAGTCCATGGGGTCGCTAGAGTCGGACACGACTGAGTGACTTCACTTTCATGCATTGGAGAAGGAAATGGCAACCCACTCCAGTGTTCTTGCCTGGAGAATCCCAGGGATGGGGAAGCCTGGTGGGCTGCCGTCTATGGGGTCGCACAGAGTTGGACACGACTGAAGCGATGCAGCAGCAGCAGCAGCATGGCTGATTCATGTCAATGTATGGCAAAACCAATACAATATTGTAAAGTAATTAGCCTCCAATTAAAATAAATAATTTTTTTTTAAAGATGTCATGATTTCTCTGACAGTCCTCTGTCAGTAAGTGTGGTCTGTGCCTCATGCCCTTGAATCATGGTGAACAGCGTGACTGCTTGGCCAGCAGATGATGGTAGGGATGACACTGTACTGTTTTCTGGGATTAGACCTTAGAAGACTTCTGTGTCTTTGAACGCCTGATGATGGAGCTGGTGGCCAGGGTGTGGGGAGGCCCAGACAGTGCCCGTGGAGCGGTTCACATGGGAAAAGACTCAGGATTCCTAGTGATAGTTCCAACTGAGTTTCCAGCTGAAAGCTGGCACCGGCTGGCTGGTCAGGCATGTGAACCATCTTCGATAGAAATAGAAGATAATGGAGTAAGGTCTTTATCTTCAACTGCTCATCACCATTTGACATTAATTATAGTTGTTTATTGAAATATTTGCTTCCCCTTGATCCAGTGGCACTGCCTTCTCAAAGCTTCTCTCTCACTTCTCTGGCTACCATTTCTCAGTCTCATTGTTTTATCCTCTTCCCCTCAAGCTTATGATGTTAAGAGTTCCATAAAGCTTTGTCTTAGACCATCCTCTTCCTCCTTCTCCTCCCCTTCTCCTCCTTCTTCTTCCCTTTTTCCTTCCCCTTCCCCCTAATATTCTGTGCAAGCAATCTCATATATACTCAAATCTTCAACCATTGGAAAGAGACAATTTCCAAATGTACACCTTCAGCACACACCTCTTTTCTGACATTCAAGACTGTGTATTCAACAACAAAATATCCACTTCAGTCTCTCTACTTGGGTGTTTTATTGATATCTTGCATACAGCACATATAAAGCTGAATTCATATCTGAATTTTCCCCCAGTGTAATGTACCTCAGTGAATGGCATTGCTAGCAGAGAGAGACTGGGAAATCATCACCTCTCTTTCACTCTCCACATTTACCCTATCACCGAATCACTTTGTTTTTAAGTTTTACTGTTTCTTGCATTTTCTACTTTTATCTGTCTCTACTACTCATTCTGCACGTAAGCACAACCACCCTCACCTGAACATTACCGCAGCCTTCTAACTGGTTCCTTGGGCTTCATTCTTTCCTCTTGGAATTTGTTTTCACTCAGAAGCCAATGTAATCTTTTGCAATTGCAAATAAGATCATATTATCCCTTGACTAAAAGCTTTCAATAAATATGCTGTCAGAATCAATATTAAGATATATAATATGTCTTCTAAGGCCCCAAATAACCCACCCTTTTGATTACCCTAGAAAACCAATTGTCACCTTTCTCTGTGTTGGATGCAGTGAACTATATTGGTTGTCTCTTGATTTTTAAATATAACGTGCTCATACCGGACTCTCTTCATTGTTATATATGTCACAACAATAAACACATAACTGTGCTGTGAGTAATTTTATGTCTATCGTCTTTAACGGACTTTAAGCCCAGTTTGTCAGATTCCCTGCTCTAATCCCAGAATGTAATACAGGGTTTGGTACAAGGAACTAGGTAATAAAAGTTGATGTGTCAATGAATGTTTTCTTTCTCCTGGCTTTTAATTTATAAATGTGTGGGAAAGATACAGCATGGTCCAGATAGCCTACTTTTCTAGAAAACTGACAGCTGTTTACAAGTCCGTTCTTAAAATTGGACTGTTATACATCCTGCATTCCCTCAATATCGCTGCCTTGAGTAAGAGAATGCTACTTCCTGGAGTCTTGCTTCAGAAGGACCATACCTTCCCTGGGAGCTTGACTGTATTCTCCTTCATGCCTCAGAGAGAGCTATAGCTTCCTTTCTTGCATAATGAAATAGTTGTTGATAGCAAGGTGCACACACTTAGCTGACTTCCCTACTCTCTGATCTGTGTTGTCCTTGGAAATATTTCAGTGACATTCTGTTTTCTGTACCAGCATGCCCCATCATCTATCAACCTACCAACTCCTGGAGACATTTATATGCTTCAAGCATGAATAATTTGACTATCCTCAGGGAGTTTAAATTCTTGTCCAAAATGTAAGACATCTCACCAACCTTATAATTTCCAAGTGAATTCATTGTAAATAGAGGCTTTATACAAAGAATTGCACTTAGTTCATTATTTTCTGGTATAGTATGACTTAATGCATCTCTATTGATAAAAATATATATGCTTTTAAAATTATACTCATAATTGATTAAAAATAAGCCATTTCCCTTACTGTTTAGGGGAATATAAAAATATAGTCATTATTCTATACAGGTAAATAAGAAAATCATCATGTGTAAATGTTCTACTTGCACCATTCAATTAATTTCCTTTTTTTACTTAGTATTTGAATGGCATAATAGCCTATGTATTATTTATTACATATGTCAAGACTAATAATTTTGAGGACTGTGCTTCCCTTTGCTAATAAAAGTTCTTGTGGGATATTTAGTATTTTCCTGGGCAACATGACTAGCATTATCTTAAATCAATACTTGTTTCATACCTACTGTATGCAACTTAGTGTTATTCGCCATGTTCCTATATGTAGAACAAAACTTTCTTAGACTGCAGTCTAAGAAAACCTAATGAAAAACATTTCAAGTTGTTCTTTATAGCAATATAACAGCTGATATGTTCTCATAGGTCTGAAATTTAATCATAAAACAACACAGTTATGTTTGGCTCCTGTTATCAAATATAATGCAATTAATAATTGATACTGGGGAGATGTATAGAAGATACAATGAACACAGGAAAGGATGGATCATAACTAGCCCTGGGGAAATCAAAGACCTCACTGAGAACATGATGAGTCTTCTAGGAATGTGACATCAGTTTCTCCTTGTGCTCGAGACTCCCCACCTCACCCACCTTGTGTATCTGTAGCTACCAGAGTCATTACCATACCTGTCTAATCCAAGCATCCCAAGTAGTAGCCCTGGGGCACAGACCTCTGCAGCCACTTCTTGGCCCAAACAGAAGTTAGAGCGGGAACTCTGCACATCTGCTGTTCCAAAAGCGGAGCCCGAGCCCACCACCATAGCAGTTGATACAGGAACACTTCCTGTTCCCTGTCCCTGAAGCTTCTGAGCTCAAGGTGGCTTTGACCCTTTCCACTCTCAAATCTACTCCCTTCAAAATGCATTCTAGGCTGTGATTTTCTCCAGTATTTCCTCCGCATCTGTTTTCTTTTTTTTCCACAATATCTTTTAATTTTAAAATCTTTTCACATTATTCACTGAACTTTCAAGGATTCCTCATTGTTTTTGTTGTTGTTTTCCTTTGTTTTCAGAATTTTAAAACTCTTTTCCGCCACTTTTAAGGATTTAGGGCAGAGGTCACAGCCTGGTGCTCTCAGACCACCATCTCGATCCGAACTCCGGAGCATTCGTTATTGTTGCGAGAGCAGTGAACCACAAAATTATGTGTAAGACATGCTACAAATGTTTCCCAAGTGTTTCTGGAAGATTTGTTTCTTTAGTTTTTTACATTTATATAATGTGTCTGAATACATTAAGCGTTTTCATATGAATTATCCTGTCCTTTCCTAACACAACTACTTTTCACTTTGCTCTTTTTAAATGATGTCTATTGTATGTTGGGTGATGAATAAGAAATACAGTTAAAATATGAAATACAAGCCTTGTTGGATTTTGCTCTGGAAAATAGGCAAAAAGATATTTTCCTATGTGTTATTTGGGAAACTGAGTTTAGGACAGAATGAAGGAGGGAGAGACTGGAATCAGAAAGGCCAGCTGGTAGATTTCCACAGAAATATAAGCACTACACTGATGAGACCCAGGATTAAAGTGCAAATAGAATGGACAAGGGGAGAAGGCAATGGCACCCCACTCCAGTACTCTTGCCTGGAAAATCCCATGGACGGAGGAGCCTGGTAGGCTGCAGTCCATGGGGTCTCAAAGAGTCGGACACGACTGAGCGACTTCACTTTCGCTTTTCACTTTCATGCATTGGAGAAGGAAATGGCAACCTACTCCAGTGTTTTTGCCTGGAGAATCCCAGGGATGGGGGAGCCTGGTGGGCTGCCGTCTATGGGGTCGCACGGAGTCGGACATGACTGAAGCGACTTAGCAGCAGTAGCAGCAGCAGAATGGACAAGAAGGTGTAAATAAGTATTTCAAGGAAACACATGATAGTTCTTGCTGAAATGTTGGATGTGAGTGATGGGAAGAGGCAATCAAAAGAGATGCCAAGGTTTTCATTGTAAAGAAGACAGTGGTGTCATCTGTGAAGACGGAGAACTCAGAGGGAGCTTGTCCTACGCCCCGAGTGACACACACTCACACTGGGGCCTTGAACTAGTTCCTATAAGCCTTGAAGTCAGAGTAAGGTGATTTCATCTTGGACCCCATCCAAGGAAGTTTATTCCTGGAAGTCCTAGAAGGATTTCATTACAACATTGCTTTTCACTTACAACATGATTATGCAACTTGGATGTAATAGGAGAGTCGTAAGTGAGGCTCCAGAGCACTTGCGTGCCCTGTAAAGAAGCCCAAAGAGCTGAAAACTGAAAGAAATTTTGGTGAGCCTACGAAGCCAAATTGATGAAAAGTTAGATTGCTAATAAAAATGTACAACATGAGCTGTACATTGATCCTGGATTAGTTTAAAGTTCACCGCCTAAGGAACATTACCAGTCACTGTTAGTAGTAGGATGACCTGATTAAAAAAGACTGGGCAGATAAAATTGCCTGTGGGATGGTGGATATTTTTGGATTTCTCAGCAAGATTCCTGGAACCATTCTGTTTTCAGCATGTCCGGGTTTGACCTCCTCTTGCGGTCCTTGGAAAAATAAATACCACCAGGTATGGTAGGGTAGGAGAGCAGAGAGCCAGCAGGGGCAAGGCTGTGCCTGGCTCCAGATCCCCAGCAGGTCTATGAACACATTAACATTACCCTTTTAAAATCTGTCTTCCAAGCTTCATCCCAAAGGCCTCCAAGGTGCTTTGGTTGCCTAATTTACACTAAACAACAAGAGGAAATGCTCTGGGGCACAGCTGCCTGGCAAGCTCTCTTCTCTTACTCAATTATTGACTTTTTTCTTTGGCAAAAACTTCCATTCTAAAAGCAATTTCTTCTTTTTAAGCTTGTTATCTTTTTTCCTTTTGAGTGGTTGGATCTTTTGCTGCAACATTTCAATTGTACCGCAGGTTTTCTTTGGCTAGCTAGAACTGGTGTCTGTCTTCCTAGTACTGTGGAGTCCCTTTTAGAGTATTTAGCAGTCAAGACAAAAATTTCTGCTCAGAATGACTCCTTCTTAGATAAAGACTCTCTACCTGAAAGAGATAAGGGAACATGTTGTCTAAGCTGTAATCCAAAGTATTCGGAATTGCCACTTTAAACCCTTTTTCTGCTCTAAGAACTCACATCTCTAAACCAGTTCAGTTCAGTTCAATCGCTCAGTCGTGTCCGACTCTTTGCAACCCCATGAATCACAGCACGCCAGGCCTCCCTGTCCATAACCAACTCCCGGAGTTCACTCAGACTCACATCCATCGAGTCAGTGATGCCATTCGGCCATCTCATCCTCTGTCGTCCCCTTCTCCTCCTGCCCCCAATCCCTCCCAGCATCAGGGTCTTTTCCAATGAGTCAACTCTTTGCATGAGGTGGCCAAAGTACTGGAGTTTCAGCTTTAGCATCATTCCTTCCAAAGAAATCCCAGGGCTGATCTCCTTCAGAATGGATTGGTTGGATCTCCTTGCAGTCCAAGGGACTCTCAAGAGTCTTCTCCAACACTACAGTTCAAAAGCATCAATTCTTCGGTCCTCAGCTTTCTTCACAGTCCAACTCTCACATCCATACATGACCACAGAAAAACCATAGCCTTGACTAGACGGACCTTTCTTGGCAAAGTAATGTCTCTGCTTTTGAATATGCTATCTAAGTTGGTCATAACTTTCCTTCCAAGGAGTAAGCGTCTTTTAATTTCATGGCTGCAGTCACCATCTGCAGTGATTTTGGAGCCAAAAAAATAAAGTCTGACACTGTTTCCACTGTTTCCCCATCTATTTCCCATGAAGTGATGGGACCGGATGCCATGATCTTCATTTTCTGAATGTTGAGCATCAGGTCCTGGTAGATGTTATCAGAAGCCCATGTGGGCAACACACGGATCTACCCCTAAGGCTGTGAAGTTAAGAGGTAGAAAAACTTAGTTTTTTCCTGATTTGTGTCATTCTTTTTTCAAAACTTGTTCTTTGGCTGATCATCTACATGTTACCTTTCACATTGCTTCAGCTCTCTTGGGAAATGGGAATGACTATATAGAAATTACTTTGAGAATCCCTGCTTCCCTGGTAGCTCAGCTGGTAAAGAATCCGCCTGTAATGCAGGAGACTCTGGTTCGGTTCCTGGGTCAGGAAGAACTTCTGGAGAAAGGATAGGCTACCCATTCCAGTATTCCTGGGCTTCCCTGCTGGCTCAGATGGTAAAGAATCTGCCTGCAATGCAGGAGACCTGGGTTCAATCCCTGGGTTGGGAAGCTCCCCTGGAGGAAGGCTTGGCAACCCACTCCAGTATTCTTGCCTGGAGAATCCCCAGGACAGAGGAGCCTTGTGTGCTATAGTCTATGGGGTCAAAGAGTTGTACACGACTGAGTGATTAATCACACACCCACGCTGTGAGAATCATTATAAATAAACAGTTTCCATGTACCCTTGTTGGTGTTTGAAGCTCTGGAAATAAACATCTTGAATATAAATATAAGGTTATATGGGTCATTTTGCAGTAATGATGGGAAAAGCTTGTCTATGAGTGGAAAAATTCAGATTTAGTCTTTTAAATGTATTTGGTCTCAGCTAAGTTATTAAATCTCTTTGAAGTCAGTTTTTCTCATATACAAATAAATGATTCAGACCTTATGATTTCAAAAGCCCGTACTAGTTCCCACATTCTTAGGAATCTTTGCTAAAACTTGTTATATGGAATCCCTTCATGAGAGTTACCCTTGCTGGTGTTCAGTTGTCCAGTTGTCTGACTCTTTGAGACTCCATGGGCTGCAGCATGCCAGCCCTCCCTGTCCCTCACCATCTCCTGAAGTTTGCCCAAGTTCACATCAATTGCATCTGTGATACCATCCAGCTGTCTCATCCTTTGACACCCCTTTCTCCTTCTTCCTTCATTTTTCCCCAACATCAGGGACTTTTCCAATGAGTCAGCAGTTCGCATCAGGTGACCAAAACACTGAAGCTTCAGCTTCAGCATCAGTCCTTCCAATGAGCATTAGGGGTTGATTTGCCTTAAGACTGACTGGTATGTCCTTGGTGTCCAAGGGACTCTCAGTAGTCTTCTCCAGCACTACAGGTCGAAGGCATCAGTTCTTTGGCACTCTGCCTTCTTTATGGTCCAACTCTCACAACTGTACATGACCACTGGGAAGACCATCAGTTCAGTTCAGTTCAGTCACTCAGTCATGTCCGACTCTTTGCGACCCCATGAATTGCAGCACTCCAGGCCTCCCGAAGACCATAGCCTTGACTAGATGGACCTTTGTTGGCAGAGTAATGTCCCCACTTTTAAACACCCTGTCTAGGTTTGTCATCGCTGCCAAGAAGCAATCATCTTCTGCTTTCATGGCTGCAGTCACCATCTGCAGTGATTTTAGAGCCCAATAAGAGGAAATCTGTCATTACTTCCACCTTTTCCACCTTCTATTTGCCATGAAGTAATGGGGCCAGATGCTGTGATCTTAGTTTTTTTTTTAATATTTAGTTTTAAGCAGGCTCTTTCACTTTCCTCCTTTACACTCATTAAGAAGTTCTTTAGTTCCCCTTTGCTTTCTGCCATTAGAGTGATATCATCCACATTATCTGAGGTTGTTGATGTTTCTCCTGCCTATCTTGATTCCAGCTTGTAATTCATCCAACTCGGCATTTCTCTTGATGTGCTAGGCATATAGGTTAAATAAACAGGATGACAGCAGACATCCCTGTCATACTCCTCTCTCATTCATGAACCAATCAGTTGTTCCATACAGAGTTCTAACTGTTGCTTCTTGATCTGCATACAGGTTTCTCAGGAAACAGATAAGATGGTCTCATACTCCCATCTCTTTAAGACTTTCCACTGTTCTTTATGGTTCACACAGTCAAAGGCTTTAGTGTAGTTGATGAAACAGAGGTAAATGTTTTTCCAGAATTCCCTTGCTTTCTCTGTGATCCAGTGAATGTTGGCAATTTGATCTCTGATTCCACTGCCTTTTCTAAACCCAGTCTGGATGTCTGCAAGTTCTTGGTTCACATACTGCTGAAGCCATGTGCTGTGCTTAGTCATTCAGTCGTGTCTGACTCTTTGCAACCCCATGGACTGTAGCCTGCCAAGTTGTAGCATGCAAGATTTTAAGCATGATCTTACTAGCATGGGAAATGATTGCAATTGTCCGATGTTTAGAACATTCTTTAGTACTACCCTTCTTGGTAATTGGGATGAGGATTGACCTTTTCCAGTCCTGTGACCACTGCTGAGTCTTCCAGATTTGCTGATATATTGAGTACCACACTTTGATAGCATCATGCTTCACTGTTTTGAATAGCTTTACCGGAATTCCATTGCATCCAGTAGCTTCACTATCAGCAGTGCTTCCTAAGGCCCACTTGAGTTCACACTCCAGAATGTCTGGCTCTGGGTGGCTGACCACACCATCATAGTTATCCGGTTCATTAAGATTTCTTTTGTGCAGTCTTTCTGCATATTCTTTCCATCTCTTTTTGATCTCTTCAGCATCTAATCTCTACCATTTCTGTCCTTTATTGTGCCCTTTGTTTGAGCAACATTCTTGCCTGGAAAATCCCATGGACGGAGGAGCCTGGTAGGCTACAGTCCATGGGGTCGCAAAGAGTTGGACACAACTGAGCAATTTCACTTTTTGAGCAACATGTTCTCTTGATATTTCCAATTTTCCTGAAGAGATCTCTAGTCCTTTGCTCCCTGTTGTTTTCCTCTATTTTTATGCACTGTATATTGAAGAAGGCCTTCTTGTCTCTCCTTGCTATTCTTTGGAACTCTGCATTTAGTTGGATGTACATTTCCTTTTCCCCTTGCTGTTCACTTTTCTTTCTTCAGCTATTTGTAAAGCCTCCTCAGATAACCACTTTGCCTTCTTGCTTTTCTTTTTCTTTGGGATGGTTGTGTTCACTGCCTCCTGCACAATATTACAGACTTCTGTCTGTGGTTCATCAGGCACGCTGCTTACTAGATCAAATCCCTTGAATCTATTTGTCGCCTCCACTGCATAGTCACAGGGGATGTGATTTAAGTCACATCTGGCTGGTCTAGTGCTTTTCCCTGCTCTGTTTAGTTTGAGCCTGAATTTTGCAATGAGAAGCTGCTGATCTGAGCAGCTGACCTGACCTGATCAGGTCCAGGTCTTCTTTTTGCTGAATGTATACAGCTTCTCCATCATTGGCTACAAAGAATGTAATCAATTTGATTTTGGTATTGACCTATTCATGATGTCCACATGTAAAGTCGTCTCTCATGTTGTTGAAAATGGGTGTTTGCTATGACCAGTGCATTCTCTTGGCAGAATTCAATTAGCTTTTGCCCTGCTTCATTTTGTTCTCCAAGGCTAAACTTGCCTGTTATTCCAGGGACAGTTAACCCCAACCCCCTCCCACTCCCCCACCCAAAAAAGCTGGACACAGCTGCTCCTGGGACATATGAGATAAGAAAAGGTGATCTGGATTTGGTGGGGAAGATCTGGAATGTGGAACATCCAGATCATGCAGGTAGAGAAGGCAAAAGAAATAAAATAGAAAGGAACCTTACTCTGGGCAGGGTAGGGAGTGGAGAGTTACAGAAGCAAAAACCGTGTTCAGGTAAGTGGTTTTCAAACTTAAGCCTGCATCAGAATCAAACCTCTGGAGGGTTGTTAAAACACAGATTGCTGGCTCCACCCCCAGAGTTTCTGATCCAGTGGTCTGCTGTAACACCTGAAAGTGTGATTTCTAATGCCACATTCCCAGTGAAGCTGATGTTGCTGTTTCCAGGGAGCTCCTTTGAGAGTCATGTAAGTAAATTTCTCACTTCTAGGAGCTGTAACCTGTAGAAGAGTGTTTTAGCTCTGAAGTAGAATCAAATAGTAGAGGAATGAATGGGATATTTTTTCATGTCCTTTTTGGTTGATCCCAAGATTGGTATTGGAAGGGATTGCCACTGGGGACAGTGGCTGCTCTCACTTCTTATTGCTTTTATGTCTCACTACCGTGGGAAGATGGGTAGTTACTCATTTCCTCTCTGCTACCTTTCCAGAGGACAATGAAAAATAGTCATGCATTTATTTATTTTTCCATTCAACAAATATTTTATTTAGTTCTTACTACATCCCATTCACTTTGCTAGAGGCTGGGGATCTCATTATGAAAAAAACAGACCAATATGTCTATTCATGGAGTTTGTATTCCAGACTGTAGTAAAGAGTACTCGGTGCAAACAATTCCCATTGTCCAAGGAAGAAAGTTTAGTAATCAGATATTTTTAAGGTTCACCTGCTCTACACCTAGCACCCTAATACACACCTGAGGCTCAGTTCAGTTCAATTCAGTTCAGTCACTCAGTTGTGCCCGACTCTTTGCCACCCAATGGACTGTACCACGTCAGGCTTCCCTGTCCATCACCATCTCCCAGAGCTTGCTCAAACTCATGTCTATTAAGTCAGTGATGCCATCCAAACATCTCATCCTCTGTCATTACCTTCTCCTCCTGCCTTCAACCTTTCCCAGCATTAGGGTCTTTTCCAATTAGTCAGTTCTTTGCATTAGGTGGCCAAATTATTGGAGCTTCAGCTTCAGCATCCATCCTTCCAATGAATATTCAGGACTGGTTGGATCTCCTTGCAGTCCAAGGGACTCTCTTTTCCAACGTCACAGTTCGAAAGCATCAATTCTTCAGTGTTCAGCTTTCTTTATGGTCCAACTCCCACATCCATACATGACTACTGGAAAAACCATAGCTTTAACTAGACAGACCTTTGTTGGCAAAGTCATGTCTCTGCTTTTTAAATGCTAGGTTTGTCATAACTTTTCTTCCAAGGAGCAAGCGTCTTTTAATTTCATGGCTGCAGTCACTATCTGCAGTGATTTTGGAACCCCCCAAAAATAAAGTGTGTCACTATTTCCATTGTTTCCCCATTTATTTGCCATGGGTGATGGGACTGAACACCATGATCTTAGTTTTTTGAATGTTAAGTTTTAAGACTGCTTTTTCACTCTCCTTTTTCATATTCATCAAGAGGTTCTTTGGTTCCTCTTCACTTTCTGCCACAAGGGTGGTGTCCTCTGAATATCTGAGGTTATTGGTATTTCTTCCAGCAGTCTTGATCCCAGCTTGTGCTTCATTTAGCCCGGCGTTTCTCATGATGTACTGTGCATATGAGTTAAATAAGCAGGGTGACAATATACAGCCTTGATATACTCTTTTCCCAGTTTGAAACCAGTCAGTTGTTCCATGTCCGGTTCAAACTGTTTCTTCTTGACCTGCATGCAGATTTCTCAAGAGGCAGGTAAGGTGGTCCGGTATTCCCATCTTTCTAAGAATTTTCCAGACTTTGTTGTAATCCACACAAAAGCTCTGGTGTAGTCAATAAAGCAGAAGTAGATGTTTTTCTGGAACTATGTTACTTTTTCTATAATCCAACGGATGTTGGCAATTTGATCTCTGGTTCTTCTGCCTTTTCTAAGTCCAGCTTAAACATCTGGAAGTTCATGGTCCATGTACTGTTGAAGCCTGGCTTGGAGAATTTTGAGCATTACTTTGCTAGCGTGTGAGATGAGTGCAATTGTGTGGTAGTTTGAGCATTCTTTGGCATTGCTTTTCTTTGGGATTGGAATGAAAACTAACCTTTTCCAGTCCTGTGGCCACTGCTGAGTTTTCCAAATTTGCTGGCATATTGAGTGCAGCACTTTTACAGTATTGTCTTTTAAGATTTGAATTAGCCCAACTGGATTCTATCACCTCCACTAGTTTTGTTTGTAGTGATGCTTCCTAAGGCCCACTTGACTTCACATTCCAGGATGTCTGGTTCTATGTGAATGATGACACCATCATGGTTATCTGGGTCATTAAGATATTTTGTATAGTTCTTCTATGTATTCTTGCCACCTCTTCTTAACCTCTTCTGCTTCTGTTAGGTCCATACCGTTTCTGTCCTTTATTGTGCCCATCTTTGCATGAAATGTTCCCTTGGTATCTCTAATTTTTTTGAAGCGATCTCTAGTCTTAACCATTCTGTTGTTTTCCTCTGTTTCTTTGGATTTATCACTGAAGAAGGCTTTCTTATCTCTCTTTGCTATTCTTTAGAACTCTACATTTAGATGGGTATATGTTTCCTTTTCTTCTTTGCCTTTAGCTTCTCTTCTTCTTCAGCTATTTGTAAGGCCGCCTCAGACAACCATTTTGCCTTTTTTGTATTTCTTTTTCTTGAGGATGGTCTTGATCACTGCCTCCTGTATAATGTCACAAACTTCCATCCATAGTTCTTCAGGCACTCTGTCTATCAGATCTAATCCCTTGACTTTATTTGTCACTTCCACAGAATAATCATAAGGGATTTGATTTAGGTTCATTACCTCCACCATAGTTTGGCACCAGACCAAACAACAGGGAGGGAACTCAGCCTTGCCCATCAAGAGAAAATTGGATTAAAGATTTACTGAACATGGCTCTACCCACCAGAATAAGACCCAGTTTCCCCCACAGTCTCTCCCATCAGGAATCTTTCATAAGCCTCTTATCCTTATCCATCAGAGGGCAGACAGAATGAAAACCCATAACAGAAAACTAACCAACCTGATCACATGGACCACAGCCTTGTTTAACTCAATGGAACTATGAGCCATGCTATGAAGGGCCACCCAAGATGGACGGGTCATGGCGGAGAGTTCTGACAAAACATGGTCCACTGGGAAAGGAATGGCAAACGACAACAGTATTCTTGCCACAAGAACTCCATGAACAGTATGAAAAGGCCAAAATATAGGACACTGAAAGATGAACTCCCCAGGTCATGAGGTGCCCAGTATGCTACTGGAGAAGAGTAGAGAAATAACTCCAGGAAGAATGAAGAGATGGAGCCAAAATGAAAACAAACCAAGTTGTGGATGTGACTGGTGATGGAAGTAAAGTCCGATGCTATAAAGAGCAGTATTGCATAGGAACCTGGAATGTTAGGTCCATGAATCAAGGTAAATTGGAAGTGGTCAAACAGGAGATGGCAAGAGTGAACATAGACATTTTAGGAATCAGTGAACTCAAATGGACTGGAATGGGAAGATTTAATTCAGATGACCATGATATCTACTACTGTGGGCAAGAATCATCATAAAAAATGAGTAGCCCTCATAGTCAACAAGAGTCTGAAATGCAGTACTTGGAAGCAATCTAAAAAAATGACAGAATGATCTGTTTGTTTCCAAGGCAAACCATTCAGTATCACAGTAATCCAAGTCTGTGCCCAACCACTAAGGCTGAAGAAGCTGAACAGTTCTATGATGGCCTACAAGACCTTCTAGAACTAACACCAAAGAAAGGTGTCCATTTCATCATAGGGGACTTGAATGCAAAAGTAGGAAGGCAAGAGATACCTGGAGTAACAGGCAAGTTTGGCCTTGGAGTACAGAATGAAGCAGGGCAAAGGTTAACAGAGCTTTGCCAAAAGAGCACACTGGTCATAGCAAACACCCTCTTCCAACAACACAAGAGACGTCTCTACATGTGGACATCACCGGATGAACAATACCAAAATCAGGTTCAATAAATCATATTCTTTGCAGTCAAAGATGGAGAAGCTCTTTAGTGTCAGCAAAAACAAGACAAGAATACTGTGGCTCAGATCATGAACTCCTTATTGCAAAATTCAAAGTTAAATTGAAGGAAGTAGGGAAAACCAGTAGAACATTTAGGTATCACCTGAGGCTAGGTGAGAATAACAAACTCAAGGTATGTGATAAACTAAATTTAAGATCAATAGGTTAAAGGGGAGAACCATCAATTTGGCTTTTAGGTTCTGCTCTCTGGTTTATAATGAGAACCATATGCTTAAGATAAAGCCAGGACCACAGAGCAACACACAGCTTTATGCTCCATGACTCTGCTTCTTTTTGTACTTCAAGGCCAAACTTGCCTGTCGTTCCAGGTATCTCTTGACTTCTTACTTTTGCATTCTCTCCCCTATGATGAAAAGGACATCTTTTTTTGGTGTTAGTTCTAGAAGGTCTTGAAGGTCCTTATAGAACCATTCAACTTCAGGTTCTTCGACATTAGCGGTTATGGCACAGGCTTGGATCACTGTGATGTTGAATAGTTTGCCTTGGAAACAAACTGAGATCATCCCGTCATTTTTGAAATTGCACCTAAGTACTCTATTTCAGGCTCTTTTATTGATGGTGAGGGCTACTCTATTTTTTCTAAGGGATTCTAGCCCACAGTAGTAGATATAATGGTCATCTGAATTAAATTCGCTCATTCCAATCCATTTTAGTTCACTGATCCTAAGATGTCCATGTTCACTCTTGCCATCTCCTGATTGACCATGTCCAATTTACCTTGATTCATAGACCTAACATTCCAGGTTTCTATGCAATATTGTTTTTTACAGCATGGGACTTTCACCACCAAACACATCCACAACTGGGTATTGTTTCTGCTTAGGCCTAGCCCCTTCATTCTTTCTGGAATTCTTTCTTTCCCTTAGTAATTGCCCTCCACTCTTCCCCAGCAGCATACTGGATACTTTCTGACTTGGGGGACTCATCTTATGGTGTCATATTTTTTTGCCTTTTCATGCTGTTCATCGGGTTCTTACGGCAATAATACTGGAGTGGTTTGCCATTTCCTATAACCTTTGACTGTGTGGATCACAACAAACTGTGGAAAATTTTTAAAGAGATGGGATATACCAGACCACCTTGCATGTCTCCTAAGAAACCTGTATGCAGGTCAAGAAGCAGTAGTTAGAACTGGACATGGAATAACTGACTGGTTCCAAATTGGGAAAGAAGTACGTCAAGGCTGTATATTGTCACCCTGCTTATTTAACTCATATAGAGAGTATATCATGTGAAATCCAGGTTGGATAAATCACAAGCTGGAGTCAAGTTTGCTGGGAGAAATATCAACAACCTCAGGTATGCAAATGATACTACCCTAATGGCAGAAAATTAAGAGGAACTAAACAACCTTTTGATGAAGGTGAAAGAGGAGAGTGAAAAAGCTGGCTTGAAACTCAATAGTGAAAAAATGAAGATCATGGCATCTGGTCTCATCACTTCATGGCAAATAGAAGGGAAAAAATTGGAAATGGTGACAAATTTTATTTTCTTGGACTCCAAAATCATTGCAGATGGTGACTGCAGCCATGCAATTAAAAGACACTTGCTCCATGGAGGGAAAACTATGCAAACTTAGATAGCATATTAAAAAGCAGAGACATCACTTTGCAGAAAAAGGTCCGTATAATAAAAACTATGATTTTTCCCATAGTCATGTACAGATGTGAGAGTTGGACTATAAGGAAGGCTAAGGGCCAAATAACAGATGCTTTCAAATTGTGGTACTGGAGAAGACTCTTGAGAGTCCCTTGGACAGTAAGACGATCAAACCAGTCAATCCTCAAGGAAATCAGTTCTGGATATTCATTGGAAGGACTGATGCTAAAGCTGAAGCTGCAACACTTTGGCCACCTGATGGGAAAGCTGACTCACTAGAAAAGACCCTGAGGCTATGAAAGATTGAAAGCAAGATTAGAAGCGGGGGGCCGGAGGATGAGATGGTTGGATGGCATCACTAACTCAGTGGACATGAATATGAGCAAACTCCAGGAGATAGTGAAGAACAGGGTTGCCTGGCATGCTGCAGTTCATGGGGTCACAAACAGTCAGGCACAACTTGGCGACAGAACAACAACAAAAGTGACCTCTCGGTTTCACATTGTGTGGGTGATAAGCACTCGTTTGTATTTTCTAAAGACTCCCGTGATTATACTTGGTTCTCCCAACCTGCTTCCCAGGGAAATATGCAGGGTGATGCCCATTTGGAAATCTAGCACATGCGCTTTGAATTCAGCAAAAATATCCTACTACAGCTGTGTTTTGTCATCGGGCAGCAATATTTAACTAGCATGTTTCTATAAACAGAAAAAAAATTTGAGGTAAAATTTACAAAGAGACTAAATTAAAACATACACAAACAAAAAGAACTTAAAATTAAGGAATACCAAAATTAGTGTCAAACTTAAAAAAAAAAAAACATCTAACACACATTAAACCAAAACTATATGTTGAAAGGGAATAATCAGTTGCTGAACCTTTCACTACACCACAATATCTCTTTTTGTCAGAGGGAAGCTGGAAAAAAAAAGACGAGTGTAAATGTTCTTTCACTTCTGAAAAAAATCATTAAATATTTTGTATTTTGCTATCATAAATGGTTAAATTTGAATGCCTTGACAATCTACATGGTGATTACTTGGGATAAACACTGTCAGGGGTCAGGTAGTTGAGCTAAGAGTGGACTGTGTTCCTTCTGGTGTGGAGACTAGTTAAGTGCTTGGTTCTGGAATTCAGACTGAGGCCGGCAAAAATCCCAGCTTTTGTTCTTAACCACCCACCATAAGGCAATTGTCAGAAAGAATTCATGCCTTTGGAGCCTCAGTATAAGGATGTGAGTTTGCTTCTTTAATTGGCTTATTACATATGGAAAGGGCATTGGGCTGCAAAACAGGAAGGGGCCTACTGTGGCTCTGACATTCCTGTTTGAACTTAACTCTCTGGGCACCAATATCCTTTTTTGTAAAGATCTGGATAAAAGAAGAAGCAACTATTTACATTTCCTTGAAAGTGGAGATGACACAGCTAGATTCAGTAGCCTTTTGGGGGAATCCTGTGTTTGGGCAGATGGCATCTTAAGTGGAAACATCCTAGACCCTCCACCTTTCCCCCCTCGCTTCATGGCAGGTAGACTAGCATACAAGTAGCCAGAGACGGAGGGACAGTTCAGAGCGGCTCAGCGAGTTAACCAAGGCTAGCTCATCCATAGTCATGTCTTGCTCAGGTCCTCACCAATAACACAGAGAGAGGAGGGCAGACAAAACAGAGTTTGTCCTTTGACATTCTTACAGCTGCAGATCATTTTCTTTCACCTTTCTTTTTGACTCCAAGCTGTCTCTGGTGTTCATTTTAACCTGATTTTACCTGCATGAAAGAGGAGGAGAGACCCCGTGTGATTTGTCCTGTTCTGCAATTCCTGTGGATGGACTTGCATGTGAGGTCAGGGTGGCCTGTGTTTTGCTTCTGAAAGATTAATGCAATCAGCCTCTTCCAAGAATGTCCTCAAATCCCCTGAGGGTTCTTAGATGGTGCAGTTTGCATTTAGCTATTTACATTAGCAAAGACTGTTGTACAAACAGGCACTGGCAGCCTGGCAGTCAGGGCTCTGCTGGCTTCACTTCAGAGAAGGACTCAGAAGTGGGAGTTAAATGAGCCCAGCAGGCACTTAACCTCTGGGTCTGGAAAAATCCTGACTCACAGAGTGATTTGGGAGGTGGGATGGCAGACCCATTTGGTCAAGAAGCTTGAGGGTCCTCAAAACATAACTTAGTAAAGATAGTGATGATTAAAGATAAGATGGAACTATTATTATGTGCCAACAACAGTCTAGTAATCCTCAGAGCAATTTGCCATGCATTTTATTCCTGTTTTAACACGTGGAAACTGAGGCACAGAGAAAATATCTTGACTGATATTTCAGAGTCCCAGAACTCTGAGTAGTGGCGTGGGGAGAAATGCAGGCACTCTGTCTCCAGATCCTGTGCTTTTAGCCATTATTCCATATGACTCAGAAAATGTACTTGCTACCAGTGTGTCCGTTGGTCTGGACAGTTTCTGGAACAATCCAGCAATACCTATGAAAATAAACACTAATTAACTAATTCAGCAATTCCACTCACATCTACCTTAGGGAAATACACTCACTCATTCACCATGAGGCTTCAGTTATAGCACTGTTTGTGTGAGCAGAGGTGCTAAATATGAACCAGTAAAGTATGGATGGATAAACTATAGTTCTTACACTGTGGAATGGCACAGTGATATTATAGAATGAAGCACAGTGTGGAGACGTCTTTAAGACCTATTGCTGAGTGATAAAACAAGTTGCAGAATGAAGCAAATGGTATGATACCACTTATGTTAAAAAACAAACACATTCTTGCCTATTTTCTCTGCATCTATATAGGTGTGAAAGTATCTGGAAAGATACCAGCAGAATAATAACAATGGTTATTTCTGGGAAGGGGCAGAAGGGAAGGTAAAAGAGATTTTAATCAGAGGGGCCTGGCCTTATGTATAAAGTGTTCTCTTTTTTCATGTTTTCTTATTCATTTTCATATCTTTATGTTTCACTTATGCAATTAAAAATAAATAGAAATTGACAGGTGGATAAATATATAAAGAAATAGATTAATTTGTTAATGTATGTATGGTTGTGAGAGTTGGACTATAAAGAAAGCTGAGCACTGTAGAATTGATGGTTTTGAACTATGGTGTTGGAGAGGACACTTGAGAGTCCCTTGGACAGCAAGGAGATCCAACCAGTCCATCCTAAAGGAAATCAGTCCTGAATATTCATTGGAAGGACTGATGCTGAAGCTGAAACTCCAATACTTTGGCCACCTGATGCAAAGAACTGACTCATTGGAAAAGTCCCTGATGCTGGGAACAATTGAAAGCAGGAGGAGAAGGGGACGACAGAGGATGAGATGGCTGGATGGCATCACCAACTCAGCGGACATGAGTTTGAGTAAACTCCGGGAGTTGGTGATGGACAGGGAGGCCTGGCGTGCTGCAGTCCATGGGGTCGCAAAGATTCGGACCAACTGAGCAACTGAACTGAACTGAACTGAACTTCAGTTCTGGAAAAAACCCTAAAAGTTGCAAGATGGTAGGGCTGGAAGGGATCCTAGAGATGTTTCAGTCTCACCAATGAAGACAATGGAGCTCTGGAAGATTATGTAGCTTGACTGTGGTCCCCCAGAGCAGCCTTCTCATCGTGAGCACGGGACACATAGGGTGGGCTTGCACCCCTCACTCGGAGCCCAACCACTAGCACTCCCTGGGCAAGTGGCCCTGCAAGGTGCTGCCCCACAGAGCCTCCCAGAGGCGGCCCCATGCTCAGAACCCATGTATGTGCTCTAAAAGTCCTGAGCAGAAGCGCTGTTGAGCTCCCAAATGAAGCAGCCTTTGGCCAGATTGTTCATAGACTTTGTGACAGTTCTCCCACATGCATATTCATCATGAAGGAGAGTGTTTCTATATTTGAAACTACATTTTTTTTTTGTTTGTTTTGGGTGATTGTGTGGCTTGGATTTTTGTTTTTAATTCTTCTCTGAGAATAAAGAGAAGGAAAAATCCTACATTGCTTTCAGCTTGTGCAGCCTCCCCAGAGGTGTGAGATATAAACAGTCTGTTTCCTGTACGGCTTTCCCAAGGGCACTGAACATGTGATGATATTTAATTGGCTGTTCCATGTCTTCAGTGCCTTGGTACAACAGCAGATACGATCATGAAATAAGAAAGAGCATCTGTGGCTGAATCACAGAGAAGGGGAGCAGCTCGGGAGAAAAGAGCAGCTTCCACAGGCAGATCAGGCCTCAGAGAAATGATCTGAGAGGAGACGTTTATGAGATTATTTTCCCCTTTTAAACAAAAGTGAAAGTGAAGTCGCTCAGTTATGCCGACTCTGCGACCCAATGGATAGTAGCCTGCACCAAGCTCCTCTGTCCATGAGATTTTCAAGGCAAGAGTACTGGAGTGGGTTGCCATTTCCTTCTCTAGGGAATCTTCCCAACCCAGGGATAGAACCCAGGTCTCTCACATTGTAGACAGACGCTTTACTGTCTGAGCCACCAGGGAAAGCAGTATTTAAGAAGTCTGAGTTGGGAGGGACCACACTTTGTTACTTGTTCATACATTCTTCTCCTGCTAAGATGCAACCCAGGCATGGGTATGTTGGCCTGCTTTTAAGGAATAAACCTTGGTTGTTGTTTTCAAAGGAAGGGATAGTAATAAAAGTAACTATGGAGTATTTGTTTCTAAGTGCTTGTTTCTTTGTTTTTTTAATACAATGTATTGTTTAGGGCAGATTTAGATTTACGAAAGTTTCAGTGGAAAGTACAGAGATTTCCCACATTCCCCTATTATTAACATTTTTCATTCACGTGGTGCATTTGTTACAGTTGATGCGTCAAATCGATATATTATTAACTGAAGTCCATAGTTTATATCAGGGCCCACTCTTTGTGTTGTGTATTCTGTGGGTTTTGAAAACTGTGTAATGACGTGTAGCCACTGGTACAGATTCAGAAGAGCAGTTTCACCGCTCTAACAATTCCCTGTGCTCCACCAGCCTGCTCGCCACCACCAAACCCCTGCAACCTCTGACCTATTTACTATGACTAATAGTTCTACCTTTTCCAGAATATGTCATTAGAATCATACAGAAGGCCTTTATTTTTAAGATTAGGGGTTTTTTAAGGTAAATTCACCCTTTTCAGGCATACAGTTCTATGAGTTTTAACCAATGTGTACAGGAGTATGAGCACCACCACATTCAAGACATAGACTGCTTCCATCACCCAAGCAGCTCCTTCTTGGCCTTTGCTATGAATTGTTTGATATGGACTTTCAGTCCTCTCTACAGATCTTTGAGAAAGGTGCTCTTGTCATGGCCATTTAAAAAGGGATCTAGGACCCAGAGGTCCTAGATCCTAATCAGGAATGATTAGCTCAGGGGCATACAGTTACTAAAGAGGTGGGGCTAGTATTTGAATCTTGGTGATCTGATTCCACAGTTCGTTTTTTACTGCCTGGTAATAACGTCTTAATGTCCTACCTGTATACTCAAAAAACAATGAAATTGTATTTTATCATACAACATAGTATTCAAAAGAATCTCCTAGTTCACTCCAGTCGCTCAGTCATGTCCGACTCTTTGTGACCCCATGGACTGCAGCACGCCAGGCCTCCCTGTCCATCACCAACTCCCAGAGTTTACCCAAACTCATGTCCATTGCGTCGGCGATACCATCCAACCATCTCATCCTCTGTCATCCCCTTCTCCTCCTGCCTTCAATCTCTCCCAGCATTAGGGTCTTTCCCAATGAGTCAGTTCTTCGCATTAGGTGGCCAAAGTATTGGAGTTTCAGCTTCAGTATCACTCCTTCCAATGAATCTCCTAATTTAATAATAAACATCCACCTCCTCCCCCAACAAAAAATAGAAACGGCTTTCTCAAAGTCCCAAAGTGAGCGGCCAGATGGAACCAGAACCCAGGACTCCTGACTTTAAATAAACCCTCAAGAGCATGCTTTGCTCGTAGTAGGCAATTTACAAGTATCTCTTCATTGGAACTGAAATAGTCACATTCTCAGGGAAAATGAGGACAAGTCAGAATGACCATAAGTCTGAGAAGCACTGAGGCGCTGCACAACTCCAGGCTTTGAGGTCATGTAGTGATCTCATCTGTACCCTCGTCAGAATGTTGAGAAGAAAGCCTAACACAGAAGAATCTGCAGGGAAGGGGCACAACATTAGTATAAAGTGCCTTTGGGGCTTTGGGTTAGCAACAAGCGATACAGAAGAGTAGATTACACATATGAAAGTAGAAAATTTACACTACACAGCCTCACTTTTCCCCCTCCCTCCCCTTCCACCACCTTTTGGAGAAAAGTTTGACTGTTGACAGCCCATCCCTGAAGGTGGTCTAGAACTCCTGTCTCCTGCCTGAAGCTCATTAGCAGATTATTTGGCCTCTCCATAGAAGGGATACTTAGAAAATAGTTCATGTTTTGCAGGATGTTAAGTCTTTATTATGAATATTCAGTGTGGGGAGGAAGGCTGATGGTTCTAGTCTCCAGCAATATTTATGTAAGCAGCTAACAATGGCTTGTTGTATTATTACCTGTTAGTATGCCTATGATTTTTGTTTCCCTTGATTTAAACTTTTCCTAAGCCAGAGCTGAAGTAATCAAAGAAGTTCCCTTATTAAATGATAAATATTGGAGTTAAAGTTACTTTTGTAAGCAACAGTATTTGTCAACTGGCTATTAAGGGAGGGTATACCAAGCTGGAAATGAGAAGAAGTATAATTAAGTTTTCCTGCTCTCAACTAACTCATGGACTATATGAGAAAATACCAACAAATAACTAGAGAGCAACCAGGTTTTCTCATGTTAGCACAATAGCAAGTTTGGAGAAGAACATTCTGTTGACACTAGAGTATGTCCAGGGGCTTCATGGAGCTTGATACATCATAAGGGAGGAGTAGGATTTAGGTAAGTGGCTGAACCAATACCTGGTACCTAGAATGCTCTCAATGATCATTTGTTGAATAAAAAAAGAAGGAAAATGTGTATCTTACAGGTGGAACAGTACTGGCAGAGGCACAGAGATTGAACTGATTGAGGCCAGCCTGACCTGACCAGGGCAGAAAAATGTAGAACTGAACCGGGCAGGGTAGAGTAACACGAGACTGCAGCTGCCCAGCAGGCAGATGACATTTCACTGACACCTTCCACATGCTGCCAACTATAGTGAGGATGACTCATCTCACTCGAGTCTCACAACAGTCTCCAGAAATGAATTCTTACTATCTCTATTCATACGTGTGACTATTTCAGCTTTGAGCAGTAAAGGAATCTTAAGATAACACACTCAATGATCAATGGGTTAGTGGTTCATACCCGTTCTGTCAGACTCTAAGGCCCTGGTTCTCTCCACCGTGTCACACTCTTTCTCAGGAGATGGGTTTGCAGGTAATGTGATAAAGCCTGATCACTTTTGTTCTTAAGGAGAAAAGGGATACAGGAAAGTGATTTAGGAAACTGTTCACTGGGCTGCTTACTAAAGACAAGAGTGTTAAAGGATGAGAATGGATATTGGGGGGCCCAGATAGAAAGGCTGAAATGAATAGTGGCAGCAGTGATGGGAAGGGCAAATATTAAGGCTATTTGAGACAAACTAGAGCAATGAAGCTTAGGTACAGGTTAGACATGAGGGATGACGGATGAGGGGAGCAGTTCAAGTTAATCAAAAGATTCAAGGGCTGACAGAGGAGAAGAAAATGACACTGCCTTGGAGCAAAAAGACGGTTCTGGGAAATAGAATCTTGTGGGTGAGGGGAAGAGGATGACAAGCTCAATTTGGGACATGTTGATTGGGAAGTGATAACCGGAGACATAAATGGAAATATGCTACAGGCATCTAAAAATATGGGTCTAGACAAAGATCAGGCTCAAATATAAAACGGGAAACCTTCTGCATTGAATACAGACTCCATCAACAGAGGAGTGCAGAACAGAGTTGACATCACACCCATGATGATGCAGAAAGACAAAAAGAACCCAGGAGAGCCACTACCCAGGGAGTAGTTGGAGAAGTGGAAGAACAGAGCTGATAGATAGCCAGACAGATAAGTGGGCGGAGAAGTTGTCATAAAGACAAGATGGTAGATGGGTTATGGGGAAAATGACTAGCTCCCGACACTGTCAAATGACTTAAAGACACTCTATGAGTTAGAATATTGGCTGAGATTCTCTAACTGAAAAAATCAAAATGGCCGCATTAAATGGTTCAGGGTTGGAATGTTAATTCCGCAATCATCAGAGCCCCAGGATTCTTCTACTTTATTGCTCTGCCTCCTTAACACTGGGTACAGTGGACTGAATGTGGGTATCCCTCAAAATTATGTGTCAAAATCCCAACTGCCAGCGTGAGGCTATTAGGAGGTGGGGACTTTGAGAGGTGAACTAGGAAACTATGGATTAATACTCTTGTAGAAGGACTCCAGAGAGCTCTCCCGGCCTTCTACCATGAGAGGATACCACAAGGAGGTGGAAGTTTGCAACCTGGAAGAGGGCTCTTACCAGAACCTGACCATTATGGCGTCCTCATTTCAGATTCCAGCCTCCAGAACTGTGAGAAATAAATCTCTGTTGTTTATAAGCTTCCTAGTTGATGCTCCCTTGTTATAGCAGTCTAAATTGGGCTTTGTGCTCATGGTTTAAGTCAGTTCCTCCAGTTCTTGCCATCACATCTGTATTCAAGTTTGCAGAAAGAAGGAAAAGAGGAATGGGAAAGGCCAACCTTGGAAGTTGCACGTTTCAGTTTTCCATGACTGTCCTTGGTTACAGGGAATCTGGGAAATGTAAATCTTTGTTTGGGCAGCCACGTGCTCACTGGACTCTCAGCTTCATACTTTGTAATGAGGGAAGCATGGATATTGGGGAACATTAGCCATCTCCATCTTGAATGGAAAAGATAATAATAATTCAGAAAAGATGCTTTTTGACAAGTGGTTGGCTATTTAAAAGGCCTATTTAACTTTTCTTCCTGCCTCCAGTCTTACTGTCTTCCAAACCATTGTCCGTGCAGCAATTAAAATTAGTTTTCCAAAGTGTCTCACTCTTCTGCTTAAATGCTGCCTTGACTCCTCAGCACTTTTAGGATGAAGCCTTAACCTCCAAGTGTAGCTAGGCTGTTGTCATTCGAATCCTACCTGCCTCTGAAGACTCACCTCTCTGTTCTCCTCCTCATAGAGCCTGTTACACCCTACATTGTTCCCTCAGGGGCTTCCCTGGTGGCTGAGAAGGTAAAGAGTTAGCCTTCAATTCAGGAGACCCAGGTTCAATCCCTGGGTCGGGAAGATCCACTGGAGAAGGACATGGCAACCCGCTCCAGTACTCTTGGCTGAAGAACTGCGCAGAGGAGCTGAGTGGGTTCCAGTCCCTGGGGCCCAAGGAGTCGGTGCCACTGAGGACCCACTTCCACTCGCTCCCTCCCCCTGTGTCTCATGCTGATTGGCAGCTCCTCTCCCACCCTCTCCTATTCCCTCTTCTTAGTATACCTTCCCCACTTCTGCTTGGATTCTTCCCATCTTCTTTATAGCCTAGATACTGCCCCCACCAGGACACTTTCTTAGGTCTTCCAGGACAGAGTTCTGAGCCACATATTGTGGTTGTTCTTCTGTCACTCAGTTGTGTCCAACTCTTTACGACCCCATGGACTGCAGCACGCCAGGCTTCCCTGTCCTTCACCATCTCCCAGAGCTTGCTCAAACTCATGTCCATTGAGTCCATGATGCCATCCAACCATCTCATTGTCTGTCATCCCCTGTTCCTCCTGCCTTCAATTTTTTGCCAACATCAGGGTCTTTTCCAGTGAGTCAGTTCTTTGCATCAGGTGGCCAAATTATTGGAGCTTCAGCTTCAACATCAGTCCTTCCAATGAATATTCAGGACTGATTTCCTTTAGAATGGACTGGCTGGATCTCCTTGCAGTCCAAGGGACTCTCAAGAGTCTTCTCCAACCCCACAGTTCAAAAGCATCAATTCTTCGGCACTCAGCTTTCTTCACAGTCCAACTCTCGCATCCATACATGACCACTGGAAAAACCACAGCTTTAACTAGATGGACCTTTGTTGGCTAAGTAATGTCTCTGCTTGTTAATAAGCTGTCTAGGTTTGTCATAGCTTTTTTCCCAAGGAGCAAGCGTCTTTTAATTTCATGGCTGCAGTCACCATCTGCAGTGATTTTGGAGCCCAAGAAAATAAAGTCTTTCACTATTTCCATTGTTTCCCATCTGTTTGCCATGAAATGATGGGACTCGATGCCATGATCTTAGTTTCTTGAATGTTGAGTTTTAAGCCAGCTTTTTCACTCGCCTCTTTCACGTTCATCAAGAGGCTCTTTAGTTCTTCACTTTCTGTCATAAGGGTGGTGTCATCTGCATATCTGAGGTTATTGATATTTCTTCCGACAATCTTGATTCCAGCTTGTGCTTCATCCAGCCCAGCATTTTACATGAAGTGCTCTGCATAGAAGTTAAATAAGCAGGGTGACAATATACAGCCTTGATGTACTCCTTTCCCAGTTTGGAACTTGCCCGTTGTTCCGTGACCAGTTCTAACTGTTGCGTCTTGACCTGCATACGGGTTTCTCTGAAGTATATATGTGCCATATATACTTGTCCTGAAAGTACCCAGAGTGTCTTGTGTATCACTTATCCAAATCTGCCTTGTAATGCTTGGCTTCTCTGTGTTACCCACCAAACTCTCAGCTCCTTGAAGGAAAAGAAGCCCCTCTGCAAGTCTGAGTGCCTGGAGGTTAGCACAGTGACTAGTATGGAGTGAGAGACTGAAAAGTATTGCTTGCATGAAAGGAAGGAATAATTCTAATGAGAGAAAAACTTAAAAGCTATTATTTATTAAAGCAGCGAAAACACTTTAGATTTCCTGCCCATTTTCTGTTGTTTCTTCGGCTCAGGCTCTGCAACATAATGAGGAACTTATTAATATGCTGACAAATGGCAAAGAAAATGAATTACTTTTACAAGAAACATTAGAATGTGGCATTTATCTTACAACCTGAAACATTGCTGAATGTCATGATTCCATGTCTTAGAGCTAGTCAGATCGTTTTTGGCAATGCCCCTTTCAAGGGAGGGAAAATTGCCTATTGTAAAGGAAGCATCCACAACCCACTATTTAGCGGAGCTGTAAGAGCTTATTTGCTTATTACCATGACAACCACCAGCCCAACACTGCACATTAGTGTACTTGTCTAGACAGTACCAAATTCATCAGCACTTCCTCTGCTGTGTGCCTGATTTTAAACAGGCAGGTGTGGCTCCAAGGTGCTACAGGGAAAGAAAAAAATTTTCTTTTCATGTGGGCAAATGAGAGTGTTGAAGGTATCCTATGAGTGTCTAAATGGCTAGCATTGAAGTATGCACTAATTTGAAAGCTCTAGTTAATCTCTGTTTTTCTTTTTTAATAAAAGCTTACTAGAAATAAAGAACTAGAAATACATCCATATGGTTTGCCAACTGTGTCTAAAAATACTTTATATGAAAGAAGGAGCTTACTAACTTTCAAATTTATGACAAACTAAAAATCAAAAATGTCTTTTAATTACACTTTTCTTCTTGTCAACAGTATTTCAACTCAAAGACACCCAAAACCATAAACCAGACATCTATTGACTTAGAGTATTTGTAGTGTTCTTCAAGGGAGGAAGCTGAGAAAGACTCAGCCCTGTGGATCCAGTCTCTTGAGCCCTGCCGAATCTCTGGGCTGGGCATTCCTTGGTCAGGGCCCTCCTGAGACTTGGTCTTAAATCTCTGGCAGTGCCGGAAAATGAAATAGCAAGTGTCCTCTGGGAATATTTTGGAATGGAGGACCTAGAAAGAACACGTGTATATTTACCCTGGAAATTGATGCAACCAGTAGTTTTAACTAAGTTCATGAGTATGAATAGAAACTTTGAATTCTATTTGTGTACAGTTAACTATGTGACTGGTAACTCTGTATGCAATTTATTCTAATTTGATAGTAAATAACTGAGGTTAGGCAGGGACATTTGGCCCAGGCCTTATATTCACAAAGGGCAGCAAACTTAGGAAGTTGACCTTGTCTCCAAACAAGGACATACAAAGAGTCAGATGTGCTGACAGAATTAGAACCAAACTGCATGCATCATATACCTAAACTTGGGCCCCTTGCTAGACTGTACTGTCTTGCAGAGCACTGTGAGATTGTAGAGTTTATAAATTCCATCATTATTGCATGGAGAGCACAATCATATCACATTAATTTGTGTGTGTAAAAAGCATTGGTTTTTTAAAGAATAAGTAAATAACATGGAAAAGAAAATGTGTTTCACATGTCTTCCTTTTTGAAAATATACGTTGCTGTTGTTTGTTGTTCAGTTGCCCAGTCGTGCCCAGCTCTTTGTGACCCCATGGACTGCAGCATGCCAGGCTTCCATGTCCTTCACTGTCTCCCAGGAGTTTGCTCAAACTCACGTCCATTGAGTCAATGATGCCATCCAACCATCTCATCCCCTTCTCCTCATGCCTTCAATCTTCCCTAGTATCAGGGTCTTCTCCAATGAGTCAGTTCGCATCAGGTAGCCAAAGTATTGGAGCTTCAGCTTCAGCATCCATTATTCCAATGAATATTCAGTGTTGATTTTCTTTAGGATTAACTGGTTTGATCTCCTTGCTGTCCAAGGGACTCTCAAGAGTATTCTCCAGCATCACAATTTGAAAGCATCAGTTCTTTGGTGCTTAGCCTTCTTTATAGTCCAACTCTCTGTACATCTGTACATGAACATCTGTACATGAACACTGGAAAAATCATAGCTTTGACTATATGGACTTTTGTCAGCAAAATCATGTCTCTGCTTTTTTTTTTTTGACATTTGATATGAGATTTACCTACACTTTAACATAAATTATTTGATCTGGGGGTCAGATATAATTTTTTATTTCAACAGGACTTTCACATGATTACAATCACAAAATTGGCACTATTAAAAAATGAAATCAGAGCTAGACAAAGTATGCAGTTTTATGCCAATTTAAATCTCAACATGCACACTCCCCTCCCCCATTCATGAACTTCGAAGAATCTGCTGTGAGCTTATTAAAACACAGGTTACAGATGACTGTTTACAGAATAAAACCTCTTTTCCTAATGCTACTCATTTTGTTGTAGAAAAATATTACAAATAAAAATTAGTGCTGTTCAGGGTGTTCATTTCAAAGTCACATATGATACACAGGTTCAAGCCATCTTTTCCTCCCATATAAAGATATCACAATACGCAAAATGGAGACTGAATTACTGATCAACCACTTCCCCCTCAATGATGACACAGTTTACTATGCTGACATTAAAAATGAGAGTGAAGTAAAACATTTCCAGGTATTGAGTACACATATAATTTGTTCCTAGTCTGAAATTCAGAAAAAAAAGCTATAGAAACATGATGAAATTTATATTTCTTCCTGATACAAGAAATTTGTCTAAAAAATTTGTAATTATAAAGCAAAGTTGCTCTTTATAAAGAAATGGCTAACTTTTTTCCCCCCATGGTTAGAGTCTTACTTGGAGATGACTCCAGTTTTCAGTTGGGCTCTCTTTTCCTGGGTGGGTGGGGAGAGGTGGATTGTTGTTACTATTATACAGCACATTCGATAAACCTAAGGATGTTCCAGAGGACTACAGCCCACTGTTACAATCTGCCAAACTGTAATAGTTTCCTGTCTTGTGATTATGTAAATTTTAAAGAAAAGAGGTCTCTTACAAGCTATATACAGCAGTTTACACTTCAGTGTTTCTCTCTCACACAGTTCAAATTGATTGATGACAAGCACTTGTCACATAAACTTCTGTAGGCACATCTCCATTCCGGCGCTTCACTGGAGGGGTGAGGTCTTCTGTGGGATCATGATTCTGGATTCCATTTCCTGAATAAGCGGGACTGTATAATATACTAGTTCTTCCCAGCCATGTTTATGCCATGCTGCATTCCGTGTATCTTCCCTGGTCTGAAGATCCTTGTAAGCCCAAAGATGGTGCACAATTTGGGAGAAGAAGCCTCCAACCGCTTCATTGCCGTCCTGTCTGAAGCGAAGAGCAAGAGCCCAGTAATTGCCCCATTGAAACATAGTTCCTGGTCGGAGCTGGCAGGATCTGAGTTCATGTATGTTTGGTCTGGACCGTGGGATGGGCTCATTCCAGAAAATCAACGCCACCAGCAGCTGATTCTCTAGAGAAGCCTGTTGCTTCTTGCCTTATGGAATTCCAAAATTCCTGATTTTCTTTGAGTTTATTCATCACCTTGGTGAGGGCTGGATAGCCTCCTTCATACCCCCTGAGGCGAACAGCTTGATCCTGCTCGCCATACCACTTTCCAAGTCCCCACCAAAGTACAAGGGTAATGTTTATCTTCATGAATCTTTTGCAACACCTCTTGACCGATTTTGTTGTATGCTTCTAGGCGTTCCGGTGTCACATCGTGAAACTGTAATTTGTACAGACTGCTGGTTTCCTTTTTGGCTAGGAGGTTAGAGTGAGCATCTGTCCCTGGGTCAACTTTCTGGACAAACAAGGATTTTAGCCAGCCGTCCTCTCGAGGTCTGTTATTGGAAGATGTCAGTTTCCGGAGATGGGGCAGGAGGCGGCAGGGGCTGGCCCGCCCAGATAGCCGCTGGCCAAGGCTGCCGCGGGTGCGCAGCCCTCCAGCCGCCGTCTTGCTCAGGTGGCTCGCTCCCACCGCGCGGGCGAGGTCTCTGCTTTTTAATGTGCCGTCTAGGGTGGTCATAGCTTTTCTTCCAAGGAGCAAGCCTTTTAATTTCATGGCAGCAGTCACCATCTGCAGTAACTTTGGAGCCTAAGAAAATAAAGGTCTCTCACTGTTGCCATTTTATCCCCATCTATTTGCATGAAGTGATGGGACCGGATGCCATGATCTTAGTTTTTTGAATGTTGAGTTTAAAGTCAGCTTTCTCACTCTCCTGTTTCACCTTCATCAAGAAGCTTTAGTTCCTCTTTGCTTTCTGCCATTAGGGTGGTGTCATCTGCATATCTGAGGTTATTCATGTTACTCCCAGCAATCTTGAAAATATATAGTCTCATGAAAATGAAGAGGCCATGGTTCTGTTATGACAGAAGCCTCTGGGGTCAGGCATCACTTTTATTAGTGTTTGGTCCAAGTCTTTTTGCTTGACTTTATGACTTTTGGTGGATGCTTAATAAAACATTAGTTTAATACATGTATGAATGAACCATGAATGTGAATAAACATGTTTTGGTTTCTAAGCAAGGTCTCTTAAATTATATACAAATAACTATAAAATATGCCATGGTTAGCTAATAAATGTCATATACAGGGAGCAAACCCAGAAAAGTTTGATATCATCTCATTGAACTCTATAGCCAGAGAATCACCTAGAAGAACACTAATATATCACTGGTTGAGAAAAAAACAGTGGGAGAAGTAAACTTGAATGAATGGAAAGTGAACTGCAAAATATTTTATTTAAAAAAATGAAGTTTTATTCTTCTCAAGTTAATGTAACTCAGAATAGACTGTGGTCTAATAGAGGTCAAGCTCTCTGCTTAATAATAGCAGCAAGAAGCCCTTTGTGGTGTTTCCTCCAGCTGCTTTAACAAATTTCCACACATCTAGTGACTTTAAACAATACAAATTTGGAAAAGATCTTGATGCTGCGCAAGATTGAAGGCAAAAGCAGAAGAGGGAAGCAGAGGATGAGATGGTTAGATAGCATCACTGACTCAATGAGCATGAGTTTGAACAAACTCCGGGAGATAGTGAATGACAGGGAAGCCTGGCGTGCTGCAGTCCACAGCGATCACAAAGAATCAGACAAGACTTAACCACCAACAATAGCATGTTCGTAATAGTTTGTGTTATCTTGGGAATATCGTTTAAACCTTATCTCAGCTTCAGTTGGGAATGCGTTTAGCTATAGGTAATAGAAAAATTATCTTCATTAGTCTCTTAAATAAGGGTTTATAGTCTCACATAATAAAATCCAAAAATAGGCTGTTGAACCAGTATTTTTTTTTTCTTTTCATTCCTGGTCACATAATAGCCATGGCGGTTCCAGTCCTCACAATCACATACAAAGCAGGAAGGGAGAGTGGAGGAGCGTTTCAGCTGTAGTTTAGTTCCTTTAAGCAAAAACCAGCACACGTACAACCAAAAAAGATGCCCCAGAAGCCCTAGCAGATTTCTACTTTATGAGACATGAGTCTGAACTGAAGCACATACTCCTACAGCAGGACTAGGAAAAACGAATACCTAGATTGAAGCAGGGCAATTTTTCTCTTGAACACATTGAGGATTTTGTTAGCAATGAGGTTGGGATGATGGAATGAATGGATGTCAGGTAGTCATACAATTATGTCTACCACGTTCCCACTTTGCAAAATGAAGCTAGTAACACCTAACCTACAAACTCCATAGAGTCCTATCAAGTATGTGTGTGTGTGTGTTTTGTGTTAGTCACTCAGTCGTGTCGGACTCTTCACGACCCCATGGACTGTATCCCACCAGACTTCTCTGTCCATGGGAATCTCCAGTCAAGAATACTGGAGTGGGTTGCCGTTCCCTTTTCCAGGGGATCTTCCCAACTCAGGAATCAAACTTGGGTCTCCATGAGGTTCTGATAGGATCACATGTGTGAAAGAGCTTTGCAGAATGCCTTGCAAACTATTGAGTAGTTTATTTTATGCATAAATTAGACAGTATTCTATCCTATGCTCAACTAAGTACATAGTAGGTACACAAATATTTATTTAGATTTTATGTTGAAAAGTAAACTTACCTTGTATTTCTGACAGAGGACTTTTATAAAATAATGCTATACACTGGGCTGATATGGTTTTTTCTTCTTTTGGAATGTATAGATTATCACCATGGTAATAACAGTAACCATAACAGCAAAGACTATCAACACTTCATTACAATTTAATGACAGAAAGGAAGGGAAAATATCTTGTCAGTTTAGTTGTACGGGAGAGTTTTGGTAAGAACATACTGTTACTTGACCAGTAACATCTGTACTCTTAAGAAAACAACAGGAAAAGCCAAAATATTGGTTTTATAGCTGATTGTGAAAAGTCATCATTCTGAGGCATAGTGTCCTGGGGTGTCACGTGGAGCTAGGGGCCAAGTGGGAAACACTCACATTTTGAATCGTCCATATCACTTCCTGTGACTCTGGTCATTGCTCTTCATGCTCTGGAAGGAGAATGCTTTCTGGTCCCTCAGCTAGTGAAAGCAAACTGCATCGCACCCTTAGGTTCCCTCTCATTTAATTTTTAAAGACCAATTTATCATGCTGTGAAGCTCTATTAAATATTAGGCTAAAACTTTATTAACTATTGTTATGCTAAAGCTAATGAAGGGGACAACAGAGAATGAGTTGGTTGGATGGCATCACTGACTTGATGGAAGTGAGTCTGAGCAAGCTCCAGGAGCTGGTGATGGACAGGGAGGCCTGGCATGCTGCAGTCCATGGGGTCGCAAAGAGCTGGACACAACTGAGCAATGGAACTGAACTGACTGAAAGATAATGTAGTTTATGTCAATGGGGATAAAGGCTGGATTTATTTTCTTCATTTTACTAAGCATTATGACTTCATGTAGATTTAGTCAATAGAGTATAATCCATCATCATCATGGCATCTAATCCTTTATTACTTCAAAAGGCATCTCTAGACAATATTGATGTTTTCCTCCATAGATAAGTTTATATTATCTCACCTGTAAAACTGACAATAGCTCCTTAATTATTCAAGAAGTTCATGTTCAAAAATATCCAGTTGTCTCCAATATACCTTTTAGATCTGGTTTATAATATATAGACATAGATTATATATAAAAATAGACTCTATATGTAAATATCATATATATGTGTGTGTGTATGTGAAAACCATGTATCTGTATATGAAATGTATGAATTGAATGAAATAAAGAATTGGTTTATGGGATTATGTAAGCTGGCAAGTCTGAAATCTAAAGGGCAAGCTGGCAGGTTAGACACTCTCAGATGGCAGCTTCTCCCTCAAGGAAACCTCAGTTTTGCTTTTAAGGCCTTTCAACTGATTAAATGAGACCCATCCACATTATCCCATGGATAATCTCTTTTCCTTAAAGTCAAGTGATTGTAGGCATGAACCACATCTAAAAAATACATCCATAGTGATGCCTAGATCAGTGGTTAGCTGAAATCTGGCTGCTATAGCCTAGCCAAGTTGACACATAGAACTAAATTCCACAGTGTTGTTTAGCTTTTTCTTCTAGTCCTGTGGTGTCCTATATGGTGACCACCAGCTCCTAATAAGCACTTGAAATGTAGTTAGTCTGAACTGTAGTGTGAAATCCATCCCAAATTTAGAAGACGTAGTACAAATAAAGAGTATAAATGATGTCATTAATAATTTTTTTATTATTTGGTTATCATTGTTTTTATTATTGCTTATATGAAATGATAGTATTTGAGGTATGCTGGATTAAAAATGTATTAACCACTACAATTAATTTTATTGGTTCATTTTACTTTTTAAAGTGGATGACTAGAAAATTTTAAATTATGTATGTGGCAACATATATATGTGGGGAGGGCAGTGCTACTCTAGCCTCTGTATTTTCTGTAACCTAGAAATTAGACTCTAAAGATTTGGTTCAGTTCAGTTCAGTTCAGTTGCTCAGTTAGATTAAGCCTCAAGTATCCCAATAAGATTGCATTGTCATGGTACTTCATATGGAGTATAAAGTATTATCTTTGTATATACTATTTTTTTTTTTTTTTCACTGCAGCATAATCTTTTTTTTTTTTTTTAATTTTATTTTATTTTTAAACTTTACATAACTGTATTAGATTTGCCAAATATCAAAATGAATCCGCCACAGGTTTACATGTGTTCCCCATCCTGAACCCTCCTCCCTCCTCCCTCCCCATTCCATCCCTCTGGGTCGTCCCAGTGCACCAGCCCCAAGCATCCAGTATCGTGCATCGAACCTGGACTGGCAACTCATTTCATACATGATATTTTACATGTTTCAATGCCATTCTCCCAAATCTTCCCACCCTCTCCCTCTCCCACAGAGTCCATAAGACTGTTCTATACATCAGTGTCTCTTTTGCTGTCTCGTACACAGGGTTATTGTTACCATCTTTCTAAATTCCATATATATGCGTTAGTATACTGTATTGGTGTTTTTCTTTCTGGCTTACTTCACTCTGTATAATAGGCTCCAGTTTCATCCACCTCATTAGAACTGATTCAAATGTATTCTTTTTAATGGCTGAATAATACTCCATTGTGTATATGTACCACAGCTTTCTTATCCATCGCAGCACTGTTTATATCTTTGTATATACTATTAGTGATTTAGAGCTTGGTCGCAGGATTAAGGTGATGAACACTGAATCTCCCATGGTAAAATTAGGTTTGTCTAATGGCCACCTCATGCGAAGAGTTGACTCATTGGAAAAGACTCTGATGCTGGGAGGGATTGGGGGCAGGAGGAGAAGGGGACGACAGAGGATGAGATGGCTGGATGGAATCACTGACTCGATGGATGTGAGTCTGGGTGAACTCCGGGAGTTGGTGATGGACAGGGAGGCCTGGCGTGCTGCAATTCATGGGGTCGTGAAGAGTCAGACACGACTGAGCGACTGAACTGAACTGAACTGAATGGTAACCCATTCCAGTGTTCTTGCCTGGGGAATCCCAGGGATGGCAGAGCCTGGTGGGCTGCCGTCTATGGGGTCGCACAGGAGTCGGACACAACTGAAGCAGCTTAGCAGCAGCAGCAGCAGCAGCAGCAGACCAGAAAGTAATCCACATGGTGTCACTTTGCTGCCATAAGGACATTCTGTTTCTAATTGCCAATTTATCTAATGATTTCAGTAGCCGTTGATAATTCTTGCTTAAATCAATAATTTCATCAGATTTCAAAAATAGCTAATGTTCAATTTTGTCATTTCTTGTACATAAGTAATTATCTTTAGTCCACCAAGTAGAGGTTTCCTGTTTAACTCAGATCATTTGCTATAAATACTTATTGAAAAGATTCTTGTCTCTTTCCTTTCATTCTTACCTCTCTCCTTCAATTGCCAGTTTTCAGTGTAAAGAATTGATTTAGTGAATACCGTAAATGATGATAAATTACTTTTTTCTTGGTTTCTCTTTTTTCAATATCATTATAAACTTGTGGGTTTTCTTTACATACAGAATATCTTTCAGTCACCTTCAATCATTATTCTCTTTGATGCTTGAGTTTTTATACTTCAACTATGGGTGGCCCTTCAGTTTGTTTCCAGTATCCTCTGACACAATCTCATTGATCCTGGAAAGCTTTCTTGCTTTCTGGGAAAGCGATATATCCCAGACCAGACTCACCTTGTGCCTTCCTGCTCATATTTGAATCCACCATTTCTTTTAAAAAGCCTTGTATTAGGAAATGTGTTTAGAAACTAAGATCTTGTGCTTAGAGTCATAACTTTATTTACTTGTAATTATATCTGAATTTTATGGTCATAAACTTGGGGTTTAAAAAAATGGAATTTTATTTCCCTATAAGCAACCTGAATTTCCACTGATGTTAGTAAACTCTTTCCAATCCAATTAAATTCAGTCCCTTCTGGATTTTTCTTAGGCTTAGTTGGATTTAAATTCAATCAAATTTAGATCTCTTTTGTTTCTTGCAATCCTTACCTTTTCCCCAAAGATAGTATAGATGTCAGGGCTGGGAAACACGAGTGTTTTAAGTTGTTCTAGAACCTAAAAGGAGGTGTCATATTCACGCGTAGGATGCCAGACTTTGAAAGTAATAGCACAGGATCCCTTTTCAGCAACATCCACACCTAAGATGTATGTGTTCTCTCTGTTCCTTGGTCCCCAGGTCTCTGCAGACCACTCTCCGTGCTCTCTGTCCGAGCTGCTAGGAATTTCTAGGTCTAATCATCCACTCACAACTGCTGCCACCTGCATTTGGATTGTAAGAAAATTTAGGATGCTCTCTTTCCCTCCCTCTGGGGCTCCCTCTGGGGCTCCCTCTGGGACTGTCTTCCTGTTCCTTACCACATATTTCTACTTTAATGCTGGCTTCTCTTGAAGTGTTTTGTCTCCTACCCAAGACAATAAATACCACTAATTTTGGTGTAGGAGGCCCAAAGAAACACGAAGAAAGAAAGACTTGTGTTATTGTTTCCAAATATTACTTTGCTGCACATCACTTTGGAAAGATTTGCTATTCCCTGCCTTAGCGCCTACCCTTTCTCACCTCCAGAATTTTGCTCATGTGTTCTTTTTGCATAGATTGACCTTTCCTACTCCCTCCCAGGCTCTGTATATTCAGATCCACCCATTCTTCTGGCCCACACAAGCCTAGAAAATAGTCTTTTCTCCTTCTATTCTAATTATACTTCATTTCTACCTTTCTTGTTGAACTTATTTTTTTATTCATTATTCATTCTATGAACATATACTAAGAATTTTCTTCCTACCAAGGATTGTGCCTTTAAAATCTGAACTGGATTGTATATTCTTTGGAAGGAGAATCAGTGTCTAGTTCATCATTGTATTTCTGTACTCATCAGATATTTCTGAAGGAAGGAATGGCTGAATGAATAAGCATGCAAATTGCTGACCACCCAGACTGCAGGAACCTTACATTTTCTCTAGCTCTTAGGGCTCAGATGCCTAAATTCTTGGCTTTCCATACTTCTCTTTCAAACCTACTTTCATCTGCACCTATTTTCTCTTTTTCCTCTCTATGAGGAGAAAGAGATCCATTTTCAACCTCAGACAAGCCTTTCTACTCATCTTATGTCTAGAATACATCTCCTAATTTCCCTAGGATCTTGATTCAGCAGTGGTCTCCCTTGTTCTATCTTTGCCCTTCCTGTTAGCTCCTTCTACTGCTGCTGCTGCTAAGTAGCTTCAGTCGTGTCTGACTCTGTGCGACCCCAGAGACGGCAGCCCACCAGGCTCCGCTGTCCCTGGGATTCTCCAGGCAAGAACACTAGAGTGGGTTGCCATGTCCTACTCCAATGCATGAAAGTGAAAAGCAAAAGTGAAGTCGCTCAGTCGTGTCCGACTCTTAGCTACCCCATGGACTGCAGCCTACCAGGCTCCTCCGCCCATGGGATTTTCCAGGCAAGAGTACTGGAGTGGGCTGCCATTGCCTTCTCCAGTGAGCTCCTTCTACTCAGCATATAAACAGGCTCTAGTATTTCAAATCTTTTAAAGCCCTGTCCCTCTCTTACCCTAAAATGCTCCTACCTGCCTCTCTATCTTCATCTCCTGTAACTTGCAGCCCTAAAGCTATGTTCCTGTCATACTGAAATATCTGACGCTCTATCTTAGTTCACCTGTCTTTTTTACTTTTCATATGCTCTTTTGCTTGAATATTTTCTCATTCTTTGCCTCCAAGTCTCAGCTCAAGAATTCTCTCCTCTGAGGCGTCCTCTACGGCTCCCACAGAATAGATGGTCATGATTTCACCAGTTTCAACTCCCCTCTATAATTTCACCAGTTTCAGATGTGTTATAATTATCTGTTGATTTATCTGCCTCCCGCAAGTGATTGTGGGATCCTTGTGGGCAGTTACATGGTCTTATTACTAACATGTATATTCCCAGTGGTTGGCTGTAGTAGGTCCTAAGGGCTTTAACTGATATACTGATTAATGAATGAACCAATGAGACTGACCATCTCATTGTCTCTAGCTGCTCCACTGTGCTCAGGAAAAATCCGATGGTAGTTCAAGCCAATGTGTGTTCCTCCTGTAGCCAGCTCTGGCAAGGGCACCCTGACCTTGGCAAGGTTGTGTCATGTATTGAGTAGGAAATCAACTAACTTTCTTGTTTGTGTAATACTCTGGCCAAAGGAAAGATGTCTGTGTGTGGTGAGGACAGCAAATGAAAAGACCTTCTGTGCAAGGAATGTTCCTCTCTTTCATTTCACAGGAGTTACCTCCTTGGAATGTAAACCCTAATTCAAGGAGGGTTACAACAAATCTTGCTCACAAGGCCTTGGACAAGTAGACGGTTGTGGAAATCTTTATTCCAGTGTCTGAACGTTCTGCTAAAGCAAATAGGAAAAGAAAAAGAAAAAAAAAACCTCATAATTATCCATCTTGGCTATAAGTCCTTTCTACCATTCATTGAAAACAAGTACCAGGGAAAAAATCTAAAAAATAATCTAACAAAACCCATTCATTTTGCCCACCCTAATTCACATTTTAAAGATGAAGAGTCTAAGGTCCAGAGTAGTGGGAGGAAACCTGTCCAGTGTCTTGCAACCAGTAACTGGCAAAACTGGTATTTGATCTCAGGTTTCCTGATATCCCACCCAATACCTTTTCCACTTCATTATGCTAATTATATGCATAAATAGAAAAAGCACATGAAGAGGAAAAGACTTGACCACAGCAGCTGGAATGTATTATGATACTGTAAGGTAATTTACCAGCATACATATGATTCCAAACATTACTGCATTTGTCATTTCCTAATATTGGTCTATGGAGAAGGCAATGGCACCCCACTCCAGCACTTGCCTGGAAAAGCCCGTGGATGGAGGAGCCTGGTGGGCTGCAGTCCATGGGGTCACTAAGAGTTGGACACGACTGAGTGACTTCATTTTCACTTTTCACTTTCATGCAGTGGAGAAGGAAATGGCAACCCACTCCAGTGTTCTTGCCTGGAGAATCCCAGGGACGGGGGAGCCTGGTGGGCTGCCGTCTCTGGGGTCGCACAGAGTCATACACGACTGAAGCGACTTAGCAGCAGCAGCAGCAATATTGGTCTATGACCTGGTGTTGATCTTTCCTGATACTAAAAATATTTTAGTTTGAAATAATTGTTTCACATTTTGGTTCTTCAACTACAAAATGCATGGTTCTACTTTGGAAAGATCATGAAATCAATGACAGAATTAACGTGTGATAATGAAGCACAGTATTTGATAATGAAATTGCCAGATTACCATTAGATAGATGTTAAGAGCTGGAAAGGGTCTGAAGTTTTACCATCCGTACAACCTTTCAAGTCAGCTTCATGGCTGCTGATGAAGACACAAAACCCCTGGGTTAGAATCACAAGACTTTATCAGTCCTGGCAAGAGCAGTAGTCAGAGTGCATTTGCCTTCGCACTGGTTTCCTAAACCCCAAGTCCTGCAGGGCAACACAAAGAAGGCTGGGTGATAGTAGCTTTCATAGTGGGTTGGTGACAGAAGAACCTGGAGGTTAGGGAATCTGAATCTTCTATAACATGGAGTAAGGCTGGCTGCCTTTTGCTGTAAAGGGAGACACCATCTCTATCTCCAAAGGCTGCCTGCTGTACAAACAAAAAATATCCCTGGAAAACTCATCTGAAACAAAGATTGTCAGAACCTCTATTTACAAAACATGCAAAACCAAGATGGATCCACAGAATATCCCCTTGTACTGATACCTGCCTACTCATTTCTTTACCGTCTTGGCTTCTGGTGATTTTTTCCATGAGTATGCCAGCAGAAGCTGGGGCCACTCTGCTTAATCTGGCTGAGAGAAGCTGGGACTGAATCTGTGAATTAGTCTTACACAGCATTTAATTAAGGATACTCTCACTAAAACTTCAAGCAACAGGATGAGGCCATCTGCTGTGCTTGCTTTAATCGTGCACCTAGGGCTCAGACCCACTTAGCTAAATAAATCCCATAAACCATCCGTGTCTACTGTAGAAAGTGTCAAGTGGTTTCTCCTTGAATTGCTTGGCCTGAGGCATTAATCCAGGTGCAGTAAGATGTATTAGTGATTGGACAGATTCCATCTTGGCCTGCAAGGAGGAAGGAAGTCTAGGAAGATTCTGTCCTCCAGACTAACTCTGGCCTGTGGATTGAGACTGACCTAAATGCCTTCCAGCACCAAAGTGAGTCATCAATCAGTTCAACTAAAGTCAGGGGGAAAATGTGTATTGTCTTTTTTAGTTGAAGGATTCCTTTTGTAGAGAAAACTGTCTTGAGGGTGCCCCTAAGTTACAAGTCAGTTCTCCCTTGAGAATTTTCCCTGAAGTAACCTTATTTTGGAGAGGTCATTGCCGCTGTCTGAGGACTACATGCTCTAGAAGTGGTATTTCTTTCAACACTTTTAGGTCTCCTATGACCATCTCTAAGGTGCAAAGCACTGTGTTTTAAGGAGGGAGGCAAGTTAGTGCCTGGCTTTCACAAAGAAACACAGTCCTGGGCAAGCCGCTGTTGTTTACCATCCTTGGAGCCCACCAGATGGGGCAGACTTCAGTCAGGGGCACGGGCTGCCAGCGCTTCACAGCCCATGTGTCCTCATGGCCAGCCCACAGTTCCAACTTCACTATAGGAATTGAATCTAATCCTTCTTTTTGGAGGAACTGCCTGAGTGTGTTCAACTTTACCAATTTGTCCACAATATCATCGCATTCATCCAGTCTATGGACAGACTGAATATCAACTATGGGGCTAGGAGTAAAGAGATCCAGAGAGGCTGGCAGATATTTTGCATGGAAAGTGCAGAAGTTGGGGCCTTTATAAGACATACAGAGGTTGTTTATGTCTACCACTTTGGCCTGTATGGGTCACTTGGCAAGCAGTGTACCCAACCAGGTGACCCTTATCCTTAGGCCATCATTGGACCATGTAAAACCCACAAGAGAATAAGATGGTAGCACCAGAATTAAGTTTGGATTCTCTAGGTTTCTGTTAATCTGGCTGCCATCAAGAAGTTGCACCAGTCAGGTTGGCCTGAGGTTGCCATTAGGGAAAAGAGAGAAGTGTCATGTCCAGAAATGTCAGGGTGGAACCTCCAGTTTTCAAAACAGATGCACATAATTCCTGATTATTACCCAGAACATGTCTGAGAGAAGATGATTCCTTTCTGGGGGTAGCCACATTCAATGAACAAAACTCCTTGTTAAAAATATTGTAGACCAGGAGGTGAGACAGGTAGAGTCAGAAATCTTTGGGCTTTGTCCTTTGAGAAGGTCAACATTCCACAGTGCAACAAGTTTATGGGTGGGAGGGAGAGTGAAAAGTCCACTGAATCCATTGACAACCATCCCACTATAGGGTGGTTTTTGCAGTAAAACTCATGTATTTTCAAACTCTAAAAAGCAGAAAACATGACATAAATTAGTTTTAAGCACCAGAATGGTATGATCAAGACCAACTGGTGGGACTGAAGCAGTAACATGGGATTTTGTGAGCATTTCAGTGGAAGAGAGGAACTACCAATAGCCCCAAGAAAAAATAAAAAATCCAACTTAGTCTTTCAGGAGCAGATGGAGACACATGCATACAGTGTGGTCTCCTTCACCTTGAGACAGACAGGTCAGCTCTTGGCAGGAATCACAAATCTGGCATGTAGCAGTAGCCTTGGAATTAGAACAAGTGTTTTTGCTTTTGCCCAATCTATGATGGTGGGCATGTTTCCATATCTGGTAAAACATGGATTTAGATGGGAATAGTATCAAGGTGCGTGGTGCAGCTTGATTACAGTTGTCTCATTGAAGAACAAGCCCTTACTGTGGGTGTCTACATAAGTGACTCAAATGGTTGAATCAGCAGCTGTAATTTATTTTTGCTATTCACAGCCCCAAAGAAGGGCTTTCCAAAATGCTAGGCCATTAGTAACAACCCACGAGTCAACAAAAATGGAACAAGGTTCATCAAAGGGAGTATTGGACAAAGAACAGCTTGAATCCTGACCACTGAGGAGAGCAACCATGTCCACTTTTGGTTTGGCATCGATGGCATTGAGATTGAAATACCACAGCAGCACCTGAACACCATTTGGTTTTAGCTGGACTGAGCCATGGGTGAACCAGTCATTTAGGGAAACCTCTGTGCATTGTTGATCTCATTGAACTAGTGGCTTTGCCTTAAGCAATGTCAATTCAGTTCAGTCACTTAGACTCTTTGCGACCCCATGGACTGCAGCATGCCAGGCCTCCCTGTGCATCACCAACTCTTGGAGTTTACTGAAACACATGTCCATTGAGTTGGTGATGCCATCCAATCATCTTATCCTCCATCACCCCCTTCTCCTCCTGCCTTCAATCTTTCCCAGCATCAGGGTATTTTCTAATGAGTCACTTCTTCGCATCAGGTGGCCAAAGTACTGGAGTTTCAGCTTCAACATCAGTCTTTCCAATGAATAGTCTGAACTGACTTCCTTTAGGATGGACTGGATGGATCTCCTTGAAGTCCAAGGGGCTCTCAAGAGTCTTCTCCAACCCCACAGTTCAAAAGCATCAATTTTTTGGCACTCAGCTTTCTTTATAGTCCAACTCTCACATCCTAACATGACTGCTGGAAAATGCATAGCTTTGATTAGGTGGACCTTTGTTGGCAAAGTAATGTCTCTGCTTGTTAACATGCTGTTTAGGTTGGTCATAACTTCTCTATGAAGGAGCAAGTGTCTTTTAATTTCATGGCTGCAGTCACCATCTGTAGTGATTTTGGAGCCCAAGAAAATAAAGTCTGTCACTGTTTCCATATTTTCCCCATCAATTTGCCATGAAGTGATGGGGCCAGGTGCCATGATCTTCATTTTCTGAATGTTGAGTTTTAAGTCAACTTTTTCACTCTCCTCTTTCACTTTTATCAAGAGGCTTTTTAGTTCTTCTTCGCTTTCTGCCATAGGATGGTGTCATCTGTGTATCTGAGGTTATTGATATTTCTCCCAGCAATCTTGATTCCAGCTTGTGCTTCATCCAGCCCAGTGTTTCTCATGATGTACTCTGCATATAAGTTAAATAAGCAGGGTGACAATATACAGCCTTGACATACTCCTTTCTATATTGGGAACCACTCTGTTTTTCCATGTCCAGTTCTAACTGTTGCTTCCTGACCTGCATACAGGTTTCTCAAGCGGCAGGTCAGGTGGTCTGGTGTTCCCATCTCTTTCAGAATTTCCCAGAGATTTTTGTGGTCCACACAGTCAAAGGCTTTGGCATAGTCAATAAAGCAGAAATAGATATTTTTCTGGAACTCTCTTGCTTTTTCCATGATCCAACAGATGTTGGCAATTTGATCTCTGGTTCCTCTGCCTTTTCTAAATCCAGCTTGAATGTCTGGAAGTTCATGGTGCACATTCTCCATGGCTTGGAGAATTTTGAACATTACTATGCTAGCGTGTGAGATGAGTGCAATTGTGCGCTAGTTTGAGCATTCTTCGGCATTGGAATTGAGCCTTTCTTAGGAATTGGAATAAAAACTGACCTTTTCCAGTCCTGTGGCCACTGCTGAGTTTTCCAAATTTGCTGGCATATTGAAGGCAGCACTTTCACAGTATCATCTTTTAGCATTTGAAATAACTCAATTGGAATTCCATCACCTCTACTAGCTTTGTTCATAGTGATGCTTCCTAAGGCCCACTTGACTTCACATTCCAGGATGTCTGGCTCTAGGTGAGTGATCACACCATCATGATTATCTGGTTCATGATCTTTTTTGTATAGTTATGTGTATTCTTGCCATCTCTTAATATCTTCTGCTTCTGTTAGGTCCATACCATTTCTGTCCTTTTGTGTGTATCTTTGCATGAAATGTTCCCTTGGTATCTCTAATTTTCTTGAAGAGATCTCCAGACTTTCCTATTCTGTTGTTTTCCATTATTTCTTTGTATTGATCTCTGAAGAAGGCTTTCTTATCCCTCCTTGCCATTCTTTGGAATTCTGCATTCAGATGGGTATATCTTTCCTTTTCTCCTTTGCCTTTGCTTCTCTTCTTTTCACAGCTATTTGTAAGGTCTCCTCAGAAAACCATTTTGCCTTTTTGCATTTCTTTTCCTTGGTCTTGATCCCTGCCTCCTGTATAATGTCACGAACCTCTGTCCATAGTTCTTCAGGCACTCTGTCTGTCAGATCTAATCCCTTGAATCCATTTGTCACTTCCACTGTATAACCATAAGGGATTTGATTTAGGTCATACCTGAATGGTCTAGTGGTTTTCCCTACTTTCTTCAATTTAAGTCTGAATTTGGCAATAAGGAGTTCATGGTTTGTGCCACAGTCAGCTCTTGGTCTTGTTTTTGCTGACTGTATAGAGCTTCTCCATTGTTGACTGCAAAGAATATAATCAATCTGATTTTGGTGTTGACCATCTGGTGATGTCCATGTGTAGAGTCTTCTCTTGTGTTGTTGGAAGAGGATGACTGACCCTCTGACCAGTGAGTTCTCTTGGCAAAGCTTTATTAGCCTTTGCCCTGCTTCATTCTGTACTCCAAGGTCAAATTTGCCTGTTACTCCAGGTGTTTCTTTTGCACTTCCTACTTCTGTATTCCAGTCCCCTATAATTGAAAAGACATCTTTTTTGGTTGTTAGTTATAGAAGGTCTTGTAGGTCTTCATATAACCATTCAACTTCAGCATTACTGGTCGGGGCATAGACTTGGATTACTGTGATATTGAATGGTAGTGTAATGGGGAATAAAGTTTCCCCCAGGAGGATGGCTGTCATTTCCTCATGTCAAGCCAAGATACTCCCTGGGCTAGGTTAGCTGTATCTTGAGCATTTCATTTTCCTTTGACAAGTGAGGCCTGTTGTGATGTGCCATTCACATCCTGTTAATCGTTGTGTCTGAGTTGATGGCAGTACATAATGGAATTATCAGCCTAAAGAGTTACAAGGGCTCCATGGTCAGGTGTTCAGTGTCAACTGGAGCCCAGTAGCAAACTAAGAGCTGCTTTTCAAAAGGGATGTGCCCAGTAACTTTCTCAGAGAAGTGATGAGTCCACAACCATAGGAGTGCCCCTGATGGAAGCTTCCAGATGAAGGCATCTTCTGCCAGAGGCTTCAGTGGGCGAAATCATTAGCCAGAAGCATATAGCTCCAAGAGGCCATTAAGATTGTAAAGCCCTATTTGGGATGGGCTAGAGAGATGATTAGAAAGCAATTTACATGGTTTTTTTTTTTTTTTTTTTTTTTTAACACTTCTCTACATGCAGCTTTTACCAATCAGAATTCCTCCTGGCACTTATGGGACAAAATGTACAAGCATATAACATATTATTTCTCTTAATAGTGTCAGCTGGAGAATCAGCAGCAACAGTACATTGAATTGGTCCAAATGCCCCACTCATAAATTCACATTAGATTCCCTGTCCCACTGTGGGCCCTGCCAGTACTTAGTAGTAGAATTCTGATGTCCCTACCCCTCATGGAACTGGTAGAATGGTGAATTGGGCATCTGTAGCCACTCCAGTACTCTTGCCTAGAAAATCCCATGGATGGAGGAGCCTGGTAGGCTGCAGTCCATGGGGTCGCTACATGTCGGACGCGACTGAGCGACTTCACTTTCACTTTTCACTTTCATGCAATGGAGAAGGAAATGGTAACCCATTCCAGTGTTCTTGCCTGAAGAATCTCAGGGACGGCAGAGCCGGGTGGGCTGCTGTCTATGGGGTCACACAGAGTCGGACACAACTGAAGTGACTTAGCAGTAGCAGCAGTATCCAACAAAGTCATAAAAGTTTGAGTCTCTCTCCTTCCTGAAATTTGTCAGCATACTCAAATGGGTCTATCTAGCCGCTGGAGACAAAAATACCTTGCCTCACCTCTAATCATACTTTCTTTTAAAGTCCTTTAGCCTGGAGAGAAGGGAGGGATCAAGGGGCAGGGAGGGAGAAGATGGCTCTGTTCCAGGAAACACATCTTTGTAGTCACTTTCTGGTTAGAGTGCCTTGGCAGTGGATCATGGTTCCATCAAATGAACTTCCAATGTTTTGGGCTCACTTAATTCTCTGGGTTGAAAGATGAGATCATCATGACAGATACCATCAGGTCAGTTTGGGGTGCCTTCTGACTCAGCTGTGGCAATCACATTGCTTTCTAGCTCAGACATATTTGCTCCTGTTGCCTGATTGGGCTTGATTCTTTGAGTGACGCTTTTTTATTTTAAAGGATTCCTCCTTAATTTGGGGCATTTCCTGATCCTTCATTGTAATAAAAGCTCCTAAATTTTCTCCTGCTTTTAATGTATGTTCTAGGAGAATTTTCCAGGGAGGTAGGGCCAATCATAAGAGTGTATCTAGATTGCTTTGGGTAAGTTTCTCATCCTCTAGTGAGTTACCTTCGTCAGCATTGTAAACCCAATATAGGGCAGTAAGCACTCATATCATAGTCAATAACACATCTATAGTTTCTTACAGGAGTTTGTCTATGGCAGAATATGTGGGAGAGGTAGCTGAGTTTAAAGGACCAGGAATGGGTTGGACAAATTCAGTAGCTATTCGATGTCTAGGTCCTCTGTCCTCTAACACAGAGGAATAGCAGGATGAATGGGATGCTAGCCCCCAGCCTAGGAGCTGAGTTCAGGTAAGGTCTGGACTGTCATAGGGTCAGACACAAACAGGTATTAATATTTACTTTTTGAGCTCATCCGTTGTTAGGTAAGAAATTTAATGAGGGAACTGAGCTTAGAAGAGTAAGAGTGTATATAAAGGGACAGAATCGGGACTCAAAGATTGAAATCCCATTGGGAACTTGATATATTTGGGTGCGGATTGGGAAGAAGTCTCAGGAACATTGTTTTTATGGGCCAGTGGGTGTCAGGCTCTCTTGGAGGAACAGGTTCAAGATAATCATCTTTTACTGGTCTTCTGCAATAAAACACTAGCTAGTTTCCCTGAGTTCAGACTCTCCCCCTGCCAATACCTCTTCCAGCTGGCTGCCAGAGTTCCATTTATGAAACCCAAACCTTATTGTGTTGGTACACTGCTAGAAAACCCTTCTTTGGGCTTCCACTGCAAAATAATGAAGTCTGAACTCTTTTGTAGGGCATATAACGTACTTCACAAGTTGGACTGTCTGCTCTGCAAGCTCAGCTCTTACGTCTCCCTAACATGCACCCAGTGTTCTAGCCACATGGAATTATATGTTTTCCCCTGAATACACTGGGCTCTTTTATGCCAGTTTGCCTTTACTGTCTTGCCTGGAATGACCTTGCCTTTCACTGCCTGGAAAACTACTAGGCTGAGCTCAGTCTCCCCTCTAGATGGTTCTCTGGCCGGCAGGCTGCGCTGCTGTGGTATCACATGCACACAGATTATGATGCCGCAGGAGGGCAGAGGCCCTGTCTGTGTGCTACCAGACTGTGCCATTTTTGAAGGAACTTGTCTTATTGATTTTGGTAGCCCTGCTACCTACTCTAGTCTTTGGCATATAGTGGGCACTTATTCAATATTTGTTGAATCCATTTATATCTTTATGATGCACATGATTATTTCCTTGAAGCAATAAATATTTCATTTTATCATGTTAAAAAAAATGGATAAGGACCCAAGATATGGATTATAATAAATAATAACACCAATCTATCAGATACAATATTAATGACTTTATATTAGATATTCATTTTTCATTTCCAAAGCAATCAGCAGTAACTGCTGTAATTAAACACTCTAATCTTTAAGGTTATTAAGTGTGAAATTAAGCTGAAGTCATCCAAGGGACAGTAGGTGAACATTGTTTTAGAGAATGAATGTTTATGAGTTTTTTTTTTTAAAGAGATACATGTCACACATATACTACATAGATATTTTTCTGCTATACTCTTTACTTGTTCCCCAAAGCAGCACCTCCAACACTCCACACAACCTTTCTCTTCATTCCTTGCCTAAAAAACAAATATCGAAAAGGAATAGAGATATTGTGTCAAAGTATCCATAAATACAAAAGATATTTATGGAAGCACTATTTGAAATGTTGTCTGAAGGAACATTTGGAAAACATTCTTGTGCACTTGGTGAGGTATTGAATCTCCAGAGGATGCACAGCATTTATTCTTCCTGAAGAACAATTTGACTAGACCATTTTCTGGAAAAGCACAGAAAAGGTCTTGTTACCTTGGAGGAATAGCCTGGTTTCTCAGTATCTTAGTCATTGGGTGACTAGTATGTGAAAAACATTCTTTGATTCTGCTAGAGACCCTTCTGGAGAAGGCAATGGCACCCCACTCCAGTACTCTTGCCTGGAAAATCCCATGGACGGAGGAGCCTGGTGGGCTGCAGTCCATAGGGTCGCTGGGAGTCGGACACGACTGAGCGACTTCACTTTCACTTTTCACTTTCATGCATTGGAGCAGGACATGGCAACCCACTCTAGTGTTCTTGCCTGGAGAATCCCAGGGACGGGGGAGCCTGATGGGCTGCCGTCTATGGGGTCGCACAGAGTCGGACATGACTGAAGCGACTTGGCAGCAGCAGCAGCAGCAGTAGATACCCTTCATGCTAAATATTATCAAAGTGTAATTAAGAAAAAAATGGCATCCCTTAACAATCCTTTGGATGGCTTCCCTAGCTGGCTCGGCAGTGAAGAGAGCCACCTGCCAGTGCAGGAGACGCAGGTGGGGTCACTAGATTGGGAAGCAGGAAATGGCAACCCACTCCAGTATTCTTGCCTGGAAAATCCCATGGACAGGGGAGCCTGGTGGGCTACCGTCCATGGGGTTGCAAAAGAGTCATATGTAACTTAGCGACTAAACAACACTAATCTTTCTGATGTGACAGACTGACCCCACAAGATTCCCTGACACTGAACTGCAGCCACATGTAGGGTGCAGACCCAAAGCGCACACCCCTACACCGAGAAATATTGTACAGAAGTGCCCATCTTTCCACAAGGAAAGACTGACACAGTTAGAGCAATAACAGTCCTTCAGTATATAAGAAAGTCAACACCAGTCAACCACATTTTCCCACTGAGGATGGGGAAGTCTGCTCCTAATAAGCAGTTAGAATTGGTTTTCAAGAAAACATTTGTTTTCTGCTTTTACTCTGGTCCACAAGAATACATCTTCAAATAAGAAAATAAATCCTGGTTATGAAGAAGGAAATCTAACAAGTACTCATTGAGTGTTGTCACATATTTTGTACATGAAGTCATTCAGTACCCATTTTAACCTTCTTCCAACTTGTCTTCTTCCACTAGAGAGGCTTGAAAGATACAAATTATACTTGCATACTCCCTTGCAATTGTACTACAGACATGTGACCTAGGTGCTACCAGTCAGATGGCTCTGAATAACATTTGAATACTAAAATGAGAAACCCGAGGCTTTAGTCTTAGAGAGAGAATAGATCTTCTGACATGCACAGTAGAGTTGGAAGCTGGTTCTTTTGAAATAGCTATGATAGGAGTTGTTGTGTTCATATCTTAACATGCTCAGTACTAAATTTGGGGCAGTAGCTCAGCTGGTAAAGAATCTGCCTGCAATGCAGCAGACCCCGGTTTGATTCCTGGGTTGGGAAGATCCTCTGCAGAAGGGACAGGCTACACACTCCAGTATTCTTGGGCTTCCCTGATGACTCAGCTGGTAAAGAATCCACCAGCAGTGTGGGAGACCTGGGTTCGATCCCTGGGTTGGGAAGATCCCCTAGAGAAAGGAACAGCTTCCCACTCCAGTATTCTGGCCTGGAGAGTGCCATGGACCGAATAGTCCATGGGGGGTCTGAGTCAGACACGACTGAACAACTTTCACTTTCACTTTTCTTTCATGGTATGAGTTGAAAGTTTTTCCTGCCTTCGTTGTACCTGGCTTGGTAGTATCCACGTCTTGTTCTCTAGACCACATGGGGATATGAAAGCTACCAAAAATCCCCTTCTATTTCAACAAATTAGTGTCTTGTATTGTTAGTGGGCTGCCGTCTATGGGGTCGCACAGAGTCAGACACGACTGAAGTGACTTAGTGGCAGCAGCAGCAGCATTGTTTGTAAACAAGAATTCTGCTTGTCTTTGGTGTACTAAAGACATATTTCCTGTTCTTTGGTATATTCTAGAAAGGGAGATACATACTAAACACAGATAGAATGAGAAACATAATTGCCACTGTGGAGTTAAGATGGAAGAAAGCACAGGGAGGTATGGGCCCTCCCAGGTGGCGCCAGTGGTAAAGAGGTCATCTGCCATTGGAGGAGATGTAAGAGACATGGTTCAATCCCTGGGTCAGAAAGATCCCCTGGAGGAGGGCATGGCAACCCGTTCCAATATTCTTGCCTGGAGAATTCCCATGGACAGAGGAACGTGGGGGGCTATAGTCCATAGGATCGCACAGAGTGACTTAGGACACACACATAAGGAGATATGGAAAATAATGGGATTGAAGTTTGAAACTGTGGCCCTGCTTTAATCTCCCAACCCAAGTACCCATCAACCCACTTGCAACTAAGGACTAGTGAGAAACAAATGAGCATGTTGCTGCAGTATGAGCATTGCTAGATGGATCTCTTCTGAAAATATAGAGAAACTTGGGCCTTTTTTTTTCATTAATTGTCAAATGATCTAACATTGCTATTCATAAATAGGTATCATAACAGAATACTAAAACAGTTTAAAGCAAAGGAAATTAGAGTCTGCATGATAACTATATAATATACGTATCCCTTAGCTCTAATACAGCACCATTGTTCTCAACTCTGACCAGATAGGAAACAGTTAATGAAGAATCTTACGTTCCTTCTCTGGTTATTAATTAAGTACAACAAAGATGTAAAAAATTATAATGCATTTATTGAACTACTCATAGTTCTTTATATAGTTCTCTATATCTTAATCTTTTTCTACTTTGTGGAATTAATTTATTTTAACTAATCTATACCCTGTGCACCTACCCACTCAAGGCCACATAACTGAACACTGTGTGCTAAAACTTACCTGGAGAAAAATATCAATGGTGGATGCAAAAATTATACATGAAATTCTATACACTTTTGAAATATGAGATCCAAATTTGATGAATTTCCTTGGTCACACTAAAATTTGAAATATAATAAACTTCACGTAAAAATCCTATTAAATTCCTAACAGGATTATATCCTCATCAGTTTTAACATAAATCTGCCCACTCATCTATTTCTAAAGATAGAAAGCATAATGTACTTGAAAGAATATAGGCTTTGAAATCAAATAGAACTGTTTGCATTCCGTTGTTGCCATTTACTAGGTCTATGGCCATGATCATATTACTTAATTTCTCTGAATATCACTGTATAATGGAAAGAGTAATACCTACTTTAGAAAGCTTCAGTTCACTTCAATTCAGTTCAGTCATTCAGTCATGTCCAACTCTTTGTGACCCCATGAATCGCAGCATGCCAGGCCTCCCTGTCCATCACCAGCTCCCAGAGTTCACTCAAACTCATGACCGAGTCGGTGATGCCATCCAGCCATCTCATCCTCTGTTATCCCCTTCTCCTCCTGCCCCCAATCCCTCCCAGCATCAGAGTCTTTTCCAATGAGTCAACTCTTTGCATGAGGTGGCCAAAGTACTGGAGTTTCAGCTTTAGCATTAGTCCTTCCAAAGAAATCCCAGGGCTGATCTCCTTCAGAATGGACTGGTTGGATCTCCTTACAGTCCAAGGGACTCTCAAGAGTCTTTTCCAACACCACAGTTCAAAAGCATCAATTCTTTGGTGCTCAACCTTCTTCACAGTCCAACTCTAACATCCATACATGACCACTGGAAAAACCATAGCCTTGACTAGACGGACCTTTGTTGGCAAAGTAATGTCTCTGCTTTTGAATATTGGTCATAACTTTCCTTCCAAGGAGTAAGCGTCTTTTAATTTCATGCTTAGATATTAATAAATATTAATATTTCCTTTCCCTTTTTCTCTAATTACCACTCCCTCCTCTGGCTTCTCAGAATTTCTGGAAAATAAGTGTTCATTTCATTAATCTGTTAACTAGTTTTAAAAGAAATTGTTTATCTATATGTATGTGTTTATTTATGTGTACAGTTACATGCCATCCTAAAATTAAACTCATAAAATACTTAAAAATGCACTTGTAACTAAGAAACATCTGTTAAGAAACTAATTGATTAGGCTCTTATTTGTCATGTGACTTCATAAAATAAAGATTTTATTAGATTAAGTAAGAACTTGAGATTTTTAAGTCAGAGAACATATTGAATTACTCCAGACTCCTCCTAGGAAATGTAACACAGTAAGAATTAAGTAATTTTTTGAAACCCCAAAACTATCCGTGACAAGTTATACTATACTCTTACAAAGAAATATCAGTTCAAATAAATACATATTTTTCATTAATAATGGAATTATAAATAGTCCTAATTAATGAATAACTTTACATCTGATTATGAATCAAATAAAATAACACATTTGGAACTATATAGTATATGTAATGCTTTTATTGAACTATTTGTAGCATTCAGATATTCAATGTAACAGTTAGATATTCTTCTTTCTTAGGGAATAAGTGTATTAGAGAAAAATAAAAGATAAACATACATGAGAGTTTTAATTGAGTCAGAATTTGTTGTTGTTGTTATTCAGTCACTAAGTCGTGTCCAACTCTCTACAACCCCATGGACTGCAGCATGCCAGGCTCTTCTGTCCTCCACTACCTCCCAGAGTTTGCTCAAATTCATGTCCCTTGAGTTGGTGATGCTATTCAACCATCTCATCCTCTATCACCCACTTCACCTCCCACCTTCAATCTTTACCAGCGTCAAGGCCTTTTCCAATGAATCAGTTCTTCGCTTCAGGTGGCCAAAGTACTGGCGCTTCAGCTTCAGCATCAGTCCTTCCAATGAATATTCAGGATTGATTTACTTTAGGATGGACTGGTTGGATCTCCTTGAAGTCCAAGGGACTCTCAAGAGTCTTCTCTAGCACCATGATTTGAAAGCATCGATTCTTTGGCTCTCAGCCTTCTTTATTATCCAAATTTCACATCCATGCATGACTGCTGGAAAAACCATAGCTTTGACTATATGGACCTTAGTTGGCAATGCAGAAGGAAATGGCAACCCACTCCAGTACTTTTGCCTGGAAAATCCCATGGATGGAGGAGCCTGGTAGGCTACAGTCCATGGGGTCGCGAAGAATCAGACACGACTGAGCGACTTCACTTTCCTTAGCTGGCAAAGGAAGTGCTGTTTAATAACTCTCTAGTTTTGCCACAGCTTTCCTTCCAAAGAGCAACCATCTTTTAATTTCATGGCTGCAGTCACCATCTGCAGTGATTTTGGAGTCAACAAAATAAAATCTGTCACTACTTGCAATTTTCCCCTTCTATTTGTCATGGAGTGATGGCACTGGCTGCCATGATCATTGGTTTTGAATGTTGAGTTTCAAGCCAGTTTTTTCATTCTTCTCTTTCACTCTCATCAAGAGGCTCTTTAGTTCCTCTTCACTCTCTATAATTAGTGTGAATTTAGTTAATTACAATTGTCAGGGAGCTTCATCAGCTACTGGATTGGGCAGTAGATAGAAAAATATATATGAACATCCATGGTTTTCAGTTTTATAATTTTATTTTATTATTATTTTTTTTACAGATTCCAGTTCTCTGTTGATATTCTTCATCTTGTCATCTATGTTTTGCACACACTAATGGCAAGTATCTTAAAATCCTTGTAACTACAATTTTTTTTTCTATTGATTTTGACTATTTGATCTTGTTGCCTGGTATGCTTGGCATTTTAAAAAATTATCATTATTATTTCATGGTGGACAGTGTCTATGTAGAGTAAATTTCAATTTCAAGCTGTGAATGATTTTAGGGTCCTACCGAGAGTATTTTCTTTAGATTTTGGTAGGCAGGCAGAGTAAAGGCAGCTCACCTTCACCCAGTCTGATAGGAAACAGATCCGGAGCTGAGTTTCAGTCTTTGTAAGGACTGCTCTACTTCTCATCAGTCTTAATTCTAGGATGTAGCCTTTCTAGGGGTCCCAGCTGATAGTCTGGGGGTATTTACCAGGGTTTTTTCTCCTCAAGGCTCTTTTCGGATCTTCCCTGGTGGCTCAGACGGTAAAGCGTCTGCCTACAATGCAGGAGACCTGGGTTCAATCCGTGGGTTGGGAAGATCTCCTGGAGAAGGAAATGGCAACCCACTCCAGTATTCTTACCTGGAAAATCCCATGGATGGAGGAACCTGGTTAGGCTACAGTACATGAGGTCGCAAAGACTCGGACACGACTGAGCAACTTCACTCTCTTAAGGCTCTTTTCAGCTTCAGTCTCAGATATTCTCCCAGTCTCTGCCCCTTGCCTCTAGCTTCTCAGTTTCTCAGATCTACTGTAAATTTACAAATACCTTCAGGGAAAAGTAACACTAAATTTTAACCTCATTCTTCCATACTTCCCCTCCCTCCAGGGTCTTGGATTTCTAATCTTCACTGCTTTTGTAGCTCTCTGATGCCTTCAGAGAGTTGATTAACATTTTTTTCCCCAGATTCTCTGGGGAAATTTTCAGTAGGAGAGTTGGCCTGAAACAAGCTAGTATATACCCTAACTGAAATTAGCCTATGCTTCTATAGGTGTGTATTGATATATAGGCAACTGTTGCTAATACAGAATTTGATTAACCTATTTGCAATTAATTGTGGCTTAAAAATAGTAAAAAGTGCATTAAAATATATGTATATACAGAAAGTATTTCATATTTCTAATATGTTTTCATATTAGAAAGGTTGTTGGTGCTGTTTAGAAAGCAACACAACCTACCTAATTTTGTAGCAACTTGGGATCATTCTGCTCCATTAAAAAAAAAAAAAAAAATCAATATGTATATATAAACATTTTTTCCTCCTGTAAACAGACTTTTCTGAGTCCTAAACCATAGCCGGGCAAGTAGCAAAGGCAAGATAGATCGAAGTAGCTTCCAGTACCAGAGTCAGGCTGTGATGCTGAACAAATTAGATGAAGAGAGAAAGGAACATGAAACTAGTCATATCTCTTGCCTTGCTTGCTTCCTGTTTCTATATGTTAAAAAAAAGAAAAAAGAAAAAAGCTCAGTTAAGAAATACCAGAAACAGACATTTCAATAGAGTAACTGTTGGTATTTGGTTTTCTCAAGAAATTTCTTTGATGTTTTTTGCTCCTAAATATTTGTACTTGAATGTGTTTCACATAGTTGGATTTAGATTAATAAATATAAATGTGTCCCTAAGTATGATTACACTGGTAACTTTAACTCAGATTACATTAAATCTATTTTAGACCACATTTGTAGGTTTCTTTTTTCATATACACATCCATGACTTAAGCAACTCATTTAACACCAAAGAAAAGCATTGGTTTTCTTTAAAAGAAAGGGTGTAAAAAAATGGAACTAAAATGGGTCAGGAGCTGTGTTTCATATTTCACACTCCTGATCAGTCATTAGGTTTCATAATTCCTCACAGTCCCAATCAGAAGTATAGAAATAGTGTCACAGAGAAAGCGCGTGAGTCTCACGGGGCTGCAGCTTTGCACAACCCCAGGAGGCACCGACAGTGGGCTGTGTGCCTAATGGCTTCTGAAGTCCTTATGGGGCCGAAGCCCTGTGTCTAAGGCCAACATCTTGTCTGCTGATTCTCAGTCCTAACTATGTATCTGAATTATCTAGTGAGCTTTGCCAAAACTTTTATTCCAGTCCTACTGAATTAGAATCTGAAAGATTGGAACCCAAAGATTTGTCTGTGTTTTTGAATGTAATCCAGTCATTTTTGCAGCACAGCCACGTTTGGAAACTTGTAGTCAAATTCATTCCTACCTCTGTTTCTAAGATGTTGTTACAGATTTAGAGTTTTGTTGTTCTCAGATATCATCTTTACCTGATGATTTTCCTTATCTTTTCTCAATAATCCACTTTAATCCCTGACATCTTTTATCAAAATATTTTTCATAAATTATCTAATAACACTAATATGTAATTGTGGTTTTTGTTAGTCTTAAACAATGGAGAAAGACAGATCACACTTACACGATTTCTTATTATTAAATATAAAATATTTTAAGTGGAAATTACTAAAACTAATATATCTATGATCAGTGATACGTGTACCAATTTTCTATTAAAAAAAAAAGCAAATTGAGCTATAGCCTTCCCTCATCCCTTTCCATTCCCTCCTTTACCAGAGGTAAAAGAAACTGGTGTTTATCATTTTCATACATAGTTTGGTAACTGCACCTTGGAGACCTGCTGTGGATATAGGTACAATCCCGGGCAAGATTTACAGCCTCTCCCCTGGATTTTGAAGGGCCAGCGAGAACTCACCGGACACCACTAGAACCGCTGCGATTGTGCTATACATATACACAGTTGATCCTCATTTCCTGAGACTCATTTGTAACCCCCAAGTCTACCCTCATGAAGCTTTTGCAGTCATGTACAGAGTAGTAGAGTAGTGAAAGATTTGAGTGACTAGATGTGTGCATTCGCAGCTAAGATTGGCCAAAGCAAGTTCTGTTTTCTCGTTTTCATTCTCATCCTATCAACAGGTGGTCTTTTTCTGGTCTATTTAGTGCCTTTGTTTTGCATTTGCATTTTTGTGCCTTTCTTTTATGATGATTTTGCTGTTTAAAATGTCCGCTAAATTTAGTATTGAAGTGCTGTCCGATGTTCCTAAGGGCAAAAAGCCTACAGCGTGCCTCAGAGAGAAAACACATGCGCTGGGTGAGCTCTGTTTAGGCGTGAGTTACAGTGCTGTCCTTGTGTAGTGCTGTTTCATATTTCTATAAAATACACTGTCTATAAGCACATATTGAGAAATGATTACCACATTGATTTTAGTTAATATCTATCTCCTCATATAGTTACAAAAAAGAAAAAGAAAAAAATACTTTTTTCCTTGTCAGGAGAGCTATTAATATTAAAATTTACTCTGTAAAACTTTCACATATACCATACAGGAAGATCCTCTGGAGGAGGGCATGGCAACCCACTCCAGTATTCTTGCCTAGACAATCCCATGGATAGAGGAGCCTGGTGGGCTACAGTCCATGGGGTCACAAAGAGTCGGACACGACTGAGCGGCTAAGCACAGCACAGCACAGCAATGCTAACTATAGTCGTTATGTTTTACATAACATCCCCTGTGCTTATTTATAACTAGATGTTTATACCTTTTGACCATCTTTATCCTATTTGCCCACCCCTCGTCTCCTGTCTCTGGTAACCACAAATTTCATCTCTTTTTCTATGAGTTGTTTATTATTTCTTTTTCATGTGTTTGGTGTTTTTTATTTTTAATTCCGCATATAAGTAAGATCATGCAATATTTGTCTTTCTCTGTCTTATTTCACTTAATGTAATGCAATTACATTCATTCAATCTGTCCCATATTGCAGATTTCCTTATTTTTATGACTGAATAGTATTCTATTTTATTTATCCATATCACATTTTTAAAAATCCAGTCATTTGTTTGTAGGCAATAGACTGTTTTAATGTGGCTATTGTAAACAGCCAGTTTGTCTTAAATTGTCCCTCTGAAGACAATGGGTCTTTTCCCCCCTCTAACTGCTTTTGAGATTCTTTTCTTTGTCTCTGATTTTAAGCAATTTCACTCTGATGTGACTAAATGTGGTTTACTTGGATCTTACCTTGTTTAGGCTTTATGAATCTTAGATCTGGATTGATATGTATTTTCTGTTCCTTTTACTCTGTTCTACAGTTTGAATCTTTTTTTACTGATCCAGCTTCTATATTACTAGTCATTTCTTCTGTTCTGTCTTACCTTCTTTGAATTCTTTACCAGCTTTGAATTCTTTATTTCCTTGATTGTGTTTTTCAGTTTTAGAATTTCCATTTGCTATTTTATAGACACGTTCTCCATTGAAAAATTTATCTTTATTAATTTTCCTCAACATATTTATAATAGTTTAAACAAATCTTTGTACAATAATCATTGTATGCCTGGTAATTCTCCTTGAGTGGCAGAAAGCAAATAAGAACTAAAGAGCCTGTTGATGAAAGTGAAAGAGAGTGAAAAAGTTGGCTTAAAACTCAACATTCAAAAAACTAAGATCATGGCATCCAGTCCCATCACTTCATGGCAAACAGATGGGGAAGCGATGGAAACAGCGAGAGACTTTATTTTGGGGGGCTCCAAAATCACTGCAGATGGTGGCTGCAGCCATGAAATTAAAAGATGCTTGTTCCTGGAAGAAAAGCTATGACCAACCTAGACAGCATACTAAAAAGCAGAGACATTACTTTGCCAACAAAGGTCCATCTAGTCAAAGCTGTGGTTTTTCCAGTAGTCATGTATGGATGTGAGAGTTGGACTATAAAGAAAGCTCAGTGCCGAAGAATTTATGCTTTTGAACTGTGGTGTTGGAAAAGACTCTTTAGAGTCCTTTGGACTTCAGGGAAATTAAACCAGTCCATTCCAGAGGAAATCAGTCCTGAATATTCATTGGAAGGACTGATGCTGAAGCTGAAACTCCAAATCTTTGGCCACCTGATGTGAAGAAGTGACTCATTGGAAAAGACCCTGATGCTGGGAAAGATTGAAGGTGGGAGGAAAAGGGGACAACAGAGGATGAGATGGTTGGATGGCATCACTGACTCAATGGACATGAGTTTCAGTAAGCTCTGGGAGTTGGTGATGGCCAAGGAAGCCTGGCGTGATGCAGTCCATGGGGTCGCAAAGAGTCGAACATGACTGAGCAACTGAACTGAACTGACAACCAAAGTTATTGTTAAAATTACATAGGCTGCAGATAGTTTTTCTTAAGGGGTGATTTATTTTTTTTCTCCTGGAGAGAAGTTAAAGGATAATCAACTCAATCCAATCAAATATGAAGTTGGCTCAAGGGTGAGTTTCAGACTTGTCAATTTCCAGTTTTTTCTTAATATTATGGCATAACCCAGGCTTCCCAGGTAGCACAGTTGGTAAAATCCACCTGCCAATGCAGGAGACGTGGGTTTGATCTCTGGGTCAGCAAGATCCCCTAGAAGAGGAAATGGCAACCCACTCCGTATTCTTGCCTGGAGATTCCTATGGACAGAGGAGTCTGGCAGGCTACAGTCCATAGAGTCACAAAGAATCAGACACGAATGAAGCAATTTAATATGCACACATTAACTAATTATTTTAGTTAATTAATTATTTTTTTTCTATCACTAATTCCCCCAGAGTTTGGTAACCCACTCCAGTATCTTGCCTGGAGAATCTCATGTACAAAGGAGTCTGACTTGCTGCAGTCCATGGGGTCGCAAAGAGTCAGACACAACTGAGTGACTGAACAGCAACAATCACTAATTCACTGCATTCTTTTAATTTCTTTCAATATTTTCCATAGTCCCTGTACTGTCTTTAAACCTCCCAAATCCAATAATCTCCAGTTCCTACCAACTACTTACCAGCATCACAATGCTGGTAGGACAGTGTATTTTCTCCCACTAACCCCCACACTAATCTGCCCTTCCAATCTTTTACAAGTACTTTCTTTCCAAGCCTGGCTGTTTCTTTAAATCTCAGTCTCTCCCAGCAGAGGATGATGGAGTTGTTTGTAGTTAGTAACCTCCTAAAGTCTTCCAAAGTAGCCAGCACTGTTCCTGGTAGATAGTAGTTGCTCAATAAATACCCATTTATTGCACAAGTCAGTAAATGGCAGACAATGTCAAATTCTACCCTGAGAGAGTATTTTAATCCTGTTTTTGTTATTGTTCAGTTGCTAAGCCGTGTCAGACTCTATTGTGACCCCACAGATTGTAGCCAGCTAGGCTCCTCTGTCCATGGGATTTCCCAGGCAAAAACACTGGAGTGGGTTGCCATTTCCCTCTCCAAGGGATCTTCCCAACCCAGGATCATACCCAGGTCTCCTGCACTGCCGCAGATTCTTTACCGACTGAGCCACCATGGAAGCCCAATTTTAATCCTACTATTTTTCAAAAGATTGACAGAAATCAATCAAAAAGCAAGTCATTACAAGCAGTAGGGAGGTAAAAGTTATTTTTCTGTCTTTGCTTTTTTTTAAAATTAAGCTCTTGAAATGGTGTATAATTATTTTTACTTTATTATATCCTATAATGTATCCTGGTATGAGAATAAATAAGAAATCTTGCTTAAACACTTGCCTGTTCCTTGTGTCTTGATCAAACATTTGAAAATGTGTATAAATAAATAGATAAAGTAAAAAACTTAACTCTCTTTGAATAAGTTTTCTTTTCTTTTACTGATCACATCTGCAGAAGTTCAGTGTCTCAAGTTAACATATCAAATAATCTAAGGACGTTATATTTGTATAACTGAAATTCATGCTTTTTGATTTGCATATGACTACCAGTCTTTAGTAGAATCCTAACCAGACAAATACCTCTGAAACAAAGAAAAACTGGCTGTAAGTTTTAAGACCTTCTTTTCTCCAACACTTGCATAGTTTGGTCGTATAATTATTAACTAAAATTATTTAAGGGTATAAACACAAAAGAACTGCAATGGCAGATTCCACACCTGTGGAATCTGAAAACCATCAGACACTAAAAGAACTAAGAAATAGCATTTATTGTGCTTATGTATATTAGTCCTTTGTTTCCTGAGAGGATAATAAGATAAGTCAGCCAGGAAATTATTAACGTGATTACTCAAAACAAAACTCTGCAGCACTTTGTCTCAAAGTGATTGCACTCACTCCCACTCTCTTTCTTTCTCTCACTTTTGCTCTGTGGTAACCATAACAACCATTTCCTTTCAAAGAGGTCAATTACTAAAAAGAGTATGATCTATATATCATGCAATGTGATCATCTGTAAAGTAGACTTTGGACAATATTCAATTTTTACATAAATTGTTTTTAAGGCTGTGGACAGGTTCTAAAATTGGAGGTTAAAATAAACGAATGAAAATCTATAGGCGTATCTAGAAAATCAAATGGAAATGACAAATTAGAATGTAAATGGTCAGTTCTATTTTTTTAACCATTATCACTAAACATTACAATTTATCCTCAAACAAAACTGTGAGGCTTTCTAATTTGCAAAAAATATTTTAAGTATTAAGTTTGTTTGTTGAAAAAGGAACAACAGAATGACTTCTTTGTGCCTCTAACGTATATACCATATGTCTCAAGATTCTTTGAGAGAAGTCTGTAGATAGACTTGCCCTCAGGAGGCCAGCCCTGCCACTTACCACCTAAATAAACTTTATGGGCCTCAGAATCTTAGTTTGTAAAATGAAAGTGATAATACCTATTTCATATGTTGACTCTCAAAGTCAAATAAGATACTACATGTGAACACAAAATGTAAAGTAACTATAAAATGAAATACAACATAATAATTAAAAGCTAGCATTTTGAGTTAGGCTGGCCTAGATAAATTTGACTCAAAAATGTACTATTGACTACTACCAAGTTACTGAATTGCTTGGATCTTTAGTGTTACACCTACAAAATGAGATTAAGTCATACTCAGCTCTAAGAAATTGTGACACACACAAAAAGTCCTAGGTAAGGTATGTTATTATTAATATGATACAAATATGGTACTTATGCAGCATATAGTATAGTTAGTAACTATACTAGAACTACCACTTAAGCTATATATTGAGTTGGCCAAAAGTTCCTTAGGGTTTTTCCTTAACATCTTACAGAAAAACCCAAACCAACTTTTTGACCAACCCTATCAAACCAGTCAATCCTAAAGGAAATCAACCCTGAATATTCACTGGAAGTACTGATCCTGAAGCTGATGCTCCAATACTTTGGCTACCTGATGGGAAGAGCTGACTCATTGGAAAAGACTCTGATGCTGGGAAAGATTGAAGGTAAGAGGAGAAGGTGGTGACAAAGGATGAGAGGATTGAAAACATAACCGACTCTATGGACTTGAATTTGAGCAAACTGCAGGAGATAGTGAAAAACAAGGAAGCCTGGCATGCTGCAGTCCATGAGATTGCAAAGAGTAGGAGTTAACTTAGCGAATGAACAACATAGAAATGCAAGTTTGAGTTATACAATGTGAGAATGAGGCCCTGGAAAATGTTAAGGATCATATGTGCTTGCTTGGCATGAAAGTGAAAGTGAAGTCGCTCAGTCGTGTCTGACTCTTTGCGACCCCTTGGACTGTAGCCCACCAGGCTTCTCCATCCATGGGATTCTCCAGGCAAGAATACTGGAGTGGGTTGCCATTTCCTTCTTCAGGGGATCTTCCCAACCCAGGGATCGAACCCAGGTCTCCCATGTTGCAGGCAGACGCTTTAACCTCTGAGCCACCAGGAAATAAAGATAAAAGGTTTGTCTTATAAAATTTTGAAAACCTGTTACTTTAAAATCCTTGGCTTAAATTGGTCAATAATATGTTGATTATAATATAGAATTAGATTTTGTTTTGTGTTAAAAGTAATACCAAAGCAGCTTTTCTTCATGCTCCCTTTTTAAAAGCCATGTTAAATGAAGAAATTAAGACATACTTATATTTTGAAATATTTTTATTTTCAAAGATAATATTTTATGACTTTTGCTTAGGTCAAAATAATAGTAAGAATATCTAAGCCACGATATATTACTCTCTTAAGAATTAGAGTAGGACTTTGCAAAATAAAAACCATTTCAGGGACCAAGTTGAGATGAAACAAGTTGAACCCAATTTCATCTAATTAAAAAAATTAGCCTCTAATTTTTTTAAGTTATATTTACCTTTTGTAAACTGATCATTGTTTCTCCAGGACCAGGCATCAGTGAGGATAAGAATGAAAAAGGATCAGATCACTGCCTCTTATTTTAGTTATTCATCACTGTGTAGAAAACAAACCCTTTATGAGAACCCCAGTCATCTGAAACTGATAAAAGCTGCAGCCAAGTCTGAGCTTCAGTTTAGCGCTCGCGTCTCTGAAAAAAGGCTTCTCTGATGTCAATAGAAGAATAAATATACGAGGAGAATGTTTGTCCTCCTCCAGAAAACTCTTAAAACTCTTTAAGTCCTTTCTTCAGGAGTTGATGAGATTGTACCCTGATACTCCCCAGCCTCTGAGACTGGATGGAAGGCCAAAGACAAGTTCAGATATAGGTAACTTGCAGGAGGTATATTCAATAGAATTTGAGGAACTGTACACCTAAGAGTTTCTATTTTGGGTGTGTATATATAAAAGGGATTGCAAAGCCCTTTTTGAAATAGGTGAGGCCTGAGTTCAGGAACTCAAAAAGAGCAATCTATTCTGGACTTCTTTGCTATAGGATCAGGAATGACAGCTGACCAAGCACATAAAAATGTCCTCCAAGCTGAGGTTGAAGACAATTCATGTGTAGTGGCACCTATATTCATAACAGTTTTATTTTCTCAGTGGTACTCAAAATTCCAATAATATAAGAGGCTATTTCACAAGTAATCTGAGATCAGGTCTTGCAGAATAATAGGCGAAGGGCAGGGGAACATAGAGATTAAGGCTGATGGCAAGAAAGGGATTGAAGTGGGATAACTTGGGTGCAGACTGATTAGAGAGGAAAGGAATGTCTAGAGGAATCTGAAGTTTAGGCGAGAATGGAAGCAAAGATTAAGGGGCACGGGTCCACTGTTCATTCCACATCATTCTACTATTTTTTCTCAACAACGTGTGGTTTTCTCCTCCACAATTATTTCTTGTAAGGCTGCTTGGATTTTCTTTTCCCAGTGAACACCAAGAATCCATTCCCTCAATTAATTTACAGAGTATTGACCAGATAAGCCAAGTAATTTTCGATAAGTATGCAGTACTTGTAATACAGTTGAAAAAATTACTTCAGCCAACATTCAATCTTACCTGTCAGTGTTGAAACATAATTACAGTGCTCACACAATTCAGTAACAATTTTGTACAAAAGAATATAAAAAACTCAGTATGTATGAAACTTGTTAAGAGGGAAACCATTTTTAGCAAAGCAAGATGCTCGTTCATTCTTTGCGGTGACGGAACGGCTTATAAAATTTCAGCACCAGAAACTGCATGACACAGAGGCTGCATTGTGGCCTGTGTGGTGAAAGTTATTTCTATTTTATGAATTCCCTCAAGTAAAATTGAATTTCACTGTTTTATAAACTTAAAATGAATCTGTGTGAAGTCTTTCAGAGTGATGCTAATAGAGATTCACCCAGGGTATCTTAAATCAAAAGGCATGATTATTATAACAGTGTGTTTGGAAATAAGGAAGTTTCAGATGCCGACCACATATCATGCATTATAGAAATGAAACGAGTTGTACGTTTGATTTTGTGAAATCTGGCTTATGGGTCAGGGAATGAAGGGTGACTTACGGGCCAGCACAGCACTTGTGACCTGGGTATATCATTGCACCACATCAGCAGAAGGTTAGTAATTCCTGATCTGCAACTGCTACTAACTACCTCACATTCTATTCTGTATACGTTTCTGCTTCTTACTAAACAGCTTCTGTTGCCTCATGGACTCTGCACACATGTCTTATTGCCTGCTTTTCACCTATGTATCTACTGTTTCCTCTCTAACTTTCTCTTTCTCTCTGCCTCTCCTCTCTCTCCCATCTGGGTCTATTTATATCTCTGGCTGAAACTTTATCTGGCTCACCAATATTTCATTCAGATTTCCTTAAGAGACTGATTTGATTGGTTCCTAGATCCCTGTTGTCCACATTAGTCATAACTTGCATTCCTGGTTGCTTCATAGATTCTAGCATATTTCGAGGTTGATTGTTATTTTATCAACCCCTCCAATATGAACATACTTATGCATAACTGCACATCAGGCACAGTCAGCAAGGTGACAAAATTTATATATCAGATCAGATCAGATCAGTCACTCAGTCGTGTCTGACTCTTTGCGACCCCATGAATCGTAGCATGCCAGGCCTCCTTGTCCATCACCAACTCCCGGAGTTCACTCAGACTCATGTCCATCGAGTCAGTGATGCCATCCAGCCATCTGATCCTCTGTCGTCCCCTTCTCCTCCTGCCCCCAACCCCTCCCAGCATCAGAGTCTTTTCCAATGAGTCAACTCTTTGCATGAGATGGCCAAAGTGCTGGAGCTTCAGCTTTAGCATCATTCCTTCCAAAGAAATGCCAGGGCTGATCTCCTTCAGAATGGACTGGTTGGATCACCTTGCAGTCCAAGAGACTCTCAAGAGTCTTCTCCAACACCACAGTTCAAAAGCATCAATTCTTCGGCACTCAGCCTTCTTCACAGTCCAACTCTCACATCCATACATGACCACTGGAAAAACCATAGCCTTGACTAGATGGACCTTTGTTGGCAAAGTAATGTCTCTGCTTTTGAATATGCTATCTAGGTTGGTCATAACTTTCCTTCCAAGGAGTAAGCGTCTTTTAATTTCATGGCTGCAGGCATCATCTGTAGTGATTTTGGAGCCCCGAAAAATAAAGTCTGACACTGTTTCCACTGTTTCCCCATCTATTTCCCATGAAGTGATGGGACCGGATGCCATGATCTTCATTTTCTGAATGTTGAGCTTTAAGCCAACTTTTTCACTCTCTTCTTTCACTTTCATCAAGAGGCTCTTTAGTTCCTCTTCACTTTCTGCCATAAGGGTGGTGTCATCTGCATATCTGAAGTTATTGATATTTCTCCCGGCTATATTAACATATATTACATATGTTAACATTACGTAACATGACTTTAACCAAGAAGACTTTAGGCGGAGGGAAAGGCTGTAGCAAAAACTCTATAGAAGGGAACTATGGATGTGGTAGGTCTTTTTAGTGTAATCACAGAATCACCAATGAACATCAGTTTGTCTAGAGTCGTCTAGATCTAGACTATGATGATTGGCCTAACTCAAGTGGAAGATACAATTAGAACTGGAGGACCTAAGAATAGTAGGAAGAGATTGTATTAAAAAAAATGAGACATAAGAAGCTGAATCTCTGTTATGTAGTAAATTAAGTGGCATTAAAAGGTTTTTAGCAACAAGATGAGAAAGGCAGAGTTTAAGAAAGGCCAGCCGGACAGTGATTCAAAGGATGGAGTGGAGAGTGAGAACCTGAAAGAAGGAGGCTGCTTGTAACTAAAATTATTATAATTTAATACTTCTTCCTCAATGAGTAGTTCTTAAGTGCTCACTATCTTCCAGCAATGTCACATGCTGAAAATAGAAAGGTTTAAAAGGCGGCATGGTCCTGCCATCATGCGGCTCACATTCTGGCAGAAGACTCAGAAAAATGAAACCACTATTAAAATCTGATGAGTAAAAGCTATCATAGGAACAGTGTAGATTTCAAGGACAGCATGTAAAAGCGGTATCAAACCCTGAATTTCAAGGAAGGCTTCCTGAAAGGGAATATAATAAAAAAAACTGAGACCTATGAGCTAGATAGAAAGTATCCAAACAGAGGATTGTGGAGAAAAAGGGGTGGGGTATTCCATTCTACGGAGAAGGCAATGGCACCCCACTCCAGCACTCTTGGCTGGAAAATCCCATGGACAGAGGAGCCTGGTAGGCTGCAGTCCATGGGGTTGCGAAGAGTCGGACACGACTGAATGACTTCACTTTCACTTTTCACTTTCATGCATTGGAGAAGGAAATGGCAACCCACTCCAGTGTTCTTGCCTGGAGAATCCCAGGGACAGGGAAGCCTAGTGGGCTGCCATCTCTGGAATTGCACAGAGTTGGACACGACTGAAGCGACTTAGCACCATTCTGTTCTAGGCCAAAGCAAAGTTGCTAACCAAAACAGTTGTGCCTGACTACCTGATATAATTGAGAAGAAAGTTTTTGGTTTTGTTTTAAACATCAAATGTTCAGCATTTCAGCGAAAACTGGACATATAACCCTGAACAAGACAGACATGCCTCCCTCCCTGGCAGAGAATTGCAACAGAGTGGGGAGGGCAGAGGAACAGTTATTGTAAGTGTGGAAAACATTCTGAATAGCAGACAGAACTGAGATGCAGGCCCATTGGAGGGGAAACTAACATAGTCTTGGGTGTCACACAAGTAAAATTTTGGTGGCATTCTTACAGATAACTAAAGGTTAGCCAGGTGAGGAAATAAGATTCTTGCTCCAGACAAAAAGAAGATCATGTGTATGTGTCTAGAGGCAAGAGAGAATACAAGACTATTGAGAGGTTGTGAAGCAGGAGAAAAAGTCACCTCTAACCTTCCCCAAAGGGGAAACTGCATTTATGCTTTATTTAGTTGAATAATTGAGATTAAAAAGCTTTGTTTTGTTATTATGATGAGCCTTTTCCTCTTTTAAGCACCATCTTGGTGGGTTAACTTCACTCATGGAAATGCTGAGTCATTTCTATGGAAATTTTTATAAACTTATAAAATGTAAGGCATGTTGCAAAAGTTTTCTAAATTGTCCTTGAAAGTTTTTTTTTTTTTAAGTTCTTTAGGTTTCTTCAGAACTTCTAAACATAAACATGAGACTCTCACTCAATTATTTCAATTCTAATAAAATTAATTTCAACTTCTATTGCTTTTCCTATAATTGTCTTTAAAACTTGCTACCTTTAAAGTGACACTTTGTTAAAAAATGAGAGATTTTTTAAATAAAATGTATTTTTATGAAGTATAAACTTTTATAATATGGTAAAATTGGTTGATTTGTTTTAATCAATAAGGATTTACATAATATTTGGTAACTTTTGGGCAAGATTCCTTCGTGTTTATTAGTTATTCTTAAGAGTCATCTGAAAGAAAAGTTAGGATTGTTATTCTCCAAAGATTGAATAACCTGATGGGCTGTAATAAAGTTAGAGATTTTTTTCCATCTTATGAGAGAGTTTGCACTAAAATTGAGCCTCATATGAAGAATCTCAGACTTTCCAGTTGTTTAACATTGAGTCAACAACTGTGAGAGATGTAAGACTTTATTTAGGAGTTATTTTTAAGCTGAAGTCTATAATCAGATACATGAAGTTTTTTTTTTTTTTTTTTTTAAGATAAATGAGATTTAATTATCTTACAAGCAGCCTTGTAAAGACATCAAAATTTGCCAGCCCACATTTTTTTTTTAAATAGACTTTCCAAGTTGCAAATTCCCCAGCACAGTCTGTTCCCTCTCCTCCAGCCAAAAGCCACATCAAGTCTGGCTTTCCGTGGCGGTCCATGCAGGCCCAAGGCAGGTCTCAGGGCTCTACTTCAGGAAGCATGGTCCTGGGGGTCCTATTACAACACCAGAAACCTGCTACCAAAACACATCTTCCTATCCCATTCATCCATACACATTTAGATCAGGCTTGTGACTCAGTCCACCATTTGGTTCACTTCTGGGGATAGAATCAGAGAGAGCCATTCAAACTCATAATAGAGAAAAACAGGTTCCTCCCTCAAAATAAACAAATAAATAAATAAAGGGGGCAAACTTTTTGATTGGCACTGGAATTGAAGTAGTCAGGGTTAGAAGGCCTGAATTAGATGCTTATTATTCTTCCCATGTTGGATCAAGAATTCAAGGTTAAGTTGATCTCCAGGGCTGGAGATTGTAACAAACTGAGTAATTCATCCTCCACCAGTAACACTTGGTGAGAAATTATTTTTCTCTTCTTTATTCGTCTCTATGTCCTTCTCAAGGTGCTAATTTACTATGACAGAATATGAACACACAACTGTAGATCTATTACCCATGGAGAAGCATTGAAAGTCTATTCCTTCTCTGCAGTGGGTCTGTCATCCTTCTTGATGAAGGGTAGCACATATTTTTTAAAACCACATGAATCTCCTCTTTCTTCCTGTATGGAGATATTTTGGGATAGCACAGAATCAAACTGTTTTGTTGTTAGGGCTTTATCATCAGAGGCAGCGATACCCATCCGCAGTGGAAGCTGAGCCTATATGCTCTTTGACTCAGAGGTGCAAGTGGCGGGACAGGACTAGATACAGGCAGCTATTCCTGTCCCTAACATATAGGTATATGTATGTTCTCTCTATCACAGCTTTTTATTTTGAAGTTCCAAACTTTCAGAAGAGAGGCAATAATAAGATAATAATATTCATATACTCTTGTCCTAAGCTCACCAATTGTTAACATTTTGTCTTATTTTCTTAATCTATTTCTTTCTGCTCTCTCATAATAAACACACAAACATTTATTTATTCATTCAGTCATTAATTCATTTATTTGTTAAAGCACTTGAGAGCTAATTACAAGCCTTGTGATACCACCCACTTCAGTATTCTTGCCTTGAGAACCCCATGAACAGTAATGAAAAGGCAAAATGATAGGATACTGAAAGAGGAACTCCCCAGGTTGGTAGGTGCCCAATACGCTACTGGAGATCAGTGGAGAAATAACTCCAGAAAGAATGAAGGGATGGAGCCAAAGCAAAAACAATACCCAGCTGTGGATGTGACTGGTGATAGAAGCAAGTTCCGATGCTGTAAAGAGCAATATTGCATAGGAACCTGGAATGTCAGGTCCATGAATCAAGGCAAATCGAAAGTGGTCAAACAAGAGATGGCAAGAGTGAACGTCGACATTCTAGGAATCAGTGAACTAAAATGGACTGGAATGGGTGAATTTAACTCAGATGACCATTATATCTACTACTGTGGGCAGGAATCCCTTAGAAGAAATGGAGTAGCAATCATGGTCAACAAAAGAGTCTGAAATGCAGTACTTGGATGCAATCTCAAAAATGACAGAATGATCTCTGTTCGTTTCCAAGGCAAACCATTCAATATCACAGTAATCCAAGCCTATGCCCCAACCAGTAACACTGAAGAAGCTGAAGTTGAATGGTTATATGAAGACCTACAAGACCTTCTAGAACTAATACTCCCAAAAGTTGTCCTTTTCATTAGAGGGGACTGCTATGCAAAAGTATGAAGCCAAGAAACACCTGGGATAACAGGCAAATTTGGCCTTGGAATACGGAATGAAGCAGGGCAAAGACTAATAGAGTTTTGCCAAGAAAATGCACTGGTCATAGCAAACACCCTCTTCCAACAACACGAGAAGACTCTACACATGGACATCACCAGATGCTCAACACTGAAATCAGATTGATTATATTCTTTGTAGTCAACAATGGAGAAGCTCTATAGAGTCAGCAAAAACAAGACTGGGAGCTGAGTGTGGCTCAGATCATGAACTCCTTATTGCCAAATTCAGACTGAAATTGAAGAAAGTAGAGAAAACCACTAGACCATTCAGGTATGACCTAAATCAAATCCCTTATGATTATACAGTGGAAATGAGAAATAGATTTAAGGGACTAGATCTGATAGATAGAGTGCCTGATGAACTATGGATGGAGGGTTGTAACATTGTACAGGAGACAGGGATCAAGACGATCCCCAAGGAAAAGAAATGCAAAAAAGAAAAATGGCTATCTGGGGAGGCCTTACAAATAGCTATGGAAAGAAGAGAAGTGAAAAGCAAAGGAGAAAAAGGAAGATATAAGCATCTGAATGCAGAGTTCCAAAGAATAGCAAGGAGAGATAAGAAAGACTTCCTCAGTGATCAATGCAAAGAAATAGAGGAAAACAACAGAATGGGAAAGACTAGGGATCTCTTCAAGAAAATTAGAGATACCAAGGGAACATTTCATGCAAAGATGGGCTCGATAAAGGACAGAAATGGTATGGACCTAACAGAAGCAGAAGATATTAAGAAGAGGTGGCAAGAATACACAGAAGAACTGTACAAAAAAGATCTTCACAACCAAGATAATCATAATGGTGTGATCACTCACCTAGAGCCAGACATCCTGGAATGCAATGTCAAGTGGGCCTTAGGAAGCATCACTACGAACAAAGCTAGTGGAGGTGATGGATTCCAGTTGAGCTATTTCAAATCCTGAAAGATGATGCTGTGAAAGTGCTACACTCAATATGCCAGCAAATTTGGAAAACTCAGCAGTGGCCACAGGACTGGAAAAGGTCAGTTTTCATTCCAATCCCAAAGAAAAGCAATGCCTAAGAATGCTCAAACTACCGCACAATTGCACTCATCTCACAAGTAATGCTCAAAATTCTCCAAGCCAGGCTTCAGCAATATGTGAACTGTGAACTTCCAGATGTTCAGGCTGGTTTTAGAAAAGGCAGAGGAACCAGAGATCAAATTGCCAACATCCGCTGGATCATCGAAAAAGCAAGAGAGTTCCAGAAAAACATCTATTTCTGCTTTATTGACTATGTCAAAGCCTTGGACTGTGTGGATCACAATAAACTGTGGAAAATTCTGAAAGATATGGGAATACCAGACCACCTGACCTGTCTCTTGAGAAACCTGTATGCAGGTCAGGAAGCAACAGTTAGAACTGGGCATGGAACAACAGACTGGTTCCAAATTGGAAAAGGAGTACGTCAAGGCTGTATATCATCACCCTGCTTATTTAACTTATATGGAGAGTACATCATGCAAAATGCCAGGCTGGAAGAAGCACAAGCTGGAATCAAGATTGCCGGAAGAGATATCAATAACATCAGATATGCAGATGACACCACCCTTATGGCAGAAAGTGAAGAGGAACTCAAAAGCCTCTTGATGAAAGTGAAAGAGGAGAGTGAAAAAGTTGGCTTAAAGCTCAACATTCAGAAAAGGATGATCATGGCATCTGGTCCCATCACTTCATGGGAAATAGATGGGCAAACAGTGGAAACAGTGTCAGACTTTATTTTTTGGGGCTCCAAAATCATGGCAGATGGTGACTGCAGCCATGAAATTAAAAGACGCTTACTCCTTGGAAGGAAAGTTATGACCAACCTAGATAGCATATTCAAAAGCAGAGACATTACTTTGCCAACAAAGGTCCATCTAGTCAAGGCTATGGTTTTTCCAGTGATCATGTATGGATGTGAGAGTTGGACTGTGAAGAAAGCTGAGTGCCAAAGAATTGATGCCTTTGAACTGTGGTGTTGGAGAAGACTCTTGCGAGTCCCCTGGACTGCAAGGAGATCCAATCAGTCAGTTCTAAAAGAGATCAGTCCTGGGTGTTCTTTGGAAGGACTGATGCTAAAGCTGAAACTCCAATACTTTAGCCACCTCATGTGAAGAGTTGACTCATTGGAAAAGAGTGTGATGCTGGGAGGGATTGGGGGCAGGAGGAGAAGGGGACGACAGAGGATGAGATGGCTGAATGGCATCATCGACTTGATGGACATGAGTTTGAGTGAACTCCGGGAGTTGGTGATGGAGTTGGACAGGGAGGCCTGGCTTGCTGTGGTCCGTGGGGTTGCAAAGAGTCGGACACAACTGAGCGTCTGAACAGTACCTGTACTGTACTGTGATACTTTATCTCCAAATACTGGTGTATGTGTGCGTGCATGCTAAGTTACTTCAGTTGTGTCTGACTCTTCGTGACCCTGTGGACTGTAGCCCGCCAGGCTCCTCTGTCCATGGGATTCTCCAGGCAAGAATACTGGAGTGGGTTGCCCTCCTCCAGGGGATCTTCCCAAACCAGGGATTGAACCCACATCTCATAAGTCTCCTGCATTGGCAGGTGGGTTCTTTTAA